>NC_081413.1:421693886-422362636 GCF_030272615.1 Cryptomeria japonica | reverse complement strand
TGAACCATGCAGATATTCCACATGGGTTTCTAACTTGGTACCAGTCAGGAAGAAAAATGGGGATATTAGATTATGTGTAGACTTTAGAAATTTGAATATATCATCTCTAAAGGATAACTATCCATTGCCAAATATGGATAACATGCTGCAGAGGGTAACAGGGTGTGAGTTGCTATCTATGATGGATGGATTTTCAGGTTACAATCAGGTGAAAGTTAGAGAAACTGAGAAATATAAGACAGCCTTCACAACTCCATGGGGCACTTATGTCTATGCACGAATGCCATTTGGACTGACCAATGCTGGAGCTACTTTTCAAAGGGCAATGGATGTGGCTTTTGCAGAATTGATTGATGTAATCATGGTAGTATACCAAGACAATCTGACTGCATACTCAAAGAAAGCTGATGATCATTGTGAACACCTTGAAAAGATATTTGAAAGGGCCTTAGAATATGGGATTTCCTTGAATCCTAAGAAGTGCCACTTTGGTGTTGAAGAGGGAAAATTACTTGGACACATAGTATCCAAGGAGGGGGTAAGAATTGACCCTGAAAGGGTAGCAGCTATCAATGAGGTTCCCATCCCTCGAACTGTCAAAGCCATTCAATCATTCTTGGGACAAATTAATTTTGTGAGAAGGTTCATTTTGAATTTTGTAGACATAGTAAAACCTATAGTAAGAATGTTGAAGAAAGAGGCCCAAATTGACTGGACTGAAGAAGCAATTGATTCCTTTGTGGCGATCAAGAGGGCAATTTCTGAGGCACCAGTACTAATTTCCCCAGATTTTGGCAAACCTTTTATGATATTCTCATTCGCCTCTTGTCACACTATAGCAGCAGTGTTGTTACAAAAGAATTCAGAGGGATATGAACAGCCCATTGCATACTTTAGCAAGTCTTTGAGCCCTTCAGAGGTAAAATATGAACTGAATGAAAAGCAAGCCTATGCTTTGGTCAAAGCAGTGAAACAATTTAGACCGTACTTAGTAGGGGCTGAAGTTATAGCTTATGTCCCCAATGCAGCAGTAAAAGATGTCTTCAAATAGACTGAGGTCACAGGCAAAAGATGCAAATGGATAAATCAGATACAAGAATTTAACATTGAGCTCAAAATTTCATAGGTTATCAAAGGACAAGGGTTGGCCAAACTCATGACAGGAACTGAAATTGAGGAATCTGGTGTGAATCAGGTTGGATGGGAAGAAGCTAACTTCAGTATTGAGAGAACAGCATGGTACACTGATATCATATATTACCTTAAGCACTTGAAATGTCCAGATGGTATGACTGATAACCAGAAGAGAGCTTTGAAGCTAAAGTCAGCAAGATATGTAATTATCAATGGGGACTTATATTGGAAAAATAGAGATGGGATATTGTTATTATGTCTAGACAACTATCAGGCAGACAAATTTCTTCATGAAATGCATGATGGGGTTTGTGGTGGTCATTTCTTGGCCAAGACTACAGAACATAAAATATTGAGAGCTGGATATTATTGGCCATGTGTCTTCAATGATTCTTATAGATATGTCAGAAAGTGTGAAGCTTGTCAGAAGTTTTCAAACAAAAAAAAGTATCAAGGATCACTCCCATTGAGACCAATGTTGGCTGAGGAACCATTTCAACAATGGGGAGTAGACTTTATAGGGGAAATATCAGAAAAGTCCAGTGGAGGACACAGATGGATATTAGTCGCTATAGACTATTTTACCAAATGGGTGGAGGCAATACCTACCAGACAGGCCACTAGCAAAGTGGTGATAAAATTCTTAATGGAGAACATTATTACTAGATTCGGTGTTCCTGCAAGGATCATCTTAGACAATGGCATGTCTTTTAGATCAGAAGAATTCAACACTTTTTGTGGAGAAAATGGCATTAAGATATCACATTCTTCTCCTTACCATCCCCAGGGAAATGGGCAAGCTGAATCAAGCAACAAGAATATCCTAAAGATCATTAAAAGGATGTTGGGACAGAACAAAAAGGCATGGGATTCAAAGTTGAATCTCGCACTATGGGCAGACAAGATAACTGTGAAGAAATCTATAGGAAAGTCTCCATTTGAATTGGTTTTTGGCAAAAGGGCCAGACTACCTTTGGATAATCTCTTGCCTGTACATAGATTTATGATTCAAGAGGAGATAGATGTTGAAGATCCATCACAAGAAAGGATAATGCAGTTAGTAGAACTTGATGAAGTCAGGGCAGAAGCTCAAAGGTAGAACATCAGGATTCAAAATCAAATGAAGAGGTTGTATGACAAGAGGACATCAAACAGAAAATTTTGTGTAGGTGATTGGGTTTTAATGTGGAATGTCAGGAGTCAAGACAAAGGCAAGCATGGTAAATTTGAAGCCTTGTGGATCGGCCCATATGTGATCATAGATAAAAAAGGGGAGGATTCCTATTTGCTTCAAAACGCAACAGGGGAAGTCCAAGAATTGCCAGTACATGGGCAATTCTTAAAAAACTTCTTTTCTTGAACATTCTATATCACATGTACAGTAGATTAGGATCCATTTCCACTGTAAATACCATCATATATCTGCGCTAACCAGAGATTCTGAATTCTTGAAGACATATTCAATATGCCTCCATCCTCAGTCAGAGCCGCTATTGAACACTATATTTGAAAATAAAAATATATATAAAAAAATGTATATTTCCATAGGTGTAAAGACTAAAAGATGTTTCAGCCAGCAAATTGTATCGAGCACTTCAAAAGAAGTTTCATCGAAAGAGTATTTTCATCGAAATGAGGTATGTAAAGCACCAAGAAAAAGTACTTCGGCAAAAAGTTACCTTCGATGAATACAGAAAACCGCTCATCGATACTCCAAGTTTCATCGAAAAGGTAAAAAGCAAAAGGCAAAAAGGCAAAAGGTGATTTCGAAGGAATATAACTACCGAAGAAACTCATAAAGCATTCATCAAAATGCAAGATCTCATCGATGACATAATGTCAAAAAAAAGCAAAGGTGTTTCATCGATAAAGGAGAATATCGATGAAAAAGGACTGTCGATGAACATACATGAGCCTTCACTGAAGAAAGGAACTCATCGAAAGAATGATTTTGATGAAACTTGCGAGTGACTTATCAAAAAAAAGGTCTATCGATGAAAGAATGATTTCGATGAGTCTCGAAAGCGGCTTCTCGACATGGGCTATTCACCGAAACAATAATGTCGAAGAGAATGGGCTTTCGATGACAGATTTAAACACTCGGCCAAAGACAAGGGTTTCATCGACAACTTGAAATATGATCACTTTGGTCGAACTATACTTCCCGCGAAAGAGTTAAAGGCCCAAGTCAAGAATGTCACATCTGCAATTAAGTTTAAACACTTGAGTAGCCATTGTAGATGCAGAACATTAACTATGCACAAGTTGCCCATACGATTACAGTTGAACTGATTGAACTTTCATAAGAACCAGATCAATGCTAAAAGACTGAAAATTGCGAAGAACTTGCGGAAACTTGCGAACGACAATGAGAAGAGCTGAGCATTTCTCCAAGTAAGTGTTGTCTCTCGTATTTACTTTAATCATGGAACCTTCGTCTTCTTCTTCTAAAAAGAGTAGGAAAGGAAAAGAGCTAAACCCTGAAGAGAAGCCCAAGAGACAAAAGAAGGAAGGGAGAGCTCTGACTCAGGATTTGTTAGACCAGTGTCCCTCATCTAGTGTAAGGTCCAAAAAGATCAAAAGTGAAGAAGAAGGATTGGAGGATAGATTTGAAAATCTAGGAGACATTTGGACTGAAATCAGGGGACATGAGTTATTCTTATTTAGCTACAAAAGAAGGGATGCTCCTGAACCCATAAGTAATCTATGGAAGAAGAACTTAGGCAAATTGGTAGTCCCGAATGTGTTTGTAGATGTAGAATTAATGAAAGCTCTGGTAGATTGTTACAATCCAAGAACCAAAACCATATGCGATTACAGAGGGAATACATTAGTGGTGATTAACAAACAAACTATTGATATGGTCTTTGATTTAGACTGGGAGGTGGAGGAGAGTATTGATATGAAGAAACTTTCACAAGAATTCTTTAGTTTGGAAAACATCTACAGGACTTGGAGACTACCTATTCACCGGCCAAAAGTGGGTGGGTCATTTGTTCCATTCAGCAAAGATGACAAGGTGCCGTTTGATGTAAACCACTTTCATCCATATTTCAAATATACATATTATGCTGCAGCCCAAGTACTGGGCCTAGAGGCTCATCCACTCATGGATATTGGGGTTATGGTTCTGTGTGCTGACTTACAATCAAAAGACCCTAGGTCATTTGATTTTTCCACTTATGTTGCAGATGCCTTAAATCATGGGTTGGAAAAATTGAAAGGGGACCTTGTGAACGTTCATTTTTCATTGTACTCCTTGTTAATGCACATCATTCTTTATTGTGGACAAGAGATTAACTTCTGGTCAGATGATTTTTGCATTAGATATTATGATAAGAATGGTCTGAAGAAGCCAGTTTAGCTATGGGTTTCTGCATGGGACCAGAGGTTCATGAACAACTAGTACTGGCACTTTCAAGAATATTTTGTGAAACCTCTTAGTGCAACTTTTGGGCAACACAGGGATTACACTTTGTCCCCTGAAATCAAGAGATTCCTCAGACCAAAGGACTTCTCTCCAGAGTCACAGATTGATCATAATTGGGGTGATCGGTATTGCCATGATAATCACACAGAAATCAGGATATTTGGATATGAAGGGAAACCCCACATGCTTCCAATTACGGTGCCAAACAGGGTGGCTAGCCTGGAGATTATAAGACAATTGTCTATTGTCAGTGCTAAACACTTAACAGATTTCGGTAAACAATCCATCGTTCTAGGATTATTGGTTTTCTTTGATTTCATTGTTAAAAGTTCAAAAAGTTATCATTTACTGCAGAACAAGTTAGACTACTATGGCATGACTCTGGGTGAACCTAGAGAGAACTTCGATCCTGAAGGATATATAAGAGCTGTCAGAGCATCACAAAAACTCAAAGCTGGAATACATGTGGCCAAAATGCCAGATGACCTAATTAAGAATCTTGAAAGAGAAGAGGCCAAAGCTTTGAGAGAAAAGAGTGAGTTAGTTTGGGAGGCCTACAAATGGAAAAGGGTAAGGGGAATGATAGATGGAGACTTAATTGGAAATCTCCAAGATCCTTTGGAAGTGGCTAAAAGGCTGCTTCAACATGAAGCAGAGATCATGCATAGAGTGCCTTCGCAATTCCTTCATTTCATTAATACTGAGAAGGATAGTCAGCCCCTAGCTCACATGTCACCAAAATCAACCGCTAGTAGTATCCCTGCTGATTCTCCTAGAGAAGATTATCCTCCTGGTTTCAAAGCAGAGATGAATATGGACACTGGTGAAATTAATATCAAGGATGTCGTCGATATAAGGATGACTGAGCATGAAGATTTTGTTGCTGATGATGGATTCGCCTCCTCTAGGGAATTCCTCTCATTTTTATACCAATACAAAGGAGCTCATGTAAAACGAAGCATGGCTGGAAGACCAGAGGAGGAACAGATGAAGAAATTGCAGGATGAGATTGATGTCCTCATGAAAGATATGACTCCTGAGAAAGGGAGGAAATTACTAAAAGAGGCCGGTGTGATCATCTTTTCTGGTTGGGATATAAACTCAACACTTTTATTCGACGGGTTCCTGAAGAAACAAGACTTGAATCAACAGGTGTTGCCTCGGGAGATAGATAAATTGTTCCTAGGCTCTGGATATGATCCAGACAAGAAAGCTCTCCTACAATGGGCATTATATCCAAAGGGGAAGAGGCCTATCATTGTAGACATTGAAGAAACCTTTGGACACCTCATGGTTCATCAGGTTGGAAAAACTGACCCTAGGGTCACTGCTAAACTCAACTTGGATGTTGCTAGATTGAACCTGGACCAGACAGAATTTTTGGTCAGAGAGAACGTCACATATAAGGGGTTGTATGAAAAGTCTAAAGAGGAGAATCAAAAGTTGCAAGCAAAAATATTGCAACTAGAGACAGGGACTCCTATAAGCGAGTACACCTCATACCCCACGGGACGTAGCTTGGACGATGTCTCTGACGCTCTGTACTGGAAATATCAAGCAGAAAAAGCCAATAAATGCGCATAAGGTATCCAACAAAGGATGGACAAACTGGTCAATGATATCATAGGACATCGGTTTAACACCATGCTCTTGTAGGTTGAACCATATTGGAAAGTATATAGTGGAACAATAAAGGCGTTAACAGAGCATGAGAGGTTAAAGGCACGACTGCATGAAGTACTGAATAATGTAGATGCCATGACTCCAGAGGAAAAAACTGAGGGGACTGCGTATATGGAGAATCATGTTAAACTTGAAGATACGCTGAGAAGAGATCTGAAGGAATTGGACGATGAGAAACCTGTTGGAATGCCCTCTATTTACAAAGAAGGAGAAGTGATATCCCTGGAAGATTTGCGAAAAGAGCTCATCAGCGTCAAGGATTGGGCCTTGTCAGAAATAGATCGAAGTAAGGATATGGCCCCTACTGTCAACCAAGTGATATTCAAGTATTTGTCGCAGGGAGATGAATTGAAGAAACAGAGTGCTTGAATCAAAACCTTCAAGGACGATGACTACATTCATCATTTAGGACTTCTAAATCTCTTTTTGCTTAAATTTGTTAGAAACACTCAAACTAACGATTAATGTTTCGAAAAGTCATGTCTCTTCATGAAAAGTCTTCATCCTCATATATATATGAGAATGATTTTTGTAATATGATGAGGGGGATAAAAAAAAAAAGGGAGGAAGATAGCGATATATGACGGCCTGTAAGTCTTCTGTATACAAACCATAATGGAATACAAATTTTGATCGATTATTTCTCTGTACATGTGTTACGGATCATTTCATTTTCTTTTGGCAATCGTCTGTGATATTGTCTGATTGGATAAGGTTATTCATGTTCTTAAGATCAAATCTATGCTTTGTGTTATAATGTTGAAACAAAAGTTTTGCTTGCGGATTGTAATTGTTCCTTGCAGAGCTTAATTGATTGGTCCCTTAAGGGTAGGGTTAAATTCACTCAATCAACATATGATATAAGCATTTATTTGGTTCCAAAAGAAATAATAACTGACAGGTTCATAAAGGGATGAATTAAAAAACTGTCTCACAGGTTCACACCATAAGTCCTGAAGAAAAGTGCAATGACTCTGTAGCCCAAACAGCGAAGAAGGCACTGGCTAAATTACAGATTACACTCATCATTTCATTCATCATTGATTATTTTAACAGCAACAAAAGTAATTAAGAAACATAAAACAAACAGTCATTACAACAACAATCTTGAACTCATCTGCTATATCTCCATTCGAGGAACTCATGCCATTCCAAGATCAGGAGATATCAGATTAGGATAATAAATATGCTATAAAAGGCACTGGTTATTGGAGACATTCAGTGAATAGGTATACCCGCCTAGGTCCTGCAGAGCCTAAAGTGAGAGAGTTAGTAACCAAACAGGTTCACTCTATAAGTTGGCCAAATCAATTGGAGGGTTTGATCATAGGAGTTGGAATTTCCTTAGAACCTATCCAATCTGTTGATTTGAGACCCAACACATTCCATCCACCTACCATCAGTGTATCAAGTTCCCGCATAATGGTGTAGAGATCACAATCCTGGGAGATGCAAACCCCTTTGCATATTTTCATAATATCAGTCATCAACCAGAGACTACCGTTCCTAACAATAGAGAAACCATCTCCTCCACATCATACGTCAGTCTAGCCTCTCTTGCCAGTTCAAACACCACTATACCCAAGCAAGAAAAGCTGAAGATGAAAATAGCAGAGGAAGGTCCTAGGGAATACAATCTTAGCCAACTCTTTTTTGTTGGAAAAATGCCTACTTCTCCTAGAATACATGGTAAACCTCAATGGTTACTTCAACAACCACTAATCAAGTGAACATGTCCTTTGACACCATTCATTCTGGGAAAGAGTCAAGAAGAAGAAACATGAGATGAGGACTTAGCAGAATGGATGTATAAAGATCCCATCACCATCGATATTCCGCAAACTAAGCTTCCCACAGATCAGTATGGAAAAGGCCTTCTCATTATGCAAAGAATGGGATATGATGGTCAGAGTGATTTGGGACCTTGCAAGCAAGGAAGACATGAACTGTTGTAGCTAGAATTAAAGCCCAAGGATAATACAGGCTTAGGCTTTCAAAAGGAGATCCTTCCTAAGCTCAAATTCAATGGAAAACCCAGCCAACCACTATATCAACCTATTACAAAGAGGTCACCTTTGATTATAAAAGCAGCATCAAATGCCATGGCAACTGCCCCATCGAGGCTAAAAATCCCAACAAAACCATCTACAGCACCCTTCATCCCACCAATCAAACCAGCGATCCCTTCAAGAACAACAATAACATCAATAGCACCATTAGTAGAATCAACCATATCATAACCCATAGCAATATCTATGACATCAGAAATTCCAGCAAAAGTAGCAGAGTCAACACTACCAATACTCCCCGTATCAGATTCATTGATCCTCATAATCCTTCCTGCAGTACCAATCATTTCATCTACAATGATATATCAGCCAATCACACCTGCAGTATTTAATTCAAAAGACATTCCAATATGGTATAGTAATCGGATACTGGAAAGTGACTCAGAGACTGACTCACATGAATGGGAATTTGATTCCATCTAGCTTAATACTTCAAATGAGGAAGACACATCACTACCTCCACCTCACAAAGGCATCCCTGTTTACGGAGAAGCATAGATAAAGACCTCTTGGGTTCCTAAGCTAGAAACATCTTCCACAGACCCTACGTCCCATCCTATGCCTGATTCTAACAGGGAGAGTACCATCAATGACCTTCACCACAACGTCTTAACCCTCACTGACACATCTAACGAACTTAACCTAATTGATGAGGTAATGCCCATTATCCATCTGGAACTCATTGAATGGAACCAACCTAATCCCCCATGTCTTGACCTTTTCCAAAATGATGAGGTGATCATTGACTTTTTGGAACTACGGGATAACATACCAAGTGAGGATCACAAAGCTGGATTCACCATTGAACTTAATAGCACAACATACTTTGGGGCGGATGCCAAACCTTTTAGCTGCAAAAATGTAAAAATAAAACATGGATCTTCCAGTGAAAACCACACTGTGGCACTGTTTAATCCCACAAAAGTAAAAAGAAAGAGCATATCCAATGGTGAAAACCTCTCTGAGGCGCCAGAGGATGAAAGGTTTGACATTCTCCCTTCTAGTACATTGCAAGAATGTTCGACAATTCTCATTGAAGAGACAAAAGAATACAATGTGGGGACTCTTGAAACGCCTCACCACATACATCTGGCATCTCTTTTGACTCCAGAGGAACAACCTAAGTTTGTAGAGTTCTTCCAGAAGCATCAGATCAACTTCGCATGGTCATATGCAGACATGCCTGGGCTTGATCCTAATTTAGTCATGCATCACCTCACCGTAGCAGAAGGAGCCAAACCTATCAAGTAGAAGCTTAGCAAGATGCATCCTCAAATTGCAGTACTAGTCAAAGCAGAACTTAAGAAACTCTTGGATGTTGGGTTTATTAGACCAATTGATTATGGAGATTGGATATCCAATATTGTGCCTGTCGGCAAGACAAATGGGGGCATCCGTATTTGTACTGACTTTAGAGATCTGAACAAGGCATGTCCTAAAGATGACTTCCCCCTACCAAACATCGACATAATAATAGACCTAACAATAGGACATGCCATGCTTTCACTCATGGATGGTTTTTTAGGATACAATCAGATAAAGATCGCACCAGAAGATCAACATAAGACAACCTTCACATGTCCATGGGGCACATACTGTTGGAATGTAATGCCTTTTGGTCTCAAGAATGTAGGAGCAACCTATCAATGAGAAATGACCACCATCTTCCATGACATGATGCATACCATAATGGAAGATTATGTTGATGACTTATAGGCAAAATCACTCACACGAGAAGGTCATCTAGACATATTGGAGAAAATCTTTGACAAACTAGAACAATATCATGTTTGGCTCAACCCAAAGAAATGTGTCTTTGCAGTAACCTTAGGGAAGCTTCTAGGATACATCGTCTCAAGAAAAGGTGTTGAGGTCGATCCAGCAAAGGTCAAAGCAATCATGGACATGCCACCTCCATAGAACATCAGTCGGCTAAGGACATTACAATGACAACTTCAATCCATCTGAAGATTCATTGCACAACTAGCAAATAAGTGTCACCCATTTACACACCTGTTACACAAAAACATCCACTTTCAATGGGATACCAAATTCCAACCTGCATTCCAGATGCTTAAAGACTATCTCATGAATACACCATTGCTGATGCCATCAGATCCAAGTAGACCTTTACTACTCTATATATCAGCAACAAATACAACATTTGGTGTACTATTGGCACAACACAATGCAGAAGGGAAAGAGTGTGTTGTTTACTACATCTCTAGCACACTAGTTGGCTATGAACTCAATTACACACCTATCGAGTGAGCTTGCTTAGCAGTAATCTTGGCAGCCACTAAGCTGAGACACTATCCGTTGACACATAAAGTACAGTTAATTGAAAAGATCGATCCACTCAAATATTTACTCAGCAAAGCAGCATTGACAAGCTGCTTGGCCAAATGGGTGATGATTCTAAGTTAATTTGACATCGAGTATGTGGACCGTAAAGCTATCAAAGGTCAAGTTATTACAGATCAGTTGGCTGATGCACCACTCATAGGCGATCATCCTCTCATTTCCAATTTTCCAGATGAAGAGATATTCATGATCACAATAGCACAACCATGGAAACTATACTTTGATGGTTCATACACTAGGCATGGCTCAAGGGCAGGCATTCTATTTATCAAACCTCAAGGTGATAGCATCCCAAAATCTTACAGACTCACATTTCCATGCACCAACAACATAGCAGAGTATGAGGCCTTGATCACAGGACTCGGGCTAGCCATACAATAGAAGTTACAAGAACTACAAGTATATGGTGACTCCCAACTGGTCATTTGACAAGCAACTGATGAATATTAGACTAAAGATGACAAACTCATGCCATACAAACAAGCATCATTTACTACTATCACCTTTGAGCAGATACTAAGAGATCATAATCGAGCTGCTGACACTATGGCTACCATTGCATCTCTCCTAGATCTTCCACAGAATTCAACACGCTATGAGTTCTTGGTAGAATAGCTTTGGATCCCCGCTTATGATTTCCCTGAATCCGAGATGATATGTCACCTTATCAGTTCTGAATCCCCATGGTATGGTGATTTCTATACCTACCTCCATGATCACACACTTCCTCCTAACCAATCGAATAACTAATGTAAAACCTTCATTTTTCAAACCACTCGATATACCATTATTGTTGAAACCCTATACCGACGCAGTCTTGATGGTACTCTCTTTGATGTCTGGAACATGATGAGATAACAAAGGCCTTGGAAGAGGTACATGAAGGAATTTGTAGAACTCATGTAAGCAGTCCATCACTAGCCAAGAAACTCCTGCACACTGGATACTATTGGCCATGTATGGAAAAAGACTCCTACTACTTTGTCAGAAAGTGCAAGAAATGCCAAGTTCATAGAGACTTGATACATGCACCGGCACAGGAATTGCAACCAATCACAACACCATGGCCTTTTTGTCAATGGGGCCTTGACCTTATGGGTAAAATCCATCCATCTTCATCCAACGGCCACAAATTCATTAATACTGCCACTAAATACTTCACAAAGTGGATTGAAGTTGTTCCACTTACCCAAGTCACCGGCAAGCAGATTGCCTCATCCATCCTCAATTACATCATCTGTCGGTATGGTGTACCCATGTCCATCATCATAGATAATGGTCTTTCTTTCAAGAATCGGGATGTTCATGAACTCTGTGAAAAGTTTCACATCCAACACCACTTTTCCACGCCCTATTACCCACAAGGCAATGGTCAGGCCGAAGCATCAAATAAAAACATATTAAGAATCCTCAAGAAGATAGTCAATAATGTCGGTTGTGATTGGCACGTTCAATTGAATCCAGCACTATGGGCATATCGAACTAGCATTTGAACCCCTACAGGTGCAACTCCCTACTCACTAGTCTATGGCGCAGAAGCTATCTTTCCTATTGAGGTTGAGATACCATCACTACGGGTTTCCTTGCACAATCTCATCGATGATGAAGCATACAGAGTATCACATCTTCAAGACTTAGAGCTACTTGATGAGAAGCAACAAGCTGCATACAATCACCTCAAGGCCTATCAGCAGCGCATGAGCAGAATCTATAATCATCGAGTTAGACTTCGTACATTCGAGGTAGGTGATCTTGTTCTTCAAGAGAATCCTCGTAACCAACCAAACCGCAAACATCAGGGAAAGTTTGAATCAAATTGGCTAGGTCCATATGTTATAACTGTTGTATTTGGGTCTGGGGCATATCAGTTGGCTACTTTAGAAGGAGAACCACTAGTAGATCCGATCATCAACATGCACCTCAAACAGTTTTATACATAAGCTACATAGAGCATCAGGCTCCCATACATATCGGAAAAAACACCAAAAACATTCAGATAAATGACCTGAAGAAAATACAAAAATATCAAAATAGTAAAGAAAAATCATGCATCCAAATGGTGAACAACCACTCCGGTGGCACCTTGGGTAAGTACGATGGTGAAAACCTGGCAAACAGGCACCACTCATAAAGCCTATGACTCCATTGTCTTTCAGGCTTGTTGTGATCACATTTATTTCATACACACATCCATCAGTCCAAACCATGGCTTCTTATTCATCTGCAATCCAAGATAGTACTTCATGCATCTTGCATCCTGCTTTTTCAGAGTGACGCCTCGAAACTAGGGGCAATACCCTTAATCTAGTTTGATGGAAGTGGATACTACATTGTTTTATGATTCACTGAGTTCTTCATTGAAAACAATCTCAAAATACCAAAAACATTCAAAAATGTCTCACAAAATCCAAAAACATTAGAAAACATCAAAAATCACACAAAAACATGGCAACACCTTGTGCATCTTTATCTGAGTAGATACCAAACAAGCATTGGAAAATACTTGCACGATGACCACCTATGAAATTGACCAAACAATCAACATCAACACTCAAACTGTCTTCAACAAGGATGCATCTTTCCTTACCAAAACAAAGACAAAATGACATTTTCTTTGACAAGAAAATTATGTTTAAGCTATCAAATACTTGGCTGATTTGTGGGTTATTTATTCATATCAGGTTCCTACAACATTGTTTGTGTATCTTCTGCAAATTATTCTGATGAAGTTCTGGGGCATGTACTAATGGTGTCTACGTGGGAAGTTCACTAAGCTACATGATCATAGGCAAAATACAGTCATAGATCACTACGACTTGCTGACTACAGCGTATACCTCGACCATATGAGTATGAACCATCACCAAGTATCCATATTCTTTATTCTTTATGTATGTTGTTTGCTTACAGGTACAATGCTCTTTCTTTGGTTCCTCCTCCCTCATCCAAATTGGATAAAGGTTTTTATCTCTTATTATGGTATGAACTTGTCTCAGGATATGATTAGCCCAAGATCAAGGAGGACGATCCAAGTCATGCATGAAAGGAGATGATCCTTGTCTGTTCCGCAAGCAATACTCAGGTCAACTTGACCCATTATATCAAGTTGTTTGTATTAACTTGCTATATCAAAATCCATTTAAGGAATACTCAGGTCATCTTGAATCATTATGTCAAGTTGCTTGTATTTTCTTACAACATTTTAAAGCTTGATGATGAAAAATAAAGCACTATGGATCATCCTTTCATCTCATCTATTTATATTGCATTCCATTGCATACCATCCATCCATTTACTCATGCATTATTCATATACATGATTTTGCATACAAGTGTGAACAAAGTTAAATATGAGCAGTTATGCAAAAATTGAGCTGGTTTTGGATACAATCGTGACAGAGTACTCTGATACATCATCAAGTGCATCATGCAAAGTCTAAAACAACCTTGCATTCATCTATCATCATCCCATCATCATTTCATTACATTTTAGTCGCATTTGCATTACTCTTTAGCCATTCATTAGCATACATTTAATATCATTTAGTTGCACTTACCCCATATAGTTCATTCTCATTTTACTTGCATTAGTATCATTGTATCCTTTCATTATTACCCTCATGACATTTAGATTCACTTACACAGATAACTATCCTTATTTGCATTTCCTACCATGATTACTCATTACTATACATTCATTTAAAAACATCAGTTAGTGATCATCATTTATCATCATTTCCACACTTATGTATCATACATTTGTTTAGGTTTCCATAATTGCATACATTCATTTATCTATTCATTAGTTAAAGTGCATTCATTCATCCATTTTAGTATATTCTTATACTCATTTTATCTCACTTAGAATTCATTAGATTACATTCATTATCCCTCTTAATTGCATTAAGGTGTAGTTATTCATTAAACATGAGTTGCATTATAATCACATTATCATTTTACTTCCTCATATTTTGACATTTAGAAATCATCATTTAAACATTTGTACTTTACATTTTGTTTATCCACATATACATTCATTTTTAAACCATCTAGATGCATATTCATAAATAAATCATTCATTCAAAAGCATTACATTAACATCATTGCATATCATTATCTCATCATTATATTGATATAAAGAACAAACTACTATCTATACCATCATACATCATCATTTTATTATGCATACATAAACATCATGGCATTACATACATCCAACATTCTATCCCAAAACATCAAATGCACACATATATCAACCTGCATCCACATGTTAGCATCCAACATCATACACCATGCATATAGACATCATGTAAGAATAAATCATCGTAAAACATGCATATAGGAATCATCTCATAAACACATACATATAGAAAAGTACAAGTATCCATCTAAGCATAACTCATAAAATCACCATCAAGCATAAACTCCATACATATCAAAATGCATATCATCACAAAAATATGGGATCTCCTCATATATATCATCTCATGTATCAGAGTACAATGATGTCTACAAAATTGGCTATCAAAAGCCATCCAAGACATAGTCCAAAATGACAAATATAAATACATGCATGCAAAATGCTCTTTCAGTTGCCACTCTAACTAGATGTTGCACCACCATCACCACCTGCTCCCCCACTAGTCCCTGCACCACCCGATCTATCTCTCCGTGGAGGCCCCATCAAACCCCCACTAGCTCCTGCACCACCTGACCTATCTCTCCGTAGAGGACCCATCACACCCCCACTGCTCTGCATCCTCTGAGACTAGTTTAATCTGGCATGTTGCATCTGTGAATAACTCAGTGCCCGTCAACTAGATGGCACCTCCTACTCATATAGGCCCCACCAGTAATCCACCTCTGCACCTACTCTCCATATCTCCCTCGCCAAAGCCTCCATAGATGGCCCCTATCCCGGTACTCACTCCAAGGCCTGCACTCTCTCCTACAACTGGATCACCCTATCCATGGCCTGATCTCTCTCTTACAGCACCACCATCAGCTCTGACTCTCATTCAAATAGCTGCACATCTCTAGCTGCAACCTTCACCTCTAGATCCTCCACCTATGTCTCGGCTGTTATAAGTCGAGTCTGCAAATGTAATATCATATGATCTTGAAGATCTCCAGTGGCTCCCTCCCTTGTCTCCATAGGTGCCTCGCCTATAGCTCCCCCTCCAGTGGCTCCCTCCCCTCTATCCATCGGTACCTCCCTCTCTCCCATACCTCTCCCACCCAATCTAACTCCTCCCTACATCAAAGGTCCCTGTGATATCCACAATGGAAAATTGCCTCTCCCTCTCTACTGAACTCGACCACCACTGCCACCTCCACCTCTGAGTCCACCACCTCCACCATCCCCCCTCCTCCTCCTCCATCACCACCATCCCCTCTCCCTTGTCCATCTACTATAGGTCCTCTACCTCCTCTCCTCCTCTGTCTCCTTCCCCTATCCTCCTCAAAATCTATAATTGGCTTTGCTAGATCTGATATCCGAGGAATCGGATGAGCCACCATATACTGCGTATACTTCTCTAACACCCCTGCATCTACCATCCTCGATCGTATATCCCATGGTCTCGCCTGTAGCATCTGAAACTCTACTAAAGCCTAATCATAAGGTAGTACTGGCCTCCATGTGTACCTCTCTTAGACCACCCTAGCATACTCCCTCGATCCCCTAGGCAATCCCTGTCGTCGTCCAAACTATCTCAAAACTCTGCCAGGCAACTGTCTCTCCACATGGTAGGTTGTCCTCCCAATGAGGAATCAGGTCATGAACATATACAGCAACACCTCCGCATCATCCTCCCAAGGCTCACACTCAATATATGGTCTCTAGATCACTGCATCCAGATCATCCAGTACCCGCTGCCACCACTCTAACTTCCTCAGGTGGGGCTAACTCATCATACCACTATACATATATACATATGGTTGGTCGATTGCTTGAAATCTTAGACTAACTAATTGATAACTGGTACGTGCTCCCATGCCCAAATATGCAGCAACATGACTCCCACTGCCAAAGAGCCCCTCCCTTGGTATACTACCTCATGAAGCTCCTGATATAAGTGCTCCAGCACGCACGGTCCCCATGCAAATTGGGTCCCCTGGGTCATCATCTACTCAATCACCTAACCCCAACCAATAGTAAGTCCATGTGATCTTCGATCTGGGCACAGTAGTCCTCCCACAATACTTGATAACACTACTGGAAGCAGCTCATACATCGCGGCTATGTCCTCCCAGGCTATCAATCCATCATCAATATAGACATCCTCATCAAAAACTCTATGCACTGCTAGGGTCCCCCATGCTCGATCATAGCTCACCAGCTCACCTCAAATGGGAATATGTAGGTTGCGCCATACATCCTCTATTGTAACAGTCATCTCCCCCTGTGCCAAGTGAAACGTGCATGTCTCACTATGTCAGCACTCTGCCAATGCTGTCATCAAACCATGATTCATCCGAATCACGGGCATATACATTATTTCATACAGGCCAGTCGCTACAATATAATCCACCTCAACCTCTGTCAACTGATCATGCAGCCCATGTGTGGTGGGATGCCTCTCATGCAACTGTAAGACACGAAGATTCTCCTACACAAGTGCATCAACCATCATCATCAATTGTTTTGTTTTAAACTTTTTTAAGTTTAAACCTAGACTATCAACAGATACTTTGATCAAGTATCTTCGGGTCTCAACAGGTAAGCAATCATGGCACACCTCGACTTCAATAGGCATTTATCCTAAAATGACCTAAGTCTCATCAGGGCTGCTATGGTTGAAAACAACTCTTACCTTCATCTCTCCATCTATCTATCATTGGCATCCGGAGATTTTTGTTCACACAAACTAGGGCATCTATTTTTTTGCACAAAAGTGCTATCTTGCAAACAAAAACACTATCTCCTAACAATAGCACCACTACCCTAATAAAAGTGCTTAATCAACTATGCAAAAGATCTCAAACCACAAAAGCGCTACATTAGCTATGCAATAGTGCTACTTAATAGCAATAGCACTCAATAAACTACTCCATAGCACTAAACAAGCAATAGCGCTCAAACAGGTATGCAATAGCGCTAATGTTTACGAAAGCCCTAAAATGACTACACATTAGCGCGATTGCAGTACAATAGCGCTAATTCAATTGACAAAAGTGCCAAAACAAATTTCTGACGCTATTGTCTCGACTCAACTTGGACCTAGCTAAAAACACATCCAAAATGCATAAAATTCAAAAATTCAAATTCACATACTACTAGTCCGTAGTCATCTAGCCACTGGAATCGAGAGACTCGCTCTAATCGGTGCTCTGCTATGGGAACCAGCATCCTTACTGCTCCTTGCTCTTCTAGAAAGTCACTATCAGAGCTAAAATTTCACTATGGTCGCGGATACAAATGAGCATGTTTTCACCCCTTTCTCCCCATATAAACCCTTTGTTGTACCCCTAATTTTTCCCCGCTCATCGTCATGGTCCCTGTGAACTTCTTGAGCCTCCTGTCTCTCTGTTTCACTCTGTTTTCTCCATTCTTTCCCTGGCATTGCTAAAATTCTTCTCTTCTATCACCCTGCCAATTTTCATTCTTTTTCGAGAAATTGCCCAATTATTTGAAATTTCTAGCCCATGTCTCGAAGGGGCATACCACCCATTAAATTAACATTTTATGGGGCATTTCTTCACACCTTTTTTTTTTTTGAAACGACACGATAAACGGCACCATCTCAAAGAGGGGCAAATGTAGTCACATAAATCTGTCCATTTTAATTAAATGAATATTTCGTATTTATTTGAATAAAAATCCACTAGCCATCAGTTAATTAAATTAATATTTAATTCATTCATTCAAACAAATTCACAAATCAATTAAATGAATAAATCATATTTATTTCATTTAATCCCCCTTTCCTCTTTTAAATAAATTAAATAAAACATTTATTTAAATCATTTATCCCCCCACTTACATTTTCCTACAAATGCAACTTGCACACATTTATTGAAATAAATTAATTTTATTTTAATTAAAAATCTCATTTCCCCTCACCCACCAAATCCACTTGCACTCCTAAGCCCCCTTCTAGATTCTTCTAAACCCTTCCTAATTAACCTAATCCACCCCCTAATTATTGTCACATTCCTAAGCAACTTGGAGTCACTTCTCAAAGACTTCAAAGTCTTTGAAAAGCATTTAATGCTTTGTATGTTCAACAATCTAACCTCTAAAGTCTTCCAAAACCACTAATGGCTCTTACATGACCATTAATGACTCTTACATGACCATTTATGGTTAATTCAACTTGCACTCATGTGTCTCCTCAAGCATTTATTGCTTTGACCATGGTTATGCCTTTTGCCTTTGCACAAGAGTTTATCCATTGGATAAAAGCTTTATTCTTTAAATAAAGAATTTATTAATTCAACCTAACCTTGACCTTAACTCCAAAGTTAACTCTCAGGTCATGTCAAGCATTTAATGCTTATTCCCTCTCCTCTCAACCTATCTCATATTGACACTTGTCATCCTGGGATTGGATTGAAAGTCCTCACATGGATTGAATGTCATTCAATCCTGACCCTTGTTGAGATTACTCAATCTCAACCATCCATTGCTCCATTTTTCCTATAAATAGAGTCCATTTCTTCATATTCCAGATCCTGAAAACTTGTATGCATCTAAGTTATAGAGAATTTTAGAGAGCATTTAACATAAATCACTAATATATTGTTATTTTGGCCTAAAATAGATCATTTTAGCATCATAGCATCTAATATTAGCTTTTCTTCACATTTGCATAGCATTTTAGAGTAATCATCTACAATCTTGAACCTCCATAAGCATCCATAGTGCAAAAAGCTGCTGAGAGCTACACTAGTTTGGAACTTGGAGAGGAGAGGAACAAAGGAGAAGGAGCTAAGAGCATGTTAGGAGGCATTTGGAGATGTCTCATTATATTTACTTTCCTAGTTAAATATTATTTCATGTTTTTGGTGTCTCTTTTGATATGCTTGCTTAGATTAGTTTTTGGTTGATTAACACTAACAGTTTCTAGGTTTTTTGTGTGTTATTCCACCATAGGCTTTAATCTAACACTTGTCCATTTTGCAAAGAATCAACTTGAAATTAAAAGTGGTAGTACACCATGAATATCTATAGGTTTTTCTACCATCTACCCAATTTATAGTCCCTCATCTCTTCGTTTGGTTATTTTCAAAGGCTCGTTCCATATGGACTTTTTCAGTGTTTCAGAAACAGCATGTAAATGGGCCACTTTGAGCATTAATATCTTTCACTCGGATAATTATTTTATCAAACCAATTGGTCCATGAGATTCCTTGTAGTGAAATGAGTATGTGTGTCAGTTTCCATCTCTTCATGATTTTATCTGATATGTTTTCAAAATTGTTTTGAAACTAGGTTTGAAGAGCTTTTTGGCAGTTTTAAGTGCAGAAACAACTAAGTAGTGAAATTTGGGGATTAAAATATTGTAACTTAGTAATCTTCAAGGAAATATATTTTGTAGGGTGATTAAAAATATATCAGTAAATATGCTTATCAGATGGTATGATCTCATGTGGCCATTTGAGCAATTTTTGAAGGCGGTTTCCGGGGGTATAGAGGTCGTTTTGATCATTTTGCAAAATAGTAAAAACCAAGTTTCAATGATTAAATTTTTGCAGATGATTGATCCAAATAGATATTCTAAATGAATGGTAATATATTATTATTTTAATCATTATTATGATTTAAATAATAATTACAAATGGAGTAGATTGGAAAAATGGTTCAGGAAATTATTTAATAATGTTTTGAGATAACATTATTAAACATATTATTTGGTATTGGAAATATCATTTAAGTCGTTTTATAATGATTTTAAATAAAAGTGTGTATAGCATTTGGTAGGCCTGGGAAAGTTAAAAAATTAAAATCAAATGTTATCTCCCTTGCAATTTTATTTACATCTCCGAAATCTCCTGATGGTGTGATTGGAAAAAGGAGGGGCATTACTCAATGCGGCATTGCGATGAAGGGGATTTTCTTTAAAAAAATTGGCAAGATAAAATGTAGGTTTTTCCAATAAGAAATTATTGGTGTAAAGATGTTTTAACCATAGTAGAGAAAAACTTTCACATAAAAAAATGGATAAGAGATAAAAGGCTTGTGAAGTATCTACATAAATTTTAAAGTGAAAGATGAACCGCTATAGCAAGAAGGGCTAATGATTTTACCGGTATGGGTAAAATTTTCTATTAAAGGGGATTGTACAATTGAAAGTGAAAATGATCTTTTAGCAAACTATTGCCGAAGATAAAAAATAATCCAACAACTAGTGTATTTACTCAAAATAAAGATTTCCAGCAGGGCAATTATTTTACCAAGTGAGAAGTTTTAAAAATTTGCCAAATAAATGCAAAACCATGCACAGGGTAAAAAAAAAGAGACTTAGAAATTACCAATCAAATGCGCATGCCATGGCAGACATATGCGCAAAATGTGGAGGCATGCGCAGGTATAAAAGGCACAGGCATAAAGCCTTTATTCGACATTGGTGGTGAGATGGAACTCTGTATTATTTTAATACAAAACTAGTCACATCCTTAGTGTCCAAAAGAAAAGAGGCTTTTGGCAAGTAAGAAGGCTTAGCGCCCAGTGGACCCCACACACACATGCACACGCATCTCGAGGCAATGAAATTTTGTGACAGAAATAGAGGTTAGCGGGTGTGCAAGTTAGATGATCCAACGGTGGTCGTTGATCCACGAAGGGAACTTGCTCGCCAGTTACCCATCGCGGATCAACGACAAGGTGGGCCCAGGTCCAGTGGTGGGTCTGGTGGTGTTGAAGTGGCAGATGAGGTGGCAAATAGGTGGATCCATGAGAAAACCAGAGGCTGACATGTGGTGGAGCAAAGGGTAGAAAATCAAGATTAAATATATAGTCAGACTATAGTTTTAAAATTCAAAAATTTAAATGTTTGGCTGTATTTGAGATTAATTCACTGGAGGAGTATTTTTTACCCAAATATAGGCATATTATATATCATTGAAAAGCTCTCAGAACAGAAGGAGGAGTTCATTTTTGCCATCAGTTTTAACACATATCAAATATTTTGAGAGCAGTTTCCATGGGAATGATGCAAAAAATATTTCAGGTTAGGGAAAGAGGACACTTGGCAATTTGTGATGCAAATCTAGTTTTTTCCCTCTTTTTCATGTTCTCGGTTCTTCCCAATGGAGAGGGGGCCCCAAGTTCTAAAAAAATTTCTCCAAAAAAGAGAAATCCAAAATTTCAAGTTCCGATGATGGCATTTTTCTTTTTTTGCAAATGACAGTGTGTTTCTTTTGGGTTTCCAGTGTTGTCTTTGTTGTAGGTTTTGTTTCAGTTTGCAAGTTTACACATATGCAAGGCATGTGTGAGTTTCCACAAAATTGTCTCCAAAATGGCATTTGAATTTATACAGTTTCAGATTATCAAGGATAATTTGAGGTGTCTCTTTCAGTCTTCTTTGAAAGTGTAATGTTTGTTTTTTGGGTATTCTTCTAGGAAGGATTTAAATCTTGAAACCCAGCATTAATGATTTTGAATGTGTATATTGGATATGTAAGCATGATTTTATGACAAAGCAGAGGATTGTATTAATGTAATGCATTAATACATGAAAATTTAATGTTGAAAGTAGCTTGCAGCTGAGATTTCTCTTCCAGTTTTATGCATGACTTTGTGGCCAGGATAAGGCACTGGTCTTTTGTAATGTTGAAGGATTATCAGAACATCAATTTTAAAATCAAATTAGAATATCTTTCTTGATCTATTTTGTGGTGATGTTCCACTTATCTCATGTTCAAACATTGTTGAGTTGTAAGTGTAGATCTAGCCCATCTACAGTACCCTCCTTGTTTTTGAACCTTTAATGAGATCTATCTAATTTCTATTGATGTTGTCATATGTATGTAATTGGTCTAATTCTATGCATCAAAGGTACACCCACCTAGGTTTTGCAGAGCCTGAAGAGTAGAAGGATTTTTATCCTTCTAATGTTGTTCCAAGCCCTGAAGTATTTCATTGATTGAAATTGTCTATTTCATAGATAAATTGCAGGTAAACTTGGGTTACTCATTTTTTGAGAACAACAGAAGAAACTCTAATTATTAATAAAAAGGTGAAAAGAAGATTAGGATTGGTTATAATACTGAAATCCATGATATTCTTATTGTTTTGTGTCCGAAATGGTAGGAGATGGCTAGAGAGGAAGTTGAAGCTATTACGAGTGTGTGGATCTTGGGAGATCGGTGAGATGAAATTAGCAAGACTTTGTTAGTGACCGATCATTTTGATTTAGGTCATTTTTTTAATGTTATAAGTGGCATGTGGCCTTTTTATCATTTTCATAGACTCTTGTTTGTGAGTGGTCGATAGGCCAAATGAGCAAACAAACTTAAAGTTCATTATTACCACGATAATCGATCGATATATATATATATATATATATATATATATATATATATGTATGTATGTATGTATGTATGTATGTATGTATGTATGTATGTATGTATGTATGTATGTATGTATGTATGTATGTATGTATGTATGACTTGAACCTGAAATAATAAGATATACATATTTTGGGCGTGAAGTTTGAATACAAAAAGAAATCTATGTTTATTCTTGTTAATGAAAGAGTAGTATATAGTAAGAGTCTGTGTGTAATCCATCACTTGGCAACCAAGGAGGTAGGGCCCACTTTGTGGTTACAAAGTGAATTTCATGATTTTTTTAATGAATTGTTTTAATTTCAATTTTATGTACTTGATTTAGCTTGAAAGTTTATTAATACGATTGTTTTTTTAGATAATTTATTTTCTATTCCTTGGAGGACTATGTTAAGATGTTGTAATCACTTTGGATTGAACTTGAATGGTTATTCTGATCAATTTACACATTTGGAATCAATTATAGTTTATGCAACTAAATTATTATTTTTACCAATCTATGACAATCCCTACCATAGACCCTAGCACATATTTGAGAGGAAGCAGAACCTTTCATCTAGTCTTCTAATTCTTAGAGAGTAAAGTAGTTTAATTGGAAGTTTGGCTTGACTTAGGAAGTGTGAATCAGTTTCTTAGAATCAGTAATTGCATTTCATTCCCACTTAAGCCACTATCTTCATCCCTTAGGCAAATTGCCACAATACCTTTCATAAGTTTATGCTTCTTGAATTGACACTCACTTAGGTATGAAATGGGGAAATTAATATTAAGATTTATAATAATTGAACTAAGCATAAGGGAAATTATTATTTCAAAATATACTCCACAATTCTATCCAATCATTTTGGCATTGTTGCTAGGAAAGGTATTAAAGGCGCGAAGTCATGGTGAGTTAAACTAGGACTGGTACATCTTGATGAAATCTTGTACAATTGTTGACCTCGTTTGGGTGAATACTCTTGATTTGTTCTTTTATAAGTCATATAGGTGCATGCATCGACGTAGGGATAGTAAGGGTAGATTTGTTAAGGTATATGAAGTAGGAGAAAATTCATAAACATAAAAACAAGAAAAATCACAAAATACTTCATTGGTGGTTGAGCCTGATTTGGATAAGTGTGTTGTAGAACCTTCAATTATATCTCCACCTAGTATATCACAAAAAATTCCCAAGTTTCCTCAAGAGCCACTAATCACCCTTGATTTTGTCAAGTAGTTTGTTGATTCTTTCGAATTGCGTAGTGGGAAGCCTACTGAGAAGCCTTTCACAACCACTTACACTCCTTGGGCATTTGACGTTAATTTTACAATTAACTATAATAGATTAAAGGGAGTATTTGGACAATGGTGCCTTTGTGAGTATTGATTTCATTTTTATTGTAGTAATTTTGTTGAGGGTTTGGTCATAGCAATTTTGATGATGGTTTTCAATTAACTTGCATTGGATCTCACTATAGTGGGAAGAATCGAAAGCGCTTTTCATGATTGAAATATTTTTGGAGAAGTTTATGAGAGAAAAAAACTAAAAAATATGAGAACCCCAAGAAATGTATAGTAATGGGAACAAGATTTGGGTTGAGAGTTGAATAGGAGAGGCCCAAGTGGGGGATTCCCAAGTCAGGTAGATACTCACTAAGGAACTTATTGATGAACTTGATCTTGATCATGGAATCCTCATCACCATACTCTCCCTCGACAAACTTGAAAGCCCACCCATCATCATGCTCTTCCTCAACCAACTTGATCTTGATCATGGCCTCCTCAAAGCTCTCAATCTTTCTGAAACTCAAAGGAACCACTGATTCCAAAGTGTCAAATGTCACAACCATTGTCAACTAGATGACATGCTTGGACAGAATAGGTGATTGAATAGAGCTAATTAGGGAGGAGAAGGCATAGGTTAGGTTGATTCTTCTTGTCCACTTCTTCTTCCCTACAATCAAATTTGAGTGGGTCATTGTCCATGGTTTTTCAAGAGAAGCATCAAGGTTTAGATCTACTTAATTCATCCACACAATCATATCACTCATTCATACAAGCAATTAAGTTATTAGTGCATTCGGTTAACTCCTAATATAAATCTACTTAATTTATTGATACAATAAGATTACTTATTCATGCAACCAGTTAAGTTATTAATGGATTCAGTTAACTCCTAGTTTAGATCTACTTATTTCATCCATACAATCAGATCACTCATTCATGCACAACCAATTAATATTCTTGCAACTAGTTAAATTATTATTGGATTTAGTTTTAACTCTTGATTTAGATATATTTAATTCAATCATACAATTATATCTCTCATTCATGCAACTAGTTAAGTTATCAGTGGATTCAATTAACTCTTATTTTAGGTCTACTTAATTCATCCATACAATCATATTACTCATTTAATTATTAGTACATTCAAATAACTCCTAGTTTAGATCTATTTAATTTATCCATACAATCATATCACTAATTCATACAATGTGAACAGTTAACTTAGAATTTTAGGCTTCCAATCCTTTAGATCATTGGAGGCCCAAGTAGAGGAGGGGGACAACAAGAAGAAAATGAAGGTTTGTGATGGAAGCTAAGAGAGAAATATACTAAGAAATACAAGCACCAAAATAAATACAATTGAATGTGGCAAAAATGTTTTCCCAAACCATTTGCTTCTGCTTCTGTTTTAGGTATTTCTCAATATATTTATCTCCTACTTCCAATTACTCATCATCTACCAGATTCAGGACATGGGCATTGCCTTTCTTGAGCTCTAACTTCTTCGTGGACTCAAGTAGATCAATTTTATTTTGGAATTAGGTTGAATTCCCATGCTCATGCCCATGTCTAGTCTCACGACTTGGGTGCAAGAAAGAAGATGGAGAGAAGTAGTGGAGATGGGTATTCAACACAATTCTTTTCTAAATGTGAGATTATTTTGAATTTGATTCTATACATTTTGAAAAAATGTGGGAGAAAATCATCAATGAAGTGTATAGACCACAATGTTATATTGTAAGTTGGAATGGTCATTTTTCTTCTTGAAGGCATCCCGTGTAATTAATACATTGGGTGAAAGATTGATTTAAGGATGCAACTAAGCCTATATTTTAAAGTTTTATAAGAATACAATTGTATATAACTTGGGAAAAGAGTTGTACCAATAATTTTAAAGGAAAACTCATTCGTGATGGACATTATTCTTGCAAAGAGTTTATCAAGGGATTTGGGCAGCTCTTACATTAATGTAGATAGAGAATGATATAAAAGGTAGCTTTTTGGTCCATCCATATCAATGCTTGCGGATTGGGTTCTCATTATTGTGTTAAGGAAAATAAATGATCTAAATTATTGCTTGTGTCAAATATCCCTAGCTACCAAGAAACTCCATTCTAAGAATGTGGACCACATATCCATATCCATAACTTATGATGATTATATATATATATATAATATAGCTATCTCCAAGTATTCATTTACTCACTAAGCAATTTGGTTGGTGCCTCCATATAAGTATCGATACCAAGACAAGGATGCTTGCTTCTCCTAGTAACTATGAAATTATTATTCAAGTGATTACAGAGTGCTACGACTCATCAATTTGTTTGTTATGTTTACCGTTAGTTTTTAAATATTATTACTGCTACTAGAGCACAAATGAATCTCTCTTGAGACTTCAAAAGACATTACAATTATGTTTAAAGTGAATTGCAAGGATTTAAACTTATCCTTTAAGCCTATGTTCTATAGAGGAATTTGATTTTGTGTTTTTCTTAAATGGATCCAGTTCTAGTAAACTATCTATTGCAACTTTCATTTGGAATAAGTACATGATATTCGAATAGATCAAATAAGTTATGCATACAATGGATGTTCAAATAAACAATAATTTAAAGTCTTAGAATTTTCAAGGGCCAACTAATCCAACCTGAAATTGTGTTATATTCATTGTGATTCTATAAATAATTGTGATCATCTAAATTATAGTACCTTGGTACTTTCTCCTTGTTGATATGTTCTAGTGATTGGTGGGAAATGCATTTTTTCTATCGATGCTAATATATAAGAATTTTGTGTCCATTTTTTGTTTACTCTTGATAAAGTGATAAATGAAACATGTGTCAGTCTTGCTTTTGGAAAGAAAAAGTAGTGCATGCATTGTAGGATAAGATCTATTCAAATATTCTTAAATTGCTAATAGGAACTATCAAAGAGCATCTCCTTAACCTAAATTGTGGTAATGGGATCAAGCAATCAAGACTAATAAACACACATAACTAATCACCTAATCCACATTAATGATCACAAAATTCCTTCTTTCAAAGCTTATTACAAAATAAAAAGGAAAAGAATCAAGGAGGACATGGATATTTAGAAGAGGCTAGAGAATATGACTATGCAATTACGATTTTAAACTCAGCCACACCTAGGAGGCACTTTGGTGGATATAATTGATTAGTCATATGATTAATAACTTAAATATTTAATTGATTAACTAATTAAAAAATGGATAATATCATCCTCTCATGCAATGGCCTCCACTCTTTATAGCTAATGAGAGATCTATAATGTTTGAGATTAACTTAATAACTCAAGAATTTCCAGTAGGTCCTACAATATGTGACTACAAACACAACTATCTAAAATTTGAGGATTGTAATATTAGTATATTGATACAATTACTACTCATCTACAAACACAACTATCTAAAATTTGAGGATTATAATATTAGTATATTGATACAATTACTACTCATTTTTGTTTGGGAATGTGTGTGAAGTCCTATTTTGTTTTGGACACTTTACAGTACCTGTTGTTGGGGGAGAAAGTTGTAGAAATTTGCTTTTTATTAGTGCTCTTTTTGTTTTAATTAATTCTCAGTCTTTTTTGTTTTGATGGATTGTGTAAGCCATCTAATATATACTATTAAAAGTTTAAAAAAATTGTATGGATGGCTTAGAAGCTTTTGCAATAAAATGATCACATAATTTGTTTTTTTCAAAATGTTTCTAATCTTCTTAGTTGAAAAGGAATTCTCCTTGATTGCTTAAACCTTGTTTGACATACAATCCAATATATATTGTGGATAAATTATAACTAGTAATGTGTATCTCTTTTCATGTATAGTTGAAGAAGCTAGATGAACTATGGAGATTGATCAAAGGATTAAGACTCCCAATTTGGATCATTACATCTATTATTAGACTTCTAGAAACCCATTAAGTTAAAATAATCTACAACACCATTCCATTTGTGAAAAATACAAACAAAGAAGATGGAGTTAAGATCTACTTAATTCATCTATACAATCAGACTACTCAATCATGCAACCAGTTAAATGATTAGTGGATTCAGTTAACTCCTAGTTTAGATCTACTTAATTCATCACTAATTCATGCAACCTAGTTTAGTTCTACTTAATTCATCACTCATTCATGCAACCAGTTAAGTTATTAGTAAATTCAATTAACTCCTACTTAATTCATTCATACAATCAGATCATTCACGCATGCAACCAATCTCCTAAATTTAGCCTTCAAATCCGGTTAAATTGTATGATTGGGGGTGACAGTTGAACGAGGAGGGTGAGGTGGAAGAGAAGAAGAAGAAGAAAATGAAGGTTTTTGATGGAGGATAAGAGAGCGATATACTCAGAAATAGGGGTAGCAGAAGAAATATTATAAGCAATTATAATATTTCTTCTGCTTCTTGTATTTCTTAGTATATTGCTCAACGTTGAAGGAGGACGAGCTTCTTGATTGACTCAGTGCATTGAACAAGAACAATATCAAGAATGAAAGTGATTTTCAGTTGGAGATAATCTCGTTGCCTCCTTTTATATTTGTGAATTAATCACATTTCCCCTTTTCTTTGACAGGCATTAATCTTGTTGTTTAAGTCGACCGTTTCATTGGCAATATAGCAAAAAGGTAGTCAACTGTGGATAGCAGGTTGACTTCTCCATTTACCTTGGCTGCTTTATCTAGACAGAATTTTATTGCATTCAACTTATTACATAGATTGTGTTGTGGTATTCTAAGCAGGATTCAATGCTTTC
Organism: Cryptomeria japonica; assembly: GCF_030272615.1. Taxonomy (NCBI): domain Eukaryota; kingdom Viridiplantae; phylum Streptophyta; class Pinopsida; order Cupressales; family Cupressaceae; genus Cryptomeria; species Cryptomeria japonica. Next base: position 422,333,399 of record NC_081413.1, on the reverse strand, counting down.
TTGATCGATCAGCAAGAGAAGAAAGGTATTAAGGTGCAAGAGAAGAAAAGATTGGAGGTGCAAGAAAATAATCCACATCTATGTCCAAAACCACTGGTGTAATAAGCCACCAGGATTTGTGGGACTAACAACTTCAAGGGCTAACAACTTCAGGGGCGGTTTGTCTATTAAATCATACAGGCGGCCCATGATGTGCAAAAAGAAAAGGTGGTGGAGTCCGAGTTTGTTAGGAGCCTAAGGCTCTATTTAGTTTAGTTTTTTCCCTGTTGAGGGAGTTCAGAACTTTGCAAGGACAATTAAGTTTCTTAGCAGTATTTTCAGCCTTGAAAACTATTTTATTGTTTTCTGGAGAAGTTCAATCAAACTGTGCCTATGGCCTTTGTGAGACTTTACCCTTAGTATGCATTAATGGTCTTTTATGTGCTTTTCTATTAGAATCTTAAAGACTTTAGGAATATATATATCTAATATTTTTTTGATTGAACTATGTGTTACACTTGTTATCTGGTAAATGCATGATAGGTATTTCTTTATGTTACAGAGAGATTTTATTGAACCTTGGTTATGTTTCTGATCTAGACTTGTAGATTGTTGAATGGGCTCAGAAAAATCATATGTAGTTGGTTTTTATGTACTCATATCTTCTTAAAATATGCTCTGGCGCATCGCCTTAGTAGCTTAGTTTTTACTATTTTAAAGTGTTTCTTTCTTCCTCTTTCCTTGAAACACCAAGGAAGAGTCGGCTTCTCAATCCTGGAGGTTATTCAGTGAGTCATGCGCAATCGGTCCCCCATCACTGAATTTCCCATAAGGTTGTTTGTTTCTAAAGTAAAATTCAGAGTCAACAGGTACTTGGATATGGGAGGTTGACTATTTTTATCCATTGAGCTCTCCTGAAGGACCCAATTACTTTGTAGGTTCTTGGATACAGGGGATTTTCTATTATACACATTCCTCTATTTGTATACCTTTTTCTTCTATTTGTCATATCTTGATTTTTGACATTCAGGGATGATGCAAATTATTTGGGGCATTCTTTGCCTTCTTCCATGTTGAACTTTTCTCTTAGTCTTCATGTGCTCTTCTTTAGATCCAAAAAAATTGGCATTATGATGATATACCCATTTTTCATTTGTGTTACATATCTTTCATCACTGCTATGGGTTATAATGCTAGACTATCAAGATCTCCCTGTCCTCTTGCATTGCATCTTTTGATTTTATGGAAATTTATGTGTCACTATCTATTGGTGGCATTCCACAGAAACATCTCGTTATGTTGGCGTAGCACAACTGCTCTTCCCCTTAGAATGACATGTCTTCCATGTGTATCATTATAAGGGAGGGCCATCATATTTGCATTTTATCTTTGAGCTCTTGCATCAATTTCATTTGTCATGTTTCTTTTTCATGTTTACCTAGGTAAGGGATAAACCACTTGATCTTTTTCTTTTCCCAAGATCACCTAGGTGGGAGAAAAGCTACTTGATCTTTTCCAAAGATTGCCTACATGGGGGCCAAACCATTCTTGATCTATATCTCTCTTGTTTTCTTTGGTAGTGGCCAATCTACTACTTACCAAATTTATCTGCCCCATTGCATGGCTATCTAGCGTGTCGCTACCCATGCTGGCAAACTTATCTTTATCTGCCCTATCATATGGTTATCCATACCGACATATCATGCCCTATCATATGGCCATCTAGCATAATGCATCTTGCTACCCATATTGACATATCTTATACCAATAGCGGCCACTTATCTTGTCTCTTTTCATAGCTAGGGGCTTTCCTCCAAAGTGAGGTTTTTTTATGTTATAGTATCTTATCCTTTATCTTATCATCCATCATTCTTGTCTATAGCTAGCATGTTTGAGATCTACCAAATATCATCATCTGTACCAAATCTCAACATCATCTCGCTAGAGGCAACCTCATCTAATAAAAAAAAATCTACCTCCCTATCATGACTATTCTTTCTTTGTACCTTCCTCTACTTTAGCTTCACATACCTCGACAAAGGAATGCTCGCTAAAGTGGGGGAACAATGTAATATCAAAAATATTGTCATCGAAGGTTAGGATCCGCAATCATATCCTTTTATCAACTCAAACCATCCATGTCAGCTTTGGCTGAAGCATTACCAACTTTGCCAACCTGTCATCTTCGGGGACACAAGCATGACACGGAGATGTCTACATGGTGTGCTAGCATCCCATGAATCGTATAGTCCATAGGTGGTCATTTCAGCATTATGGCTGATCACAATGCCTCTTTATGTGCCCACCGACACCGAAATTCCTTCCTAGGCCTTTATCTTTCATGTTGGAGGCATTTGAAGGGGATTTCTTTGGCAAGTTTGGCAATCTTCTTGCAGGTTGAGCTCTTGGATACCACTTTGGAAAACATACTATCAATACCACCATTGTTGCAGTATTATCAAGCATTCCAATATTTGTTCATGATAGGGGAGTTATCTTAATCCTTTCTCTTGCATATTTATCAATTTTATTTCCAATTTCACATTACATTGTTATCCTCTTTATAATTTATCTTTCCTGTGGTTTTCTTGGGTTGTCTATGGAGGTGGAAACACCAAAACGGGGGTCTGACTTAGGCAGGCTCCAAAATGCAACCTCAAACATTTTCTCTCTTGTATGTGTGTAGGAATAGCTTTGTGAAGAGGAGATTATCTTACGGGAGGCTTCATAGCGTTGACCGGTTGTGAGATTTTCTTACCCTCTAGTATTTTCTTTATTCTATTTCATAATCCATGTTTTTTCATAAGTTTCAATATTATTTAGCTATTTTATAAGTTTTATTAGCACATTTAGAGCTTTCTGCTTGGACTCTGTGTTTCATCCATATAGGATGACAACGTGCCACACTGGTGTCCTAGCTCCATGTGCTCGTCGTGAGGACTGAGGCTCTGCAGAGTTGCTCAGAGATGCCTCTCGGGTGTCTGACCCTGCCTACATAATTATGTTATCCCTTGGCTCATCTTAGCTTCAGTTCAAAGAGGTAATTGGAAGGAAAATTTATCCTTGAGGATTCGTCATCCTTGAGGGGACAAATTCCCTCCATTATAGTTGGAAAATGAACCATTCAGCTAAAATTTCCTGGTCTTTCTAATTTTCTACTTCATGATGTATTGTATCTTCCTCAATTGCAATGCAACTTGTTTTCACTAGTATTGATCTGGTAACAAGGTTGCTAACTTTTGCTAGAAGACTTGGCAAGTTGTTGGTAGAAAAAGATATAATCATATATCAAATTTATCGCTAGTAGATCTTATTTTTTATCGCAAGATTACCATAATCACCATCTTGAATAAATGATAATCAAAGAGAGACTATGTGAATATTTTTTCAAATTGCAATGGGATCTTTAAGCCTTGTGATCAATTCCTCAAGCTGTTTTTATTATTTTTAATTTGACATAGTATATTTTCTTGTGTGCCTTGGGGATGTCTATGAATTGAAGGATGAGTTTATTGGGCTTGTTCTTTAGGAGGGTCTTGATGAGGAGGTGATGAAGTGTTTTCAACATTTTCAAGTGGATTCTCAATTCCTAGAAACAAAAAAAAATTAATTCAAAAACCTGAATTAATCTACAATGAAATCCAAATTTGACACTAAGAAATAGAAAATACACACCTCTTTGACTTCCTCTACATTGTGATAGCACTTTGACTAAGATCTCACAAATCCAAGAGCAAAACATGGCTTCTCCTTTTGGAAAGCACAAGATGGAGGAGCTAGAAATTGCCAAACTCGTAGGTTGTAGCTGAAAATAGGTCAACTGGAATGATTTTTTAATTTTATGTTATGTCTTATATTTGGCACTTACCCTATTTATTGTGCACCAAATAGGGAGAGTACCTTATTTGGCATGCACTTTATATCTTTATGGGGGTCAAAAAAATATTTGGCATCTTTTTGATCCTCCATCTTGGTGCACATGCCAACCTCTATATCTATCTCCCTCTCACTCCTCTCTCTACCTCTATCCATATCTTTCTCTACCTTTATGTCTCTATCTTCTTATCTCTCCTCACATCTCTCTATATCATCCTCTGTCTATATATTTCCCTAGATCTCCCTCTCCCTCTTTATATATTGATCTCTCTCCCTCTCTCCCACTCTTAACTCACTCTAAATTTCTCCATCCCTCTCTTCCCTCTTATCCCCCTCCCTCCTCTACCTATCTATCTTCTTTTCTCCCCCTCCCTCCATATATCTCCCTTTCTATTCATCTCTCCCTCCCTCCCTCCTTATCCCCTATCTATCTCTCTATCTCTACCTCTCTCCCTTTCTCTTCTCATTTACCTTTATCTCCTGCTCTCTTTCTCTTCCCATATAGCTCCATCTCTTCTTATTCTCTCTCCTCTTTGTCCCCATATTTCTCTCTCCCTCTCTATTTATATATCTCTTCCTCTCTATTTCCCCATATTTGTATTTCTCTCTCCCTCTTCCCCTGTCTCTATGTCTCCTTTTAATACATCTCAATCTCTCTATTAATCTATCTCACCATCTACATCTCTCACTATCTCTCATTCTCCCTCATGCTCTATATATATTTATCCATTCCTTTCTATCCCTCCCTCTTTATCTCACTTTATATCTTTATCTCCTTGCCCTCTCTCTTTCTCCTTTCCTCTATATTGTTCAATCAAGTTATATCAAGCTATCTCTACCTCTCTCCCTTTCATTCTATTGTGAACATAATATGAACCTATTGGTAATGGAATCTAATTATCTTATTGATTTGGAGTTTTTTTTTTTAATCATGTTTGGATTCCTAGGGGTAGATTCATAGTGAGCTTGAAGCTATCACTTCTCCATCGAGGCCATTGTTGTACAAACAACATAATTTTCTAAATGTCCTACCAATTGACCTCGTGTATTGCACAAATTCATGTATAAGATGGACCAAAATTTTCCCTAATTATCCTGCCGCACCCTTTCAGCGTAACCATTGCATATGAAGGTTGTATTATTAGTTTATTTATATTAGGTAAAAATAGATAAATAATATATTAATTAGGAAGATATAAAATATCATTGAAGGATTTTTTAAATATCGACAACAACATTCTATTTGTGAAAAATATAAACAAAGAAGATGGAGTTATGATCTACTTAATTCATCCATACAATCAGATCACACATTCATGCAACCAGTTAAATGATTAGTGGATTCAGTTAACTCCTAGTTTAGATCTACTTAATTCATCCATACAATCAGACCACTCATTCATGCAACCAACTAAGTTATTAGAACATTCAGTTAACTCCTACTTAATTCATTCATACAATCAGATCATTCAGTCATGCAACCAGTTAAGTTATGAGTTAACTCCTAATTTTACCCTTCAAATCCAGTTAAATTGTACGATTGGGGGGTTAAATCCGGATAATTTTACCCATTAAGTTCAAATAATGGACAACAACATTCTATTAATGAAAAATATAAATAGAGAAGATGGAGTTAAGATCAATCTGATCACTCATTCCTGCAACCAGTTAAATGATTCAGTTAACTTCTAGTTTAGATCTACTTAATTCATCCCTACAATCAGATCGCTCATTCATGCAACCAGCTAAGTTATTAGTGCATTCAGTTAACTCCTACAATCAGATCATTCAGTCATGCAACCAGTTAAGTTATGAGTTAAGTCCTAATTTTACTCTTCAAATCCCGTTAAATTGTATGACTGGGGGTGAGAGTAAAAGGGGAGGATGATGAGGCCTAGGTGGAGGAGAAGAAGGAAATGAAGGTTTGCGATGGAGGCTAAGAGAGCAATATACTGAGAAATACCAGTAGTAAGAGAAATACAATTGAATGTAGCAAAAATATTGCTTCAAAATTTCTTCTGCTACTCGTATTTCTCACTATATTGCTCATCGTTGAAGCAGGACATGGGTGTCGCCTTTCTTGAGCTCCAGCTTCTTGATTGACTCAGTGCATTGAACAGATTTGTGGTACCAAGAATGATCTCTCCATGAAATTGATTTTCAGTTGTAGATAATCTTGTTGCCTCCTTTTACATTTGTGAATTAATCACATTTCCCGTTTTCTTTGATAGGTTTTAAATCTTGTTTCTTAAGTCGACCATTTCATTGGCAATACAGCAAGAAAGGATCGGAGGTGCAAGAGAAGAAAGGATCGGAGGTGCAAGAGAATAATCCACATCTTTGTGGTGGATTACAATGGATCCGAAAGAATGGCTGTCGCCGTCCATTTTCTGATTTTTTCCCGGTGCTTTTTAGAGGGAGTTTGTGGGTGAGAGAGAATCCATTTTGAAATTGAGAGAGAAGGCGGGCGAAAGTGGTGGATGAGTTTGAAAAAGAAGTCATCCCTGAGGAGGAGAAATTGAGAGGGGTTTTCGATTCACAGATTCCAAAGGAGCTGCGGAAACAGAGTGGGTGTCTGTTTCGATGATTAACAGTCTCATTGGGGGGCTCATGCGTTACCGCAAATGTCTACTTTCTCACCAAGAATTGTATACATCTCAAAGAGATTTTATATTATTTGTTACAATGGGAATTCATTATTTTTAAGTTTGTTTTTATGGAAATTGGTGATATTAGTGATATATATATTTTGTTCCACTTTCCTTTTTCATATATTGCTATAGAATCATAATTATTATTGATACTTGTTTCTTATGTCATTGTAATCATAATTATTGATCCTTGTTTCTTATGTCATTGTAAAGCTTCTAATAATATTATGATGTGAATCGTAATAATTTTAATAGATTTTGACATATTTAAAAATCTATGACATTGTTGTCTATTCAATCATAAAGAAAAAATAGTGTGAATAAGAGAAACAATCTTTTAAAATATTTAATATTACAAAAACAAAAGTATTAATTAAATATTGATAATTAAAAAACTAAACATCTTTAATCTTCATAAACCATAAAATTGTTAGAAATATTATTCAAACCTAAAGAGAAAAAAAATCATTCAAAGTTAGAGATAAATGTTGAACTCTAGAAGTTCTTGTTTCAAGTAAAAATTCCAGCAACATACAATTCCAAATATTTTCAGAATTATAATACTATGGACTTGTTACAATATCATCCATCTGAAACTTATTCACAACTTATATTCTCTTTCCTATTATTTCTAGTCTTGAATAAACAGATGAAGTTGAGACTCATAATTTGCAAGAATGCTTATGAATATTCAATAAAAAAATGCTAATGAAATGTACACAAATGCTTCTAATGCAATCATTGTATGCCTTAGAAACCAGACCAAATAATGAGAAAGAAATCAAACCACAACAAACAAAGCCCAAGAAAGAGAAACAAAAGAATCAAGAAAATGAATTTTGCATTGAATGTGACATAGTGGCAAAAGACCCACTTCAAATGTTTTCCCAAATCATTTGATTGAAAATTTTAGTAAGTCATCTAACAAATGATCTAATCAATGGCCCTCCCTATAGTCAAAATAATGCGGAAACCCTTTTCATAATTCCAAGAATGAAAGAAACTACAAGTGGGAATGGAACCATGGAGCAATGGTCAAGAAACAAAGAAACAAGAAGTTGAAGCTTTGTTATGAATGCTAAGAGTTAAATGTAATAAGGAACATCGAAATCAGAAGAAATGGGATTCAATGTGGTATAATAGAAAAAGATCCAATCAGATGTTTTTCCCAAATCACTTGCTTCAAAATTTTAGTAACCCATCTAACAAATGATCTAATTAGCGGGGCTCTCACTGTAGTGGGAAGAAAGGGTTTAGCATTTTTCATGATTTAAAGCTAAGAGAGAAATGCAAGAGGAATATCATAACCATCAGATATACAACTAAATGTGGCACAGTAGCAAAAAGACCCGATTTGAATGTTTTCCTAAATCATTTTCTTCAAAATTTTAGTAACCCATCTAACAAATGATCTAATCCATGGCTCTCACTATTGTGGGAACAATAGAAATCCCTTTTCATGATTGAAAGCTTTGTGAAGACAACTAACAGAGTAAAATACTAAGAAATATCAGAACTAGAAGAAATGTATAGAGGTGAGAAAAAGATTTGGGCTAAGAGCTGAATTGTGGAGGCCCAAGTGGGGGATTTCCATATAGGGCACCAATGCCCATGGCATCATCTTCACTAAGTAAATAATGGACAAACTTGATCTTGATCATGAAATCCTCACAACTGTACTCTCCCTTGATGAACTTGAAATCCCACCCATCATCATGCTCTCACTCAACCAGCTCGGTCTTGATCATGGCCTCCTCAAAGCTCTTAACCTCCCTAAAACTTAAAGGAACCACCACTACCAAAGTGTTGAATATCATTGCCATTGTCGACTGAATGTTGTGTCACAAGGGATTCACCCGCTAGGCAATATGATATCACATGCATTCATATTGGGGGGGTTGATATCCCCAAAATCTAAATCAATATATTGTTGATATATTAAGGACACAGGGGTTTTATAAATTGTCTATCCCAAATACGAATATTCAAAGGTATTTTTTATTCGTCAAATGTCAAAAGTAGGGGTTGGACATAGGACTTCCACATGTTTTCTCATCAATGGATCACGAGAGTCAAAAATATAAAAGCATTAGCTATAACAAGATTTTGACAATGGTCATCCCTTCTGATGTGTGTGTTCGCGTATACATCATCAAGTCAGCAAGATGAGATTTGAACTTTGTCGAAACTCAATTTCATTGGCGAGTTTCATTTTGCTAAGTATATTTCACTAAGATGAAATGGATAACTAGTCGATAGAAATATACTATGGCTAGTGTTAAATATACTAGCCGCAGTATATTTCCATCAACTTGTTAGATGCCACTAAAAAGTGAGAACAATTTGAACATAGGCACAAATTGGCGCTACGAAGGACAAGTTGGATGCAGTAAATGCATTTTTCAATTTAAATTATATTGATTTTGAGTCAAACAGTGTTCATTTAGAAGGCATGAAGTAAACCTCAACTACAACTTCAAACCCTTATCAAGATTTACAGTCAAAGGGGACCAAGGAACTATACTTAATTAGGTATTTAAAAAAATCTTGTCCCCTCCATTTAACTATTATTCTCATTCATTTGTTTTAAATTAGTAATGTCAACCATGGAAAACACTATTACATCTTTGAAAAAAATTAGTAAACTAGGGTGAAGAACACATGAAGAATCATCATTTGATCTGTAAGTAAGAGCTAGTGAATACTAATTAAATTTGACAATATCTAACAATACCAATAGAAAAACACTAGAAAAAATGCCCATGAGTGAGTATGGAGATCTCAAATAGAGAAAAACAAATTGTCACAACAACATTATATATTATAAAATTATAAAGTTTTTTTTATATTAAGTATTGGCATAAGGGGGCAACTCCCATATGTTCAAAAACTAAAAAAAAATAACATAGATACTAAGAGGGGGGACACCACAAGGACATAGGGGGATTATTGATAAGAGAGGGGACACAGGGGTGATCAATGATATAGATAACCAATCCCCTTTCCAATCACTTTCAACCTTTCTACGATCTCTGTAGGGAATAGATTGCCATTGTCATTCATGAAGACCTCAAACTTATCCAGTTTGTATTTTTGGCCTACCCCAACTTTGAATAACTTCCATGCTTTATCCATTTTGGTCTTTCTACCTTAGACATTAAGATAAAGAAAACAAAGCATGATCTTTGACTGTAGCACAATCTCAAGGGTCTCCAACCTAGTCTTCACACTTTGAGCATTCTCCTCCTTCATCATGCGGTGCACAATACCATAAGTATCAAGGGCATATCCCAAAATCTAGATGATGGGGGAGAACAAGTTCTCATAAAAAAAACCATCATGTACATGCCCGTTAACCCATAAATCTATCCCTAATATTTTTATCACATACATATTCTCGTCATCGATCCCTTTGTTGAATAGGCAGGCAATTTGCTCCTCCAAGGATTTTCTGAGATTGTTCATTCTCTCACATAAACACTTAACAACAAAGGAATTCACCATTTTTTGTACATAGCCTTGATGAAGGAATCACTACTTTATAGCCTTCATATCTTTTATACCCTAACGATAGAAACAAATCTCAAAACAAATCTTTTTGTGATTTATTTCTGAAATTATTCCGCAATTTTTTAGTTTGTTGTAGATTGTGTCATTCTATTGAAAGGATAAGACCCTTTCATCCATCTGCCACCTATTATGTTCAAACTTACATTTTGTACCTATGACTGCAACAATAGATATGATTGGATAATTCAATCAATTTGTTTTCAATTTTGGTAGAAAATCAACTAATATAGTTCCAATGTAATCTTTGTTTTATCCTTTCTAAGGCCTCACGAATGGTAGACTCTGCCGCCAAAATGGATATTTGCAATCTTACGAAATGCAATTGCAGTTCCATGTGAAGCCATGTCATTCTATCCAAGTAACAAATGTTGATTTACACTTATCTGAAAGTAAAAGATCTCATAAATTATGCCTCGATAAACCCAATTGGAATAGCAAGGAAAAGAAATAATTCCTCAAAGCAACTGCCAAGGAAAACAAACACCTTCATTGACTCTTAATTTTTCCATTTCCATATTGACCCCTTCATGTGTATATTTGACTTTCTTTTTTCATTTAGTTATGGATGCATCAGGATGAAAAGACATATCATTTCATAGAAATATTATAACCAAACTTTTGAATTTTTAATTATAATTTTATCCATTACTTAACCAGCTAATAGGTACATGTGGAAAATAATCTAGATGGATCCAATTGTAGATATGGAAAATGTAATTGTTGCCGATGAAATTTTTTTTGTTGTTGGCACAGTCATTTGTCCAAAAGGTTATATACTTGTTGACATTTGTCATGAAATTGTGGATGATAAACTCATTGAATATCCTTTCGATTTTATCAATGCGCTTGGGCATCCTTTAAATATAAAGCAAGAACAAAAAAGGAAATCTACAACAACACTTATAAGCATTAAGAAGAAACATGACACAATGTATGTTGGTATGGTTGAGTCAAATATAGTGGAAAGTACACCAAACCCTCAACACAATTTAGAGAGACTCTGAAGGCAGGTATACACAAATAGCCAAGATTTGGAGATGGGTCTAAGTTAGTGGAACAAACCATAGTTGTTGATCCTAATGTATTGGCATCTTGGAATCTGAAAGTGAATAGTTTAATGGAAGAATTTGTTAATGAGAAACTCACTCTCAAAGTATATTCAGAAAAGGGAGAACCTAAAATAAAGATCCATTGTGAAAGTTGTGGCATTGATTATGGAACACAAGAAGTGTCCATGGAGGCACGAATAGTTTGTAACTTCAAAAACAATCATATGAAAACAATGTCCCATCAATGTCACATTTTAATGGAGGGGAATGCTGAAAATAATTCAAGTAGCATACAAAAGTAGACAATTGTGGTTAGAGATCAATTTGATATTGATCAAGCAATTAAACTTCTAGATGATTTCAACATGACACAAGAGCCTAATTTGTTCAAGGTGGTGGAAGCAGCACTTGCATGATGAGGATAAGAAAAAAGTAAGAGTAGAATGTGTTTCCATGCTTGAAAATGTGTGTTGAATATTGATTAGAGAAAAGACGATCACAAATCTATCTAATCAAAACATACAAACATGTGCAATAAAAAAACAAATCTTAATGGAAATAGAAGCAATTAAAATAAATTAAGAAACTCCCTATTCCAGATTTTGCTTCCATTTTGCTTCTCCAAGTCTCTTTTTGATGGCTTTTAGGTATTACACCGATATTTCCTACATAGATTAGCAACTATTTTAAATACTGTGATATCGCTTGAAAATGAGAAAAGAGATTGAATTTATAGATTTTGAACACAAAAGAGGTGAGGATTTGAAATCAAGTGTTGATTGACAAATAACTAAAATTAATTGCTCAGTGAACTCAATAGATTGATATGTTAACAAAATTGATTGATTTGTTAGCTCATTTGATTGAAGAGTGAACTAAATAGATTCGCTAGTGGACTGAATAGATTGGTCAGTTGACTAAATTGATTGAGAGATGAATGATTAGATGGATTAGAAGACGGAATTGATTGGTTAGTCACAAAAAGCTGATTTAAAGTGAAGATGGGTGATTGAAGAGTTAACTGAGTTAACTCATTATTTAACTGATTTGATCAATCAATTTGATTTCAACATGTATTGTTTGTCAAAGAGGTCTGGAATCCCCAACTCATCCCCAAGGTTAATTTCTTCTGGTGGACTGCTCTCCTCAATAAAATTTTGACCCAAGACAATTTGGTCAAGCGAGGATTCCAATTCCCTAACAGATGCATCCTCTGCAAAAATGATGAGGAAAGTCTTGCTCATCTCTTCCTCCACTGTGGCTTCACTCGGGAGCTCTGGGGGATGCTCTACAACAAGCTTAATATTTGTTGGATTATGAATGATAATTTGTTAAATTTTTCCCAGGAGTTTCGGGGCCCCTCTTCCAACCCCCTTATCCAACAACTGTGGAAGCAGATCCCCCCTACATGAGCTGGAGTATCTGGAAGGAAAGGAATGACAGTATATTCAGAGACAAAGAGGCCTCTATGGAAACTATATTTTCTCAATTCCTTAAGTTGATTCTTTAGAATATCCCTATTTCTAAAACACGGATGGCTTCCAAGCTCCCCTCTACCTGGGACTGGGAAATTGCTATATGTTGAAACCTCCCCTCCTCGTTATCTCTTATTGACTGCTCTAAGAGACTTCTAAGACAAAGCATGGTCTAGTCCCCTCTGACTACACATTTTAAACTCAATTTTGATGAGGATCCCAGAGGGGGGCCTGGCTGCTGGTGAACGGGTTATCAAATCCCATTTGGGGGCCCTTGTTGTTTCTTATGTGGGTAACCTGAATGGGCATTCCTCTAATCAGGTAGAAGCGATGGCCTTAGCCTAGGGAATCCACCTTTCCCTCACCATGGGAATCGGGATTATGGACATAGAGGGTGACTCCAAGCTCATCATTGATGTTGTCAAAGGGTGGAATAAGATTAATTAGACAATTGAGGGAACCATTAGGGACAGCTTGAGGGTCATCTTCAGGATCGACTCGCTCATAATTATGCATGTCTTCAGGGAAGGCAACAATGTGGCGAATTCCCTAGCAACCATTGGTCTAAACCTCTTAGGTTTGAGATGTTGGAGGAGTCACAATTCCCTCCCAAACCATGTTAACTTCCTTCTTCTGGGAGAGAAATCCAAAATCTTTACTAATGATTGAGAGGCTGACAAGTGCTTTCCTTACCCTCCTCTCTTCCCTCGAGGTAGTCTAGAGGTGTTGGTTTCATAATTTAAATTTTGGGAATATCCCTTCGATCCTTTCTGATGTGGTGGTGACTCATTCAGCAAGGCTGGAGATGATGCATGTATTGTTGTGTTGGCAATTCATTTGGGCTTGCAGAGTCATGATGAGGTACGATTGGATTGGTAACATGTTGGTTGTCACCGATATTTGCTAGCTCTTAATGCCTCATAACCAAGAAATCATTTCTAAAAGTGACTTCATTTTTTCCCATGTGTCCAACTTCATGTCTTATTTATTGATGTCGGGCTCACACACTTCCCATTATCTCTTCTTGGCTTGCTTCTTGAAGTGTCTCTGCAACTTTCTCTGTGCTAATTTTTTTCATGACTAAAAAAGATATGCTAGTGGAGGATATGGGGGGTGACAGAGTTAGATATGAAATGGATAATCTAGATGATTTTAAAAACAACCCCCTAGTCTGGAATTTATGTGTTGAAGGTGGGGTTGCCACTTTTTTGGAATGCCTGAAGGGCCACAATGAGAAGCTCTCGGTTGCTTTTGCCTCCTCCTAGTTTGGGAGGCATGTCTTGGTTGGCGGCATTGCCTTTGATGTCTCTGAGGAGACTATTTCCCAAGCTATGAAGTTGGCCCTTGATGGCTGCGGCTGGAAGTGTATAAGCCATGTTGCAAATAGCGAATGAAATGATTATTTCGTAACCATGAAGAACCCATCAAGATACAAGGAGGGTTTTCTCGGGAGGAGCTCTAACACCCATGGAACATTATTTGCCTTATGATCATGAAGTACTTCACTCTCAAAGGTAGGCATAAGGTATTCTAATACTATCATTTTCCCCTCCTCAATCACTTCTGCAACAATGATTTGCTTTGTCTATCATTTTATTTACTGTACTCTATAGAAAGTTTTGTTAAAGACACCATGGATCCCAAGCATGGGGATAAGCTGCCCTAACTCCTTCACCAGGGCCTCATTTATAGGTTGTATAAATTTCATGAGGCCCTCTGCCCCCTCGAAAACTTTCACTCTCTCAGCCCCCCATGCCTACTCCTTAGCAGCTTGCAACTCTATCTATGGCATTCCCTAGATTCTTCCAGTATCCTCATGAGGGATTTTCTATGGCCACCATGTCCCTATCTTCTTATGCCTTAGTAGTTTCCTTATTAGTGATCTCTCCCAGTTTAACTCTGTCAGCCTCTCCTAGTGCTTCCCGCTCCATATCCAAGGGCAAAGGAAAAACCTGTGCTAAACAAAAAACGTATTGTCTTTGATGATAATTCTTCCTCTGAGGATGATGAGAATGACAATCCTTCCCCTAATTCTGAGGTTAAAAGGAGATCCTCCAGACTGGCTTCTAAAAGCTGCAAAAAGAAGACCCCGGTGATCGAGAATCTGGACTCGGAGGAGGACCCCATTGGGGACAAGGAGGGAGAGGACCCTAATACCACTATGGGGGGCCCTGATGGGGATATTGTGGATGTGATATGACTAGGGACCCCATGGTTCCAACCACTGTTGGTGCCGCTGACATGGGTAACTCTGAAATGCAAACCCAGGACCCCATTGATGTTAAGGATACGACCCCTATGAACACGGGCAATGAGGGTCTTATGGGTGAGGAAATTTTTGATAACAAAGCCCTGGACTCTGGTAACTTAGACTCGGATTTAAAAATGGTTGAACAGATGATGCAATCTATCCCCCTGATGGGCCTGGTTAATGACATTGATAACTTCCATACTGGAGGTGTGCCCAAAGAGATCGAAGAGACTACAGATGACATGGCTACTGAGAACCCCCAAGGTGTCCCTACTCTTCAACAAATGAAAAAGATGAGCATGGATGTGTTGGACATCACGTAGAGGAATGAAAACCTCAGCCCTATGCTTGAATTGCAAACTATCAAGGATGATGTCAACCGACTCAAGAACAAAATGGAGGCTTGGGAAGCCCAAATGGCAAGCCTTAAAAAATTCCATGTGCGAGTGTTACATAGCTCGGCGCTCACCCTCTCTCTACTGAGGGAACATTTTGCGAACACAGAGGAGGACAAGCAGGAGGCTACTTCTTGTCCAATGAATGGAATAGTGTCATGGATGCCACTAGGGTGCACAAGGCACCCCTGTAGTTTGTTTTTTGTTTTTTGTTTTCTGCTATTGTTTCTGATTTCTTAAGACTTGGCTCCTTTTTGTTGATAGTTGTTGTTAATTGTTGTTATAGTGTTGTTTCTGCACTATGAATTTTAATAGTTATGTTATGTAAAGGGTTAGTGCCCTTGTTCTGACGGTTTTATTAATCAAAAACATGTGTTGTAGGATTTTGAAATTGAATTTGATTTCCATTTTAAATTTGGACTTTGGAATGCTGAAATGCACGTGAAATTAACTAAAATTCACATTTGGTGAAATTTTAATTTGGAAGAAATGAAATTAATTGGAATTAGGTGAAATTCAAATTTGGGGAAAATATGAAATGAATTTAGATGAAATTAATTAGAAATATATTTTGGGGAATTAGAAGAATAATTAATTAATTTAAAAAGAATTATTTAACTAAGGAAAATGTCGCAGTTAATTAAATAAGTAATATTTAGTTAATATGTAGAAGAGGTTCATTAACTAATTAAATTGATTTGAGAATAGAAATTAATTAATTAGAAATGTTGAACGTGATGATAAGAAGAAATAATTAGTTTAATCAAATAATTAAAGAATTACTTAATAAAATAGATGAATAATTAGTATGCGATCAATGAGACATTTTTAGGTGTCTACAAAATATACATGATCTAATAAATGGTTTTGTTTGGTGCCAACAAGTAGTAATATTGTCAATTCTCTAATTGAACACATGAAATCAAAGAAGCAAACCACTGCTACATTTGAGAATTCACATGATATGATTGTTTTAAGGAGTGGCACAGTCAGGAGACCTAATAATCCTACCGATGATA
Organism: Cryptomeria japonica; assembly: GCF_030272615.1. Lineage (NCBI taxonomy): Eukaryota > Viridiplantae > Streptophyta > Pinopsida > Cupressales > Cupressaceae > Cryptomeria > Cryptomeria japonica. Next base: position 422,317,134 of record NC_081413.1, on the reverse strand, counting down.
AGTGCTAACAAAGTTTGAATAGGTTCTTGGTCCCATCATAACCATTTGTATTACACGGGTTCTACAAGTGTAGATCCTTCTACTTCAGGTGTGTTAACTACCCAAGTTCAGATTTATTTTGAATATGATCTGTTGTAATTTGTTCATTTTTTATTTAATCATCTTATTATAGGTCATTTATCACCATTGATGCTACAATACTGGGGGTATTGGTATTCCTATATTAGTAGAAATAGAGAGAGATTAGACACAAACGTCCTAATGGATGATCAAAGGGGTGAAAATTATGGGCCATAGAGAAGCATACCAAGATGATGCTATGTTATGAGTGTAATGAATATCATATTGATGGTACACATAGGCATATTCATTACACGAGGGCTTCCAAGATAGGGATCCCATTTGAATCATTGACATGCAACTTTTGTAAGATGATTCCAGCATGTGATGATTTTAGGATGTGTTTATATCATGAATAAAAATGTGCCAATAAAAGACATGGGAGGGATACAGGGAGAGGGAGAAGACTAGACTATTTGACTCAAAATGAACTTAGAATATCTGCTAGGGTTTCAAATGCTAGACAAAGATCAACAATGTGAGCTCATTGGTGGGAAAAGTCAAAGGTTGCTATACTCTCTATTAGAATGAGATCACTAAAGGAGAATTTATTTGAAGCGACTGAATGGAAGGATGTCTTTTTGATTTGCAAGGATGTGTGTGAGGCACACAAACAAGGAAAATTACAAGGTAAAGATGTAGTTTGGGATTTTGTCAAGGATATCTTTCACAACCTAATTCATCCAAGACAGGGAGAAGGTATAGTTCATTCACTAAATCTCTTTATGAGATTATCAAGTAATGGGGAGGTCCTAGATTACATAAGTTTACTAGCTTGAATCTAGATTGCCCTTCAATTTCTACAACTTTGAGGCAAGTTAGAAAGTCATGCACAACTACTTTTTTTAGGTAGTAGGAAAAGTGTATGCTTCTTATAAAACCAAACATGGTATAGATGGTCCAATACTTGTCTAACCTGTTGAAGATGAAACCGTCATGAGAAAGTATGTTAAGTAGGTAGAAAAAAATGATACATTGGTGGGTTTTTGTGGTTATAAAGAAGAACATAAATACTAATCACATTTTTTGGTGACAAATGGTGAGGTAGTTGCGGGCTTTGATATCATAAAAAATTATTTTTAAAAAATGGTATTGACCACTATGCATGTGTTATTATTGCAAACCCTTTGCATGAAAATATTCCTCGTTTGGTTGTGGTTGCTCATCCAACATGTAATACATTCAATGAAAATTTTGTTTGTCAACAATGGGAAAGAATAGAATTTTTGTGGAAGAGACATGTGGAAAATAAATTGGGACCGATAATAGAAGAAGACAACTTATGCTGATGGATTATTGTTGAACAGAAGGTATTCCATATCAAATTCCTTGGAAAGCTTGGAGACTAAGTGGGTTGTCCAATGGTTGCAATGTAACAGGATTGCATGACCAAGACTACATCCACAATGAAAAAAAGAAACCAGTTAAGTTATGAGTTAACTCCTAAATTTACCCTCCAAATCTAGTTAAATTGTATGGCTGGGACTAAGAGTTCAATGAGGTGGCCCAGGTGGAAGAGAAGAAGAAGAAGAAAAAAATGAAATGAAGGTTTGTAATGGAGGATAAGAGAGCAATATACTAAGAAATGGTAGAAAAAAAAGAAATATTATAATTGAATGTAGCAAAAAGATTGCTTCAAAATTTCGGTTGCTTTTGGTATTTCTCACTATATTGCTTACTCCCACTTCCAATCACTCATCGTTGAAGGAGGTCACCTTTCTTTAGCTCAAGCTTCTTGATTTACTCAGTGCATTGAGTCAACATATGTTGAATGCCCATGCCCATTCAACCCAATTCTCATTCAGAGCATTGAGGTGACATACATGAACAAGATCAATATAGATTTATGCATGCAAAAGGATTGGGTACCAAGAATGACCTCTCCATGAAAGTGATTTTCTATTATATATAATATTTTTTCCTCCTTTTACATTTGTGAACTAACAAATTTCCCTTTTTATTTGATTGGTATTAATATTGTTGCTTAAGTCGACCGTTTCATTGACCATACAGTAAAAAGGCAATCAATTGTGGATACCAGGTCAAATTATCCATGTATCTATACTGTATTTTATTACATACAACTTATTACATAGATGATTAATAAAAACTTCTTTGATTGTGTTATGGTTTTCTAAGCAGGATGTATTCAAATTCAATGCTTTCTTGAATGTGTTTTTGTTGATTAATCGGCGGTGGTTTAGGATGGTAAGACTGTTGTCGAGAAGAAAGGTAATGGATTAAAAAATTTATACAATTGGGTGTTACTTTCTAGTTTGGAGGCCACCCTTAAAGGAAATTTCCTAGCATGGACGCTATCTTTATGTGACAGAGGAACTTGCAAGTTTGAATGTGGTTTCCTTGATCGATCGATTGTGGTTTTATAGGTGGATAGATTGAAGGTGAAAGAGATCGGAGGATCAAGGGTCAAGGATGAGGAAGACAAAAACCCTGATCAACTAGATCATCCTTACCAAGTGATTCAAAATCTTGTACATAGATATGTAGTCAATTGATTTTTACATGCCTCTATGATCCTTTTATTTGGAATTTTCCTAAGAATTTCAAAATGCAATATCTAGATTAGGTGAGAAATGATTGGATAATTTGAATGACATCCATGTAGTCAAATGATTTTTTTAGGCCTCTACTAAGTAAGGTGAGAATTATTTTGTGGTGTCTAAGATTTTCTAATTTATATATTTCATTGGATAGTTTATACATCATTGGTTCACATTGCACATCCGTTCAATTGAACACTATATGAACCGAATGATGCATACACAATTTTTTGAAATATATATAATCTTGAAAACCTTAACCTTGCAAAAGGAAAAGCATCCTTACCTAAATATGATAACTGTGATAATTTTTTAGGCATTGTTGTCCATCAAAATTCTTGAATTTGGATGACGGTCAATGAACCCTATTAGGGTCAATGGTTGACACTTCAGAGAGATGACTAAATTCATTTTTATGTACTCATGTTGCTATAGCATCTCAAGTTGAGGTGAATATTTTCTCATTTGAGTACAGTCTTGATAGATGTCAGTTTTGTATCATGGGCGTCTTTGACCAATAGTTACTCTTTTGCTTTTCATTCTTGAATGAATCGATCAAATGGATATCACAATATAAGTTTTCCTTTTCTATGATTGAATTAATTTTATAATTTATGTATTATTTTCTTATCTTTGTTCATTATTGTCAAAGATTTATTTGTCCTTTAGTTAACACGATAGGAGAAGCAAATGTGCTTCTCTTTATGCTTTATTTGTTGTTTCTAAAGGCAATGGAAACCATGTTTGTAATATCATAAAAGATCCTCTCTGTTAGGTTCGTAGGATATATTTTATTATGTTATGAAAGGAATAATTCTTTTATCATATTATGCTTAAGAATTACACATTCTTGTTTTACAAGAAAGAAATAACAAGTCAAGGTTTGATTCTTTAAAACTTAATAAAATGTAAAATGTTTGTCATAATGTAGTTTATTTGAGTATGGGTATATCATGAGTGAGAGTTTTAAAAGCTTGAAATATCTTTCTTTTCACTATCCAATTCAAATTTATCATGGAAGTAGGTAAAATTAATTTTAGGAGTTCACTATAATTTGATTTTTTTGTTTCATTTTCGTTTGATTGTCTATTTGTAGAAAATTCTTGCTGAAAAAGATCTAGAGGTTGTTTTGTATTCAAAGGGATTTTATATTATTTGTTACAACACGAAAGATGGGAATTCATTATTTCTAAGTTTGTTTTTTTATGCAAATTGGTGATATTAGTGATATATATTTTGTTTTTAAAATTTGTTCCACATCTCTTTTTGATATATTGCTAGAGAATCATAGTTATTGATGCTTGTTTATCATGCTGTTGTAAAGATTCTAATAATATTATTATGTGAATCATAATAATGTTCCCACTTTTCAAATTTCTTTGTTTTCTATTATGCATGAGCAAAGTTAACATCATTTAGGATTGATGCAATTACTATATCAAAGGATCAATTGTGTGTTTTATCTACATGTATAGCATGGTGTTCTTGCAAGATAATATTTAATTGAATGAATGTTGAAATTAGAATTTGAACAATTAATGATATTCCAAGAACAATATAATAGCTAGGAAAATTGCTCATTTGGACTTGTCTCCTAGATGATATTTATTAGCTTATTTAAAATTCAACCCCACTTTCATAAGTGAAGGCATGTTAAACAATTTCTTATGAACATGAACTTGATTAAATTTGAATGGTAAAACTAATGGGAAATGATAGTATTAATCTCATCATTTGGAATCTTAAATAATGTTATATTTTATGTGCAATGACTTATCAATGCAATTATCTTTAAAATATTATGGTTGACTATTATATAGAATAGTAAACATATTAGATCTGAAAACTTTACTTTCTACAGGGTCAAAGCTTGATATTTGAAATAAAAGTAAGAAGGGTATTTTTATCCAAAAAGTATGTCCATTATATGTTTGGTTTTTGTGTTTATTTCTAAAAATATGGGTTGGACAATATATTATTGTAATAGTAGTATTAGAGTTCATTATGTTGTTGTGCTTATTCTTGAAAGTGTGAGATAAAATCCACTATGATGAAATCAAATCTAATATCATGTAGATCTGAAAATTACGTTTTATATAAATACAAAACAATCTAAACTTTATTTTTTTTATTTTGCAAAATATCAATTGTAGGAAAAAAAATGAACAAACCACATACAAATATTATTTCTTAATACTCAACAAACTATAAAATAAATCAAACTCGTAGACTTATAAAATACATTTTGAATAATGATCATTTTTCCCCCCCCAACACATACTTATAACTCTCCAACTTAGGGCTCAAAAATGAAGAGTCGTCACTAGGAATGTGATATTGAAGAGTCGCATGTGTTTTATTGTAGCAAATTTCTTGAGGGTTTGGATCTATCATTGTTATCTTTGGAACCGTATATTAGAAAAATTTACTCGTAGCAATTTTGATGACGTTTTTCAATTAACTTGCATTAACATTAAATATGCGTGTCATTGACACATTGTGTGGCATCCAGAACAGTCTACACAGATGAACCGACAATCTAGTATAAGATTTGTGTTTTAACACTGCTAACTTTGGGTTCAATATTGATAGGATTGAAACAATATACATTTTAATCCTTACATTATCCTTTATTTAAAGTGTTACATTCACACTTATGTTTGGTTGTTAATAACCAACCAAAAAAACTTGTATGATTACTTATTTGTTCATTCACCTCAAACTATTTTGGTACTAAATTACTAATAGAAATGAAATAGTAAGTCATTTACTTTAATTTTGTTGGGGATAGACCATTTTCATTTACTCCTAGGTGTTGAAAATAGAGTTACCACCAAGGAAATCCTATCAAAATTGCCAAGTTGATCACTTAACATCAATTCTATTGTGTATGAGCATGGAACTCAACTTCCCAATCTCTTAACAATGGGAAAGACAAGATGGACATTTATTTTAGTCTTTTTATTTTCAATTAGGTGGTTTTGAGTTATTGTTTTTTATGTAGATTCATCCCATGTCAAGCCAAAATTGTTTAAGAAATTAGGGGTGTATGAAGAAGGTTGTGTCATAGAGGGGAGAAAATCATGCTACAAAGAGACATTGTATGCAAAATGCAATGAGACAAGCTCGTGCAAGGAGTAGGAAGAAATGGAAACAAGGAAATGCACAAAGGGAAGCACATAAGTGTGGACAAACTTACACACATTTAGATTATTGTGCCATAGGTGTGGTTAGAATGAATAGTGTATAAAGGAGAAGCAACACCTCCTTTTAAGTGGTGATGTTATTTGTTAGCACATTAATTATTGGGGTAAATTTTTGTTTTGGTAGTTTTAGTAAAAAATTTGTTTTGGTAGTTTTTGTGCAATTCAACTGCTATATCATTGTTGCCTTCTTTTATTTAAGTATTTTTGTATTCTTCATTTTGATGGATGAATAAATAACATTGTTTCCACTTTTGCCATTTTGATTTTTTATTTTCAATCCTGACCTGACAATGGTATCAGAGAAATATGAATTATATAACAAGATTCTAAAGACATTGGAGTAGTCCACAGTATTTTTTTTAACAAAGATTCTCTATCTTGTCTTATTTTGACTTGTTTCTTCTTAAGGGGAGGAACGTGGTTTTTCTCTCTTGGATCTCCATCAACATACATCCTCGAGCCTTCATCTTTAGCATTGGAGCTTTTTCATTATGGGGGGATACATCATCTTTTCTTCTCTATCTTATGGGGGGTATTTATTGTACTTTTGTGATCAATTATATACTTGAGGGCCCACTTGGATTCCTTCATCTTAGTCACATATAGTACCTTTTTCATTTCATTTCATCTCTCATTTTTTGAGAGGGATTTTTTCCATGTTATTTTTCTCCTTTTCTACTTTTAGAGAGACCTCATTGGTGTGATTTTCATTTCTTTGGGTTGGTTTTTAAATGAGTACCTAATCGGGCCTAGTTATCAAGACTCATTCACGCATGCATTTTGCATTCATCATTAGATCTTTATCTTATCCCTAAGATAATATTAAGGGGTAGTGTTGGAGTAATTTTAGGATAATTATCTAATTAGTTATTAATTAGGTCCTTTAATTGCTTTTTCACTTAAGCTAAAATTAGGTGACTTATATTATCTAGGTGTTTTGTTTTTTTAGTTTGAGTTCTCTTAGAGGCACTACTAGTTATCTTTTTTAGTTTGTACTTGATCTGGATTTAGCTCCTACTTTTCATTTATTTAGTTCTTCTAATTTTAGGATTAGGGCATCTCTTTCTCTCTATAAAGAGATTTATTATTCATTGTAACTGCACCCTCAATATTGAATCTTCTATTCCTTTGTGCATTAACTCAGAATTCTCTCGTCATTATTGAGCATACAATATTTACTTGATCTATTTTGAATTATAGGTATTTTTCATGTAGATAATTCTTGGCTCTTGTGGTTTATCATCAACTTCCACAAAGGCTTTATAGCACCTCATGCCAATGAGTAATTTCACATGTAAGAGAATACGAGTGATCTCGTTATTAGAATAGTTATGAAATAAACAAACACATTGCTAATCTTTGATCTAAAGCATTGCTTACCATAATTATTGTCCCTACCTTCTTTTCTATTAGAATAAAATATGGGTTTTTGAAAGGGTCCAAATTCATTTACAAAATTAGTCTAATGACCTGCAAGATATAAACCCAAGAAAAATAGATAAATGGTAGAAACTATGTGTGAAAAGTGGAATAAGTATTTGCAAGCTATAAGACACAACACTTCAATTAAGTCATTGCATGTATGGTTAGACAGATCTATAATCATGAATATAAAAACCATAACAAATCGACCTATTGCCTACTAAGAAATGCGAGAATAGACTTTCTCTCAGATTTGTCTAAGCAATACTAGTGACTAGACTACACTAAGATGAAGGATTTAATCTATATGAGCACAAGAATAAGCTAAATGTATGCAAGATTAAGCTAGATATGCAAGATTAAGCTAGATATGCAAGATTAAACTAGATAAATGAAGATTAAGCTAGATGAATTCAAGCAATCATGATTAAACTAAATATGCAAAAGGCTAAACAAAGATGCAATAATCTCAAAGCATAATATCTTCAATGACTCCAGAGCATAATCTCTAGGGTCTTTTGAATGAGAGAAGAAGGTTGAATTTATAGAGACTCAAAAGAGAGACCAACAGTCAAGATCGATTAGCAATGAGTGGTTGATATTATTCAAGAAAAGGCACATTTCAAGATAATTGAAATAATTGAGAGATCAGATTAAGTTAATCTTGAGATAGATTCCAATTATAGCTTGATTGAATGCGTTCATATTATAAGTTTGATTTTGCATTAGAGATAAATTTAGTTGATTCCATGCACTTGAGATAAAAATAGGTGATTCCATGCACTTTTCTTTCCATTTGTTCAAGATTTTTATTTAGAAAAAGACTTTTTAATGCAACTGAACTTATTTTATCCAAAGCTTTGAGTTTTAATTTTAGAGAAAATGATTAATTCAATTTAATTGATTTTCTAATTTTTCAAGTTATCTCAATTTTAGAAAAAGAAATATCTTAAGTTTGATTTATTTTCTCAATTTAATTCTTTTGTTTTGTTTTCAATTTAACTCTTTCTTTTGCAAATTAATTCCTCTTTTTGCGATAAATCTCTCTTTGTAAATTAATTCTCTTTCTTTGTAAATTAATTCCTTTTTTTGTGAATTAATTCCTTTTTTTGTGATTAAATGGAAAATTTATTTATTAATTAAATATGCTGGGATATTTAATTAAATAAATAGGATAAATGATCAAAATGATTTTACTTGGAATGATTTAATTAAATAAATATTTAATTTATATAGAGTGATTTATTTGCCATCTAACATTAATGATTAAAGAATTAATTAATTAGGCACTCAAGGTTGATTTAATTGCATTTGGTTAGGACCTTGGTGATGTTGTCGATATTAGGGGTCCATGGTTTAAGTGACCATTTTTAGGGTATTACATTTGCCCCTCTTTTGAATTAATGTGCGAGCAACGTGTTGGTTCAAAGAATAGTTGATGTCAAATAGATATCAGCTCTAAACTTGATGGATCACAAACCGATGAAGAGAGAGATGTTTAGCTTGATTTGAAGCGATGAAACTGACCAGAGTTGATTAAAGTGATACCAAATCCTAAACTTGATTGAACTAGGACCGACAAAGAGTGAGATACCATTCTTGAACTTCATGTATCAAGAAACATGCATCGATCTAGGACTTGATTGAGCTAGATTGAGCAAGAGACGCAACCAATTCTGAACTTGATTGAACAAGAATCAACTGAGAAAAGCGATAAAACCGGTTCCGAATGTGATTGAACAAGAATCGATTAGCAAGAGAAAATGTCCAACTTGATTTGTTGTGATGAAACTCAACATCGATTTGAAGATTGATTCAGATAAGGACAAAGATTGATATGCCCCTAGAGATTGTTTTATTTGACATCGAAGAATCTCAACTTGATACAATGTGATTTAGTTAAGATGCCCCTAGTAACAAGGTTTAATTGATTTTCTTTGTTAGAAAAGAATTTTGGTCGACTTAAGATGAAGATTTGAAAAAAATTATCGACTTTTGATGATGATGATCACTGAAAAGATGCCATGAGTATGCTCCCTCGGGAGCGAAATTAAAAGATAGCAAGGGTACAATGATTTTAGGTAATTTATAGTGATGATAATTATTTGAGCACAAAGATTGATATTGAAGAGTTAAAATCAGAGTTGATTTGAGAATTTTGAGATTTAGAATTGAGTGCAAAATGATTTGAAAATTGACTTGAGGATGAAAGTTCTAAGTGGTCAACGTCTTGAAATTTCAACTAGAGAATTGATGTCAGATTTCGATTTCAATCCTAAAAATGGACTCAGGACAGTTGATTTAGCTTAGGGTACAAGTTTTACGTCCATTGGAGCAAGTTTAAAAATTAGGGTTTGGGCTATATAAGGGGTTCAACGTGTCATTTTTAGTTTATTTTTACCTCTCAAAGTTTGAAATTTAAAAAAACCCTCCTTCGAAGAAAAATGGTAATTCCAATTTAGGACCATCAATTCGAGCACCAGAGATGTCATAATCGACCATGGAACTATGACCCAACAGTAAGTGATCGATCTTTAGCCTGTGCATTGCTTAATTTTTGAATTTTTTTGTGAATTTTTGTATTTTTAATTTCGTTCAAAGTCGTTGTCATCGTTTTATCATGTGGTTCGTGACCATTTATCATACAAGTATCTGTCCTTTTTTGTTTAGTCATATGGATGTATATAGGGTTTGTCATCTGGTGTTATCCCATGAATTGTGTGATAGTGTTCTTATAAGACCATTTAGTCATGCAAGAGGATATATTTTGTCATATGAGAATGTTTTCTCATGCGAGGTGTAATATTTGCTCATATGAGTTTCTGCTTGTCTGTAGAAACTCGTATCAAAAATAGCAAGCATTTTTTAGAATGTAAACAAGAATTTTTTATTTTGAATGTTGTATATTTGGATTCGTGAGCATGTTTAACATATTTTTAGTGGAAATTTGATCACGTGCTGACTTGTATGTTTGATTTTGTAGATTCGGCTACCGGATATTCAGTTTCGGTGTATATTTCCGTCGATGATGAGGCTAGTTTGTGAGTTATTAGACCCAAAGAGAGGGTATATCAGTTTGTGTGGATTCAAATACCTATTATAGATGTCTGATATCTATGTGAATCATGGTATGTTGACTGCTTTAGTCGAGCATTTTCATTCGAATCATAACACCTTTCATTTACTAGTTGGAGAGATGACCATCATGCCAGAGGATATATATAGGGTTTTGAGGATTTCATTCACTGGAGACAAGGTTGATTATCATTCTACTCAATGACCAGGTGTTTTGGCATTGAGACGTATATTCCATGACGAGACTATTCTTGAATGCACTATTATGTGGGATGATTTGATGAGCAAATATGGTGCATAGTACCCTCTGGCATGCACTTTGGAAGATATGATTGGTTGTTTTGTAATGCCTAATAGAGGACAATATGGATTTCTATGTGGTTGGGGTAGAATGCTTGAGAGGTTGTTGACTCATCCAATGATATTAGGGTGGGGATCATGCTTGCTAGCTCATATGTATCATGAGATGCACGAGATTGTGTATCAGTAGGGGAAGAGTATGGCAGCCAGTGTTTTAGTTCTACAGATATGGGCATGGGAGCACATCCCAGTATGCAAACCTATTGTAGATGATTCTAGAGAGACTCGCCAACCTATTGTTTGTTGTCATTCAGGTTATGTTACTCAACCCCACCTAGGAAAGACTGACTATTTGAGGAGGCGGTTGGATGATCCGATTGCTATAGTATGGAAACTGAATAGGGGTCTAGAGCTATGAGATGATTGGAGAGCTCATAGGAAGGACATATTCATAACCTGACCTATCATTGGCAGATTGGTATATATTATTGAGTGGTTTGTAGTATCTAGGGTGATGAGGCAATATGGGAGATCACAGAGTATATCCTAGGAGATCATAGCCTATGCTTGATATGGGGAGGAGGAGAGACAAGGATGGGCACCAAGACTGTCATATGCATTGAACATGTAGGAGTTAGTGGGTTTATAGCCATAGAGATGGGATTACTTAGAGGATGTAGTAGACGTGGGAGCATTGACCTAGTATAGATATTGGTTTCAGAGACATCCTTTTCCTTAGTTTACAAATCCAGAGAGAGAATTCACCTCTTATAGAGAAGTTTGAGGATGATGCACCAGCATAGGAAGAAGTACCAAGTTAGGTACAGGGATGAGGGTAGGTACAGGGATAGAGAGCGAATGTACCTACATGAGTAAGAGGTGATCCTAGTGTGAGTAGCAGCAGGGTACCAGCAGGAGTTAGACAACGATGGAAAGGGAAGGTTGGATCCTTAGGAGCTATTAGGGTTGAGGTTGGTAGTGCTAGGGCAGCAGAGGTTGGAGGTGAGGAGGAGAGAGCTTCTCCTAGGCAAGTTAGGTAGTAGAGAGATGAACAGGGAGGAAAAGAGGGAGATGCTGGGAGAGAGCGGGGAGTACCAGATGTAGTATGGTCTTTGAGATTGAGGTTGACAGGTTTGTAGTCACAATTGAGAGTGGCACAAATGCAACTCGCAGAGCAAGACTGAAAAATTGTAGAGGTCAGAGCATAGTGTGATGCTCTTCAGCAAGAGGTTTTGCATCAGACGAGTCGTGCAACCTATTATGTCACAGCTTATAGTGTAGCAGTCCTAATAGCACAGCAGGTTGTTTTGTATTCTCAGTATATGGCTCGATCTCAGGGAGCTAGGGCACCCAGATGGGACGTCAGTCAGCAGGCACCACCTCCTCCACCCAACGATGAGGGAGAGGCAGAGAGCTAGATTTATTATATCTCCTAGATTTTGTTATATACCCCATTTTTTGTAGCCGATATGATTCTTTCTCTGATGAGACAGTGTATGTGACATTTGATATCATTTTTACTCTGAGACACTGAGATTATGACGATATATATGAGTTCTTGATTTGATTTCATCATACTTGTGTTGATTGATTATGAGATGTTGTTCTATATGCTTTATTCTATATATATACATATATTTTCAGTATGGATGTATGTAATGCGGATAAATATGGATGTTTTTGCTTTTTTTTAATTTTTCATTTGCAAATAAATGATGAAAATGAGTAACTAGTAATGCAAATGTTTAGTTTTTTATGCAATAATATGAATGTGAATAAGTATATAATGAGATGTATGGATCTATATAAGATGTTCATGCATGAAACTAACATCTCAATACACAAGTACTTGATCAGAGAAACGATGATGAAAAAGAGACCACTTAGCTGAGAAATCACGATTGCTTCAAACTCTCATTCAAAAGATAAAGAGATCATTGTTATCATATTGAAATCAATTTAAATGCATAAAATTTAAAATTAATGCAACCTAAACCTATTCAATGGATTTGGTATGTTTAATTTTGATCACTAAGCATTTTATAAATAGAGCAGGCAAAATAGAGTTCCTTCCTTTTCATATGCAATATTAATTATCTTGTCTGCAATGACCCTTTTTTCGTTCATATCCTTGGATAGATTATGCATGCATCTAGATTGCACATTAATAAAAATTCCCTCAAAAAAGACAAAGAAATGACTCCAACCTCCTTGTAGCATAAAAATAAATAGAGTCGAGGTATGTGTGACGATTTCACCTTGATGTGAAAGTACTTATCGCAGACACCCAGCTAATTAGATGTTTCCAGATCATCAGATTCATTCCTACAGGCAGAAAACAAAGAAAAGTATTATGCCCCCAATCCTTGCTCTGCTTAGTCAAGATAGACTTCCTTGAGTTACTCAGAGGGAAAATAATCAGAAACCAATTTAAAAGACAACACACAAATAAAATTTCAGTCATATCTCAAACAGTTTAGTGATTGTTTTCAGTAGTCTTATTTTGCTTGTTTACTCAGTGATAAACCTCTTCAGTAGTTTGGAGATAGGTGACTGACTCAGAGTGGATGACCTGGTAACGATGTAGGGACCCAACCAATTGCGTTCAAACTTCCCTTTGTTGTCTCGAAATTGTTGATTTTAGGATTTTCTGTCAAAACAAGGTCACCAACCTAAAATTCTCTTTGTCAAACTTTCTTGTTATAACCTCTAAACATTCTCTTTTGGTATGCTCTCAGATGATCAAATGCCAGTTGCTGACATTCATCCAATTACTCAATTTCTTGCAATATAGATATTTTGTAGTCTTCATTAGTAACAAGACCTTGCAAAGAAACTCTCAAAGAAGGTATTTCCACCTCAACAAGCAAGACTGCTTCGGACCCATACACCAAAGAAAAAGGTGTAGCCCCAGTAGGTGTTTTGATACTTGTTCTATAAGCCCATAGTGCAGGATTGAGTTGCAGATGCCAATCCTTTCTAGATTTGTTTACTGTTCTGTGTAAGATAGTCAGCAGATTTTTGTTAAATGCTTCAGCTTGTCCATTACCTTGAGGGTAGTATATGGATTACCAGTGTTGTTTGATTTTGATTTTTTCATAGAGCTCATCTAGATCTTTGTTTTTGAGCTGCCCTCCATTATCAGTCATAATGGAAGAAGGTATCCCATACCTCCAGATGATATAGTTAAGGATAAACAGAGCTACTTGTTTACCGGTTGCTTTGATCAGTGGAACCGCTTCTACCCATTTAGTGAAGTACTCAATGGCAGTTATGATAAACTTGTGTTTATTAGATGATGCAGGATATATTTGGCCAATGAGGTCAAACGTCCATTGTTGAAAAGGCCAATGTGTGATGAAAGGTATGAGATCCCTTGCTAGAGCATGTATGATATTTCCATGTAGCTAACACTTCTCACAAGTTTTAGCAAATTTTATAGAATCTTTCTCCATATCTGGCAAGTAGTAGTCAGCCCTTAGCTACTTTTGAGCTAAAGTTAGACCGTTTGAATGAGATCCACAAATACCTTCATACACTTCAGATAACGCACGTTGGGACTCTTCAGTTTCTAGACACCTAAGAAAATTACTCTCCAAACCTTGCCTATATAGATCAATAGCGATGATGACATACCGTGAATCATTTCAGATTAGTTTTCTTTTCTCATTATGGGTAAGATTAGCGGGAATAATTTGGTCACGCAAGTAAGAGTAAATGTGGCTATAGCAAGACAAATCATGTCCAATGATAGAACAGACCATCTGGGACTCAGGGGAATCATAAAAAGGATAATTTAATTCTTTCACCAAGAATTCAAAGTGGAACTCAGATTCTTGTAGTTGTGGTATAGATGCCAAGTTAGCCATAGAATCCGCTACTCTGTTTGCTGATCTGGGAATCTATTGAAATGATGCAAAGGTAAAGTATTTCTTGAGATCATCAACCATTCTCTAATAAGGCACCTGTTTCTCATCCTAAGTCTGATATATATCATTTATTTGGTTGATAATCAGCCAAGAGTCTCCATAGATGTATAACTCAACAACCTTCCATTTGATAGCCAGTTTGATCCCATTTACCAAAGCTTCATATTCTGCAATATTGTTTGTATAAGGAAAGAGAATCTTGTATGCCTTTGGGATTGAATATCTCTAAAGAGTGATAAAAAGTATTCCAACACCAGAATCTTGTTGAGTGAAAGACCCATCAAATAATATTTTCCAGGATCGCTAAGTAAGGTGCATGATGAATTCATCTGAAAATTATATATGTAAATGTTAATTTTCTTCAAGCGGAGCATCAACAAGTTGATCTGCAATGACATATCCTTTGATATCTTTGTGTTATATATATTCAATATCAATTTCTGTAAGAACCATGACCCATTTAGCCAATCTTCCTATAAGTTTTTCTTTGTTAAGAAGGTATTTGAGTGGATCAATCTTAGCCACCAGTTTGATAGAATGTACTAGCATGTAGTGTCTTAATTTTTGTGATGCAAAGACTAATTCCAAACAAGATTTTTCTATGATAGTATAGTTTAGCTCATAGGACACCAAGGTTCTGTTGATATAATATATAGCTCTTTCCTTTTTATTCTCATCTTGTTGTGCCAAAAGTGCCCCCAATGATGTATCTATAGCTAATATGTAGAGAATCAATGGTTTTCCTTGAATTGGTGGCATCAATATAGGTTTTTTTGAAAGATATTGCATGATTTGTTTTAGATATTATTCATAATCTTCATCTTAGTTGTATTTGACTCCTTTTCATAATGCCTTTGTGAATGGTTGAGCTTTATCTTCTAGCTGAGAAATAAAGCATCTTATTGATTGGAGTCGCACTTGTAAACTTCTCATTTGACTGACATTCTTTGGAGGTGGCATTTCCATGATAGCTTTAACTTTTTTTGGATCCACTTCTATTCCTTTCGCTGAAACAATATATCCTAGGAGCTTACCAGATGTAACCCCAAATGCACATTTCTTGGGATTTAATTGAGTTTGAATTTTTCCATCCTGTCTAATATTGGACCTAGTTTTGATAGAGGTGTTGATCTTTTCATGGATTTAACTAGAGATTCATCAACATAATCCTCCATGTTTTTGTGTATTGTATCATGAAAAAAAATTGTTATAGCTCTTTGATAAGTAGCACCTACATTCTTTAAGCCAAAGGGCATTACATTCTAGCACAAGGTTCTCCATTCACAAGTGAAAGTTGTTTTCTCTTGATCCTCAGGTGCAATTTTGATCTGATTTTATCCTGAAAAACCATATATCAAAGAGTACATTTCATAGCCAGTAGTCATGTCCATGATCATGTCTATGTTGGGTAGTGGAAAATCATCTTTTGGACATGATTTGTTTAAATCTCTGAAACCAGTGCAAACACGCATTGATTTGTTAGGTTTAGAAAGAGGTACAATATTAGATATCCATTTGGCATAATCAATTTCTCTAATGAATCCAACTTTTAGTAATTTTTCTAGCTCAGCCTTAACAAGTAATTCAACATGAGGATGCATTTTTTGGATTTTTTGCTTAGCGGGTTTAACTCCGGGAGTGATAAAAAGATGATGCATTATGAGGTCAGGATCTAGACCTGGCATATCAGCATATGTCCATCCAAAATTGATCTTCTTTTTCGTGAATAAATCAGCAAATTCTTTTAGTTCTTCGACTGACAAGGATTGAGCTACATGTATGGTGTGTTGAGCTTCTTCTATTCTAATGTTTACTGGATGTGTGGGTTCAATTAGCATTGATGATCACTCTTAAAAGTGATCAGGCAAAATGTCAAGTATCTCACCTTCAGGTGCCTCAGAGAGGTTTTCACTGTCAAGTGCATCCTTTATTTTTACTATTTTTTATTTTGATACCGCCACATTGTGGTTTTCATCATCATAAATTATTTTTCTTTTTTTGATTTTTGCGACTAAGATACTTGACATTTTCCATTGTCATGTTCTCACTTTCTTTACTGGTGGAAGAGTCCATTGGTTTAACTACATTAAGATGGAAGACTAATGTATAGTCATTGGCAAAGGTAGGTATATTCAAAGGTTGATCTTGAAGAGTACAATCAATAAGCTTAGGATGTACCAAGGACAAATGTTTAACATGTTCAAGGGAATTCACAGTATTATCATCACAACTTCAGACTGACAAGTCAAGTTCTAGAAGACTACCTTGCTTAAGAATCGCGAGACCAGGAAGAGTTAGAACATGATTATCAAAGCTTATGTTAGTATTTAGGGAACCTAACCCAACAAACTTACCACTAGCATCATCTTCTACTTTGGAATGGACTACATATCATGGTTTGATAGTAACAGGGTCAGTAGACAGAATCTAAACATTCATGATGGAGTAGTCATAGTTTGGTGTTGAATAGGTATTGTCATAAATAGAGCTTATGTCAGAGTGATCAGTCATAAGATGAAGTTTCTAACTCTTCTTCAAGTAGCTTGGTGAAAGCATGTATAGTATCAATATCTACATCTTTGATGTTTCAAGTTCCTTCGTTATGTGGGTCAATGATCACTTGTATTTGGCATACCTATTGACATAACCTTGATGACTCTATTAGTCTTTGTCATCTTATCAATTCAGCTTCCTCTGAACTAATTATTGGCCCTACTTCTATAACCTCCAATTCTTCATTTTTAGTCCCATAGTTGATTTGTTCTATCTCATTAGAGGGAGACACAGTAGGTGAAGAATTTTCTTGTGCTCTTATTTCTTTCAATTGTTGTTCATAGTCTTGTCTTTTTAGTCTGATTTCCTCTATTTCCTTTTGCAGCTTCAAGTGTACCATCTCTTATGCTTCATCTATGATATCACTAGGTTCTTCAAGAGTTTTTGTAGTAGATGTATCTGAGAGAGGATCTGGACCCCATTCATACTCATTCAGATCAGAATTATCTATTTGCATTCTACCTGTGTATGTGACCGGAATGTACAGTGGTGCAAACAACTCTTTAATTCCTTCGATTTCTTCTCTCATATCTTATGTGATTTCTACTCCTTGTAGTTTTATTGCTGATACAATTGGAACTTGATTACCAGCTGCTTCTTCTCTCTTGATTTCCAATTCTTCTTGTTCTTTTTCATACTCTTCCGAAGTTTGCTGAGTATTTATTTCCTATAATGTTGAAGATAGTATCTTTTTCCTCCACTTGAACTGATGATGAGAAGTATGTTTCTGATCTGATGACTCTTCTAAATGGTATCCAAGTATAGCTTTATCATTTGTAGACTTATTTTGTAGTTGAATAAGCTCAACAATACCTTCTTGGTGCTTGCCTATAGGACCGGTACCTGAATATCCCATACGTTGAATCATCTTATAGCCTGGACCATATTGTGCAAGGGAGATTTCAAAGTGTTGTACTTCTTTGTTTTCACTATCTTCTTTAAAAATCCATTTGAGAACAACATCCTCTTCTATTTTATTTGCAAGGGAAGTAGAGGACTGTACAAAAATACCATCATAAATGACATTTGAAGTTGAAGTTTGTGGCTTCATAGCCTCTGATAGTTTTCTAGAGTGTCTTGGTGATGGAGGAAGAGACATTAGTGAAATTACAGGTTCTATCTTGTATCCATCCATGCCAGTGTCTATGATTTTCAATTTCTTTTCTAGGTCTTTCATCAAAGTTTCTGAACTTTCAACTATAGAGGTTGCTCTATTATAAGGAACAAAGGTATCAGTACATTATTTTAATGCACTGCAGGTGTAACTTTTATCAGCAGGAATATTGACTTTAACTCCATTATAAGGAAATTTCAAGCATTGATGATAGGTTGATGATACTGCTTGCATTTCATGAATCCATGGCCTACCCAACAAGATGTTGTATGAAAGAGGAAGATCAAGCACTTGAAAAATAACATCTCTCTCAATAGGTCCTATTAGTACACATTTTTGTAAAATATTTTGTGTTATTTATTGATGTATATTTTTATCATAAGAGCATTTACTACTAGATTGCATGTGCAGGAGATATGTTGTTGTGTCAGAGAAATCCAATTGTAGCATGAATCTATATGAACAAGTATCACTTGGGCATATTAAGGGATGGCATTAAGTATGGTGACATTTTGATAACCTTCATCATGATAGTCTTTGCATTGCATGAGCACATTTTAGGGTTTATCATAGAAGAAGGGTCATGAGTGCATTTAGAATTGTTTTTAGTGCCTTAGAAGTCCATTAGCCTGGTTGTGGAAAATTACATTTGTGAAAGAAAGCCTTCTCTTCATAAAATATAAAATCATGTTTATCGGCGTAAGTCACCCCGATAATATTGCCTAAGGAGAAAAGGGTGTGTGTCGATCGGCAAAATTCACATCGATGAGTCCGATGGTGTTTTCTCAGGGTGCGATCAGCAGGCAGAAATTTTGATGAGTTAGTGATCCATCGGGAAGAGCTACATAGATAGAATAACAAGAAGGCGGAGTCATCAGTGTAGCGTTCACTATCGAAAGCACGAAGAAAAGGTTACCTTGATACCCAATGAGGTTATCGGTAGAACTTATGCTGATGTCGGATGAAGTAGAACACTTGTTAGCGATGTCATTGGGTCATCGAAAAGTGTCATCTTACGCTACCCCGATACCCGATGGACTAGGTGGAAAAGGTAGTATTATCGACTGGACCTACTTCGATGAGGCGATACCAAAAGGAGGAGAATACTGAGTCATCAGGGTAACTTAAGCCATCAAGGAGAGGTGTATCAGGTTACACCAATACCCAATGAGGAAGACAAGTCAGGCACAGAGAAGGAGACTTGATCGAGATAAGTTACACTAATCAAAGTCAAAGTCATCGGGATATCATCGACTCATGAGGAGACATTTTTCGTTACACCAATACCTGATGAGAAATCAGAGATGGGTACGAGAAAGGAGATCTCATCAGGGAAACATATTCTGATAGATCAGAGAAGTAAAAAGATACACAAGTATGAGGTTGATGTAACCGGCTCATCAAAGAAACATAAAATGAGTTGTTCTGATACCCGATAAGGTGACCCGATGTAACAAACGAAATACAAACTATGAAGGAGGACTCATCAAAATAACTTATAACCATCAGAGGAACATATTTGGAGCTATGTCAATACCCAATGGGCAGAATGCCACTGAGGAATAGAAGGAGAATACATTGGAATGGCCTACACTGATGTGACATAAAGGTGAAAGTAAAACCTAGCCAGAAGGCGGAGCCATCGAGGAATCTATAACCATTAGAATGAGGGAAAATGAGCTACGTTGATGCCCGATGGAGTGATCATGGAAATTCATGCCGATAGGAATAGAGGGTGAATGCAGCAAAATGAAAAATGCTTAAGGATGGCGCAAAAAGGGGAATTCATCGGGATGAGTCTTGTCGATTAGCCATTGTCAAATCAGATTTGAAACTGATCAAGCCGCCATTAATAAATGCTTATAGTTGGGTAGCTCTGGATCACACAAGGAAAACCTCATAGGAGATTACGATTAATATAAGACATGACCGAAATTAATCAAGCATAAAAGAAGGGTTTGCATGCCGCCTTTTCTCACACAACAATTAGAGCCAGAAAATTATCAAGTTGCAGAGAATTGAAAGCAAGGAGTTGGGAGCTTGAACATTCGAGAATGGAGGCATCTAGTTCTAAGGGGAAGAGGAAGGTCATTGAATTTACTGATAGTGCCTCGAAAAAATCTAAAGGTGGAGAAAGCATGCAGAAGCAGAAGTTGAATCAGGACATAATCGACCAGATGAACTCATCAGAAGCCAAGTCCCGAAGGTCTAAGGTTAATTTGCCTATCCGTGATCAACTAGAGGATGATTATAAGGAAATTGGTGATGTCTGGACTAGGATTAGGGGGCATGAATTATTACTCTACCATTAGTCGTGAAGACAAAAGTTGATGCTGATATCTAATCCATGGATTACCAGTTTGGGTAAGCTAGTGGTCCCTAATGTCTTTGTAAATATTCAATTGTTGAAAACCAAAGCTAAGGCTTATAATTCCATGAAAAGATGTATCTAACTACCAAGTGGTGATGCATTCATCCATCTTTTAGTAGATACTATTCATGAGGTTTTTGGTCTTGGTTTCGAATCCAATGTGCCTCTGTCTTTTGAGAAGCTGGAAGAAGAATATACAAACATGGATACTACATACAATGGGTGGAATTTGGCCATCCATAAGGCTGAGAAAGGGAGGTTGACAAATGAAGATGGGCCCCCATTCGACATCAACATTTTCAGATAGTATTTGTAGTATACGTACATGGCATGTGGTCAAGTAGGAGGAGTTGAGGTTCTAGATGTGGCTCAAATAGGACCTTTAGTACTTGTTACAGATATACAAATGCATGAGCTGAGATAATTTGATTATGCTGCCTACATTGTGGAAAAAATGCATGAGGGTTTCTTAAATCTTCAAAATAACCCTAAGATATCTTTTAAATTTTATTCATTATCGATGCATATTATCTTGTTTTACAGACAGCCTAGGGGGTTATTGCCTGAAGAATTGAAATTAAATATTTATGGTAAGGATGGGCAAGAGTAGCCAATACAATTGTGGGTATCACTGTGGGATTCTCGATTCATGAGATCCCATTATGTCAAATTTGAAGATCTTTTTGTTCAACCACTATACAGAGCTTTTGGAGTTTCTTGTGATGGATTCTCAAAAGAAATTAAAAGATTTCTTAGACCCCAAATTCATGGAGATACAAGGGTGAATAATAATTGGGGTGATTGGTACATATGCCAAGATTTCTCATATGTTAGAATTTATGGGTTTGAAGGTGCCCCTTATATATTACCAAAATTGGTGCCTGATAGAATTGCATATCTAAAAATTATAAGGCAGTTAAGTGTGATGAATGTTAAGCATTTTGGGGGTGCACATAAATAGGCAGTTCTACCTAGAACTCTGTATTTTGGTGATTTCACCATTCTATCAAAAAAGGCTTATGAAGTTATTGACAGAAAATTAATAGAGGATTATAATCTGTATGAGCACACAAGTAGAAAAAATTATGACCCGGAGGGCTATATACACCAATGTAGAAAAAAAAAGAATCTTGTTGATTACTTATATGAGCATATTGAAGCTCTGGATATCTTCAGAAACAAGGAATCTGAAGAAGCTATGCAAATTTTTAAGGATTTGAATCAGAAATTAGAAGAAAGAAGACAGAGACTGCAGGAAATGGAGGAAGAAAAAGAAGTTGAAACTAAATCAAGTGAAAATGAGGTTGTCTCGGGATTTAAAATGCCTGAAAGAGAAAGGAACCCGAAGCACAGGATCAAATTATTGCAAGGATGAATGCAGATATTGATGCCAAATTGGAGGAGCATAACACCTTTGTGTCTGATGATGTTTTTGTTAAGTCTAAAGAGTTTAGGACCTTTTTGTATCAATTCAAAGGCAAGAGATTTAGGGATGCAATCCCTGATATCACCCCAGATAATGAGGCAGAGTTAACAAGGGAGGCTAAAAGTTGAGATTGATGTAGAGATGGTTGTGATGACCCCTCAAAGAGGGAGACAATTGCTTATAGAGGTAGGGATTATTCTTTTTCTTGGCTTGGATTTGAGTGCCTCATACATTTTTGACAATTTGTTAAATTCAAAAAATAAAGAATTCAAATTGGATATTCAATGAGTTGATGATATTTTCATTGGGTCAAGGTATGACCAAGATAAGGAAGCTATGTTGTTGTGAGCTCTTTATCCTCCAAACAAAAGGCCAAAGATAATTGATGTTGATAAAGCTTTCGGTCATATGATGAAGCTAAGAGTGGGTGAAGTGGATCCAATGGTCACAATAGATATGGGGATTGATATTTCCAAATTGAATAAGGCACAAATGAAGATGTTAGCAAAAGAAGAAGGGAAATACAAGTCATTGTATGAAGAGCTCTTGAGAAGTAGAGGTCATCCTGTACCCCAAATAATAGATGAATCAAAATTAAAGAAGAAGTGTGAGGAATTGCATAGATAAAATAAGAAGTTGAAAGAGAAAATGCAGAGCATAAGGGCAGACTCAACATGTATCTTATTGTCAAAAAGATTTCAAAAGTTAAATGGAGTTCTTGAAGACTTCTGGATAGTTTACCAGAAGAATATGGATAATAGTATGTCACATAGGAGAATCTCTAATAGATTACATATGCTCTTGCAAGATAAGAAGGCTAGTAAGGCAGACAGTGCAATTATTGAGAAAATTCAGAGTGTGATAAAAAAGCATGATAAGTTTGATGCAGACTTAAAGGTTGAATATGATGATTGTCAAGGAATTGTGCAGCATGGTATTCCAAAAGTGATAGATGAAATAGGGCAGATTAAGGACAGGAATGTGTGGATTATAGAATGTCATCCATTACTTAATGCTTCCCTAGATATTGCACGGGCTGACACCTTGGACATGGTAGAGATAATGGACCAGTTGGAAAACTTTGTAACTATAGAGATTGCAGTATAGGATATCATCTTCAAGCCAACACTTACAAGGATGAGACCTACTTGCGACATGATCAGAAATGTGGCTTGGTCCTGGATGACCAGAGTTAATTTGTGTCAATTATAATATTATTTTTAATATTGTTAGTTGTTATAGCAGTTAGGGAGTTATTAGTTAGGTTTTTGTCAGTTTTAAGTTTGTACTAATGAAAGGGTGTGTCCTTTCATTTGTGTCTTTTAAGTCGCATATGTATAGGGAGTCATTTTTGTATATAAGGGAGGAGTTCACAATTTACAAGCTCCTATCTTTTAGATTGTTTGTTGGGACTAATAGTGTTATGTTAAAGCAAGTCTATAGAAATGAAAAGTCATTTTTGTGCAAGCAAGAATATCATGAGGTACCTATGAGTCTTTAGCTTTTGTATATCTTTTTATTCCAAAATTAATATATAAGATTCATTTTCTTTATCTTCAGATCATTTTATGCTACATGGTGTTGATGAATCAAGCTCTTTGGATAAACCTAATTAAGATTTGCTGCAGTGTGCCATCACATGCTATTGTGCAAGAAGAAAAATTATTTTTGTTATTCTTGCAACACATAATGAAACCATTGCAGTGATATTCTTGCATATTTGTGATTTTTTCAAATTGTCTCCAAAGTTGATTACAAATATTCGTCCACTAAGTAACATATAAATTGTCATATAAGGCACTAGTATATTGTTAGTTTTTGTGAGTAAATTTGGTGTGCATAAGGTCCCTATCAGGGAAACATACTTCTTATTCCTATCAGTATTATTTTTTCATAATTACTTAAGGTTCCAATAGAATTCTCTTATAAGCATTCATTCACTATTAATTACATTCAAGTTAAAATCATATAATGAAGCACAGTTGCAAGAAACATTTTGTCATTCTTGCAAACAGCTAATTTGACAAGTTTAAATTCACTATAAATAAGTCTCTTTGTTCTTTGGAGATTAAGGTATACCTGCCTAGGTCTAGTGGAGCCTAAAGTGCTAAGGAATTTGGTCTTTGACCATTCATGTTCATTGGCCAAGGCTGATTGAAAAATCAGTAGGAGATTTGGCAAAGCTCTAAGATTTCAAGTATGTGGTTTTGGGAACCAATAAGTCCTACCTTGATCGGCAATAGCACCAGATCTTTAGAGGTTCTTTCTTCTTCATTATAAGCTTTGATTGTGCCAGTAGATTGCAGGTACAAATATTCAACCCAGCACCTCCATCTTTCAAAACATGTTTGACTCGGTGTTTATGGATCATAGCTTCAATGTGCAATGGTTGGTTATGTGGGTGATTCAGTGAATTGTCATCTTCTTCAGAGAAGGTGAGGTAATAAGGTGAAGTCAAGTGACCCACCATAGATTGAAACTAATCTATATCTAAATCTTTGGGGACATTAGTAGTGAGCAAATCTTTGTCTAGGATCTCTTTATGAGCAGAAGAGATCTTAAACAGTTCAAAAATGGAGATTTGAGCGGTAGTTTGTTTCAATTGTTCGACAATGCTATAACCAGGAGAAGATGATGAAGCCAACTTCTTAGATTTAGCCATGATCGTATCTGGTTTTTAGTTTGAAGAAGTCAGTAGATTCAATGTTGTTTGATCAGGAGTTGAGGAACCAGCTCCTTTGAGAGTAACCTTCTTTTGAGCATGGGTGACAACATTTGCAGTTTATGTTTTATTTTGTTTATCTTTGATTATGATCACATTGCAATACTCAGATTGGTAAGATTAAACCATGTTGATCACATTGTCATTGTTAGTGTAGGTGTAATTGACTTTGGCACCTCCCTTGGATTTTGAGGAATCACCTTGTTCATAAGAAGGTAAGGGATCTTTAAAAGCTTTGTGATCAGCATTAGTCATGTGATTTCCAACAACAATTTTTCCAGCATCGATGAGGTCTTGAATCTCATGTATGAGTTTCATGCAGTTGTTTCTTGTATGACCCTTATTTCGATGATATTCATAGTACCCATTTTCCCTCCACCATTTGGGTTTAACTTCTAGATCATATGGTCTAGAGTTGTCTGGAAATGTTATCAGATGATTTACCAATAAAGTTTTAAGAGATGACTCATATTATTCTTCCAGAGGAGTGAAATCACGTTTAGGCTTTGAAAGCCAAGGTTTCTCTTTAAACCACTCTTTTGATTTCTTTGGAGGTTTTTCCGTCATAGTTTCAGTTGCTTTGAGTGTTTGTGTATCACTAGCCAGATTAAATATTGTGGGTTTTGATTTTGTTTTAACAGTGTCCACCACTCCATCATTAACAATGTTTCTATTGTTATCTTTGTCATATTTCCAGTATTTGTTCTTTTCTTTGGAACTAGAGCCTTGTTGTATTTCTTTCCAAAGTGATATATCTTCTTTCTTTATAAGCACATCTTCCATTTTGAGGGCACTATCTACCATTTTGTTAAATGAAGGGTATACTTGCATTTGGATATTGTATTTCAATTCAGGAATCAAGTTATAGACAAAAATGTCCATCTTCTTAGAATCTGGAATAGGTCATGAATATCTAGAGAACATCTTTCTCCAACGTTGAAAAAATGTGAGAAAAGGTTCTCTTGTTTTCTATTTGGTATTACAAAGCTCGATCATAGTGACTGGATGATGAATATTATAAGATTATTGTTGGAGAAACAATTCAACAAATTCCTCGAAAGTTTTGATTCCCATAGGTAAGCTTGAAAACCATTCCATAGCTTGTCCTCCTAAACTTTTCAAAAAAAGGCACATGAGATATGTTTGTTCATGAATGAACTCCATACATAAAGCAGAAAATTCTCTGACATGGTCTTGAGGATCTACATTACCATCATATTTGTCAAACCTAGGAATCTCCACTCTTGAAGGAAATGGAGGCATGTTAATGTTTTTGGCAAACAGGAACGGGAAGATTGTGTCTAAAGAATATCGCTTTGATGATTTATCCTTGTTTTTTATTTCTATGATTTCAGTTTGTAACACTTGCAATTGTTTGTTTACCAGTGCTAAGGGTGTCTCTTCCTCTTTAGTGATAAGGGTTTCCATGTTATAATCCGTAGGAAGTTTAGCGCCTTGTTTTGCTAGCTCTAGAAAATAATCTTCTTTTTCTCTAGCCATGATAATCTTCATCATTTTTTGGAAATCTTTATCCTTTTGACAGTTATTTATAATAGCTTATGTAGGTTCAGAGGCTTCAAACTCACTAGATGAGGAATCACTATCATTAGCATGGGTACTAAGATTGTCATAAGTATCATGTTTAGCAGCTTGTCTTTCTTGCCTTTCTCCAGACGTGATGAGAGATAAGGGTTGATAAAAAATTGGTAAATTTGACGATGAAGGTTTATTAAAGACAGGGTCCTCTACAAAGAATGGATTATCTTTTAATGAAAAGGATGATCCTTTACCTTTGGTATCTTTCTTTTAATAATTTCTGGTTTGAATAGGCATTTTTAACTGATATGACCAAGAGCTTAATGTGATGCAGAAGTCAAGATCAAATTGAAGTTAGTTGTTCGTTTAACGTAGTGATTTAAGAGAAGTGACTAAGACTCAATCTTCTTTTAGGAATGATCTATCCTGTATAAGACGTGATCTAAGTAACTTAATTTGATTTAGTTTGATAAGTAGTTGATTGATTTAGCTGAAAGATGATCAACAAAATTGTGCAACACAATGACAGGAGTACACTATCAAGATTGTTTATGCACATAATTATAATGACTAGTTTTATGCTCGTTGTAGACTGATTAGGCAAGTATGACAATTTCAAAAAAGTGTGTAGATGGAAAAGTTTCTGGACTGACAAAATTAGGAATTTGTATGACAGAGTTTTCAAACCCATACGACAATTTAACAATTCCCAAATGATAGAGATAGTTTCTCATACGATTTGTTGCCTAAACTCATACAATAGTTTAATGACCTCCAAATGATAATCTGATGAGAATGATGATTATTTGTACAACAATATATTAAAGGCTAGATGACAATTTTCTAGTAACAGAATGATAATTCTATATACTCGGATGACAATTCTGACAAGGCCAGATGATAAACTAACAGAACCAATTAAAACTTGTACGACAATAGGTATATAGCCAGGTGACAATTCAGTAGACTCACATGACAGTGTATTGGACATAGATGAGATTCTAACACAGACAGAGTTTTGATGACTGTCATAAACTAGTTTTTTTTTACACGGACAATGTTTTGATCACTGAGTTGTTTGACGTTGTTGATTTGTTTTTTCCAGTTTCAGTATTTCAGTTTCAAATTCAAGGATGAAAACACAAAAAACATGCAAGATGTATAATGACTTCACGCACAACGCGCTAACCCTACGAAAATTGGCTTAGAGAAGAAAACCTTTTCTTGCAAACACAGGTACACACCCAATAGCTAATCAGAATACGGCCATTGAGTCTCACGCAATGGATTCTCAATGCCATATTAGCCGACTCCAAACGCTAATGGGGGCACAAATGGCAAGTATCTTGGGAGAGTTACTATCTCTCTTTCACAAATATTATCCCCCTTTTGGAGGTGAATCAGGCAGCCTCTATCTTCGAGTTATTAGTCAGGAATTCCATTCAAAATTACCCCTTGAAGTCATGCAAGCATGATTGAGGCCTATAGCCCGACAAGGTACCAAAACAAGTTGTAGTAATGTAAACATGATTGAGATTGTGAGGCCCTACAAAATGCCTGATATGAGAGATCTCAAAGAGAAAACTCAAATAATCCCATCCTCTAAGACTTTAATCACCAGAGGCCTATTTATTATAGTCAGTTAAAATGCTAAGGTCCATCTATACTCACTTGGGTCGTTCTCACGGGGTGATTACTTTTTCGCACTGTGGTAGGCCCGCTAAAGGTACACAAATCTCAAATTTAGAAAAAAGCTTTGAGGGTCTAGATTTTTTATTGTTTGTGCAAACAAGAGCATACTCTCCTACCTCCTAGATTTTTCTAAAAAACACAAAAGATAGATTTTTTCATTAACCGGATAGCAATTTAAGTGCCTAAAAATGAATTTAAAGAATACACAATGTTCACTTGAATCTCTTCAGGCAAACTGCAAAAACAATGAATCAGTAGTCATATTGTTTTTGTGCGACAGGCATATTCTGCGACAAGTGTTTTGCAAAAACTAATTAGATTGTCAAATCTCTCAAGCAGATAGACAACAAGCCAAGGTCAACATTAGTACCATAAAATTCAACAAGAAAAACCCTAAAAATGCAATGATTTTAATTAAAAAAAATCCAGAATATCGTACAAGTATTCTCACCAAGTCGTACGATAATTCGTGACAGACCGTACAATACCTGTGGTTTGTCATTTGGGCCTCTGTGAAAACTCGTATCAGTTTTTGCAGAAACTGTATGGAAAAGACCCAAAAAATAAATCTGAAAAAATAAAAGAAAGTTAATCTGCGAGGATGAAAGATGTAGTCTTCTGCCCCACGGTGGGTGCTAAAAATGTGTGTGTGAAAAGTGGAATAAGTATCTGCAAGTTGTAAGACACAACACTTCAATTAAGTCATTGCATGCATGGTTAGACAGATATAATCATGAATATAAAAACTATAACAAATCGACCTATTGCCTTCTAAAAAATGTGAGTATAGACTTGCTCTCAGATTTGTCTAAGCAATACTAGTGACTAGACTACACTAAGACAAAGGATTCGTCTAAGCAATACTAGTGACTAGACTACACTAAGACGAAGGATTTAATCTATATGAGCACAAGAATAAGCTAAATGTGTGTAAGATTAAGCTAGATATGCAAGACTGGACTAGATGAATGAAGATTAAGTTAGATGAATTCAAGAAATCATAATTAAACAAAATATGCAAAAAGCTAAACTAAGATGCAAAAATATCAAAGCATAATATCTTCAATGACTCCAGAGCAAAAACTGCACAATAACAATAAATCTCCAGGATCTTTTGAATGAGTGACAAAGGCTAAATTTATAGAGACTCAAAAGAGAGACCAACGGTCAAGATCGATTAGCAATGAGTGGTTGAGATTATTCAAGAAAAAACACATTTCAGGATAATTGAAATAATTGAGAGATCGGATTAAGTTAATCATGAGATGGATTCTAATTATAGCTTGATTGAATGCATTCAGATTATAAATCTGAGTTTGCATTGGAGATAAATTTAGTTGATTCCATGCACTTGAGATAAAAATAGGTGATTCCATGCACTTGAGATAACAATAGGTGATTCAATGCACTTTTCTTTCAATTTGTTCAATATTTTTATTTAGGAAAAGCCTTTTTAATGCAAGTGAACTTATTTTCTCAAAATCTTTGAGTTTTAATTTTAGAGAAAATGATTAATTCAATTTAATTGTTTTTTTTTATTTTTCAAGTTATCTCAATTTTAGAAAAAGAAATATCTTCAGTTTGATTTCTTTTCTCGATTTAATTCTTTTCTCTTGTTTTCAATTTAACTCTTTCTTTTGCTGATTAATTCATCTTTTTGTGATAAATCTCTCTTTGTAAATTAATTCTTTTTTTTTGTAAATTAATTCCTTTTTTGGTGAATTAATTCCTTTTTGTGATTAAATGGCAAATTTATTTATTAATTAAATATGCTAAGATATTTAATTAAATAAATAGGATAATTGATCAAAATGATTTACCTAGAATGATTTAATTAAATAAATATTTAATTAATATAGAGTGATTTATTTGTCATCTAACATTAATTATTAAAGAATTGATTAATTAGATGCTCAAGGCTGATTTAATTGCCTTAGGTTAGGACCTTGGTGATGTTGTCGAGATTAGGGGTTCATGGTTTAGGCGACCAATTTTACAATATTACAGAAACCTAAAAAAGGAACATAATGAATAAGGGATTAATTTAGATCAGCCAACCTCTTAAGCTCAAAGGAAAAATGGCATTGCAATGAGCTCCCCATATCTTGTAAAAAAAAGTATAATATAATATATTAGCTGGACAAGTGGGCCTATTTTAACCAAAAATTTGGGAGGATAGACCTTTTCTAGAATTGAAAACATTGAACGTTTTCGAGAACTGAAAACATCTTTTATTAAAATGAAGACATCTTAAAAGTTTTTTCTCAATCATTCAAGTTATAATTGTGGTTCCCACAAAAATAAAGGTCAAACTCTAGAATTTTTTCTTTCAAGTAAAAATTCCAACAAATACAATTCTAAATTCAACCATAATTATAATACTATCAACTTGTTACAATATCATCTATCAACCTATTCACAATTCATATTCTCTTTCCTATGTTTTTCAGTCTTATAATAAATAGATCAAGTCAAGACTCATAATTTGCAATAATGTTGATGGAGCATACGCAAGCACTTCTAATGCAATCAAGATATGCCTAAAATACTAGACCAAATAGTGAGAATGAAATTAGACCAAATTTTCATTTGTTCACCATCAGCTATATCTCTTTTACAATTGTAATCTATTGTGCAAACATGGAGATCTAGTATTGAATTCAACACAACAATAAAAAAACCCGAGAAAAGAAAGAAAAAATCAAGAAATATGAATCTTGCATTGAATGTGGTGCAATAGCAATAGACACGATTTGAATATTTCCCCAAATCATTTGCTTGAAAATTTTAGTAACCCATCTAACAAATGATGTAATCAATGGTCCTCACTATAGTCAAAATAAAGTTTTCCTTTACTTTATGTTTTCTCAATAACTTAACAATTAGTTATTTGATCATTAAATTATTTCCTGCACCCAAGAATTTCAACAAATAATATTGAAAGGAGGAGTTAATAATCAACCACAGTGGATTAGAGATGAGGATACAAAAAAATATTTAAAAAAAAAAAGAATTTCAATAGATACTATTGAAAGGAGGGTTTCTTGATCAACCATAGTGTCATGTTGTAAAAACACACCCCATTGCAAATGGGGACCCCTCTTTTTTGATAGCTAGTTTTGCTTAGCTTGGTGGTAGTTTTGTCTCCTGTCCTTTGGGGGAAGGTGACAAATTCTTATCAATACAGAGGAAAGCATTGATCAATCCTTGTGAGTGAATCACCTTAGAGTGCAAAGGTTTTTCCTTGGAGGGGGTATGTTCAAGTCTTGGGAATGAGTAGGTTGAGTTAGGAATTCCAACTCTAGGATGAGGAATGAATAATTAGTCCTTAAAGAAACTAGGATTATTAAATATTTGAAGAAGGGATGTGCAATTGATCCAAGTATTCAATTCTAAAGCAAGGAAAATTCCTTGTTGAGGTTAGATTTCCAACCTTGACAAGAATGCAAAATAAATTTGAAAGCACATGAAAGAGTGATCTTTAAATTAGGAATGGAGAGCCAAATTCATGAGGAATTTTTCTTGATAAAACATAGATTTGAAAGTTGTCAAGGAAAAGTTGAAAATGAAAAAGTGGAGAGAAAAATTCCTAAGTCGAAATGGTGATTATGGAGAAATTCCCAAGTTGAAATGTGGAAAACAAGAAAAACCCAAAGTTTAGACACGAAAACTTCCAAAGTTTAGATTTATAGCAACAAAAATTATAGAATTGAAATAAGCATTTATCCTTGGAATCAAATTTCAATAAGGAATTTATCCAATACTTAACAAAGGAATAAGGATTTATTTTCAATGGAAAAATCATGAAAATCATACAAAAATGAAGGAAAATTCCCACATTTGAGTGACCAAAGCTTGATAAAAAAATTGAAATACATGAACTCTCAAATTTCTTTGGAAAAAAATTTAAAATCCATGAACAAGTGCAAAATTCACTTGGAATTTCCTTGCAAAATCCACAACCTCCTAAAATCCAAGAATTTTTTGGAGAAAATGAAGAAATCCATGCTCTCTCAAAATGCATGACTTTGAAAGGGGTGATTGAAAAAATCCATGATTTGAAGAGGGTGAGTGAAAAAATCCATTACTTTGAAGAGAGTGAGAGAAAAAATCCGTGACTTGGAGAAGAGTTGCTCTAAAAATTCAAGCATACCTCTCAATTCTGCAAGGATAAAATCCTTGTCCATGCTCAACCTTGCTTGAAAAATATGATTACCTTAAATTCCCACTTGGAAAATAAAGAGATTAGGTTTTCTATTCCCAAAACATGTGAAATAAATGGAGGTTGACTCAACATAAAAATGAAACCAAATTAAAATTGAAATACAAAGGGAGGGGCAGACTTTAAATTGAATGAGGAATTGATTTTAAATTTCGAAGAAAAAAAATCCAAAAGTAATACATAACTTGGCTGACTTGGTAAAAGATAAACAATCACTTTGGAGATTATATAAAATAAGGATTAAAAGAATCATTTTCACACCAATGGCAAGGTATTCAAATCAAATCAAAAGAAACTGAAGGAGGTGATTTATGAAAGAAAATTAGTTATTTATAAGCAAATCTAAAGTGACTTCCTCACTAACTTTAGCATTTTGAAAATCTAAATCCCATTTCTAGAATTTTTAAGTCTGAAAGTGATATTTGCATATTATTAAGGGTAAAAAAAACTTTGATACAGATCAATTTTATGGATAAAAAAGTAAAAGAAAGGGTTTATAAGTCCTTTTGTGAAGCAATTTTGATAATATTTTACAAATCTAAATGAGTTTATCTCATTAGGATACAATTTGTTTCACAATTTCTTTGAAGATTTATTTCCAAGGAAATTTTAAGTTCTTCAATCAAATTAGGAGTGCAAGTTTTGGATTATCATTTCTTATCATAAAATTATTGCATTTCACTTAAGAAATTCCAAAATCTAGAACTGATAAAATTGTTTATCCATGACTATAATTCTAGGAATTCTCTTACTTTTTCAAGATTGATTTAAGAAAATGGAGGGAATTGGATGAAAGACAAGAATGCAAGATAAGATCAACACTTCAAGAAGATAGAGGATACAATTATGACAATAAGATCAAGGCCAAAGATATCCAAGAGGAAGATGATGGAGAATTCCAAAGATGAAGGAGGATGATAAAAGAAACGATCAAGGAAAGCCTATAGTTTTAGAAGACTTAATAAAAGTTAGAGATGCAGAGAATTCCTTATGATGAATAGAAGTGGAATTGAAACAAAGAGTAAGGAGAAAACATTTTATTAGATATGCAAGATGAGGTGGCACCTACTCACCTCCACCAATGACAATTCAAGGTATGGTTCATATCATTTTTACTTTGTTCAATGAAAATTGCAATATATGGTTAGTCTAAATCTTATTTTGGCAATAGTTCGATTGTGAATATTCATTTGGATTGTGCTAGCATTGGGTATTTGCATGGATTTTTACAATATAAAAATATTTCACTACCTTTCGAGATTGCATTAGTTTTATGTAGTTGTTGTTATTAAAGTGAAGAAAAGCTTAATTTAAGGAATCCATTTATCTAAAGTACTATCCATTATCATCATTGTCCCTAGGTCTTAGATGAGATTCCCTAAATACTTATCCTTTTGATCTATGTTTGGTAAAGGTATAATAATTTAGTTTAGGAAGAAAAACATCATTAAATTTATATATCAGATGTTCAAATTCCAATTGCTTTGTAAAAGTCAAAAGATTAAGTCCCTTTGTGATACTGGCGAAAACACATCTTTTCACTGAGTCTATCTATTGCACGTCAAGACTTGACATTAGAGAACCTTGAGGTTACCTATATTGATCACAATGTTTAGTATTTGAGGTTTCCTTATTCAAGAGAGGATAGAATACTTAGTATTTTATTCTATGTTGGAGAGTGTCACAAAATACACATCACCACATAGTGGATAAGAGATGAGGATATAAAAAATATAGATAAAGCTCGAAAGTGAAATTTGAGGCATTGATATACTCTAGAACTCATTGGAGATCCAACTTACTAAAATAGAATTTTCCTTCAAGAAATTTGAAGTGCACTAGAATTGACAAAATGAAAATTTATATCAAGATTTTGGGATGTCAGTACTGGAGTCATGTAGATACTAGGTATATTGCATCTATTGGGATGTTGACTGATGATCAGAAGAAAGGGCAACAAGAAAATCATCAAGCAATGGAGGCTATTATCAGTTCTTTGTCTCATGCAGAATATGTAGATGTTCATGGTCTTGAAACTGCATATGAGGTATGGAAAAAACTTGAAGAGATTTATAACGGTGATGAACATGTTAAGATTGCTAAAGAGGAGAGTCTAAGAGGAAAATTTGATGACATGCGGATGGCTAAAGGTGAGAATATCCAACAGTATGGTCAAAGGATAAAAGAGATAGTCGGTGAAATTAAGAGTGCAGGAGGTAAAGTGGAAGATTCCACAGTGATCAGTAAGGTATTGAGAACCCTACTACTAGTCTATGCTATTCAAGTTGCAGCTATTCAGGAGCTGAAGTCCATTGACAAAACTAAGGTAACTCTTGACTCCATCATTGGCTAGCTTACTGCTTTTGAATTAAATGGTTATGATGGTAGTGTACAGAAATCTGAGTCTACATTTAGAGAATATGTTTCTAACCCATATGTGAGAAAAAGTAGAGATGCAAGTCATAGTCATGAATCAGATACAGTAGAGAAGTTGATGATGAAGATAGTTTAGTTGATCTTGAAGCATTCTTGGCGAAGCGGTTGCCTAGAGGTACATGTAAATATAGAGGCAAATTACCTTTGAAATGTTTTGCATGCAACAAGATTGGACACAATGTTGATAATTGTCCTAATGGTGATAATAAGTACAAGTGAGAGAAATTAAAGAAGTATAAGGCTAAACGCAAAAGAGATTGTCTTATTGTTATTGATGGTGGTATCACTAATGAGGAATCTGATGGTGATGCTAATGAAGACATTATATTTGTAGCCATTAAAGAAGAGATGTCAAATCAGAAGGCATTAGTATCTAGGATGGATAACTCTGATGATTGGATCATTGATATTGGTTGTTCACATCACATGACCAGTGATCAGAGCAAATTTCTTTCTCTGAAGGAATTTGATGGTGGAGTTGTAAGATTTGGTAATGACTCACCCTGCATGGTTAAAGGTAAGGGAACTATTTCTCTTAATGGAAAGACTAGTGCATATGATGTCTACTAGGTTCAAGGTTTAAAGCATAATATTTTGAGTGTGGTATAACTCAATGACAAAGGATACCCATTGGAATCTAAAAATGGTATGTGCAAAATCTATGACAATAAAGGTCAACTAATTGCAACTGGAAAGCAAACTAGAGGTAACTTATTTCATCTTAATCCTTGTTGGCATTATACACTCTAATGAGAATTGAATGTGTTGTCATTGATGGAAACCTTGCAACCTTGTGGATACCTTCAGGAAACCTTGTGGCATTCATCTAGAAAACCACCATCAAGCACAACCACCGGTAGGCACCCGCACTGACAGCGACAACATTGTATACTAGCACCTCAGCCAACAAGAACAAACTTTTGTTTATTGTATTAGACTCATATATGTATGAGATCTTGTAAATCATTTTGTAATGATGTAAGATATGGATATGGTAGAAGTGATGAGTGAATATTAAGGCAGATCTTGTATAAGGTTTATGCTTATAGTATGAGCTTAAACCGGTACTGAACCCAGCATAGCAGATGTTGAATTGTAGTAGCACATTATATTGTATTCTAATAATCCATTTTGTAAGTTAGAGAGACTTCCATTTTGTAGATTGAGTAGTGATCTCTAGGCAGTTGGCCTTCCTGCATGTGCAAGCACCACATTGTAAGTAATATCCATTCATTGGCCAGTGAGTGAATATTGTGGGTCACAAATCCCACTAAGGTTTTTCCCACATGGGTTTCCTCATTAAACATCTTGTGTTATGGTGTGTTTTCTATGTTGTCTTTATTGTTCCTATTCACTACATTAATTCTTATTTACCGATACATTGTTTTGGAATGCAAAATATCTAATAAGGTCAAATATTTTGTTAACCGGTTAGATACTAATTCACCCCCCCCCCCTCTTAGTATCTTTGGGGCTGTCATTAGTCCTAACAATTGGTATCAGAGCCTGGTCCTCTATTTTCAAAATCCTAACAACTTGAGGAAGATTCTGACACTGGTACAGATGGAGAACTTAAGAAAACAATTAGAAGGAGCTCTTGCGGACTATGATGCAGAGAAGTTGAAGAATATCAAACTTGAAGATGATCTGAGAACTGCATAGGAATTCATTCAAGAACTTCAGGAGAATCTTACTATTGCTAGAAATAAAAGAAAAGAACTTCACGAGAAGATGTAGAGTGATGATGATGAAAAGGAAACTCTTAATGATCTTGTGAACAAATTGAGGCAAGAAAATAGTACTATGAGGAATGAAATGCAAGACATGACTATGAGATTTTGTAAAGACATTGAAGACGGGAAGAAGATAAAGATGACTTGACTAGGAGACTCAATGATGCTGGAAATGAAAATCTAAGACTCGGTCATGAAAATGATATGTTGAAGATAGATTTGATTCACATGCAACATGATAAAACTGAACTTATTAGGAAAAAGGAAATTCAGGAAAATGAGTTGGCTACTGCAAATCAACATAAAGAGAAATTCAAGAGAAGTTCATAAGAACTTGATAATATGCTGAAAAGTTAGAAACCTAATGGAGATACTAATGGACTTGGATTTGAAGTTGGAGAAAGTTCCAATACTGCAAACAATCATGATCACAGTAAACCGGTAAGACAACCTAATGCTTAAAAATTTAATGGGAAATGCTTTAACTGCAACAAGTATGGTCATAGAGAAAATTAGTGTAGATCTAGAAACAATTAGAACATTAATGCACCCACCGGTCAATGTTCAAAATGCAACAAAATTGGTCACAATTCAGAAAACTACAGAGTGAATGTAAGATGTTATGTTTGTGGAAGATTTGGGCACTTATCTAATCAATGCAGAATACAAACCGGCATAGGATATGAAAAGGCTATTCAGAAGAATAATGTGACTTGTTATGCTTGTAACAAGATTGATCACATTGCAAAATTTTGTAGAAGTAAGACTTCACTGGCAAATAATAAAGGACTCAATTTGAAAGGCAAAGAGAAGGTAGATGAGGTAAAGCAAGAATTTTCAAAATAGTGGACTAGAAAGAGATCAGAATGTTGATGAGACTTTTCCTTCACCGGTAGAATAGAGTATTACTCCACCACCATGAGATTATTCATCCAACTAAAAACTAACCCTTTGGGGGTATTGCAACAAGTTGAATGTCATGCAGTTTACCCTCGATTGATGGTGAGAAGATGGATTTCTTCTCTATCAGCAGATGTGTTAAGTTTCACTTAACCGACGAGCATTTAATGTAGTTGTTGGAAGAAAAAATATTATAAATCATTGTTTTTCCCTCTTTTTTGATTCACTGAGCATTCAAACTTTCAGAGAGCACAAAATTTGAGCGAAGGCATCCAAAGCAAAAAAGTGAAGCAATTTCTTTCAAGCACTCAAACCATTATCAAGCAGCTTAAGGTATTCGTCAATGGCTTCCTCCTCTACTCCAGAATTTATTGCAAACCCTACTGTTGTGGAAGTTGTGAAACGCCCTAGGCCCGTTTTCAAGTTTATTCTAGAAATAGAAAAGCAAGATGACTCCATAGGTGCTTTTTCTAAAATTCCAAAAGGTGTTGCTTATGCTGAAGACCCTAGAATTTATATTCATTGTAATATTGAGGAATTAGGTTCTAAGGAAGTGTTGAAGATGTTTAAAACTATTATCTATGATGAAAATGGAAATGTCAAACCCGAACAAAAGGTAATTGAAACTTTGGGTTTTGTGGAAATATTGGACATCCCTTAATTTCCTTAGGAGGTAGTGAGAATTGTCCTTAGCAGGGTACATGGAGAATTTCTTTGGCTAGATTCAGTTTGCAAAATCACTAAGGAAGCAATTAGGGCAATGACAGGTTTACCCTCCACCAGTAGCAGGCTAGATAAGACTAAAAAGGTACTTAACAACATTGTCAGGACCTTAACAGGAGCAACATATGATAGCAAATCCCTGAGAGTAAATGAAATCAAGGATGTAAATGTCAGATTCATAAGCATGATCTTAAGCTACAAGACCACACATGCAAACCAACCCAATTCAGTTTCTAGTCTTTTCATTAAAAGTGCTTATGATATGGTGAATAATGATACAAAAATAGATGTATGTGAGTGGCTAAAGGATGAATTAATAGACAACTTGAAAAAAGATAAAAGGAGATAAGAAAGGAACATTTCGTTTTGGCAATCTTTTGGTATGTCTTATGCTATATTTCACAAAAGAAGTTCCCGATATTGGAAAGAAAGATTTTGGATATGATATACCGGTAGGCAAACAATTGCTAGAAACCTTCACTGACATGGGTACTGATAAGTAAAACAACATAACTGAGTATTTTAAAACCTTCCAAGCAAAAATGAAAACCAGAGAAAGACTACCACAAAGTGTAGTAGACAAGTATAACAAAGAAATATGTTTTGTGATTAAGAAGGATGAAATATGGATGGAGGCAGTTCTTCCTAGAACTGTATGGGTAACTAAAATGGGGTATGAAGCAAATGTAAATATTATTGAAACTTAGGCTAAAGCCCTGTTAGAAGCACCTAGAGAACCCACATAAAAGGTTTTTGGAAATGCAGAAACAATTGAAAGTGGTGTACATACATTAAAACAAAGAAAGAAAAAAGAAAAGTACATAAGAAGTGCAACAAAACAAGTTAAGGAAATAAAAGAAAACATCATGAACATAACTGGAATAAAGGAAAGTGAACTTGAAGGATTACAACCAAAGACACATATCTCACCGGTTGGTACATCATCTAAAACTAAAATTCCTGCAGAGTTCAAGAGAGTTGATAGGAAGAGAAAACCCTCACCGGTTGGTACATCATCTAAAACTAAAATTCCTGTAGAGTTCAAGAGAGTTGATAGGAAGAGAAAACCCTCACCGGTACCCTCTCCTTCACCGAAGAAAACAAGGCAGAAGCAATAGGCAGTAAGACCACCGACAAAGAAGTTGACACCAAAGAAGAAACAAAAACATGTTATACCACCTCTAGATAACTTATTGAGTGAAATCATTGATGATGGCAATTTATCAAATGTAAGCAAACTGTATAATACATTCTCTGATTCTGAGAAGGAAAGTATTGAGAACAGCATAATTCTACATCTAGACATTTACAAGAAAGTATTAATTGAAGTTGTAGATGATTTGCCTAATGAATTGTGCAGAAGATTAGATGCTAAGAGGATTGTAGTTATGGAGCTAGATAAGAAATTCAAGATTGAAAAACTTCTAGCTATACATCTGGTTAACTCTAAAGAAGAGATTGATGAACTAATTAGTGAAGCTAACAGATCACTTTTTGCAAGCGGTCACCATAATGGCTAGTAGAGTCAATGAAATTGCAGAGGAAACAATAGACAAATGGGACATCTTTTTTGTAGAAAAGGAAAAACAAGAAGAATTAAATAGACCTACAAAAACTTTCAAGGTTTATCAGATGGACAAAGACAAAGGAAAAGGGAAAGTTGGTGGATTACCAAACATAAAAATAATTGATAATCTAACACCACCTTTGGTTACTGCATCAGTACAGATTGATGACATACCAGCTATTGAAAATATAGACACAATAGATGAGGACACCAACCCTGAGTTAGAAAGTTTATTTACCATAAACATTGATACTCAAGAAGTGAACATTATAGTGGACAAGGATAGCACTGAGGTGAAAAATAATATTGCTAACATTGAAAACATTGCAGAGAAACCAGTAGAAAATATTGAGGTTGGAATACAAACAGAGAAAGCAGAGAAAACAGTGCATACAGAGCAACCTTTGGATAGTGA
Source organism: Cryptomeria japonica (assembly GCF_030272615.1). NCBI lineage: Eukaryota > Viridiplantae > Streptophyta > Pinopsida > Cupressales > Cupressaceae > Cryptomeria > Cryptomeria japonica. The sequence goes on along the minus strand of NC_081413.1, from coordinate 422,277,111 downwards.
AACAAATACTGGTAGTGTAGATGCTAGCATGAAGAAACTGATAGAGACAGAGATACCAACAGTGGATAACACAGAGAAACCAATAGAGAAACCGACAAAGGCACAAGTACATGTTGAGATAGCAAAACTGGTAATCACTGAGAAAACCAAACCATTGCTAGTAGAAATGCAAAGTTAGAATGATCCACTGGAAGTTGATTCAAGAAAATTGGTTACTAATACTGCAAGCACTAAGATAGCAAAGGTAGTTGGTCAGACATATGGTACTTCACTGAGCAAATTCAGACGTTCAAATGTGACAGAGGTACTTCTAAACTCAATAAAGAAGATAACGGATTGTAATGCATTGGCCTATAAGGCAATTGATGACACTATTCCTATTCTTAAGATGATTGCACCAAAATGCAATTAAGATCAAGTAAAAGATTCTTTAAGTCAGTTAGACACATTGTCTAAATTCATTGCTGGAAATTTTTTAACAGTTGATCAAATAAATGAGGAAAAATTCAAAGAGAAAATGGAAAAGGAAGAAGAAAAATTCTTTGAGGAAACAGTAAAGAAGTGCACGGAACACATTAACACACTTTTACCAGCACTGAATAAAACAATCTTGGAGTACAAGGAATTGTATAGAGAAACATGCAAGCCACATCTATTGACCCAGGACATTGAAAAAGAAATAAGAAAATTACAAAAGGAAATTGATGATATAGTTGATAATATCATTGGTTCATCTGAACCTATATCAATTATTGAGAAAGAGATAACAGGATTTGAAGAAAATTTGGAGAAATTGGAGAAAGAAAAGCAAGGATCAAGGCAAATGCCAGAGAGCTGAAGTATAAACTTAGTCCTAAACTAGATAACCTTATCTCTCTGAGGAATGAGATATCTAAGACATTAATTCAAGGGAAAAAGTCACTAGAGGAACATATGCTTCATCTCACCGGTACAATCCAAAGAACTGAGGAAACCATGAAGGACAGCAACAGATTCATGGAAAGTTTAAACTTGGTTTTGGCTGATATATTTTAGTTTGTAACCAATCGGTTACAAACCTTAAGGTGAAATTTTGCACTCATTTGACATTTTTTTTAACAACCTTTGTCATTGATGTCAAAGGGGGAGTAGTGGATAGAGAAAAATGGCTAATCAAAGGAGATCATCTGCTCAGGGGGAGCACACATTTTTGGTAAAAACTTGGACTTCATTTTTGGAACAGATTTTTGGATTTTTCTCATGAGTGTTGTCATCAATGCCAAAGGGGGAGATTGTTGGCATTATACACTCTAATAAGAATTGAAGGTGTTTTCATTGATGGAAACCTTGCAACCTTGTCTCATTCATCTAGTGAACCACCGACAGGCACAAAAACTAGCAGGCACCAGCACCAACAGACACTTCACTGGCAGCGACAACAATGTATACCAACACCCCAGCCAATAGGAACAAATTTTTGTTTATTGTCTTAGACTCATATATGTATGAGGTCTTGTAAATAATTTTGTAATGATGTAAGATATGAATATGGTAAAAGTGATGAGCAAATATTAAGGCAGATCTTGTATAAGGTTTATGGTTATAGTATGAGCTTAAATCGGTACTGAACCCGGCATAGCAGATGTTGGATTGTAGTAGTACATTATATTGGATTCTCATAATCCATTTTGTAAGTCAGTGAGACTTCCATTCTGTAGATTGAGCAGTGAGCTCTAGGCAATTGGCCTTCTTGCATGTGCAGGCACTACATTGTAAGTAATATCCATTCATTGGCCAGTGAGTGAATATTGTGGGTCATAAATCCCACCAAGGTTTTTCCCACACCGGGTTTCCTCGTTAAGAATCTTGTGTTATGGTGTGTTTTCTATGTTGTCTTTATTGTTCCTATTCACTGCATTAATTCTTATTTATCGATACACTATTTTGGAATGCAAAATATCTAATAAGGTCAAATATTTTGTTAAGTTAGCAACTATTTAATTGCAAAGATAGATGATAATTGGCTTTGACATAGGAGATTTTGTCATATAAACTTTGATAACATTGTTAAAGTGATTAAGTCCAAGATAGTGAGAGGTTTACCTCAGTTAGACAAACCGGTTAATGTTTTGTGCAAAGAAAGTCAATTGGGAAAGATGACATCCTCAACTTTCAAGAGAAAATCTTTTTCAATGGAACACTTGTTAGATTTGGTTCATATCGATCTTTGCAAACCAATAAGAATAAAAAGTATTCAAGGTGAGAGATATTTTATGATCTTCACTTATGATTGCTCAAGGATGATGTGGGTCACATTATTGAAGGATAAGACTAAATCTTTACTGAAAATTCTAGATAAAGCTGGTCAAACTAGGTACAACTTGCACCCGGTCTCTAGCTTTTTTTCCCTAAATTTTGGCAGTCAGAATTGACTATATTTTTCTGCTTAAATCTAGGAAATTGGTGTAATTTATCAATTTTTACACCTCTTAATGTCGAACACAAATTCAAAATTCAACACTGTCACCTTTTAAATTAACTTTCATAAAAGGGTCCTAATTTTTTATCTTCTTTTTCAGCAAATTAAGATTTTAATTAAGAGACTTTCAATGGAAATCAATGGGCTAGATTTATTTACCATTTCACATATGATTACATTGTTTTTAACATATATTTATTACAATCGTGTGTTCAATAATGGTTTCTTTCATTTCATGTTGCTTCTTTTCATTCATAGCACTTGGTCATATTGTGTTGTTAGGATTTCAAGGTCATATCATTTTAATCTCAAAGCTTTCATGTATCATTTATGTTGCATTATGGTGATATTATTAACAAAATACATTTCATATGTTAATTACCTCAAGGCTTTTGTATATCCCAATCTTAGAGATCTTAATCCATGTACCTCTCCGAGGGTATCTTATGTGAATGAGATGGGAGATAATGCTTCCACCAGTGATCTTTTTAAAAGAGAGAAATAATTGGAAACCAACATGAGCCCATCTTCTTCTCATACACATACCCTTGAGCAAGGGGGGAATCATCAAACTATTAACATTCTTACACCTTTAGACCCTCCTTATTCACCTAGGCCTATCTTCAACATCAAAATATATGTAGAGAGGATGTTGTTATGCATTTTATTCATGATCTTTCTTCTCACATAGAAATAAGTAAAAATGAGCCTTTAGATGATGAAGATGTTCATCCCCAATCTCCCAAAGAGGATAAGAATGATGAGAGAAATAAGAGTATTCTTTCACATGATATTACATCTTCATCTACAAATCCTTTTATTCCCCCTTACACGTCAAATTTCAAAGAAATTAATGTTCCTCTTTCCCCACCTAGTAATTTGAAATATTCTTATAGTTGTGGCTTTTATATAATAACAAAACAAGGTTTTAGAGGACAAGGACTTGGGAAATTTGAGCAAGAAATTTGTGTCCCTATAAACCCTCCCACACAAGCTACTATAGAAGGCCTAGGAAACAAGACTCCACTCACTATGGATGAACTCCTTAGGCTCCGAAACTTTCAAAATCATCTCAAAAGACAACAAATCATAAGATCCTACAAGAATGCTTCTTCTTCAAAATGCCCTTTTTGCTCATTTAATCAAACCATGATCACAATGTCGATGATTGCCCTGATTTTCAAAAATGTATTAAAGAAGGCATAGAAAATGGCAAAATTAGAATCATGGATAATGATCCTTCTTCTTCTAACAATTTTTCTCCTCCATGTCAAGAAAATGAATTAAAATATATTTATCATCCTGAAAGACTAGCTACAAGAATCTAATCGAGATTAAAATATGATAAGAAAATTTCCTTTCTTTCTAAAAACAAAACAACAATCTTGAGAAAGAGAAAGGCGATGAATATTGCATTTTTCATGGTTCATATTCACATTCTCTTGGACAATGTAATTCATTTAATAAATTTGTTCAAAAGCAATATGATCTTGCACGAATTTGTCTTACAATAGATCTAGTTATATTTCTTGGAAAAAATATAGTGCCTTAGCACTTCTTTTCTCTTCATGTTACTCTTCACCTTATGACATAAGTAGCCAACTTAATTGGGGGCTCTTTATCATTTGTGGTGGTATTATTTCACTTTTAAATACCTTGGGGTAGCAACATGAGGTTCGCTTTCCTTCTTATTTCCATGGATTTATCTCTATCTCTATGCATTGTTCATTATTAGATCTCCTTTCTTGCATATGGTTATTCTTATGTCAGCATATAATTTTTCTTTGGTTTTCCTCTTTTCTTGAAGAGGAGTATCCTGAATGAGTAATCCACTTCTTCTCTTTCCTTAATTATATTGGAAAACTTACCTCTTCTATACTCTCGGTTATTCAAAAGTATGTTTTTCCCCCTAGCATAGAATGATCTCTTGTGAAGTACATGTCCCTTCCTTGAGAGGATTTGTTCCATTATGAAGGCATGTCACTTGAAAATAATAATCATTATAAGATGTATAACTCTTCTCCTTGTTATTCTCACTTGGGGGCAAGGATTATGCTCCTTTCTCTTTCTTTCTATCTCATTTATCATTATTTCCTTTAGAGGCTGCATTTTTCATATGTGATTATCATTTCTTACAATGGTATGTTCTTATGACTAATCCCCCTTAGGGAATATGTGATTCTCTTTCTCTCTTATCTTAATAATATTACCACTTCTTGAGATGTGTATTTTACATATATTAATGTCTTTTATTGCATGTGTAAGTACATTATGCATTTTCTTATGTTTAATCTTTCTGTAGAATATTGAGTAAGCTCTTCTCATTATCCCTACACTTGGGGGGAAATGATATCTCTCTATCTCTCTCTTTCTCTAAGAATCCATTCTTTCTTATGTTGCGGATAGTGTGATTTTTATTACTTGATGCCATTCCTTGTGTGATATTGTTGTTTCTTTCTCAAGGGTTCTCTCTTATACAAGAGGTGTAAGTCCTTGACTATAACCTCTTTTACACTTTGTAAGGTACATCTATAATAAATTCACCCATCCCTATTGGGATAAAAGTGAGTCATTCTTCATAAAGAATCCCTTTTACCTAGCAGTAGGAGAAAGGATTGACTTCTTGTTTTCTTTTGCACTTTGTTCTAGAAGATGTTATATTTGTCTAAGACAACTCCTCTTGGGGGTAGATGTAGTTTGAGAAAAGATCTCTTCTCCTCTAAGGATCTCCTTTACACTTATAGAAAGATATCTCTTTTCAACTATCATATCCTTGCTTGAAGAGTATTCCCTCTCTTTCTTGGATTTATGACATTATTGCATGATGGATATCTTCTTGTTGTCGAAGGTAGGTATCCTTGTTCTACTTTCCTTAAGATATCAACATTAAACTATGTTTACATCTTAAGGGGGGGAACCCACGCTGCTCCTTTTGTATTATATTTCTCTCACGCATTATTTCTCTTATACAGTGGGTCATTATTAGAACGAGGTGTCACCACTTTTCTCTCATACAGTGGGTCATTCTCGGAACCAGAGGGAAGCCTCTTAGAGAGAGATGTCACCACTTTTCTCTTATACAATGGGTCATTCTTGGAACCAGAGGGCGGCCTCTTAGAGAAAGATATCATCACTTTTCTCTTATATGGTGGGTCATTCTCAGAACCAGAGGGTCGCCTCTTAGAGTGAGATATCGCCACTTTTCTCTTATACAATGGGATATTCTCAGAACCAGAGGGCAACCTCTTAGAATGAGATGTCGCCACTTTCTTGACATTTGTACTATACATCTTATACATGTTGTAGTATACTCAGGCATAGAATCCTATGAGGTTCTTCGAACCTCACTTGCACACATTTGCATGCGGTTGAGTGGAACTAATGGTGTTCTCACTCTCCTCCCTTACATGGATCACCTAGACAAAATCTAGCGGCTAGTTTTCCATGTCCTCTTTTCTCCATGGATCACCTAGACAAGTTCTATGGGAGAGATGTCCATGGTTCCTTTTGTTCTCCTTTCTTCTCATGGATCACCAAAGTGTGTACTCATGTTCTCTCTCTTCAACCTATCATGAACTCATAGTTTTACTATTGATGTTTCATGGATGATGTTGGCTTTTCTCTTTTATGTAGTTATTGGTGTTTATATGATGGCATTTGTCTTTGTGTTTCAATTAGTTGTTGAGACATTTGAATATCAAGGTCTCTTCGACTATTTTATTTGTGGTCTTGTTTTTTGTTTATGTCGTTTGTCTTTTGTGCTTTATCTTGTTTCGTTTGTCCTGTTCTTTTTGTCTTGTGTGCTCTTGCATATGTTTTAGTGAGTTAAGATCCTAAGATTGGGGGCTTTTTGTTCCTCAAGATCAGTGATGTCTTATACTCCTTGTCATATTTCTCTGCATTTCTCATCTTCATCTCTCTCTTGCTTCTACTTTACCAGCAGTATTGGCATAATTCATACTCCCGCTAAAGTGGGGGCTAAATGTAGCATTGTAAAACTGTGACCCTGGAAATTTTCACCGTGTTCTAGGTCCTCAACCTAGCGACAACATCTCCCTACTCAATTGGGACCCCTTTTCTGCATCATCCTTCCAAATCTCCTCCTATTTCAGCTCTTGTGACCCTATCCAAGCCCCAAAATAGGGCAGGACAATGGCGTGGTTCCCCTATCCCCCTTGGACAGTGATGTGGCACCCATGTCCTCCCTCTTTGGGTGGCCCTAAAATGGGTCCATTCGACCCTCAGACCTAAAATTGCTTTCAAAAATTAAATTCCCCCTATATACACCTAAAAATGGTCTGAAGATAATTAATTGAATAAGCAATTATTTAATTAATCTCCCTCTCCAATTTAATTGAATTCATCAACAATTTGATTAAATCCTCCCCTTCATCTACTTATTAATAAATCTAAGGATTTATTTAATAAGTTCACAATCAATATCCCCTTTGATTAATTAATTCAAATTAATTAATTCTTCCCCATCAAAATCATTTCTTCTAATCTTCTGATTAATTAAAACAAATCAATTATGAGTTGTTGAAATTAAATAGCCTTTTCCTACTATTTGAATTTTTAAATTCAAATCTCCTAACTTTTAACCACCTAACCTAACCATTCCTAAACCTAACCCATTCCATTTACCCGCATGTCCCCTTTCCTTGAACACTTTACCCTCTCATGAGAAAACCTTTGTGACACTTGTCACTAAGTGTTCCCTTTCATCTAACCTCTTCTAGAATCTTTGTGACATTTGTCACTAAGTGTTCCCTTTCCTCCAACCTCTTCTAGAAGCCTCTTGACACTTGTCACCGTAGAGATGACGGATGTTCCCTTTAATCCAACCCCTTTTCCAACCTCATCCAATTTAACCAATGATATATTCAAATCAATCTTGACCATTGATTCCTACCACCTCACCCCTAGCCTTGGAAATCCTATAAATAGACCCCATTTTGGATCACAAAGGATCTCATCTCATTTGCATTCAAGAATTGTTACTATAGGGATATAGCTCTTAGCAAATCATTCTTATCTTTGTTATCATGTTCAATTTTAGCTTAATTGCATTCATTCTAGCATATTTTCTAGAATATTCATGAAATCATGTAGCTTAATCATGTTATCATTGCTAGATCATGCATCTTCATCATTTAAACCCTCCATCTAAGTATAGTCAAGTCACTAGAATTTGCATAACCAGATCCAAGAGCAAAATTCATAATTGCATTTACTAGGAGGCAATAGATCGATTAGCTATGGTTTTGTCTTTCGTTGATTAATTTTCTAACCATTGCTTGTAATGATTTATTGAGTGTTTTGTGTTGCAGCTGTAGGTATAACAGGTACACACTTCACAGGCATGACATTTTGTCACCCACTGTGGGGCTAGAATCATCCTTTTTGGCCTCTCAAGCTTCAACAAAAATTCATCTTTGCCAAATCTAAATCAGAATGTCATACGAACTCATTTATGGCCTAGTACGACATGATTTGTGAGCTGAAACAACAAGAGATCCTATGTCATATGATCCTTTAGGAAAATTATAGTATCGTGTGAGCTCTCATCTTGACTCGTACGGTATCAGAAGGTAGCTCGTACGATCAGGTAAAGTTTGTCGTACGAAATTATGCTTCTATGTTCTGAGAGAATATTGCATTTTAGGTTTCATACTTCAGTTTGATTATGACTAATGCTAATCTTATTCTATTTATAAGATTTTTGGTAGCCTAACTCTTTTTCTATAGGATGATTGTCAAAGACACACTTGTCAAAGACTAAATTCAAAAAACCAATCATGACTACTAACGGATTTATTTTGCAGGTTGCCTAAGAAAATTCGACAAAACTTTGTGTATTCCTTAAAGTTTTCTAGGCACACTTGTCTTTTTGGGCTAAAAATGAACAATCATGTATTTTGTGTCTTTGATGATAGGCGAGTATGCTCTCACCTTTCTTAGGTGATCAGAAAACTAGAGTCATCTTCTACTTTTATTAGTGCATATCTTTAGTAGGCCTGCCCTCCCGAGGAGATAAAAACTCTTAAAGCCATTATGGTCGATGTGAGGGGAACGACCTAAGTGGGAATGGCTAACGCCAAGTAATCCAACTCACTATAAAATAAATGTGATTTGATGAAAATAAAGTCAACGGTAGTGCTCGGGAATAGCTCTCCTTTGTATCTTTGGGTATATCAAACCTTGGTTTTCAAGGTTGGGAGACCTCTTAATTGAGTATGATACCCTGACGCGTCGAACAGATCCCTTACTAGTTTCGGTTAAATTTGAAGCTACCCGCTTCACCTTCAAAATGGTGATAATATTTGTGCAAGAGAGATAGTAACTCTCCCAAGATACTTGCCATATCATGCCCCCATTAGCATTTTGAGTCGGATAATACGGCGTTGAGAATCCATTGTGTGAGACTCAGTGGTCGTATTTTGATTAGCTATTGGGTGTGTACCTAAGCTTGCAAGAAAAGGTTTTCTCTCTTTAGCTAATTTCCTTAGGGTTTAGCATGCTTGGAGTCACTTATCACATCATGTGTTTGCTATGTATTCATCCCTAAATTGAAAAATCAGACATCTAAAAACTGGAAAACATAAGCAAAACATCAAAATTCTCTAATCCAAATTTGGCAAAAACAACATATTTTTCATTATCCTATTATCTGTCGTACGAGTTAGGTGATTTATCATACAAGGAATCTATTTTGTCGTATGGTTCATAAATTTTTTTCATACGAGTCTCTGCTTTTTCAAAGGAAATTTCTAATTTGTCATCTGGTCTTGTATCTTTTGTCCTATGGTTCATGAAGTATTGTCGTACAAGTCTCTATTTTTATCAGTCCAGAACTGCCACTTTGTATGAGTTTTTTAGGTTTGTCATTCTTCTTGATCAATTTGCAGTAATCATAAACATCTATTATCTGTCATTTTGTGCTTTAAATTGTCTCCTTGGTTTTCTTGGTCAAGTTACCATTTGTCAAAATCAGACTCTAAAAGATAAACACTCCAAGATTTTCAAGTGCTCACCCTCAACAAGTTCAAGATCTAAACATCTCAAAGTGCATTATCACCCTCTTTGATAAACTAATCACTCAAACATAGTTTCTCATCAGGATCTATCATCCTTTATCATGAAACTAAAATGCTTGATCATGATAATCTTGTCCTACATCGTAGGATATATCGTTCCTACTGGACTTGGTTTTTATCAAATCATCATCATTACACTCCAAAACCAAAGATCAAAAAACATGCAAACTTTTAAACACTTGAATTATATTTGTATGTCCTATCATTCTAGTGTATCTACATTGACAATTGATCACTTATCAAAACAATTTTTTAGACAATCGAACCCTTGAAACGGAAACAGAAATATTTGAAATAGTTGAAAATCATATCAATGTGACATACCAAAGCAAAACACAAGAAAAAGACATAACAAGCCAACATATTAGAGCAATCAAACAAGTTCAAAATCAAAATCCAACTATGTTAAAACCTCACAAGGATTCAAATACATCTCAAAAGAAAGGTGCCTCTTTTATGCAACTCTTAAAGAGATCCCTAAAGGATTTGGCTAAGCACGATCAAAATTGCGCACCTATGTCTAGCAATGGCTCATCCCCCTATAAGCAAATTGATTCTCCAAAGGAATCTATTCCTACACCTCTTGAAAGCTTTCAAGATTCTTCCATAGCATCATCACAAAAGAATACATCCAAGGATGAAGTTCCCCAAGAGATTGATAATTGCCATCAATCCTATTTCAGAGGATCCTATTCAAAGCTCATCTCCTTCACATCCAAGCATTAATTCATTGCTGCATCCCCATAACGCTCTCTTTCAAATTGAAGTCCTCATTCATACAACACTTGTTAAATGAGTCCTAATAGATGGGGGAGTTGGCTTGAACATTTTCTCTTTGAGTCTTGTTCGTGCTCTAGGATATTCAGAAGATGTAGTTGTTGGCATTATGTGAACCGGCATGGCATTATGTAAACTGGCATGAAGACATAATGATATTGTATGTTGTCATTGATGTTAATATGGGACATAGTGTAAACCGGCACATGTGATAAGTGAAGAGAGAGGAACCCGCATATGTATGAACCGGTTTATATGCCAAAGTGAAGTGGCATATTTGTTCAAGGTGAACTGGCATGTAGTTATGCAAACCGGCACATGGAAGCATTGTATGACTACCAGTTGGTAGGTATCTTCCACTTCAGGGTTTTTGGTTGGAGTACCTCAAGTCTATGTGACTCAATCGATGATCTTTGTGTGATGAGTTAGCAGTATGATGAAAGACAGATCATGTTGCCACGTAACCTCTGTGTGTGTGAAGGATCTTGCATGAAGATGACTATTCTTACCTACCTTGGGAATGTGCAAAGTTTGTCAAACGGTGATAACGCGTGATGGGTTATCAGCTACCATGAAAATGGTGGATAATGGATGATGGAGAATATCTTGAGATCGATTTAATATTGTTGCATTTAATGCAGCATGATTCAACGATCAGGATCGAACCATTTGAATTGCTTAACCCAACAAGTTTAGGGTTTAGGGTTTTTGCTACCGACCTGTATGTTTCCTATAAGGTCGATGTTGGGTTTCCTTCTGAGCTTGTTGGAAAAAAGTTGTGAGTGTGTATCCAAAGAAAGTGATACGTGATTCTTGCCAGACCAAAGGAGAGAAGAGATACTTACAAAGTGAATGTGCAGAAAGAAAAGAGGAGCCTAAATGGATCTACATTAGAATTAAGTGTTGTTAAAAGATCATTGTAATACCTGTTGATCTCTAATGTGAGGCCCTACCCTGACCCATCCTATCTCTTCAGTTATTTTCATTTTGGAACTATTTTGGATGCTAGTTTTGACACACTATGGATATAGAACTTTACATGGTCCCGCAATTTTGGTAACATTGATATATATGGATGCTTCATTTCTATGCCTTGTGGATTATAGAATATTATATGATTCTAGATTAGAGTAATATTGTGATGATGCAGGTTATTATCTGAATTTCAGAATTTGTTATAATGTTAGAAAAATGTTTGCATATCTTGTAGATGGATCAAATTTTGAGGATTATAATAATTGCTTTGATTTGTGATAAATCATATTTTATAATGACGAGCCTTTGTGGAATGAATGTATTGTATTCTGATTTTGTGTTATATATTATATGAGGTTATTTGGAAAGTACTAATGTTTAAATTGAGATGTGCAGGAAATTATCCATGTGACCATGGAAATATTATGGAGAATCAAGCCTAGGCCAATGTGCGTTAGTAAAACCACGGGTTGTCTATTTGGAGAGACAACACCCCGTATGTACTGTATTTTATTCGTAAATGTAAAATGTTGCATGAGTGTAATTTGTATTTATTAGATTGTTTAAATTGTTTAAGGGACAATTGCCATGTGTGTATTGTGATGTGGAATTATTTTGTAGTGTCACTTGACACCTATGTAGTATGTTGTGTTGGCAAGTTGTCATGTCACCTTTTTAAGAGTTTTATTTTTGTTAATTGTTTTATCTCCTATATATCCTTGAAGGAACCAAGAAATCTAGGTTAGAGAGCCACAAGGAAGGTCAACTCAGAGTTGACCCGTAGGTTAACTTCAGGTGGACTTTCTGAAGGTCAAATCAACTCCTAGAGTCAATTTTAAAGCATTTCTATTAAGCCTCATGGGGTACCTATGGGTGAAGGCCAAAATTGGCCATGTGTCTTTCCCTTAGGACTTGTTTAACCACCCAAAAAAGTGGTTTTTCCAAGATGGACGAATTCCATCTATAGGAGTGCCCTCCTTGGTAGGAGAACCTTCTTGGAGATAGTAATCCCTCTTCCCCATTCCATTTCCCTTCTCTAGACACCTAGGTTAGGGAGTGTGTAAGACCTAGGGAAGACCAACCCAATGGGAGATCTCTCACTCTATCCAAGAGGTTGGAAGGAGTGAGAGAGGCCTTCTTAGGCTAAGAATGGAATCTTAGTGAGCTAATCACCCACTCTCCATCCTTGGAGATTTTTGGAAAAACTTGGAAGGAAAAAAAAACCAGTTTTAGGAATAGAGGAATTTGGGGGCCAAAGAATTGCAGAAAGTTGTGTGGATTGGGCAGCTCATCTCCAACTAAATTTAGCATACCTATTAGCAGGATAAGGTTGGTTTTTATCTCCTCTTGTTTATGTTGTTTATGTTAGTTATGTTGTTTTGTTGAAGGAAAGAAATTCTTGAAAAGAAAGTGTTTATGTAAATTGTTGTTGAAGAAAATAATGTGTAGTTTCATTTTATGTTTGTTTTTTTTTTTTGTTTGTGTTCTTGTTTTTTGGGAGTGTCCAAGATCTCTTACTCTTGGGAGAGTAGGATGATCTTGGGGTGGAAGAAGCATGACAGCCTTGGGTGAGAGGCTCTCCTTAAGGCGAGTGATCTCAAGGGTGTCCTTTGTGACCCTTGCTGCATAGCCTTGTGTATGCATTTGGGGGTCATAAGGGGAGAGAAATGGCTTTGGGCCTTTGGGGGGCATAAGGTGTGCGGGATGAATTATGTTGAGTATTTTGTGTTGCCATGAGGTGGCTTGTGTTATATTTTGGCTGCAGTCTCCCCAATGGTACTTGGTCCACTTCCACCCGTAGATTGATCACCACAAATGTGGTGGTAGTGTAGCTTGGGATGGGAAAGTGTATGTTTGTGTGTTTGCCCTATTGTTGTGTTGTATTGTTTGGTTGTAACCCCGTCTAGGTCTTGATTCTCCTAGCTTGGGGGTGGCTTCTGGTAAGCCTAGGCTGGGAGGTGAGCATCCCATGGTCACAGTCCTAAACCTTACATGCAGGTGGCTTGGAAACAGACTAGGAGTTGCAGATTGTGTTGTTGTAGAGTTTGTTTAGAATTCAGATTTCCATTAAATGCAGAAAAGCAAAGAAAGAAATGTAACCTTATGATCTGTAGCAAAAAAAAAAAAAAAAAGGGAAAGTGCATATGTAAATATAGGGCTTAAATTGATTCTGTTCTATTTAAATAAATGTATTCTTTATTTTCTGTGTAAAGATTAGAAAAAAAAAGACTGTTAGATTTTTTTACCCATTTTTATATTTGGGCTATTGTGACTTATCATTCTGGAAAAACAATGTAAATTTTATTTTATGTTTGATGTCTCTTGTGTTGCTGTAGACTATATCTAAATCTAGTCTATTCACTTGTTTAATTACTGCAATATTAAAGAAAAGAAAAAGAAAAATGCATTAGGATCCCTTATTTACTTGCATAGTTTAAATTCTGTTATTTTATGACTGTTTAAAAAAAAAGAGAACTAGTATTGTTTTTATTTCTCATTATTTACTTGCACAGTTTAGATTTCTGTTATTTTATGACTGTTAAAAAAAAAGAGAACCAGAATTGTTTTATTTCTGTAGAAAGTTTAAATAAAAGGAAGAAAAAAATAGACCTATTCTAAATGTTGTTAGAAGACTAAAAATAGAATGTAAATGGTTAAAATCTCAAATCAATATAAGGGTTTTTAGCCCTATTACTTCAACATTTAGTCATATATATATATATCTATAGGTATATAAGTATATATATTGAAAATATATACCTATATATATATATAAATATATATATAAGCTCCTGTATGTGCATACCCCTGTAACAACGAAATAAAAGATATATATTCTAAATCTTGTGCATCTCTCTTACAAAACATATAAAGGTATTGCAGAATAAACTTCTTAATCATATATATATATATATATATATATATATATATATATATATATATATATATATATATATATATATATATATTTCTGCATCTGAAACACATACTCTGTAGATGTCTGTAGAACAAAAAAAATAAAGACATATATGTTATGTTCTGATCATAACAATGTTTATATGTGTATATAAACATATATATACAAATATATATATATATATATATATATATATTTGATATTCAAAAAAAAACACATCATATAACATTCTTTTCAAAACACGAAATATATTAAAATGTGTTTTAAAAAAAAAAATGGGGAAATGGAGGCACGCGGGCCACTGTATGTAACACAGTGGACGGCCACGGCCGAGCCACTATGCTACACACAGTGGGCAGCGCCGAAGGGCACCGCACTGTGTGTAACACAGTGGGCGGTCACGGCCGCCACTGTGCTATGCATAGTGAATGGCGCCCGCCACTGTGTGTATACACAGTGGGCGGCGGCTATGCCGTCCACCACTGTGTGTATGCACAGCGGCGCCCAAGAAACCCTTCCACTTCCTCTGCCTCTCCCCACATGAAACCCTCCGCCTCCATACCTGCAATCACACCCTAAACTCAAAAAAAAAAAAAAACAAGGAAAATGGTATTATAAACCCTAACCCGAAACGGGTTAGGGTATAATATGATAAAAGAAATAAAATAAAATAAGGTGTAATATATAGAAATGCAACCCTAACCCAATTTCGGGTTAGGGTTAGCATTTTTAAGAATTTATATATATATATATATATATATATATATATATATGAGAAATTTAATTGGAATTTTAAACTTGGGTTTTAATATATATAATTGGGGTCAATTTAATAATGGAATTATTATATGTCCATTTAAATTGGAATTTTAAACTTTGATGTTAATATATATACATTTGGGGTTAATTTAATAATGAAATTATTATATGTCCATTTATTGGAATTTTAAACTTTGATTTTAATATATATATATATATATATATTTGGTGTTGATTTAATAATAGAATTATTATATGTCCTTTTATTCTTTAGGGGATTAAAATTTTAATAATTAAGGGATTTAAAAATAAAAGGGGTTATTATAGTTGGATACACCATACATTAAATCGATTAATTTATTTAATTAATCAATAGATTTTCCCCAAATATATTTGGACGTTAGGAAAATTTGAAAGGAGGAATTTGAAAATTTATGAACCTTAAGCCCTTGAGACCGATTTTTGGTCGGATTGAAATTTAATTGACAAAATCAAGGGATTTAGGGAAAATTAGAATTGGCCTTAGCTTATTGTCGGTTTTAGTGGGCAGATGACATTGTAGTAACTCGAACCCTCATCGGTTGGATGTAACTAGAGGCTAATGAGTTCTGAGAAGCTAGAGAAGCTTAGGAGATCCTTTCAGCTATTGAGTTATTGAAATCCTCTAAAAAGGTGACCCTACCAGGTCTAACCCTTAACCGGGTATCCCTTAACTGGGTGATCCTTAACAGGATCGGTTCCTACCAGAACCTATTGTAATGTCCTTAACTGGACAAGGCTCCTAATAGAGCAGACTTCTAAAGAGTTCAAAAAGCAGCTTGTGGGTATTCATCCCCACCGTGGTTTTTCCCAGTTGGGTTTCCACGTGAAAAATATGTGTGTCATGTGAAATGCTTCTGTCTTGTGATGCTTTGTTTTACCTGTTAAGCACATGAAGGTTCTATGTTTTATGCCTATCTATAAAACATATTGAACTCATTGTTGTGAAGATCTGATGGTCAAGTTTACTATTTTATGCATGAGAATATAATGATACTGTAGTCTTGAGCTAAGAGGAAAGCTTATTGAGTGACCGGTTCATGAATGATTGAGCCATACTGGATGTTACCGATTGCACTCTACTTTACTGGTATCCCTATTTGTCAGTCATTTGAAGCATTTGTTGTCAAACCAATTTTTTACTGTATTTGTGTTTGTACCAATTCAACCCCCTTCTCGATACCAGTTTGGTAGTTGTGGTTCATCATTGACCTATCAATTGGTATCAGAGCCCTCCAGGTCCTCTGTGTTGTAAGCTTAACCACTTGAAGACAAGATCCTAGTCAAATGATGAAGAGGGATTGTCCAAAGTTTAATAGGGAAAATTTTGGTATATGGAAAGACAGGATGAAGATATTCATCAAAAGCATGGGTGTTCAACACTGGAGTTATGTTGAAAATGTATATGTTTTACCTACCAGTACTCTCACCGATGACCAAAAGAGAGAGATACAAGAAAATGGGCAAGTCATGGAAGCCCTCATCAGTAGCCTATCTGACATTGAATTTATTGATGTTCAGGACAAGGCAAATCCCAAAGAGGTATGGGATGCTCTTGAAAATTTATTATGGTGGTGATGAGCATGTAAAACAGGCTAAGGAAGAGAGCTTGAGAGGAAAGCTTGAAGATATGCGGATGGTTGAAGGAGAGACCATTCAGTAGTATGGAATAAGAATCAAAATAGTTGTTGGAAAAATAAAGAGTGCAGGTGGCAAAATAGAAGATTCCACTGTGGTAAGCAAAGTCCTGAGATCCCTATTGTCAGTCTATGCAATAAGGGTTGTTGCTATTTAGGAGCTAAGATCAATAGACAAGTCTAAAGCATCCTTGGATTCCATCATAGCCAAGTTGACAGTCTATGAGCTGAATAGTTTTGATGGTAGTGTTCAAAAGATAGAATCAGCTTTTAAAGCTTCTACTATACCATCCAGAAAAGGAAAAGAGGCTAGCACTAGTGGGGAACCTAATCAGAACAGAGAATGAAGAGTTTCTGATGGAATTTGAAGCTCTTCTTGTCAGGAGATTTCCAAAAGGGACTGGTAAATACAAAGGTAAGCTTCCTTTGAAATATTTCTCTTCTAACTAGATAGGACATATTGCTATGAACTGTCCTAATAGTGACAACAAGGATAAACCGGAAATGTTCAAGAAATTCAAAGGAGGAAACCGGAGAAATTTTTTTTTGGCAGTTGATGAAGCTGTCATAGATGAGGAATCAGAAGATGAAGAGAATGAAGACATTGTGTTTGTTGCTATAAAGGAAGATGTGGTAGACAAGAAAGCTCGTGTCTCCCACTTTGATGATTCCAATGAGTGGATCATTGACAGTGGTTGTTCTCACCATATGACTAATGACCAGAGCAAGTTTCTATCCTTTGAGGAGTATGATGGTGGTGTGGTTCACTTTGGCAATGATGCACCATGCATGGTCAAAGATAGAGGGTCCATCTCTTTGAATGGAAAGAGTAGTGTTGACAATGTGTACTGGGTTGATGGTCTCAGACACAACCTTCTAAGTGTTGCCCAACTAAATGACAGTTGTCTCACTCTGTAATTGAAGAATGGAGTTTGCAGAATCAAAGGTAAAGATCGTAAATTGGTAGCCACCGGCATGCAGACTAAAGGTAACCTATTTTATCTGAATGCAAATATAAGTACATGTCTTATGGCTAAGCTTGATGATAGCTGGATATGGCATAGGAGATTGTGCCATGTGAACTTTGATAGCATTGTGAAGGCTAGTAGGATCAAGGCAATTAGAGAGTTGTCAGTGCTGAGCAAACCAGATAATACCTTGTGTAGAGAATGTCAATTGGGGAAAATGTCTTCCTCAACCTTTAAAGGTAAATCTTTCACTACTTACAACTTGCTTGATCTTGTGCATACTGATTTATGTGGTCCCATGAAAACTAGAAGTGTGCAGGGTGATAGGTACATCATGATTCTCACTAATGACTGCTCAAGAATGATGTGGGTCACATTCTTGAAAGACAAGTCTGAAGCTTTTGGGAAATTCAAATATTTCAGAGCATTAGTGGAGAAGGAAAGCGGTAAAAGGATCAAATGTCTTAGAACTGATCAAGGAGGGGAATTCACTTCCAGTGAACTCAACAACTATTGTGAAGAATTTGGCATCAAGAGACAGTTGTCTGCCCCCCAAACTCCACAGCAGAATGGCCTAGCAGAGAGAAATAACCGGACTATGGTTGAAACAGCTAGAACCATTTTGATCCAAGGAAAGGTTGCTCACACCTTTTGGAGAGAAGCGGTGAGCACTACAGTCTACACTATGAACCGGGTACTCATCAAAAAGGGTAAGGACAAATCTCCTTATGACTATTGGACCGGTAAGACACCTATGGTTAACTACTTTAAGGTATTTGGTAGCAAATGTTACATCAAGAGGAGTGAACATCAAGGCAAATTTGAAGCTAAATGTGATGAAGGAATATTTCTAGGATATTCCACCAAGAGTAAAGTTTTCAAGTGCTACAACAGTAGGACTCAAAGAATTATGGAAAGCATCAATGTAAGAGTTGATGAATCCTCTGAGAAGACTGAGGAAACCAGCAGTGAGCAAGTTGTAAATGAACTAGTTGCAACCTTCTGGGAACCAGTTGTTAGTCAACCGAGTACCAGTAACAGTGTTCCTGAACCGGTGAATGTTGATACTGATGAAGATGAGGATGAAGAAGAAAAGAAAGAAGAACCAGTTAAGACCATTCCTCGGTATGTCAAGTTGAATCATGATCCTAAGCAGATCATAGGTGATAAGGATGCAGGAATCCTTACCAGAAGAAAGATCAGAGAAAACTCATGTATGATCTTTGAATTTGAGCCTAAGTCATTCAAAGAGACTCATAAAGATGAAGACTGGATCAAGGTAATGGAAGAAGAACTTGACCAGATAGAGAAAAATGTTACATGGTCCTTAGTACCCAGACTAGAGAATAAAAATGTCATTGGCACCAAATGGGTGTTTAGAAATAAGTTGAATGAGGATGGCTCAATGATTAGGAATAAAGCCCGACTGGTATGCAAAGGATATGCTCAAGAAGAAGGTGAAGACTATGGGGAAACCTTTTCTCCTGTATTCAGATTGGAAGGAGTTCATATGCTTCTTGCATATGCAACTTTTAAGAGATTCAAGCTATATCAAATGGATGTAAAATCTGCATTCCTAAATGGTGTACTTGAAGAGGAGGTGTATATTGAGCAACCAGATGGGTTTACATGTATCTGCAAGACACAACACTTCAATTAAGTCATTACATGTATGGTTAGATAGATATAAGTATGAATAATAAAACCATAACAAATCGACCAATTGCCTTCTAAAAGATGCGAGTATAAGATTGCTCTCAGATTTTTTATAAGCAATACCAATGACTAGACTACACCAAGATGAAGGATTTAATCTATATGGGCATGATATTAAGCTAAAAATGGATATAAGATGGATGAATAATTCAAGCAATAATGGATAAAACTAAATATGGATGCAAATAATCTAAAAAAGAACAATATATTCAATGACTCGAGAGCAAAATCAGCATAATAATAATCTCCAAGCATGTTCTCAAAAATCTCTGGGGTGAATTGGATGAGAGCTGAAGGCTGAATTTATAGAGAATTACAAGAGAGATGATGAGAAAGCTCAATTTAGGATTTATTGAATAATTGAGAAATTGGGTTTTGTTAACCTTGAGATAGATTCCAATTATAGTTTAACTGAAATGCATTCAAATTATAAGTTCAAGTTGCATTAGAAATAAGATTTAATTAATTCAATGTATTTGTGATAAAAATAGATAATTCTTTGATTTATTCAAGAAAAGAGCCTTTTCAATGCATCTGAACTTCTTTTTCTAAAAAGTTTTGAGTACCAATTTTAGAGAATAATTCAATTTATTTAATTTGTTTTTCTGATTTCAAGTTCTAAATTTAGAAAAAGAAATAATATCTCAAGTTTGATTTCTCTCTTAATTCAATTCTTTTATTTGATTTTCAATTCAACTCTTGCTTTGTAATTAATTCCTCTTTTGTAATAAATTAATTCTTTTTTTTTGCATTATTAAATGGGAAATTTATTAATTAATTAAATATGCAAGGATATTTAATAAATTAAACAGGATAATTGATTCAAAATGTTTTTCTTGGAATGATATTAATTAATTAAATAAATATTTAATTAATATTGAGTAACTAACTTGC
The DNA here is from genome assembly GCF_030272615.1 of Cryptomeria japonica. Lineage (NCBI taxonomy): Eukaryota > Viridiplantae > Streptophyta > Pinopsida > Cupressales > Cupressaceae > Cryptomeria > Cryptomeria japonica. The sequence goes on along the minus strand of NC_081413.1, from coordinate 422,256,874 downwards.
CATGTGACATTTGATGATTAAAGAATTAATTATGTGCTCGAGATTGATTTAATTGTTTTTGGTTAGGACCTTGGTGGTGGTGTCAAGATTAGGGGCCCATGGTTTAGATGACCATTTTTAGGGTATTACATTTGCCCCTCTTTGAATTAATGTCTGAGCAGCGCGTTGGTTCAAAGAATATGTGGCGTCTAGGAGATACCAGTTCTGAACTTGATTGATCATGAACCAAATAAAGAGTAAGGTGTTTAGCTTGATTTGAAGCGATGAAGCTAGACATAGTCCGATTAAAGTAAAACCGATCCTGAACTTGATTGAACTAGGAACGGTAGAGAGCAAAAGATATCGAACTTGAACTTGATTGATCAAGAAGCGGATCTTACTGATCTAGAAATTTATTGAACTAGACTCAGTGAGCGAAGATAAAATCGATCTTGATCTTTATTGATCAAGATACGATGAGCGAAGATAAACTGTCCATCTTGATTCAATGTGATGAAACTGAACACCTACTTAGATTGAATGTGTGATCGAAGATACTCTTTAAACCCTTGATTGAGTTTAAACAAATAATCATCTTGATGAAAAGAGATGAAACTGATTAACGTTAGGAGATTGATTCAAATGAAGACAATATCAGCTTTATATGAAGAGATGAAACTGATATACCCCTAGTGATTGATTCGATTCAGATGATCGAGAGATCTCAACTTGATATGAAGCGATAAAGGTGAGATACCCCTTATCAATAAGAATTTGATTTACTTTAGTTGAAAAAGATTTTTTTTCTCGAGTTTTGATGAGGATTTGAAAAATTTCTCGACTTTGAAGATGTGAGGTCATGAGGTCACGAGTATGCCCCCTTGGGAGCGAAATTGAAAGATAGCGAGGGTACATGATAGGAAATTTTTGGCGATAATAAGTTATTTGAGCACAAATGATTCAGAGGAATATTTAAAAATTTGGCATTGATTGATAAGAAATTGAGCACAAAGTTGATTTGTAGAATAAAAATTGATTTGAGATTCAGCATTGATTCATGAGAAATTGAGCTCAATTTGAAGAAAGAATAAGAATTTGATGTAAAAGCGCTAAGTGGTCTAAATTGTGAAAATTGACTAGGAAAATGATCTCATTTTTCGATTTCGATCCCAAAAATGGAATCAGAATGGGCAAATTAGCTAAGGGTACAATTTTATGTCCATCGGAGCAAGTTGAAAAATTAGGGTTTTGGCTATATATGGGGTAAAAGTGTCATTTTCAATTCATTTTAACCTTCCAAGTTTGAAAATTCAAAAAGCCTTCTGTGAAGAAAAATGGTGGTTCCCACTCATGAGCATCAATTTGAGCGCCAGAGATGACATAATCAACCGTGAAACTACAAGCCAGTGGTAAATGATCGATCTTAAGCCTGTTATTCATTTCAATTTTGAATTTTTTTGTTGATTTTTCAATTTTTTGGCACATTGGAAGTCGGCTTGCTCATTTTATCATGCAAGATAGGATCTTGTCTCGTACGACAAACTGTTAAAGTTTGTTTTGTCATTTGAGGTCATTAGTTTTGTCGTTCTAACCCCACCCTTCTATCATACGACAACATTCATAAGAGACCATTTTGTCGTATGGGGATCTTTTGTCGTACGAGGCCCAATCCTGACTTGTACAAGTTGCTGCCCTTCTGTGTTTTGTCATTTTGGGAAACAATGAGCATTTTTGAAGGTCTAAACTTGAAATTTTGATTTTCGCAATTGACGTAGTTGGATTTGTGTGATGTTTTACTTCTCTTGTAGGCTTATTTGGGATGTTTTCTAATGCTTCATTGTTGTTTGATTTTGCAGGTTCAATTGCCTCATGTGCTCTTCAGGTGTGTTATCCACCTATGATGACATTAGTTCGGTAGCTATCAGAGGTTGAGCAAGCACATCTTGATTTGTGTGGTTTGACACACCTTCTTGGTTTACCAGATATCCGTGTGAATCACGGTATGCTCATAGCATTATTTGAGTGATTCCATTCAGAGCATAATACCTTCCATTTGCCAGTTGGGGAGATGACCATCACTCCCAAGGATGTATATAGGATCCTCCTTATCCCTTTTGTTGGGGATAAGGTGGATTACAATGCAGCGCTGCTACCTAGATTAGAAGCAGACAGGCATGTCTTTAGGGATCCTGATATATTGACACATTCCATCAGTTGGGACATCATGATGAGCAGGTACAGTGAGGAGTTTCCTCTAGCTTATGTTCTAGCAGGTTTTATCAGCTACTTTCTGATGCCAGATAGGGGACATCAGGGATTCCAATTAGGATGGGCAGTATGCTAGAGAGGCTGATTGAGACACCTCAGAGGCTAGGCTGGGGTTCTTGCATATTATCCCACATGTATCGTGAGATGCATGAGATTGTGTATAGGGAGGGAAAGAGCATGGTTGCGGGTGTTTTGATCTTACAAGTTTGAGCTTGGGAGTACCTCCTAGTTTGTCAGCCGATTGTAGATGATAGCAGAGAGCCTGGGCAGCCAATTGTATATAGGTATGCAAGTTATGTTATGCAACCCCATCTAGGCAAGATAGATTTTTGGCGACGGTAACTAGATGACTTGATAGTTGTTGTGTGGAGACCTTACAGGGGCTTAGAGCCATGGGATGACTGGAGGATCATACGAAGGGATTTTTTTGTTACGTGTCCACTCATTGGAAGATCGCAGACTGTGGTTGAGTGATTTGTAGTATCTTGAGTGATGAGGTAGTATGGTAGGCCTCAGGGGATCTCACAGGAGTACACAGCATACGCGAGATATGCTGATGAGGAGAGGCGGGGATGGTCACCAAGGTTATCCTATACCTTGAGTATGTAGGAGCTGATTGGTTTATAGCATCTGAGATGGGATTACATGGATGATGTTGCAGATGCGAGGGTATTTCCCTAGTATAGGGATTGGTTCCGGTAGCATCCATTCCCCAGATTCATAGATCCAACTGAGCAGGCACCTAGGATCGAGGAGATTGAAGATGATGCCCCCGCACAGGGATAGGGATAGGGCCAGAGAGGGACAAGGACAAAGAGCTGAGGCTCTGAGGTAGGTAGGTGGTGATCCTGGTGCTAGTAGTAGCAGGGTTCTTGCTAGGGTTGGATAGCAGAGGGGTGAGGGTGGATCCCTTGGGAGTATAGGCGTGAGGTTGGGTGGACCTAAAGAGGAGCGAGTAGCTCTGAGACAGGTCCAATAGAGGTGCAAGGAGATAGGTGGAGTTGGAGGTGGAGATGGGGGTGGAGAGCCTACGAGAGAGTAGGGGGCTGACGTGGGATGGTCGATGAGAGCACATCTAGCAGAGTTGCAATCATAGTTGACAGAGGCTCAGACTCAGCTGGCAGAGCGAGACTATAAGCTAGCAGAGTTGAGAGCTGAGAGAGACCATTAGGTCGTAGCTATGAGGGCAGAGTGAGATGCCTTGCAGCAAGAGATTCTCCACCAGATGAGTAGGGTAGCTTACTATGTTGCAGCTTACAGCATAGCAGTTCCAGTTGCGCAGTAGGTTGTCCCCTACTCATAGTACATGGCACTGTCAGAGGGAGCTCGAGCACCTTGTCAGGATCCCGGTTAGTAGGTTCCTCATCCTCCACCTGGCAATGAGGAAGAGGCCAAGAGATAGATATTCTTTTTTTTGTAGCTCTGATATTTTTTGTAGACACACCCATTTTTTGTAGCCTATTCGATTCTTTCTCCGATGGGAGTTTGTATATGTCAGTTGATATCATTTTGTACTCTGAGACTTGATATAATATATATATATGAGATTGATTAGACTTCATTGTACTTGTGTTGATTTGATTATGAGATGCTTTCTATATGCTTTATTCTATATGTATGCATTTCTTTTTCAGTATGGATGTATGTAATGCAAATGACTATGGATGTCTATTTTTGTTTCTTTTCATATGCAAATAGATGAATGTAATGAGTAATGAGTAATGCAATTTTATTTATGCAATAAGATGAATGCAAATGAGTAATAATGAAATGTATGAATCTATATAAGATGTTTATGTATGCAGCTAACATCTCAAAACACAAGTACTCGATCAGAGAAACGATGAAAAGGAGACCACTTAGCTAAGAAATGATTATGCTTTCAGCTCCCATAAAATAAAGATATCATTATTATCACATCGAAATAACTCTAAATTTATGAGATGCAGAATGAAATGCAAGATGAGATGCAAAATGAAATGCAACCTAAACCTAGTCACTAGATTTAAAATGCTTAAGTTTCATCACTAAGCATAATGAACACAACAGGGAGATTAGAGTTCCTTTATTTTCAATGTGAAATATTTATTATCTTGTCCACAATGACCCTTTTTTAATTCATATCCTTGGATAGATTTCGTAGGGACCCAAATTGCATGATAAAGAAATTCACTCAAAATAGACAAAGAAATGATGTGGACCTCCCTGTAGCATTCAAATAAGCAGAGTTGAGGTATGTGAGGCAATTTCACCTTGATGTGAAGGCTCTTATCACAGACACCCTGCTAATTTAGATGTTTCCAGATCATTGGGATCATTCCTACAACCAGAAAACAAGAAAATATTATGCCCCCAATCCTTGCTCCTCTTAGCCAAGATAGACTTCCTCGAGTTACTTAGAGGGATAATAATCGAAAACCAATATAAAAGGCAGAACACAAAGAAAATTTTCATGCATAGCTCAAACTTTTTAGTGATTGTTTTCCGTTATGTTGTTTTGCTTGTTATCTCAGTGATAAAACTCTTCAGTAGTCAGGAGACAGGTGACTAACTTGGACTGGAGGACCAGGTTTCACTAACAGAAAGATGACTTGGTTGGCACTGCTCAAGACATGTAATGTGCTTTGTCGATTAACCTAAGACTAGGACATTGATCAGTTTCAAGTCATAAGGGTTCCAACGAACCAGGATGTCACAAAAGTGACTATAAAATATGTATAAGAAAAAGCGTAGATGCAACAATTCAATACAGGAGATAAGATGAACCTGGATAAAATCCAGTAGCCATACTGATCAATGTCATTGTTTTGATTTGATGATCATTGATAGGAATGTCTATTTTCAAAGAGTAAGTACCCTGTATAAGACCGATTTATCTAGTTTTGAGTGTACCCTTCCTTGTATATGACATGTTGATGTTTAATAGAGTTTCATAGATTGATTAACAAGACATGTGATAAGTGTGATTGCAGACTTTGAGAGTTTGTCTGTGGTTGATTTGGTTTGAAGGATAGTCTATGCTTTCTTGCTTTGATTTTTGAGTTTTTTTTTGTGTTTTTTTTTATTTTTAGGATTTTGTTCAAGACATTTTATGATTTTTAGGAGTTTGTTCAGAACATTTTATGATTTTTTAGGATTTTCTCAACTATGCCCCCAGTATGTAGACCTATATGACATGATGATCTGCATAATGCATATGGAGACAATGTTTTTTGATATGACCTATGTTAATGCAATATGCATGATAAAGATGCATTTCCTATTTGAACAAGGATGACTATGTTTGTTTAGCACTTTGTAATACACCAATTGAATTGGAGGTACAAAACATTTCATAGATAAGTGGTCAATCAATCCTTAAGGTCCCTTGGAACATCCAAATTAACACACTTAGTGACTAGGATTTACAAATGGAGGCGTAGAAAACTTACCCATTGGTTCTTGAAACTTTGTTCTTCTTTTGCCCATGTGAGTGCAAATGAGTTAATTCCCACTCTTTTGTTCACTAAAGATCCTTAGCATCCTATATGACTAGCTACGTTGATTATTCTAACTTCAAAAGCATCCCGAATAGAGTCTCGCTGCCAGCAAGCCTTGAGAGCTCCGATGAGGTTATAGACTGTAATTTCTCAAATATTTCTCCATTGCCAGTAGGCATCCATAGCCCTGATGGAGTTACTCGCATGTTCCCATAGTCAAGATTTTTGTCGCACTTTGTATGCATGATATTTCAGTTATATATCATTTCTTTTTTTCCTTGAGATGAATATTTGGCATATCACTTTTTATCTTTTTTTTTCTTGCCTTGACATGTAAGTAATGAAACCTACTTGGGTTTGACAATTACAATGGCGCTGAAGTAGAATTTTAGATTTTTCACTAGTCATATGATCAACTAGGTGTCCAGAATGAATTAGAGATTTTATTAATGTGTTTGAGATATAGAAATTGATAGATTTTGTGTTAACAACTCTCAAATAGTGAAATCACTACCCAACCATAAGTAAAGCGTCGTCACAGGGTAATGTTAAAAATGAATGACCTTAGGACGTCCAAGACTTCATGTTTGAATATCTAAGAAAGGAGATGACCCTTGTTTGTCTTTGAATGCAAACAAATGATAAACATGGACAGTTGCCTTGTTTTATTAATGGTGCTATATGCAAATGCAGAAACTTTATGAATGCGATGCATTTAAAAACTATATGTGATGCAGTACTTCGAATAAAATGATATGCAATGCAGAAGCAAAACTTGAACTAACCCTAGAACCCTTAGATATAGTATCGTTTAAGGTGCATGTTGTTCATAGGGCCAAGGAGTTTTGTGTAGGTAGTTCTTTGGTCTAGCATAAAGATGTCTTTCCAAGAAGGACTCGGCTAAGTGTATATGTCCACCATCTCCAATGTTGATATCCTTAGTTTTTTGGATTTTGTGATGAAACTAGGGTAAAGTCTTATGCAAAGGATCAGATAAGGGGTATGGAAGGATGAAAAAGAGGTGTTGGATAATGGATCAGATGTTGAAATTTTGGTTCATGAGCGAATGGAAACATTTGTGGTATCACCATTGGCACACATCTTGAGGGATGGTGGATTGATAGAGGAAAAGTGGATCCCAAATTTGAGATTTGGATGGAGGAACAACTAGGGATTTTGGGACATGAGGATCCAAAATAGATGAAAGAGGTGATGGAGAAATGGATTTGGAAGGTTTTAATGGAGGAACAAAAATCTTCTTGTGGATTTGGATTTTTCTTTAGACAATTGTGCTTCAAGGAGACGCTTATGGATCCACATGGTTTTTTTATTTTTCATTCTTTTGTAGTTTCTCGAAACACATTGCTTCTACCAGTGGCTTAGGAACCCATATAGCTTTTGATTTTTCTTTCTTTTGCTCAATGGGTCTTTGTTTCATTTTATATGGATGGAAGGTACACGAAGATGTATGCCTTTGTTGATCCTCCACAAGGGATGGAGGAATATAGGGTCCTAAAATGGATGGAAGAGATGAAGGGGATGGCGTATACCTGGATTTTGGTTTAGTAGGGATACCACCATCTTGAGGAATGTCATTGAGGCCATGACCCTTAATATTGTCTTTAACATGGAAGGGTTATTTCTTGTGAAGGTCTACCCCTTTGCATTTATAAATATTTTGACTTGTAGGATCATGAGAGGGCTTTTTAGGCATGACGGATCCTTGAGGTGAACGTGGAGGATTATGACAAGGAGATGAAGGTATACTTTGATTTTGACATGGAAGAAGACCATTGGATAGAACAGGAATGGTGTTTAACTCTTCATTTTGAATAGGATCATTTGAAAAGGTAGAAGAGGCATCATGATCTTGCTTAGGAAAGATGCTTTGTTCTTGAGATGGAAGGGGATCATCTTGGAAGAAATGGAAAATTATAATAGGATCCTCATGGGATGCTATGGAGATGAGATCATTTTCAACCATTAGATGGGATTGAGGAGTTTTGGTGTCTTGATCTTGATTTATGATAGGACTTGTTTCTTCATTCTTCAAATTATCCTCCTGGCACGGAACCACTTCTAAGGAAGGAATAGGATTTTGCATAGGTGTAGGGAATTCTTGGAAGGTCTCCATATTTTGGCTTGATGGGCAAGAAATTTGAGTGGGATTCTCTAGAGTGGGAATGTTTGGAATTGGACTGCATGATGGTATAGGATCTAGGATTTTTAAATCATGTGAGGAACTTATATCAAGATTGAGATTAGCTTGAATTTCCATAGGAGATAAACCTTGAAGGTCAACATGAAAAGTTTCATCATTAGGTTCATTGTTTGAAGGAGATGGTATGGATTGTTGCTGAGAAGATTTAGGAGATGGTGGCTTCATGGAAGAAATGGAGGCTACATGTAATCCATTGCTAGACATGGGTTCATAATTTTGATCATGCTTGGAAACAGTTCCTTCTTTTTCTTTAGGTGAGTCATTAGAATATTCAATTTCAATGACATAATTATCAATGGGATCTTGAATCTTATGTTTTAATTCTAGGCAATGTGAAGTCTTATGTTTGTTATGTCTATGGTATGCATAGTAATTACTCAAAACTTCACATCCCCATGTGATCTCTTTAGGCAATATGATAAGATTGTTCTTAACAAGCTCTTCCAAAGTTGACTCAATAGATTGCCCCAAAGTTGTAAACTATCTATCTGGGGGATAGATGTCTTTTTGTCTTGGTGAAGGTGTCTTGTGATTTTGTATGAGATTTGGCTTTTGATTTTCAATTACTTTTTGTTCCATCTTACATAATTGTTTTAGCATTTCTTGAAGTCTAGTGTTCTTGATATCATGAAGTTTTATCTCAAGACGGGTCATTGAATCTTTTCATTGAGCTTGAATATCATATATTTCTCTCTTGAGAACTTGAATTTGTTGAGCCAAGGTAGTCATGGGTTTCTTACTTTTGTCAGAATTTTTAGAAGAACTTCTGGTTTGAGTAGGCATTTAAAATCAATAGGACCGAGAGCTAGATGTGATGCAGAAGTCAAGATCAAATTTGAAGCTAGTTGTTTGGTTAATGTATTGTTTGAGAAAAGCAACTAAGATTTAGTTTGGTTTCATGAAAGATATATCCTGTGTAAGACATTTATCTAAGTTGATTCAAGAGAAGTGACTAAGATTCAGTCTTGTTTCAGGAATGATCTATCCTGTATAAGGTGTTATCTAAGTGACTTAATTTTGATAAGTAGTTGATTGAACTAGCTGAAAGATGATCGACCAAATTGTCAACACAAATGGCAGAGGTACACTGTCTTGATTTGTTTATGCTCAAGATGATGATAACCAGTATTATGCTCGTTATAGACTATTTTAGGCAAGTTTGATTGTTCTACACTGACAAAATCATAGATTCGTACAATAGTTTTTACAGGACTAGACGACAATTCAATAGCTTCAGGACGACAACAACAGTGTTTCGTATGAGTTGCTGCCTAGTACCATACGATAGATGGGTATGTCTAGAATGATAGACTGATCAATGTAATATTTTATCATATGACACAGGAGTAAAGGTCAAATGACAATTCTCAGAACTAGATGACAGACAATCAGGATTTGTATGACACAGGATTGAGGCTCAAATGACAATCTGTTAGGATTGACCGAATCTCGTACGATAGAAGATATGTAGTATGATGATAAATAATCAAACTCATATGACACAGGATATAGAGCAGGATGATAAATGATCAGATTCGTATGACTGTTAATAGGATAGAGACAAAAATTATGAGTTTTTCAATAGCTGAGTATGACAACTAAGTATGACCAATTCTAAGATAGACTGAGTTTTGACTAGGATTGACTAGTTTTGGATAGAATTTTGACTTTAGGATGGACTAGTTCTGACACAGACAAAGTTTTTGATCACTAAGATTGTTTCTTGTTTTCTCCAATTTCTGGTATTTCAGTTTTTTTGTTTGAGGAATGAAAACACAGAAAACACGTAGTATGAATAGTAACTTTCAATCATAGCATGCAAGCCCTATGGAATTTGGTGAGAGAAGAAAACCTTTTCTTGTAGACTCAGGTACACACCCAATAGTTAATCAGAATACGCTCATTGAGTCTCACATTGGATTCTCAATACTGTATTATCCGACTCCAAATGCTAATGGGGGCACGAAATGACAAGTATCTTGGGAGAGTTACTATCTCTCTTGCACAAAGATTATCCCCCTTTTGGAGGTGAACCAGGTAGCTTCTAATTTTAATTGGATCTAGTAAGGGGTCCATTCGACGCGTCAAGGTATAAACTCAATTAAGAGGTCTCCCAGCCTTGAAAACTAAGGTTTAATATACCTAAAGGTACAGAGGAGAGCTACCTGAGCACTGTCGTTGACTTTATTTTCATCAAATCATGTTTATTTTATAGTGGGTTTAAGTACTTGGCGTTTAGCCATTCCCACTTAGGTCATTCCCCTCACACCGATCATAACGGCTTTAAGAGTTTTTAAGCTCCTCGGGAGGTCAGGCCTACTAAAGATGTACAAATCTCAAACAAAGAAAAAGCCTCAAGGGTCTGGATTTCTGATTATCTAGAAAAAGCCAAGAGCATACTCTCCTACCTCTCAGAATATTCTAAAAACATGAAATACAGATTTGTTCTTTAACCAAATAGCAATTTAGGTGCCTAAAAATGAATTGAAAGAATACACGATGTTTGGTCGATTCTCCTAAGGCAACCTGCAAAGACAATGAATCAGTAGTCATATTATCTTTGTGTGACAAGCATATTCTTCGACAAGCATTCTGCAAAAACTGACTAGGCTGTGAAAAATTCTAAGATAGATAGATAAACAACCAGGGTTAGTCATCAGTATAATCAATTTGAACAGAAAATCAGAATAATGAAATTTGTTTTTTTGTCTTTTTAACCAGAAAAAAATAGAGTCATATGACAGAGTTTAAGCTCGTACGATACAGGATTCTAGTTTGTATGACACTTGCAGTTTTTTGCTTTGGCTTGTGAGAAATGTCGTACGATATGACGCAAAACTGTATAGCCAAAAATCCAAAAAGTGAAAAATCTGAAAAATAACAAAAATAAAAAGTCAGTCTTGGAGGCCGAAAAATGTAGTCTTCAGCCCCACGGTGGATGCCAGAAATGTGTATATGAAAAGTGGAATAAGGATCTCTATCTGCAAGACACAGCACTTCAATTAAGTGATTACATGTATGGTTAGATATACATAAGCATGAATAATAAAACCATAACAAATCGACCAATTTCCTTCTAAAAGATGTGAGTATAAGATTGCTCTCAGATTTTTTATAAGAAATACCAGTGACTAGACTACACCAAGATGAAAGATTTAATCTATATGAGCATGATATTAAGCTAAAAATGGATGCAAGATGGATGAATAATTCAAGCAATAACGAATTCAAGCAATATTGGATAAAACTAAATATGGATGCAAATAATCTAAAAAAGAACAATATATTCAATGACTCCAGAGAAAAATCAACGTAATAATAATCTCCAAGCGTGTTCTCAAAAATCTCTGGGGTGAATTGGATGAGAGCTGAAGGCTAAATTTATAGAGAATTACAAGAGAGATGATGAAAAAGCTCAATTTAGGATTAATTGAATAATTGAGAAATCAAGTTCAGTTAACCTTGAGATAGATTCCAATTATAGTTTAATTGAAATGCATTCAAATTATAAGTTCAAGTTGCATTAGAAATAAGATTTAATTAATTCCATGCATTCGTGATAAAAATAGATAATTCTTTGATTTATTCAAGAAAAGAGTCTTTTCAATGCAACTGAACTTCTTTTTCTGAAGAGCTTTGCTCTCAATTGATGGAAACTTCCTCTTTTGTTATTATTGTCAATGGATCCCCATCAAGTTTCTTCAAAAGCACTAGAGGTCTTAGACAGGGGGATCCCATTTCTCCAACCTTGTTTACTATTTGAGCTAAAAGTTTGGGTAGATTTGCTTTTTAAAATGTGGAAGAAGGCAATCTCAAAGGACTGAAACCTTCTTCCTCCATTTTTACTTGTACTCATGAACAGTTTGTTGATGACTCAATCACTATTGGGGAAGCTACCATTAGGGAAGCTAAAAATATGAAGAATGTTATGAATATTTATGAATCTACTTCTAGTCAAAAAATTAATTGGAATAAGAGCTCTTTGTTCTTCATCAATACCCATGTTCAAAGACAATTAAGGATTGAAAGAATTCTTGGTTGTAAAATAGCTAAGCTTCCCTCTACTTATTTGGGGCTTCCCCTTTGTATTAAGCCTGCAGATAATTTTTGGATTAAGTTGGTTGATAGATTCAACTCCAAATTGGCAAGTTGGAAAGGGGCAGTCCTTAGTCAAGCAGGCAAGGTTACTCTGCTCAAAACCACTCTCCAAAACTTGCCTGTTTATGCCCTCAGTTTGTTTAAAATCCCTAGAAAGTTTGTGGAAGCAATTGAAAGAATCCAAAAAAAGTTTCTTTGGTCGAGAGTGGAAGTCAAGAATAGAATTCCCCTTATTGCCTGGAATAAAATCTGCTCTCATAAGACCTCTGGGGGGTTGGGTTTAAGGAATATAAGCTCTATGAATAATGTCTTATTAGCTAAACAAATTTTGAGAATGTGTTGGGTCTCAAATCAACAGATTGGATAGGTTCTAAGGAAATGCCAACTCCTATGATCAAACCCTCCAATTGACTTGGCCAACTTATAGAGTGAACCTATTTGGTTACTAACTCTCTCACTTTAGGCTCTGCAGGACCTAGGCGGGTATACCTACTCACTGTTTGTTTTTAATGACCAGTGCCTTTTATAGCAGATTAAGTGTCTTGATCTGAATTCTTCCTATCTCAGAATGGCATGAGTTCCTGGGATGGAGATGTAGCAGATGAGTTCAAGATTGTTGTTGTAGAAGCTATTCAATCTATGTTTCCTACTTAATTACTCCTGTTGTTAAAATAACATATGATAAATATGGTGATAAATGTAATCTGTGAATAACTAGTGCCTTCCTTGCTGTTTGGGCTATAGAGTCATTATACTTTCTTCAGGACTTACTGTGCGAGCCTGTGAGATAGTTTTTTAACCCACCCCTTTATGGGCCTGTCAGTTATTATTTCTTTTGAGATCAATTGAATACCTATATCATAAGTTGCTTGAATTAATTTAACCCTACCTTTAAGGGACCAGTCAATTAAGTATTGCGAAGAACAATTACAATTTGAAAGCAGAACTTTTATTTCAACCTTATAACATAAAGCATAAATTTGATCTCAAGAATATGAATAACCTTATCTCTTTAGATAATATCACAGGCGATTGCCAAAACAAAGTGAAAATAATCCACAACACATACGCAAAGAAAAACAACTGTTCATAGCATGTATTCCATCAAAGTTTGCATAACAGAAAACTTACAGACTATCATACACTACTATCTTGCTCCTATCTATATCTTTTTTATTACAAAAACCATTCTCATATATATATGAGAACAAAGGTTATTCATGAAAAGACATGTCTTTTCAAAATACTAATTGTTAGTTTGAATATTCCTAACAAACTTGAGCAAAAAGAGATTAAGAATTCCTAAATGATGAATATAATCATCATCTTTGAAAGTTTTGATTTTAACACTCTGTTTCTTCAACTCTTCTCCTTGTGAAAGGTATTCGAATATCATTTGGTTGACGGTAGGGGCCATGTCTTTGCTTCGATCCATTTTTGATAGAGCCCAATCCTTGACGCTGACAAGTTCATCCCACAAATCCTCCAGAGATATTACTTCTCCTTCTTTATAAACCGAGGGCATTCCAATTGGTCTCCCATCATCCAATTCCTTAAGATCTCCTCTTAGCGTATCTTCGAGTTTAACATGATTTTCCATGTACGCAGTCCCTTCAGCTTTCTCCTCTGGCGTCATCGTATCAACACTGTTTATTACTTCATGCAATCATGCTTTTAATCTTTCATGCTCTCTGAATGCCTTTATAGTTCCAGTGTACACCTTCCAATATTGTTCAACATGTGAAAGCATGGTGTTGAATCGGTGTCCGATAATATCATTAACCATTTTATCCATCTTTTGTTGGATATTATTTGCCTGTTTGGTAGCCTTATCTGCTTGATACTTCCAATACAGAGTATCAGAAACATCATCTAAGCTATGTCCTGTGGGATATGAGGTATATTCATTTAAGGGAGTCCCTGTCTCAAGTTGCAATATTTTTGCTTGTAACTTTTGATTTTCTTCTTTAGATTTTTCATACAACCCCTTATAGGTGATGTTTTCCCTGACCAAAAACTCTGTCTGGTCCAAATTTAGTCTACCAACATCCAAGTTTAGTTTAGCAGTGACCCTAGGGTCAGTCTTTCCAACCTAGTGAATCATGAGGTATCCAAAGGTTTCTTCGATATCCACAATAATAGGCCTTTTTCCCTTTGGATATAACGCCCATTGTAGGAGAGCCTTTTTATCAGGATCATATCCAGGCCTAGGAATAATTTATTTATCTCTTGGGGCAACACCTGTTCATTCAAATCTTGCTTCTTCAAGAATTCGTCAAACAGAAGTGCTGAATTTATGTCCCAACCAGAAAAGATGATAACACCAGCCTCTTTTAATAATCTCCTCCCTTTCTCAGGGGTCATATCTTTCATGAGGGTATCGATTTCATCCTGTAGTCTTTTCATCTGTTCCTCTTCTGGTCTTCCAGCCATGCTTCGTTTTACATGTGCCCCTTTATATTGGTACAAGAATGAAAGAAATTCCCTCGAAGAGGCGAATCCGTCGTCAGCAACAAAATCTTCATGCTCTGTCATCCTTATATAAACTACATCTTTAATGTTAAATTCACCAGTGTCAACATTCACCTCTGCTTCAAAACTAGGAGGATAATCTTCTCTAGGAGAGTCAGCAGGGATACTACTAGCAGTTGATTTTGGTGACATGTGAGCTAATGGTTGACTATCCTTTTCAGTGTTGACAAAATGAAGGAATTGTGGAGGCACTCTATGCATGATTTCTACTTCATGTTGAAGTAGCCTTTTGGCTATTTCCAGAGGATCTTGGAGGTTTCCAAGCAAGTCTCCATCCACCATCCCCCTTGCTCTTTTCCATTTGAAAGCCTCCCAAGTCATTTCACTCCTTTCTCTCAAAACCCTGGCCTCCTCTCTTTCAAGGTTCTTGATTAAGTCATCTGGCATTTTAGCCACATGTATCCCAGCCTTTAGTTTTTGTGACGCCCTGGCAGCTCTTATATATCCCTCAGGATCAAAGTTCTCTCTAGGTTCACCCAGAGTCATGCCATAGTAGTCTAATTTATTTTGAAGTAGATGATAGCTTTTTGAACTTTCAACAATAAAATCAGAAAAAACCAATAAACCTGGAACAATGGACTGTTTACCGAAATTCGTAAGATGTTTGGCGCTGACAGTAGATAGTTGTCTCACAATCTCCAGGCTAGCCACCCTGTTTGGTACTGTAATTGGAAGCATGTATGGTTTTCCTTCATACCCAAATACCCTGATTTCTGTATGATTATTGTGGCAATACCAATCACCCCAATTGTGATCAATCTAAGACTCCGGAGAGAAGTCTTTCGGCCTGAGGAACCTCTTAATTTCAGGGGACAGAGTATAATCTCTATGTTGCCCAAAGGCCGCACTAAGGGGTTTCACAAAATATTCCTGAAAGTGCCAGTACTGGTTATTCATGAATCTTTGATCCCATGCAGAAACCCACAACTGAACTGGTTTCTTCAAACCATTCTTATCATAAGCTCTGATGCAGAAATCATCTGACTAGAAATTGATTTCTTGTCCACAATAAAGAATAATATGCATCAATAAAGAGTACAATGAAAAATGGATATTCACAAGGTCCCCTTTTAACTTCTCCAACCCATGATTTAGGGCATCTGCAACATAAGTGGCATAATCAAATGACCTAGGGTCTTTTGATTGTAAATCAGCACACAGAACCATAACCCTAATATCCATGAGAGGATGAGCCTCTAAGCCTAATACTTGGGCTGCAGCATAATATGTATACTTAAAATATGGATGGAAATGGTTGACATCAAACGGCACCTTGTCATCTTTGCTGAATGGAACAAAGGACCCACCCACTTTCGGCCAGTGAATAGGTAATCTCCATGTCCTGTAGATGTTTTCCAAGCTAAAGAATTCTTGCGACAGTTTCTGCATATCGATTTTCTCCTCTACTTCCCAGTCTAGATCAAACACAATATCAATAGTCTGTTTGTTAATCACCACCAAGGGATTCCCTCGGTAGTCGCATATGGTTTTGGTTCTTGGATTATAGCAATCTACCAGAGCTTTCATTAGTTCAACATCCACAAACACATTTGGGACTACCAATTTCCCTAAGTTTTTCTTCCATAGATTACTTATGGGCTCAGGAGCATCCCTTCTTTTGTAACTAAATAGGAACAATTCATGTCCCCTGATTTCGGTCCATATGTCTCCCAGATGTTCAAATCTATCCTCCAATCCTTCTTCTTCACTTTTGATCTTCTTAGACCTCACGCTGGATGTCGGGCACTGGTCTAACAAATCCTGAGTCAAAGCTCTTCCTTCCTTTTTCTGTCTTTTGGGCTTCTCTTCAGGATTTAATTCTTTCCCTTTCCTACTCTTTTTAGAAGAAGAAGAAGGTTCCATAATTTCAGTAAATATGAGAAATCAGACTTACTTGGAGAAATGTCTAATTCTTCTGATTGTCGTTCATGAGCTTCAGCAAATTCCTCGCAATTGTCAATCTTTCAGCATCAATCTCGTTCTTATGAAGATTTGATCAGTTCAGCTGTAATTGCATGGGCAACTTGTGCACAGTTAATGTCTCTGCATCTACAATAGTTATTCAAATGTTTAAACTTAATTGCAGATGTGACATTCATTACTTGGGCTTTTAACTCTTTCGCGGGAAGTACTGTTTGACTGAAATGATCATAAATCAAGTTTTCGATGAAACCTTTGTCTTCGGCCGAATGTTTTGATCTTTCATCGAAAGCTCACTTTCCTCGATATCCCTTTTTTGGTGAATAGCCCATGTCGAAAAACCATTTTCAAGACTCATCGAAATCATCTTTTCCTCGATGAACTTTCTTTCGATAAGTCATTCGCAAGTTTAATCGAAATCATATTTCGATGAGTTTTGTTCCTCGGTGAAAGTTCATGCAAGCTCTTCGAAAGTCTTTTTTCTTCGATATCCCCTTTATCGATAAAACACTTCAGTTTTTGTTCGATATAATATTATCGATGAGATTTTTATTTCGATGAAGGCTTTATGAATTTCTTCGGAAGTTGTTTCTCCTCGAAATCACTTTTTGCTTTTTGCTTTTCACTTTTCGATGAAACTTGAGCATCGATGAGCGGCTTCCTTTATTTACCGAAAGTGATATTCTACCGAAAACATCTTCATGTAGTGCTTTACACGTCATGCTCCATTTCGATGAAATCATTCTTTCGGTGAAACTCCTTTTGAAATGCTCGATACAATATCTTGGCCGATAATCTTTTAGTCTTCACGCCTATGGGAAAAAAAAATTTATTTCAAATATAGTGTTCAACAGAATGAAAGGGGAGGAAAGAGAGTGGAATTTAATCTGGAGAAATAAATATCTTCACACACAACCTTCTGAGGAAGAATTTTTAAATAAATCTTTTATTGTTGAAGGTTTTACAATATGGAATGCAGTTCCATTGGCTAAAAGTTGGGCTGCAGCTAGAAGAATGTCGAATTTGAGGAATGGTAGAAGTATAAGATTTTGGGAAGACAGATCGATTATGGATAAACCTCTAGAGGAAATTCCAATCCTTTATGATTGGAAAGATTGGTTCAAAAGCAGGTATAGGGATTTGGTCAGAGATTACTGGAGAAATGGAAAATGGATTGATTTTAGCCAGCAGTGTCCGGGGTTAAAGTTTCTTGAGATTGTGCTTTCTTCTAAAATTCTAAGAGACACCAAAGAGGATAGTTTGATATGGAGAGAAACCCCGGATGGGAAGTATTCTGTGTCCTCAGTTATGGCTATCCAAAATAAAGTTGTGCAAGAATTCTTATTTGGGCTAAAGTTTGGAATAAGAAGTTAGCTCCTAAAGTTAATATCTTTTTTTGGATCTTTATCCAAAACAAGGTCTTAACTCTAGACAACCTTCAAAAGCAAGGATTTGTTTTTCCTAATAGGTTCTCTCTTTGTTGCGGGGAAGAAGATTATGCTCGCCATATTCTCCATCGGTGTACTTTTAGCCAGGAAATTTGGAAAATTATTTTAAGTAGGTGGAAGTTGAGTTGGGTTTTCCTGAACTCTATAGGGGAATCCTGGCAGCAATGGCACTGCCCTAATTCCAACCCAAAGATTGTGGAGCTTTGGAAACTTACCTTCCCTAATGTTATCTGGAATATCTAGAAAGAGTGCAACAACAGGATTTTTAGGGATAAAAGTGTCATCCTTGAAGTGGTGGTGGATAAAATTTACAAGAGTATCTTTGAATGCATCAATGGTATTGATGATGAACCAGTTGCTAAAGAAGACTTCAATGACAGGTGGAACCTTTCCACTACCAAATCTAGTAAGGAGAAGGGCAGAGAAGGTCTTGTTTGGTGTTTTCCACCTCAGGGATGGATAAAGGCCAACTTTGATGGGGCTTCTAAGGGGAATCTCGGTAAAGCTGGTTATGGGGGCATTGTCAGGAATTTTGTGGGAAGTTGCCTAGTGGTGGTTGTTGGTCCTTTGGGGAGTCAAACCAATCATTTTGTTGAAGCCTCAACTGCGCTGAACACTCTAATTATTGCTAAGAACCTAAATCATGATAAATTATGGCTTGAGGGAGCCTCACTTAATATTACTAAGTGTTTGATGGGGGAAACCAAGCCATCATGGTCCATTGAAAACATTATTTTGAAAGCTAGGGAAATTATTGCTAGTTTTAAAGTAATAATAATAGAACATACCTTTAGAGAGAAAAATATGGTGGTGGATTGTCTGGCAAACCTAGGCGTTAACTCTGAATCTCAAACAATTTGGCATGGGGAAGACATTAATATGAGTATTAAAGAGCTCCTTAGAAAGGATAGATTTAGGGGGAAAGAAGGACTGTATAATCATGATAGTTTATATGAGTAATTTATGCCTTGATAGAAAGGTAATGATTACTTGGAAAAGTGGCATAATCCCAATCAAATATAATATCACTTAGCACACTTTGTGGGTCCTATTTTTCAAAATTTTGAGAGACAACGGGAAGAAAGTTTTGAGTTTGTAGAAGAACAGAAGTGAAAGTCTGAAATTGAATATGGGAGGTGATTTAAGGAGGGAGGAACCAGACAACATGTCCACATGGAAGGATATGCCAAAAATTTGGGCGAAGCTGGAAAAAGGATCCCTAACGAGTTTCATGGAGAAGCTGGTTGATTACGACAAAGGTAGGGTTAATCTCACAGTCTCCAAAATTTATGAAAATTGGATTAATGGGTCCTTTAAAATCTATGGTGTGAGGTTCAAGTTGAACGTGGGCCTCATCACAACTATGATAGGTATGCCCCACTCAGGGCTCAATTTTTTTAGAGATCTTAAAGTTTCCAATAATGTGGTAAATTTGTTCCCGCATAAGGAAAATGAGAGGGATAAATTGGAAAAGCCACAGGGGTTTATTATGAAGCCTCCAATATCAAGAAAATTTGGGGCTGGGTTTTGAATGCCATAATGGAATACATAACTATTGAGGGCTACTTTTCCAGGGCCCACACTTATCACTTTGTGTTATTAAACCACCTCAGACATGAGAAAAGGGTCTCCCTGCCCTACTATCTCTTCAGGTCCCTTTCTAGGTCTCTCAATAAACACAACAAGAATCCCTCAAATCTAGTGCTCCATTGTGGGCTCCTGCTACTCATTTATGAGCACTGTAAAACCCTTTCCATATAGGAAAATAAGAGGTTATCTATTTCTCCAAGGAAAGGCAAGAGAAAGCTGGAGGAAGGGGAACCCAGGAAGGAGAAGGCTAGTTCTAGAAAAAAAAGCAAGAATGTCACTAGGATGAAAGCCCATGATGAAAAGAATGACACAGAGGAAACTAGAAAAGAGGGTAGTGAAATGGAAATAGATGAGTCAGAGGGTGAGGATATTTGGAAAGATGAGGATGTGGGTGCAAAGGATGAAGAAGATGAGAATGAGTCCGACAATGATATCCCAATTCACAGTGCTAGCTTAGGCAACGACAACAGCCAACCTATGGTGGATTTGGATGATAACGATAATAAGGAAAAAGATTTGAATTCTAAGAGGGAGAAGAACAAGGAACCTGAGAAGGATACGGTTAAGGATAGTTTGAGTGAGGATAAGGAAAACACTAGAGAAGGCTTATTCTTGGATAACCTTAAAAAACTCATTGAGGCTAGATTGGGTTATGACAGATGGACATATGAACTATTGAAGAACCTAGAAAAAAATGGGAAATAGATGGATGAGAAAAGGAAGGAAGATGACAGGGATCAGAAGCAATGGAAGCAAGACATGGAGGAAAAACTTAAAAAAATGGCAACACAGATTGACTATCTAGAAGAAGGGAAAGTGGCGATGAAAAACCTGCTGGGTATTATCCCAAATATCTTGTCTGTTGTTACAAAAAACCTAGAGGATATTTCGAAGCTCCTCGATAACTCCAACTCTCCCAAACCGGTGGTGGACCTCGACATGGATGAAGATGCAATTGAGATTGGAAGTGGGGAAGCTACACCTGTTGGAGCTGCAAAGAGAACTAGAGCGAGTGTTAAGAAAGTTGTTGCTGCTTCTGCTAAGGATATCCCTAATCTTAGGGATAATATCAAAGACCTGTATGGGATTAGCAGTAACTTGGCTAATGCCTTGAAAAATATAAATTGGTTCCTTTTGTCGGGTCTGACTGATTTTTTGCTGGTTTTTTCTAGTTATTTTGCTGATTTTCCTAATGTTTGTTCATCCTGGTTTCTTGATGCTTTTATCTTGTAAGGTCCTTTTGTAAAGGGTTTCGGGGCCCCTTCAAAACCTACTTTTACTTTAATCAAAAACTTCTTTTTTTGAAAATTTTTGAGCTCCAATTCTAGAGAATAATTCAATTCATTTAATTTGCTTTTCTGATTTCAAGTTCTAAATTTAGAAAAAAAGAAATAATATCTCAAGTTTGATTTCTCTCTTAATTCAATTCTTTTATTTTATTTTCAATTCAACTCTTTCTTTGTAATTAATTCCTCTTTTGTAATAAATTAATTCTTTTTTTTGCATGATTAAATAGAAAATTTATTAATTAATTAAATATGTAAGGATATTCAATAAATTAAATAGGATAATTGATTCAAAATGATTTTCTTGGAATGATATTAATTAATTAAATAAATATTTAATTAATATTGAGTAATTGACTTGCCATGTGACAGTTGATGATTAAATAATTAATTATGTGCTCGAGATTGATTTAATTGCCTTTGATTAGGACCTTGGTGGTATTGTCGAGATTAGGGGCCCATGGTTTAGATGACCATTTTTAGGGTATTACACCAGGCAGATTGAGAAAAGAAAGGAAAGTTTGAACCAAACTGGTTAGGTCCATTTGTGGTCACAGCAATATTTGGGTCAGGAGCATATCAGCTATCAACACAAGATGGAGATTAGCTTGAGGAACCTATCAATAGCATGCATCTAAAAAAGTTTTATGTTTGAAAAAGAAGGAAAAATAGAAAAAAAAAAAGTGAAAAAAAAATCAAATATGAGAAAAAGTGCAATAAAAATAGATGGTGAAAACCTGGCAGATAGGGACTATCTATCCACTAGCTCTTCCATCTATTAGTTCATGCATCTTTTCTGCTTGCATTCATTCATTTTCCATCAGCATTGATCATAATAAAGCCTTTGTACATACGCAAACATCCCAGGTGGCTTCTTGCCATGGTTTGGATCATTGGATATATCATAACAAATTTGTTTCTAGGCTTGGGGCAAAATCCTACACCTAGTTGGGGGAAAACTCTTGATCATTTTGAGCTTAATCAAACAAGTAGAACAATAGTTAGACAACTCTTATCAAGCAAAAACTAAGACACATCCAACATTGAACATGATATCAAACTATCAATTATCAAGCTATCACGAAGTCAATCTAAGCACATCACACACTTTTCAATGGATAATATCTTTTGGATGATGATTTTAACATGATTGTTCAACTTTTCTATATTGTTTTTCACTATCATGATATTTGAGTGACTCCAAGATGTCTTTGACTAGAGGAGAAAGGAATGCAAATGATATTTTTCTTGTCTATTGTATAAAAATTAATCATTAAATGTGCAAATTTGTCTCGGGACATGATCATTGGAGTATCATTGAAGACATTTCCAATCTGTGTATTAAAATGATTAATAATACCTATTTTACACAAGCAACACTCGGGTCATCTCAGTTCAATTGTACCTCGATGCTTGTGCTAACTTGCTATATCAAAATCTAGGAAAGAAGTGCTCAAGTCATCATGGTTTAATTATACCATCAATTTTTGCACTCACTTCCCACATTTCAAAATCTCAATGATGACAAAAACGCAATAATCCAGTGACTGGTCTGGTCATAGCTTTTCATTTTAGCTTGCATTTCATTCTTGCATGGGATCCCACATGATCCTTTTATCCAAGGTTAAATCTATCGCAGGAATCATCAAATTATTATCATAAGTGTATATGCAATCAAATGAATAACTCATATATCCTTAGATATTGTCGACCTCGCAAAAATCTTATGCTATCTCTCTCAATAGAATCAACATTAGCATATCCAAATATTTCAGCAACTTGATATCAACAAACTGTCAATTCTTTATCTAATCAACCTTATCAAATCAAATCAATCAACCAAACCTAATCGATCTATCATGTCTTATATAGGATGTATCCTTCCTAAAACCAGACGTTCTGATCATGTCTTATATAGGATGAATCCTTCCTGAAACCAGACGCTTTGATCATCTTTGTCTTATACAGAAGGTGTCATTCCTAAAACCAAACTGAATCTCGATCTTATCAATCTAATTGATCGAGATTTATCAATCTTATCGATCTAAGAAATCAATCTAATTTAAGAACTCACACTTTCATCAACCACGGTTGCAAAAATTAAATCAAATCTATCAGGATATCAATTGCGCAAAAACTTCAAAGATCAATTATCTCAATTGATCTCCCGAGGGGGCATCATCATATTGGAATTTAGCAATCAAGAGTTGGGGCATCCTATCAAACCAATATCATCATCAAAATGAGATTATTCTTTGAATCAATGCGTCATCATAGCTCACTTCAAAGAGGGGCAAAATGTATAAACCTAAAAATGCTCTGAAGATAATTAATTGAATAAGCAATTATTTAATTAATCTCCCTCCCCAATTTAATTGAATTCATCAACAATTTGATTAAATCCTCCCCTTTCATCTACTTATTAATAAATCTAAGGATTTATTTAATAAGTTCACAATCAATATCTCCTTTGATTAATTAATTCAAATTAATTAATTCTTCCCCATCAAAATCATTTCTTCTAATCTTCTGATTAATTAAAATAAATCAATTATGAGTTGTTGAAATTAATTAGCCTTTTCCTTTTATTTGAATTTTTAAATTCAAATATCCTAACTTTTAACCACCTAACCTAACCATTCCTAAACCTAACCCATTCCATTTACCCACATGTCCCCTTTCCTTGAACACTTTACCCTCCCATGAGAAAATCTTTGTGACGCTTGTCACTAAGTGTTCCCTTTCATCTAACCTCTTCTAGAATCTTTGTGACATTTGTCACTAAGTGTTCCCTTTCATCCAACCTCTTCTAGAAGCCTCTTGACACTTGTCACCATAGAGATGACAGATGTTCTCTTTAATCCAACCCCTTTGCTAGCCTCATCCAATTTAATCATTGATATCTTCAAATCAATCTTGACCATTGATTCATGTCACCTCACCCCTAGCCTTGGAAATCCTATAAATAGACTCCATTTTGGAGCATAAAGGATCCCATCTCATTTTCATTCAAGCATTGTTATTATAGGCATATAGCTCTTAGAAAATCATTCTTAGCTTTGTTATCATATTCAATTTTAGCTTAATTGCATTCATTCTAGCATAGTTTCTAGAATAATCATGAAATCATGTAGCTCAATCATGCTATCATTGCTAGATCATGCATCTTCATCATTTAAATCCTCCATCTAAGTGTAGTCAAGTCACTGGAATTTGCATAACTAGATCTGAGAGCAAAATTCATACTTGCATTTACTAGGAGGCAATAGATCGATTAGCTATGGTTTTATCTTTCGTTGATTAATTTTCTAACCATTGCTTGTAATGATTTATTGAGTGTTTTGTGTTGCAGCTACAGGTATAACATGTACACACTTCACAGGCACGACACTCCCTATGTCGGCCTTTGATTAGGGGATAATTAACCCTCCAAGGCAAGTATAAAAGGGGGCTTAATTCTCTCATTCGGGTAAGAAGAAGAAGAGGAAGGATGATAGAGGTGAACAAGAAAGAGGTCTTCATTATTGTCATCAAGCGTTCAAGTGTTCAAGCATTCAAGCATTCTTCAAGTCTTCTTTATTCATTAATTAGAGAAACATTACAACATTCATTTGCAAGCATGTGTGTGTTAGGGTTTTGTCATGTTACATGTCATTTCATGCAACACTTGTGATTACATTCAAGAAGAAAAGCAACCATCATCAACAACTTGCAGATCTACAAGGTATACATTTCTATTATTCACATTTAAGCATTTGCAATTACTTTCTTTCAAGGTTGATTCCTCAACTGGGGTTTGACTACGGCAAGTCCCTATCCACAACCCTTCTTCCTCTCATTTCTATGTGTAGGTTTCAGATGCTAAGTAGTAATTGCAGGTTTAGGCTTCATTTTCAGAGACGGAAAAACCCTTTTCTATGCGCGGATTTTTCGGAGGACTGAGTGCAGCTTCAACCCAGTCATGACAAATTTTCTACAAATTTACAAGGAAGATTTGTATCAGTCAAAATATCTCAGATCCAAAGTTACAATGCAATCCAAAATCGATAGCTCCTTATTTCATCCATTTTATCTTCATTTTCTGCATAGTCAACAAGCCAACATATCTATTTACAACAGAGGGTAAATCGCATTCTAACACTTGCAATTCACTTAGCATTCACATCCTTATTCCCCTTGGATTTGGATCTAGTGGATTCAACCCCTCTTTTGAATGTAAAGTATCTCCAAAGTGAAAATCATCCTAGTGGTTTCCTTTCTCTCCTAGGTGGGGAACCACTAGGATCCAATTTTTCACTTTATAGTTGAGTTGCGCGTTATGCGTTTGTGAATTTAAATTATTGTCTTCTTATGATTTTTAATGAGAAATTATTTATTAATACCTTATGGTTATTAATAATAAATGGATATTGTGTTTATGAAATTAAATTAAAAATAAATGATTAAGAGCATGTTTGTGGTTAAATAGATTAATCAATTATTTTAATTGGTTAGTTAAGATTGATTGTTGAATTATTAATGAAATTTATATTATGTTTTTTTCATTTGTTTTTTCTTTTTTATAAAAAAAGGATAAAGTTATTTTTACCTTTATGTATTTTAAATGTTTAAATTGTTTTTTTTAGTATGTGAGGAAAAATGAATTCAAATTAAAAAATAGGTAAATGCAAATATAATGTTTGAAAAGAAAAGAAATAGATTTTTCAATTTTCATTAAAAAATGAATTTGACCTAAAAAAGATATTTGTGGAGAAAAAAATCCTTTATAATTTGGAAAATGTTTCCAAATTATGCATCTGGACATTTTGAAAAAAAAATTCTTGACTCTATTTTTTAGGTGGTTTTAGCTAGAGAATTTGTTTGTTTGGAAAATCTGGTTTCCTGTGTTGAAGGGGTTTCTGCTGGTAGAAGATTTGGGCTCATCTCCAAACTTCTCTTCCAGGAAAGCAATTATAGGTTGGAGTTTCACACCTCTATTTTGGAATTTTAGTGTAATTGAATAAATTGATGTGTTGTTGTGTGCTATGTTAGTAAGGGTAAATTATTGTAGAGTTTTGAAGAAAGAGGAAAAGGGTTGTAATTTTGTTTGTGTAAATGAAAATTTCTGGTTTGGTTTGTTTTAAATTTTGCCATTTGAGTCTCAGGAAATGATTGATTGTTTAAATCTGGGTTGAGACTTCTTAAATTTCCAAAAAAAATATGCCCATCCTAGGGCTGGGTTGAGACTTCTTAAATTTCCAAAAAAAAAATATGCCCATCCTAGGGCTAGCCTTTGGGAAGAACTTATTTGCCTGGAAATTTTGGTGGTTTGTTGTTTATTAGTTTTTGAATTTTCGTCTGGTAATTTTTTTACTTCTCTGTGTTTGCATCATAGAGAAGGGGGAAATAAAATTTTAATTTATACTTCTATTGGAGGGGTTATGCTGTTAAAATTTTATTTTAAAAAATTGTTTAAATATTCCCTTAGTGAATTTATTAGTTCTGGGCATTTTTTTTTTTTAAAGTTGTTATTGTTTTTTTTTAAAAAGAGGAGAAAAAATTAAAAATTAAATTATTTTAATTTTGATTGGGAGGATGTCCCCGTGGGGAGCTGTGGCTTCCCCACAGTTGTGGGGAGCCATAGCCTTGGTTGTGGTTTCCCCACATGTCATGGGGAGCCACAATGTAGCCCTTCCCCATAGTCCGTGAGGAGCCACGTGTTGTGGGGTGGACCACCTGTGGTCCCCATGCCCCCCTTCCCCTTTGCTTTGGTTTTTTTCTTTTTTTAAATAGTTTCTTTTATTATTAATTAAATTATTAATATATATATATATATTATTTTGGAAAAATAAGGAAAATAGAGATTCATGATTTATGAAAAAATATCAGATTTATAATATATATATATATATATATATATATTAAAAAAATCATATATATACACATATATATAATTATACATATATATACATATACATATATATCTATATATACATACATATATGTGTGTGTGTAGATAGATATATATATATACATACATACATATATATAATTATATATATATATATACTTGTGTATATGGTTCAAATGCGATTAAGATGGTTTTGAAATTCTCAATGGATATAGAAAATATTGATTTGAATATTTTAACTAAATTTGTGAGATTATTGTTAATAAATGATTTATTTTGGAACTTAGAAATTTAGAAAACTTGGTCAATTGTGTATTAGGAGAGAAAATAAATATTTATTCTGTAATAAATGTGTAGCGTCGTAAATTGTACGCACTTGCTAGGGTGGTACAATTTCACACCTAGTTTAGCACCCGCCTTGGCGCATTTTGCATTTTGCATTACATTTCCCCTTTAGCACTTAATTAATTAAATTAATTAGGTCTAAGGTTCTATTTCATCATCTTCCATATCATAAAGTTGGGCCCTTTCAAAGGTTCTATTTCATCATCTTCCATATCATAAAGTTGGGCCCTTTCATTAAAGTGTGCCCTTTTCATTTTATTCTTCCAATACGTCATTTAATCAAAAACCCTAATTAGGTCCTATTTTGAACTTGGGGGCTTGATTTCGGGGGTCAAAACATCTCGAAATCACCTGTAACTTCGGGATTCTCTCTAAAATCATCATATCCGACGGCCCTAAAAATTTGGTGAAAAGTTGTCGAGACCATGGCGCCCGGAGAGGACCATGGCGCCCGGAGTGCACATGGTCCCGGACATTTTTCCCAAAATTTTAGGAGCGCAATCCAATCATAAAATAAATCTTAACCCCAAGAAATTGGCGGGAGATTCAATCTCTAGGTCGGCCAAAAGATGAAATTACGACCTAAGGTTTCATACATAAGAGCTCTCTTTCTTCATTTGAAAGGATCGGAATTTTGGCTTTCAGGGACCTTATATGCAGCGAAAGAGAAAATCTTTGAAGACTTCAACAAAATTCAACATCCATCCATCAAGCATTCATCAATTTCATTCATTCATTTAGGGTTTTGAAGGCATTGAAGAGCAATAAGAGATTACCGACTGAAGATTGGCTTGTACCCCTCCCTTGGGGTTGGGTATGATTTCATGTTGTTTTCATGTCTTTGCATAAGCCTCATTATATCATTTGTATTTATGCTTTAGATCACTTTGCATCTTGATTTAGAGCATCTACATTATCATTTACAAGCAATTAGGGTTTACTTTCTAGGTTGCTCTAGTTTGCTTTCTTGCATTTTAGGACCTTGCACACACACTAGGTCTGCACACACAATACATTTTACAATACAACTTGGCTATTCATGGAGGTGGAAATCACCGAAGTGGGGGTTTGACTAAGGAAAAACCCTATATAGCCGCCCAAAACACCTTTTCAGATATAAGTGCAGGTTTCGGGACTCGGACGACGCCGCAGGTTACAGATCCGGGAGAAGCAGACTGAGACCGACCTTCCCACCAAATTTCAGAGCAAAAGACCAGGACAGGGGTGTGGGGTGCCCTGGTCCTGCCAGGATAGGGGCACTGGGTGCCCTGGTCCCTGGGACAGGGGCGCTGGGCGCACTGGTCCCTCTGTCAGACAGCATTTTCAGCATTTTTGACAGCTTTTTCCAGAGTGCAAAACAGCAGTTTCCGGAGCAGTTTCAGGGGCAGAATCAGGACAGTGGTGCCCGCGCCCCCATCCCAAACATTTTCACTCAAATTTTAACTCTGGGTATGCATTTGCATTCTTGTCTTGTCCTTGTGTTTACAGCTTTCCATTGTTTAAGTTCAATTCTACAATCTTGTTATTAGTTCATACTTGCACTTTGGGGTTAGGGATTGAACTTGCATCATTTCATCTTTCAATTGCAACAAAGGAATAGAAATCCTAATAGGTAGCCCATGGCTCTCTCTTCCACAAGAAGAAGTAGCCAATTGTGTGATACCTCTAGGCTCTTTCGTATTCCACAAGTGTGTGGTTGAAAGTGAGATTAGGGCATGTTTGCTTAGTGTCACTTTTTCTCCTACACAAAATGATGGTGTTGTTTCGTTTCTGATTGTTTTTGTATTTAAGTTATATTGCAAGTCCTTTAGTTATAAATGGATTTGGACTTTTTTTTGTATTGTCTTTTCCTCTGGTCGTGTCTCGTGAGTAGACCATGTTTTTCCAGTTGGTTAAAATTTTATGCAAGGGCTTGTATGACCAAGTGTTTCTCAGTTGTTTTGAACTCCCTTTTGTAAATTGGTTTTGGTAGTTTTTCCTTGGAGTTCTTTTGGAAATTTTGTGTAGTGTCATAAGGAAGAGTGGCTTTCGAGTAGGGGTCGCGCCCAAAGGGGTTGGCAGGATAACCCCTCGAAAGTTGGATAAGTAAGTGATAACCTAACAATATATTAGGGATTTGGGTAGATAAAACATTAATTAAGATAATTGTACCCCACTCATGGTTGAGTGCTAGTACAGACTCGGGATGTAGTGGGAAGGCCTGAAATAGAAAACCAACAACCTTGTCCTCATGAAAGGATTGTTTGGGTCTGCATGAGACTTGGATGGAGTTGGGGGTTCGGGAGAGACTACCAGGATAACCCAATATGAGGGCCAGGGCCTATGGAGGCCTGCTAGGATAACCATTCCAAGATATGTGATGACACTCTTCCCTTATGGTCACTAGTTGTAGCCTTTTTTATATCACCTAGAGTTTTGATGTGGAGTCATGTTTGTGAGTATATGCTTTATGTGAGATTCCCAATGTCATGTTTAGACCATGTGTGCATACCTTGTAGTTTTCTAGTGGGTCTTATTTCCATCTCCTAGCATGATGGGGTGGTTATTTTTGAGCCACATGGTCAGGTGGTAGTGTCACTTTCCATCAGGTGCGTGTGTTCCTTCTTGCGGGAGTTGGCTTCACAGATGTTCTAGTTGCTTTTTTGGATTCGAGCATCTCGTATTTCTAGTTGATCCTATATGTCTTCTTGGATCATCTTTGTAAATCTCAGATCTTATATGGTCAGTTGTATTATCTGTTATGTATGCCTTCATGGCAAGATGTAATTTTAATTTAAACATTATGTGTTCTTAGGAGACTTAGTGGTTAAGTGTAATGTAATATTATTTCGATCTTGTAATGTAAAAGAAATGTATTGATGAGAATTAGATTGTTAAATGTATATCTTTTATTAGAATCACTGATGTAATGTAATGGAAAGTATCATCATGAATGAAACATAGAAATGTTAATGATATCACATGCAATTGTATGAAACAATCATTGTATAGTGTAATTGAGTCTTTATGATTAAATTGATCTTAAGTGGATTAATTAACCTTAAGCAATTTTTAGTTTAATTATGTAAACCGTGTTGGGAAACCCTTTAGGAATTTAAGTTAAGTCTTTTGTTTGTGTAGATTAAATGTAATGTTTATCTTAATGCATCATTTAGTTTATTAAATTTTTTTGAAAAAAATTATTTACATGCTTTTTCTAGTGTTTTAGTTTAGTCTCTTCGGGGTTTCCTGGTGGGGCATTACATGTTATCCTTCCTAACTTCCTCCAAGGCTTTTAAGGGGAGAGGTATTGGAGTTATTTATTCAAAAATTACCTCATCATCCCTTTTACTCTTTATCCCTTTAGTGGGACCGTCTAATACCACCCACTCTTTGAGTCATGACATTCCCTAATACTGTCTGAATGGGTGCAAGTGCATTGTGATCAGTATTGGAACCCTGAGGAGGGCTTCAGGACCTTTCCTTCTGGGTACTCAAAAACAAGGGAGAAGTCATCTTAGGGGATTGGTTTTGACTGGGATTGTCAGGAACGACATTTTCTTGAGAGGAAAAGGGATAGTTCATCATTACTTTAGTGGATACCACCACCGCATTCTGCTCTGCCTTTTTGCATACCTCAGGGATCACCGGTTCAAAAGGATTAATAAATAGTTTATTTTCTATAATCTCCCCTTCTTCAATCTTAGCTGGAGAACTATGTTGTTTGTCATCGTTTACCTACCCAGAATGGGCAACACTAACAATGAAGCCACCCCTATCTTTATTGAAGATATATCAATATCATTGCTCCTAAATGTAGGAGCTTGTGGGGGGTTCTTCTTAATAGGGGGATTCCTGATCCTGAAGGAAATGTTATCAGACATTGATCCCATGTAAAATCTAGGTTTGATGAAGTATTTAATATTATCTATAATGAAATCTATGTTACTAAGTTTAGTTGAATTGGTATCCAATTTTACTAACATTTTAAGATCTTTAGAGCGAGACCAAGTCTCTTCCAAACCTATTAAACCTCATAATTTGTCTCCTAGTTTAAAAAAGGAATTGAGAATGCATAAGTTCAACAAGAAGATTTTTAAAAATAATCCACTTTGACATCTTGTTAAATTTATAAGAGCTGGGATTAAAATTTGTATGCCAATCAACGAAAATGAAATTGTAGCCTTTATAAAACACAGGATCCCCAAATAATAATTCATGTTTTAATGCTTCCTATTTGCATTCTATGAGTAGAAAATTATTGTTGAGAGAAATAATACTTACTTGGCCCATGTAATCTATCTCCCACCAATTGGCAATTTTTTCAATAGGTTGCCCGTTCCCACACCACTTGGCAGAAATACCAAATTTTTTGCAACGAACCCTTAATCTTTTGGTGAAAATTTCATCTCTAACCTCCAAATTAGGGCCATCAATGTTGATCGGGCTAGGATTACCATGAGAGCTATTTTTCCAAATGTGTTCTCTAGGTCTAGATTCCCTATTAAGTTGATTCATCTGATGGTTACAAAAATATTTGGGCTCATGGTCCTAATGTTTCCCCAAGAATTTGGGATTTACCTTACCCCTGAGAGGATCAACTTGTTGTAGGTGGGGCATATATTTGTGAGAGATGGAGGGATTATGGACAAACCCTAATTTTGATTCGTGCCTTGGTTGGGAAATCAAGGGCGGGAGGTTAGAGGCCATCTTAGGGTTCCTCTTCATACCCAGAGGAATCAAGTTGGCTCCTAAGGTGTAACCAGAAGTTATAGAGGTAATTGGAGCCATCCATATTCAGTCCCCAAGTTTTTGTCTGATACTATTCCTGGCTCTTCCAACTTTCTCATTCCTATATTGCACATTTATAGCCCTTTGAGATCTCTTCCTCTCACCTCCTTCCATTTGTTGGTAGTTTGCCCTTCCAATCTCGAATCAGGGAGCAAGTCCTAAGGTTGTCGTTCCCTCCCATGGGAGTTTCTCACTAAAAGGAAACATCTATTGTTTTTCTTTGGAGTGGAAGCCCTAAAGGCTAAGGGAGGACGACCTAGGATAGCAAATCGGTTTGCAGTAATTCTTTTTCCTGTTTGAGCATTATCCCACAACTGAATCAAAGTAAAAACACCAAAGCTTTTGGCTACATTTTTTCGTATATTGCAAGCCATTTCACAGAGCCAATATTTTGATTAATATACTTATAACTAAATGAAATTTTAAACCTAACACTAAAGCAAAATTAAATCTAACTAACAAATCATACGGAACCTTACACTAAAGTTCTTATACAATTAGGGTTATAATTTAAGAATAGCTACTATTATATTAGCACTAAAGTTTTGGTAAAATTAGGATTAAAATTTAATAATGGCTACATTTCAATTTTAATTTTGAGTTAACCTAATATTTATAGATATTAAGATAATTTTACTAAAGTTAAAATATTTCAATTAGAAAACAATTTATTCTTAAAAGTTTATTTAAATAATTAATTAGAAATAAATTATCACACTTATAAATAAATGTTTATCTATTTAAATTTTGTTTTGTTATCATTGCAGATGCTACTAGCTTATATATATATAATTGAAATATATTGAGACTTTTTGTTTTGTATCTCTGCTTAAATAATATATGTAACTTTATTAAACTAAAAAATGAAAGCCTCCATATCTTTTGGCTTTCTTTATATATATAAGTTATTTATTGTAATTGTATTGTAGGAATAGACATGTAGCACTATTAGAGTTCCAAGTTGGGTCCGCCTATTAATTTTATAAACTCTTTTGACCCCTATTTACCAATGTTAGATAAAAACAAAATATAGAGTAAATAATTTCTTTTAGTTAGGTTATGATTCTATTTGATGCAATTTAATAAATTTGTCTATAATGGTGGACCGCAGATCTCATGTCGTTGGTGTTAGTTATGTTTTGGACCCTTGTGTTTCTTGTAAATTTTCTGCATTCTATAGTATATATATATTTTGGTTGTAGGTGTTTTTTGGTGCAGGGGCATGTCAATTTTGGTTGCAAGAGTTCTTTGTTGCAGGGCCTTCAAGATATCCCATGAAGATGGATCAGTCCTTCGATGTTGGTTTAGTCCTCTTGCTTTTTGGAGCTATCTTCTTTATTCACTGGGCAGCCTACATTATTTCTTTTTCATGTCCTTATTTTGTAAATAAGCTTGCATGCTCCTACTCTGTAAAATGAGCTTGCATGCTCCTATTTGTAAATGAGCTTGCATGCTCCTTTATTGATCTCTATTTTGTAACTAGCTCCGGCTAGAGGATTGTTCACTACTTCTCTTCTATAGGCATGCTGATGAGCAATGACTAGAGTTTTTTTGGCTGGTTCTTTTCTCTAGGAGCTCAGTTTAAACCAGTTTTTAAATATATTGTAAAAATTATATATTATTAATAAAATATATCAAGTAGCATTGCCACCTTGCCAAATATATATATATATATATATATATATATATATATATATATATATATATATATATATATATATATATATATATATATATATATATATATATATATATATATATATATATATATATATATATATTTAATTTAAAGAAGGGTAATTTTAATAACTATCTTATCTTTAGGCTTTAAATGTAAGGGGGAATTTTTGTAATAAAAAAATACCTTTCAAAATATCTATTCTATTATAAAAAAAACAAAATAAATCAAAAGAATATTTAATTTTAGACATATAGAGAATTGAGTTAATAGAGATTAAAAATATTAATTTGAAATAGGTGGAATTAAAAAAGAAGGGAATGACAAAATTTAATGTATGGTAAAAATGAAGTTTGTTATTTCTTTTTAAGATGTTTGTATTATTGATTGTGTTGAATTACTGCTTAGATTTTAGATTTTATTTTTTATTATATTTAAAATTTAATTTTATGAAGACTAGAGATTATAAATTAGAATTAAGATTAAGATCAAAGATAAATTTAATTATTTAGGTTCATTAATTATTATGAAGGGTAATTTTAATAACTATTAGATTTAGGTTAATTAATATAGATTAATATGAAGACTATTTGACTAATTAACTTTAATTTATTTTATGTTGAACCACTTACTATTTGCATTTTCACTTTCATATTCAAAATTCAATAAAATGAATATTTTTTCTTATTTTAAATTAAATTATATGTATTGCTAAAAAGTTAAATTTTAAAATCACATCAAATAAAATTAATATTTATACATTATAAATTAGAAATGATTTTTTAATAAATTTTCTTTTTTAAATTTAAGTTTTATTTTATTTATAGTTTTTACTATAAAAGTTAAAATTTAAATTTTAACAATCTTAATATAATTTTTAAAATGTTTTATTATAATTATGATTTTAATTTTTTAAACTTAATTTATTTTAAAATATAATTATGTTCATGTTTAAAATTATAATATGTTTTTATGTATTCTTATTGAAAAACCAAATCAAACTAAATTAATATTATCTAGATTCAAAATTATAATTAATTTTTTTAATAATGATAATATAATAATAACAAAGTAATAATCTATTATGATTAATAAGAAATAATGAAACTCGAATATTAATAAAAATAAGATATTAAAATAACTTATGTTGAATCATAAAATTGTTGTAAATTTATGAGTAGATTAATTAACATATTAAAAAAAGAAAAAAAAATTCAAATCTCAAGGCTATGATTTGAGTTTTAAAATTTAAATAATATGACAATGAATAATTTATATATAAATCTAATATGAATTCTTGAGATATGAAAAGTTGTATTTAATAAATATTTAAATAATTTACTAAATTTTATAAAATCTTGATTCCTTATTTTTACTTATTACTTTGAAAATTATCCTAATTATATAAAGATAGATTTTTTAATTATAAATTAGTTTTTCTACTAAAATTTATTTAATGTGTGCATACACATGGTCTATTTATTTAAGAGTATTTACAATAATATGTATTTAATTATTTTATTTTTTTAAGAGGTTTATGTATTGATAAAATTTTATTTAGGGGATACAATTTAGTTTTTCTTTGTAATTTGGATAAATAGAATTGTAGTTTGATAGTGCTTATAATTATTAGCTTGATATTAATTATGATACCATAATAAGTGATATTATTTTATATTGATGAAATTATAAAATGATGATTTAGTTGTCCTTTTTTTTATCGTAATTTTATAATGTTATTAAGATAAAAGATAGTACATGCTAAACTATCATCCACCCAAAACAGGCATCTGAACTCCAAACCACCCTATCAAAACCATGCTAATCATCAAATAGAAACACAAAAAATCCTCCCCCATCCTCACTATAAAATGTAAGTTCAATTACAACATGCCAAAAT
The DNA here is from genome assembly GCF_030272615.1 of Cryptomeria japonica. NCBI lineage: Eukaryota > Viridiplantae > Streptophyta > Pinopsida > Cupressales > Cupressaceae > Cryptomeria > Cryptomeria japonica. Next base: position 422,221,470 of record NC_081413.1, on the reverse strand, counting down.
GGCATAAACTGTTCATTAGAAAAAAGAAACAAAAGATTGTGTACCAAGGGGTACCATTGTTCACCCTAATTCTTCAGTCATCAACAACATTATATGAGCACGGAGCATCCTTCAACCTATTCGAACCACCCACTGCCCTGCCCTATTCGACTTGTCTTGCCAACTCTGCAGAGAGTCGTTTGGTGATCGGCCTCCTTCTTCGCACCTCGCCCACCATCCTAGTCTCCTCACCTGCATGTCTGATAATTTCTTCTAGCTCCATTATCTAAACATAGACTTCCAAACCCTCTCACCCTTGCCTCGCATCATCTTGGAACTAGGTTTTGACCTCCTCATGGTGTTCCAGAAATGGAATTCATGAGTGTCTATCTCAGAGCTCAACATTGTTCTTTGGAATGCCTTCAGAGACATTGAAGCCCCAACCCGAAACAACCCACTCTAATAGAGACTCCAAGTTTAACAGATATGCACTCTGAACAATCTTCCTCATCACCTTCTTAACCTCCTCACATGAATGACCCAAGTCCAATCCCCAAGCCATGATGAGAGAATAGATATCAACTCTCGAACGATATCTATGGCCAATTACCGCCACCTCCTTGCCAAGAACCAGTTGAACTACTTTCAAGAACAGAGGGTCCTTTGCCAAAAACATATTCTCAAGCCTCTTCATGCGAACAGGACCCCAAAAAGCTGACATTAGCTTCGAAGATTTCAGAGTAAATTTTTCTTCCATGTTGGTGGCCCCTCAAACTATCAAGCTCTGCAAAAAAAAATGTAATCTTCCCCACCAAACTTTGTCAATAGACACATTGAATGAGCGAAGATACCAATTTTAGAAATAAAGAAGGCACGCTCCACAACCGCCACCATTTTAGAAAACATTCTGCATTAATCGTCCATAAACATGAACTAGATTTAGCGCTTTGGATAAAAAGAAGGCTGCAAGTTGCACACATCAAATTTGCAAAAGTATTGTACTTGGCAAGTTGTCTTAACTCCATCGCACAATGTTATCATTACTATCCCACCACCTCACCTTTGGAGAGCTCACACGTCATGTTGGACAGGTCGTCAACAATGGCATTCCCACTTTGTTTAACATGGGAAATATAGAAGTCTTGGAAGGATTTTAATTTTGCACAAATAATATTTATGAAATTATTCAATTTCCAACACAGGGTGTCACCTTTCATAAGAGCATTAATAATGACTTGGGAATCCCCCTCCAAGTGGACTTTCATAGCCTTCATGTTCACTGCCAAGTCAGTAGCTAGCAATGTCATTTGAACCTCCACTTCATTATTAGTTCCATCCTTTAATCTTTTAGCGCTTGTGAAGAGAATCTTCTCATCATCATCACAGGCCACGCACCCCGCACCTGAAGTGCCCAGATTCCCCCTTGAGGCCCCATCAAATTTAATCTTCACCTAGCCCCTCTCAGGTTTTGACCAACTCACTTCATCAGTATCAGGAAAAATACACACAGGATTAACCCTAGGAAACCCATGAACAGGTTTGAGATGAATAAGAGGCCACCTAGCTTGAATGCAATGGTCACCCAAACTATACAGGTATTGCACAAAATTATGATTAATTGTCATTGTAGAGACCACTTCAAAAATAGCCCTCTCCACCCTGTCACAAACTCTATCAAGCACTTCTGTTTTATTCTAAAAAAATCTCCTATTTCTTTCTTTCCAAAGTTCCCAAACAACAATGGAGGGTGAGACCGTCCATACACATGACAAGGCTGACTTTCTATTCTCCAAAAAACAACTTTTAAAGTGATCAGATATGTTATCTGGAAGAGGGGTTTGCCACCCCAGTTTTCGTAGTAAGAATTTGCATACACCTTGAGCCAAATCACATTGTAACAATAATTGATCCAGTGATTCCTCCTTTTCTCAAAACCAACCAGGCAAAACCCCAACCTTGGGAAGACACTTAGAGCTCAAGCATAACTTTGAAGGCCAATTTAGTTGGATCTCTCCATTCTCAATAATATTATAGCCAATTTTGACTGAGTATACTCCTGATTTTGGGCCACATCATTTAATAACATCATCTTTCAGGCCAAGAACTGGAGAGCACTCATCCAAAATATTGCAAAAACTCAGTTTTTGTTGGGAAGATAATGGCAACACATCAACATCTTTCTACTGCCAAACATCAAATCCCTTACACCATTCTAAGAACAAGTAATTCTTAACTTTTGTGCCCCACATGACCTCAAATGTCTGTTTGATTTGAGCTACATCTCCCCTTGTGGATAGGGCAGGTTTGTCATCCCAAGAATCTATCTAGAAATAAGCTTTCTCCCCATTCCCCAATTGCCAAGTGATGTGTTCTGTGATCACTTTTTTGCATGACAACAAAAATTTCCACATTGTTGATCCTCTAGGAGGACCACAAATAGTAAAAATTATCTCGCTATCTAATGAGTCCAGATATTTGTGTTTCAGGATTTGGACCTATTTGTGATTGGGTTTCTCATATATCTGCCAAATCAATTTAGCACCCATAGCTTCATTCAAGTAGCACCACTTTCTCAAACATGCACCTCTCACCAATCATGGTTGACACACTTTATCCCATGCTACTAGAGGAATTTTATCATGATCACTCTTGCCATTCCAAAAGAATTTCCTCATGAATTGATTAATACTTCTTTCTATTTTTACCGGTACTTTAAAGCACATCATGGAGTAAACCGACATTGTAGATAAGACCGATTTAAGCAACAACAACCTGCCAGCCAAGGTGAGTCGTTTACACTTCCATCCTTCTAACTTGTTAACACAGCTATCAAATAATCTCTACCACATATTTGTTCTATTTGGTCCCCCAAACAAAGGTGTTCCCAGGAATTTCTGCGGGAGTGAGCCAGCTTTGACACCCAGAATCTTAACTATTTCTCTTTGCTTTCTCAGATCAGTATTAAAGAAGAAAATGTTAGATTTATTCCAGTTCACCTCCTGCCCGGACGCTTCACAAAAAACATTGAGAGTTTTTTTTATAAGATAATTTTTCTTTAACGAGGCATCCCCAAAAAGGATTGTATCATCTACAAATTGTTGATGAGTGACATATCAACACCTTTAGCAACAAGAACACCTTTCCACTTGCTCTCTCATCTCAACTATTGAATATATCTACCAAGAGCCACAGCCAATATAATGAAGAGAAAGAGGGAGAGAGGATCCCCCTACCTTAGGCCACGAGAAGCTTGGAAAAATTCTTGTGGGCTTCCATTGACTAAAACAAAAATACACGACCCATCAATACATGCCTTCACCCAATTTATCCAGTGGGAAGAGAAACCAAACCTCTCAAGGATAGGAAAAATGAAATCATGGTCCACCATGTCATAAGCTTTCCTGATGTCCAATTTGATTAACATCCGCTCAACCTTTTCTTTTTTAATAGAATGAATAGCTTCATGAGCTATAATAATACCTTCCACAATAGATCTACTCGAGACAAAGCCACTTTGTTCCTTAGAGATGATGAACTCTAGAAGAGGTTTCAGTTTGTTCATAATAACTTTGGCAATCACCTTATATAACACATTGTAGAGAGAAATAGGTCTGAAATCCCCAAAGGAGGTTGGTTTCTCAACTTTGGGGATTAAAGAAAGAAAGGTACAATTTAGTTCTTGTTCAACCTTGACATTAACTCTCACCTCTTCCACCACCTGCCAGACATCATGACCTACCACAACCCAAAATAATTGATAAAAAAGCAGGGAACCCATCCGGTCTAGGGGCCTTGTCACCCACCATCAAAAAAATAGTCTGTCTTACCTCTTCAAACAAAATGGTTTTGCATAGGAATTGATTATGATTCTCAGAAATAACCTTTGGAATATTATCTTGGAGAGTATCTTAGCGCTGAGAATCAAAAATATGATTAATTGAATGTAGCTCCATGAAAAAATCCACCACTTCTTTGTTGATGTCCTCCAAGTTATCCAAAACAACATTTGCCATGTCCTTGATAGAAGCCACCTTGTTCCAAGATCTCCTGACCTTGACAGAGTTATGAAAAAACTTTGTGTTTATGTTACCTTCCTTTAACCAACCTTCTCTAGACTTTTGTTTCCAGTACACCTCTTCTCTAGCCAGAATTTCATTGTACTTAGATTTGAGGGCCTTTTCCTTGTTTGAAGCTTCCAATGTCATTCCTTGGTCCATTATAGTCGAATCTAGATCCTTAAGCTCTTCAACAGTACTTATATTCACTAAAATATTCCCAAATTTAACCTTGTTCCATTCCTTTAGCTTGCCTTTGAGATACTATAGTTTTTTAAAAACCTTAAAGGCCCACAATCCATTGATCATTGGAGCATCCAACCACCAGGAATTTACTAATTCTTTCAACATGGAGTTGTGTAGCTACATATTTTCAAATTTAAAGGGACATCTTATCAGAGCACTATCTAGACAAATCAAAAGCTCAATAGAGAAATGGTCAGAAGTAACCATCGAAAAAACCCTAGCTACGAAAAGAAGGGGTTTAGAAGCCCAATTACCACCAAAAAAATAACTTTCTAACTTCCTCACTATGTGCTCCCTACCAATCCTTTGATTTTACCAAGTGAAGGTCCCTTTGTTACTCTTGACTTCCCGCAAACGATTGCCTGAAACAAAGTTTTGAAACCCCATTTGTGAGGTAGTGACACCCACCTTACCTCCTTTTCCTATCTTCAGATTCCAAAATAGCATTGAAATCACCCCCAAGCACCACCAAATATTGAGACAAGTTGCTCAAAATCACTGACATTTGTTTCCATATTTCCAGTTGTAGATTATCTTGTGTTGGCCCATAGACGTTAATCATAAAGAAGTCACAACTAATACCAAATGAATGGACTTTGCACAATTGCCATGACTGCAAATTTATTAGTTCCTCCAACTGAATGAGAGCAAGGTTCCAAATAATACCAAGCCCACTTGAAGAACCCATAGCACTCAATAAAATACCTACCCAAGACCTCCAGGTACTGAGCCACCCAACAACCTCCTCCAAGCCAAGCTTAGATTCTTGTAGGAAAATGAGATTCAGTTTTATCTGATCAAGCCCTCACTTGATCAGACGTCGCTTGTCAGGGGCATTGCAGCCCCTGATATTCCATCTAAGAAGTTTCATTTTCCTTCAGGAAGGGGACCTCCCTTCCCTACTGAAAGTTTGGATTGACCTTTAGCATTCCCATCCATCACAATCTAGATTCTATTAGGCTTTCGTCCCCTAGATTTCTTTTCACCAATAGAAGCTTTATTAATTTGAGAATCGGATTGTTGAATGGTCCAGCACTCCAAAATTTCCTCTTCATCAAAATCTCCCTAGTCTTCATCCTCATCTTCCCAAATAGTATCATCTCCCCCTTCACCAGAACCTGTCCCTATTTCATTAATCAAGTTAACACATTGCTCTTGTTCATGTATCTGATTACAATCTATTGTCTAACCTTCTGGGAGCCTTCAATACTCGCATCAATAATATTAATAGTAGCTTCAACCTTATTTAGAACTTCTTCCACTAACTGTGTGGCATCCAGCTGATTTGCTAAATGTATCCCTCCTATCTTGTCATCCATTTTTATTTTCCCTACAATAGGTCCACAGTCCCCCTTCTCTGGCTCCACAAAGGGTGAAGCCCCAACTTCCTGAGTATGAGACTAACCAGATGCCTTATTTACCTCAGTGAGTTGTTCCACTCTAACTTCCAATGAGAAATCAACTAACTTTCCCTTAGGACCTATCAAACAGACCTCCTTCGAATGTCCATCCTTGTTACAAACTGAGCATTTTTCCAGATGGTCATCAACCTTAATCTATTGCAACCAGTTGTTAGATACTAGATCAGTCCCAAAGACACTGAGAGGGGGGCGTGAATCTAACCAGTTAACAACGGATTTAAACTTTTTTGCAGCTTTATAACCTAAATGAATATACCGGTAAACAAGTAATATGCAGTAAAGAGAAATAAGAGAGACAACATCAATGCATACCATAACACAAGATATTTTCGGCAAGGAAACCCGGTAGGGGAAAAACCTCGGTGGGATTTATGACCCACAATATTTACTCACTGGCCAATATGAATAAATATTATGCATACAATAGGGGCCTGCACATGTAGGAAGGCCAACAGCCTAAAGCTCACTGCTCAACAACAAAACTGGAATCTCACTGACTACAAAATTGGATGATTAAATCCAATGATAATGTATTACTCAAAATAGCATCTGCAATGCTAGATTCAGTACCAATTTAAGCTCTGTCAAATACCTCTTCCATAAACCTTACTTCGCTTTGCTTTGCTTTTATTTGCTCATAAAATATTTACATCAAAATGCATATATAGATATTCACTCTCATATTCATTACCTAATTACATAATCATTTCCTACAAAATGACCTATAAGATCTCATACATATATGAGTCTTTACAATACATCATGTCGGCTACAAATAATTAATTGCATTACAATATAATCTGCATAAACAAAACTTTATCTTATGTCGGCCTAGGTGTCGGTATGATTCATAGCCAGTGTAAACTAGATGCTGGTGTGAATGAACTTTGAGTAGCCGTCGGTGTCAGCATGTGAAGTATGTTGCTGGTATAATCAATAGAATCTTGTAGAGCCCTGTTACCAGCTGGTTTCCATTAATGACAACATCAACCATTCTCATCTGAGTGTGTAATGCCAACACCAGCAACCCGCATTTGTATTAATTTCTATCCATGAGGCTTCTAGCTAACACAAATTCTTGCGTACAAGCTAAAATCTTCCTTTTGAATAGCTTCATCCTTTTTGAGATAGAACCCTAATTTATTCCCAATCATTTAGAGGATTTCCTCATTCCAATACTCCCTAGGGAGATTATATAGTCCTAGCCAAACAAGAACCTCTTCCACAGAGGCCTTAATTGTTAGGATTCCCACAGATACTGAGAGGGGGGGTGAATCAGTATCTAACTGGTTGTAAGATTTTCTTAACTTAAAACATGTGAAGCATATTAATACTGTGTACCGATAAATAGAAAGTAATGCAATAAATAGAGACAAAAGCAACCACATGAAAAAAACACCATAACACAATATTTTAATGAGGAAACCCGATGTGGGAAAAATCTCGGTGGGATTTGTGACCCACAATATTCACTTACTGGCCATAAGAAAATATTGCTGGTACAAGAGGGGCCTGCACATGCAGGAAGGCCAAGTGCCTAGAGCTCACTGCTCAAATATAGAATGGGAAGTCTCACTGACTTACAAAATGGATTATATAAATCCAATGTCTTGTACTGCTTCAAAATAGCATCTACTGTGCCAGATCCAGTACCAGTTTCTGATCTGCTTCTTACATAAACCCTTAACCTATAATTCGCATAATAGGTCTGCCTTATTTCGCCTAATTACATTCCTCTATCTATTTCAAAATTTTCTACAATGATCTCTCTTAAATAAGAGTCATTTTACAACTTGCCAAGTCAACTTACAATGATTTTACAATAATAAATAAAATATATTAACAACAAAATTCATGTCAGCTTCTGTGTCGGTATGCTTCCTTTTACTGTCAGTGTCGGTGGTCTGTGTGCCGGTGTAGAATCTAACTTTGCTGGTGTCGGTGGATTGCCTTGCTAGTGTCATAGGATTGTAAGGTTGCCATCAATGACAAAACCTTCAATCACCTACAATGTCTCATTGGAGTGTGCGTTTGCCAACAATCTCCCCCTTTGGCATTGATGGCAACACTCATGAGAAAATTCAAAAAGTGTAGTCAAAAAATATGTTACCAAAAATCTGTGAACCAAAAATGTGTGAACTCCCCCTGAGCAGATGAGTCTTTAGCTGATTATTTTCTGATACCACTACTCCCCCTTTGGCATCAATGACAAAGGTTGTCAAAGTGTCAATAGAGTATGGTTTCCTATCTCAACCTTGTAACCGGTTGGTTACAATTTGAAAAAGTTATGCTAGAACCAAATTCAAGTTCTCGATGAACTTTTTATTGTCTTTTATTGCGGCCTCTGTCCTCTGAACTGTACCAGTGAGGTGTTGCATTTGCTCTGCCGGTGTTTTCTGTCCTTGTACTAATGCATCAGATATTTCTTTCCTTAAACATGCGAGGTAGTCCAACTGTGTTGTCTACCAGTGAGGACTTGCTTCTACAAAATTTAGCAATAATAAACAAAATATATTAACAACAAAATTCTTGTCGGCTTCTATGCCGGTATGCTTCCTTTTACTGCCGGTGCCAGTGGTCTGTGTGCCGGTGTAGAATCTAACTTTGTTGGTGTCGGTGGATTGCCTTGCTGGTGTCATAGGATTGTAAGGTTGCCATCAATGACAAAACCTTCAATCACCTGCAATGTCTCATTGGAGTGTGCATTTACCAACATTAATAGGGTTTAAATTTGGTTCCCAGTCTCTAATGTAAATACCTTTTCCTCCTAAGAAAAAAGGCCCATTATTGAGAACCCAATTCTTGTCTTTCTTGTTTTTTGTTATGACTAGGAAAAAATCCATTTAGCATAATCTTGATCTCCACATTGAAAGGCCACTTCTCCTTACACCATTTCTTAATACAACACATAGTCGGCCAGTCCCCTAAGCATTTCAGAAAAAAAAAAAAAAAAAAAAAAAAAAAAAAGAAAACCCTATCTCTAAAAAATGCCACAAAATCATTCCAACTTTTGCAATTCAGGAAGAAGGACAGCTTTTGGGATTCCATAGGTTTAGGTTTTACCATTTCTATCGGCTCCAATCTAGGAATCTTCTTCGGCCTCCACTCCTTGTCATAGATCTTCTGCCAGTCTATCTTGGAACTTATTGTATTGGTATTGCGACTGTTGGGGTTGAAATGATGATCACCTCTGGATTGAGGGAAACCTTTCTCCATCTACCGTGTGTTCTAGCATCTGTACCGGACCCTAATACTCTGTTCTAATCCTCCCAAACCCAGTTAGATTTCGTCCATGCTCTGAAACCTGGATCCGCGCAGAATCTTGGCCTATCATTCTACTTAAAATCTCTGAACTCTCTGGGTTGCAGCCTCAATCTCCTGCGCGACAACATAGTCGTTCCTTCCCCTCGCAATTTTTTAGTTATCCTTAATGTAAAGAATAAATAACAAAATATAAGTAAAGAGATGAGAACTTAAATTTAATAGTTCCAAATGAAATCAAATATTCAAATTAACACATATAAAGGGTATGAGGATTAAAGAGGAACGGAGGAAACACATAGTATGTGTAGTCAAAAGATGAGTATATATAAGTTGAGAGATACGGCCCACCATATGAGAAATTTGTGTATCATCAAAGGTTCACCTCAAGGCCTTTATTGTATCCATATGCTAATTTAGAAGAAGTTTCTTGGTAGTGGGATTTTTGATAAACTATGTGCACATATCCTTTATTAAATTTAGGTATGGAGATAGCCAACCAAAATCAAGAGAGCTAAAATAAATCACAAATAGAAGATTAATACGAAATAATAGTGTTATTCTATTGGAGAATACATGTGCAAAAGACTTACCCAACAATGTGTTAAATTGGGTATTGATAGGTAAACACCAAGATATGTGAACTTACAACTAATGTGAGAAAAAAAGGGATGTACTAACATGTGTGCACAACATCTCCATTGAATTAAAAATTATAAAGAATAATAAAGTAGTCAAAAATATTTGATCGATGGAAAATCTCTTGTTTATTGGTTAACTAAAACAATGAGTTGATAATGGATTGGTTAGATAAATGACATGCTAACAAATTTGTATCTTCCATATCTACAAATTCTAACACTGTCTAATAAGATTAAAAAGCATATTGTGCTACATGTTTCCTCGTGTACATATACCCCCGGGGCTATTAGGTACTAAACAAACTTGTCTATATAATATTATGTTCCCCTGACCTTGACCTTAACACTAACCTAACCCTGATTCTAAATCAAACCCTGACCCTGACCCTAACAAAGAAGACATATGAATGATCATGATCACCTGCCTTGGTAGACATGTATGCAAAATGTGGAAGCATTAGTAAGGCAAGTGAATTATTTTAAAGATTAAATTCCAAACAAATATAATTGACAGTTGTGAAGTTAAATTCTACAACCTTTACAAGCATCCTCCATGTGCCAAATTTGTAAATACTTCCTGACAATTAGGTGTTTTGAAAGTGAAAGCTTGACAAGTAATTCTTCTTAATATATATTGCATCAAAATAGATATAATATTTGATTAATTTTGAGAATATGATAGCCTTCAAATAGAATTAGGTTTAGACCCATCACCACAATATATATTACAATTTTTTTTTAACTCTTAGTTTTCTAATATTCTAATTTCCTTTTTAGAAGTTTTAATGAACATTTTTTTATTCTACTGAGTGTAAAGTTTGGCCTTATGTTAGCGGTTGTTTTTCATAAATATGGTCACTGAGAATTGATTGGTTTGCTATTTTAATTGATATATTTTTTGTGACACTCTACTAAGTTATTGTATGTAGTTTGGTTAGTTCCATCATCACAAATAATTTTATACAATTTATATTTTAAATTAATTTGTTTTTACGTTACAAGTAATTATCACTAATAAAAATAGTTTTTACATTTATGATTTTTCCCCCTTCAATATCCAATATATTATTCAAATTATATTTTACTATCGGCGTAACCCTTGCACCTTGTTTTGGTGCAAGTGCCTTGTATTGATTCGTTCTTTTCTTTCGCAATGTTTGTCTCAGATCCTTGAAACTTGTATGATCAATTTCCTCGAGAGGTGATTATATGTACCTTTGAACATCTTCTTTGTATATCACATCAATTGTCACTCATGAGAAAGCTCCTTTTGGATCGGTTTGCATTACTTTATAGGACTAGCACTTGCACCAAATGGAGGTGCAATGGTTATGCCGATAGTAATACATGGCTAAAAATTTTGGACTTATAAATATGGTTAAGTGTCAATTTGCTTAGAACTATGAATAATACAAAATAGCCTATAATTAGTCACTATATACAATGTTTCTATGCTTGCTAGTTCTTTAAATGATGTACCCATTTGAAAGGGGAATTATAATCTTTTAATATTTCCTAATCTTTCTTACAATTCACATGTACTACTCATCAATGATTTTGTATTGTGGCCAATTGCATATTGCACAAGATAATATATCATTTTATTCCCTTCTTATATCATTGATTTATTATAAAATAATTTGTTATGCATTAAGCTTGACCCATACTATTTCTATAAAATTATTGGTTTTCTACTTTGTAGTCAATCAATTGTTTACCTTCTTTAATTTGAGTTTCTAAAAACTTATAAACCCCACAATCTTGTGAACCTAGAATAAGTGCTTAGATCTCAACTTCATTATTTTTTGTAATAGGTAGTTCTTTTAGGTTGTAGCTATTTTCTTTCTTTCAAATTTTTTTATTCCAAAACCTACACTTGATATTTCTCAATTTCAATCAGAGCTCTTAAAAAAAAAATGAAAAGGAAGAAACCACTTTATGGTTTTCTAAATGATTTTTTATACGATTTTTCACAAAACCTATGAACAAGATGAACAATATATATTTTTAAAAAATATATAATATATTTAGAATGGTTTTTTAATTTATCAGTGAAATAAACTAAATTTCGATAAAAATTTGAGGTTTTTAGAAATTCCACCACTTTCTAAAAATAAAAATGTCATAAAACCAACAAAGCATAAAATCTTATTAAAATAAGAATATTGAAACTAAATCATTATGAAATAATCCTAAGATATATATATATATATATATATATATATATATATATATATATATATATATATATATATAAAAGTTAGACTGTTACAATAGAAAATTATTTAAGTTTGTATTTATAATTCTTTAGAATAAGAATATTAGGACTAGATATATCATATTATTTTTTATCATAAATCTCATTAAACTATATTTCTAATCCTAAAATTCATTATAATTGCAAGTTGAAGTTACATTGTAATTATAAGTTGTCATAATCATTTATCAATCTTTTGGCATATACAAACTTTTACATCATTACCTAATGTAAGCTTGATGTAAACTTGTACAATGGTGTTTTGATATAAGCTTGCACCACGGTGTTTTGGAGGACATGAAATGACTGAAAAAAATAGACAAAAATATATTATATTTAAAAGTAAGTCATAAATGTGGGAGTGGATAATTGATCAAAAACTAGAATTAAGAACCAACTATAATAAATGTGAATAAATGTTAATAAATTTACTTGGCATTTCACTCAAATGCATTGCCTCTAAAGACTCTTTAAATTGAACATCCATTTAAACAACATTTTGTATAGTTTATATTTCTGAACTAGTTTGCATTCGTTCATATTTAGTTTTTTATATATTAAAATCACTTTATTTACATTACAAATAATTATCACAAATAAATATAATTCTTTACATTTGAAGTTCATCATCTTCAATATATTCTTCAAAGTATCCATATTTTAACCGATTTGTAATACGATGATATTGATGATTACATGAGATGTGTAGAAGCTTGAACGGTAGATTTGATAAGCTAATAAATTAAGTGCTTTTAGTAATCAAACTATGTTTGGTTGATTCCATGTATTTAGTACAATAAGGTTGTTTATGTCATACACAACATATTTAAGAATTTTAATCAATATTTAGTATCTTTGTTTGAAATATTTTAATTATTTTTAAATATTTAAAACCATTCTTTTATTGTTTTTATTTGTCAAATTTTAAAAAATAAACAAATATCATCATTTCAACAATAAATAAATAAATAATATATTTTTTTTTAAATATATAATTTTTCAATATTAAAAATTCATAATACCAACCTAGGCTCTAAGCTCTATTAATGTATATTGTTAACTTAATAATTTTATTTCTAATTTGGTATTACTTTATTACCATTTTCTAAGTTTTTTTGTAATCAAAATAATTTTTTTAATTTTTTTTAGGCAAAAGTGGCAAGCCACTAGAATATATATATTAATAAAAATTGGTTGAAGAGCTCAATAGTGAAAAAACGGGAAAGAAAACCCTATATCCTTGCTCAATTATAATGAACAAAGGGGAATCATAGCTATAAGAAGAACTGCCCCCACCAACGGTTATCACTAAACTTGAGCACCGGTTTGCCATGATGTATGTCGGTTCACTGTAGATCTGCCTCGACAACCAGACACCGATGAACAAATGTGTATATTGGACCGCAGTAACTTGAAGATCTCGTTTGTCAGTTGACTGTGTAGCTAGTAACTTGAGGATCCGGTTCACTGTAGATCTGCCTCGACAACCGGACACCGGTGAGAAAATATGTATATTGGACTGTGGTAACTTGAGGATCCCATTTATCGATTGACTGTTGTCGGTTGGACTACACCGGATGGGGTAAACCGGTAAAGGTAAACCGGATAGGGAACCAAATGAGCCATAGCAACATAACTATATCAGTTAGGCTGTGGCGGTTTGGAAGAACCGGATATGGTAGACTGGAAGGGCTGAACCAGCGAGGTTATATCAGCTCTAAAAAAAATAGGGCATTTGAAGGATATCATTTGAAACTTGCCCCCCTTAATCTTCCAAAAAAAGCACAATCGAAAGAAGAACCTACTACAGAATGAAACATTTGGATCTTAGAAAAGTACTCTTTATTTAGGCCATATTATCTGGTGTAAAATTGGAAAAAAATGGCATAATCAAAAAATAGGCAAAAATTTTGAGCCATATCGGTTGCCAACAGATTCCTTATACATCAAAATGGAGCATATTCAATGCAGCAAAAAATGAAGTCAGAATCATTTTACTCTTCCATGGCTACGCCACCCAAGATTTGATTTTTGGAGGCATTGAAGGCTAGAATATCTTTCTCCCATTGCACCGCCTCGGCTTCATCTTGAGGGCGATGAAAGACCTCCCAAAAATTGACCTTCGTGTGCTATCGCAATCTGGCATCTCTCGAAGGAGTTGATACAAAGTTTTCCCACTCCTCTGCCACTTCGGGGTGAGAGGAGCTAGTCCATCCTGAGGCCCCATCCTGCACCGGTGCATTAAGGTTTGGCACCCTATGTGAATCCCATCCCCTTTCCTCCGGTTGCGAAATTGGCAGGCTGGGATCAACATTTTCTAGTTCCATGGTCACCATGAGAGCCCCAACTTTGATTCTGACTCTGTGCACTATATGCTCATCCAATTGTCTGCCAAATTGTTGCAGACCATTCTTCACATGACAGAAGTTTTGCCTTTCGAGGGCATGCTTGATTCGGTCATAAAGCACCATGTATGCATGGTTGGATTGAATAAAATATCGTGGAAATAGGCCCCCTAAGAGAGGGCAAGTGCAAGGTACTGAGTCACAAATTCGCGGAAGTCTGCGCGTTGAAAAACGCGCTCTTATAAACGGGGGCCCGTTTTCAAAAAACGGGGGCCCGTTTGTGCTTCGGGCTCCCGAGCCGAAAGGTAACGGGGGTCCGAAGCAAAAAAAAAATGGGCCCCCGTTTTGTTCTAAAACGGGGGCCCGCTTTTAAACAAAACGGGGGCTCGTTTTTTAGAAACGGGGGCCCGTTTTGTTTAAAAGCGGGCCCCCGTTTCTAAATGGCATTTTTCCTTTTTTTTCCACAAGCCGCCCTTCTTTGAAAACGGGGGCCCGTTTTGTGGAAGTTGATTCCACAACCCGCCACTTGGCTCGAGATTAGGCCCGGGATAGGCCTGGGATGGCCACACCTGAGACATGGACCTGCAAATTCAAATCTCCATGAATGAAAGCACAAATATGAACTTCAAAAATAGTTTACGCGCCTCTAATCAGAGAATTTTTATACGAAATTAAAACCCATTTCAGATTATACTGTCTAGATTCTAAATATGTAAATTTATTTAAAAATTGATTATTTTAACTATTTTTCATTTAATTTATACTAAATCGGGTCCATAAATTTGAAATATTAACTAATTTTGTTAATTTAATAACTTTTTTATTTTAAAAAATTTTGGAAAAAAAATTATATGTCATCAATCTACACAAAATTCTTTTGTATTTAAAAAAAAAAAAATCAAAAAATGTTAATTTTACATCAAATTATGTGGGTCGTACACGTCAAATTTTTAAAACGATAATTACGGCCATTAAAAAATTAATTAAAAAAAAAATATTAGAAAAAAAAATACAGAAAAATATGCTCATCAATCTTCAGTGTGTTACAAACCATTTCCCAAAACGGTTTGAGAAAATAATTTGAATTGTGTCAAAAAGTGTGGGTTGTACACATGCATGGTATGGTCCTGAAACAGGCATTTTTAAAACATAGTTTTCAGAACTCCATTTAAAAAGTTATTTTTTATTATGTGGGTATTAAAATAAATTATATATTTGGAAAGTACACTCAGAGGGCTATCTTTTATATTACTGACTTTTTGCAAGATTCAATCTCTAAGTGTTTCAAAATTTAAGCTCAAATGAGACAAAATCTGAAAATCAGGGAAAACACTTCCACTTTTTGGCCAAAAAGTGGACTCATCTTCTTGCACTGACCCGAGAGTCGACCCCTGCCATAGATTATAATTGACCAGGGCTTCATGGAACGAGGCAGGAGCAAGCACATTCTGCCTTACCAACTTAAAAAACACTAATTCGAGCACAGGGATCAATTGCAAGAGGTCAAGAGCGTTGGACAGAAAAGAACTGAGAAGTTGGTGGGGAAATAGAATTATTTTGGCTTGAGGGGACAAAATCTCCTCACCAATGAATTCTTTGACTGCTATTCTTAGTTGTGGGTTATGCAGATGAAACAATTGATCGAGGTCCCCATCGTTGATATATCCATGGAATGTCGCCGAGGATTTTGTAATTCGCACTAGAACATGATCATTCCATGGCATGTATTCCCAGTGAAATTGCTTGCACCCTTCACAAGAGCCATTCTCCATATTGCTAAACACTGAGAAACTACAAGATTCAAAAACTTCCGCAGAAAACTGTGTATATGAAAGCAGGCAAGTTTCCATTTTTAAATGTAATCAAAACAATTATTACTATTTTAGTATTCAAAGATTTATTTTTAAAACTTATAAATAAAATAAAAATAATAACTATTTTTAATAATTGATTTATTAAGTCTTCGGACATGTAGTGTTGCAGTTTAAACCAACGAAGTGTTGCGGTTTAAACACTTCGTTGGTGAAGCACTCACCAAGGTTCAAATCCTTCTTGGGCCATTGTGCTCATAAGGCCTCCAATGTCATCAGTCACGTTAAAAAGTTTACCAGACATAGTTTAAAAAAAAAATGATTTATTAAAAATGGTTATTAACCTTAAAATTCAATTTATGAATAACTACTTTTTAAATATTCAATTTCCATTAAAAGTTCATAATATTAATCTAAATTAAAACTTAAAAATAAAATAAAAATAATAATTCATTTATTAAAATAATTATTAATCTTAAAATTCAATTTATAAATAACTATTTTTATTAAATATTCAATTTTCATTATAAATTCCTAATACTAATCTAAGCTATTGATATATTGCAAATTTATTGAACCACTTTTAAGTAAATTATTAATTAAATAATAAAATTTAAACTTGTAATTAAGAAAAAAAATAAAAAAAATATGAGAGTTATTTTCAAGTTATGCCCAAACTTAAGTGTATTTATTCTACTATTTAATTTTTGAATATTTTTGTCATGACCCTAACTTAACCTCTTACATCTCTTTCTATCTTTTTGTCCTCTCTCTCCTCATCTCATTCTCTATCTCTATTTCTATCTACATATCTCTACTTTCCTTTCTAATTATTGACATTTCTATCTCTCTATTTTTATCTATTCTAAACTAATGACAGAAACATGATGTTTTGTGTCTCTTGTTTTATGTTCATTGGGTGAAGGGTATAATGCTTAGTGCACAGAAACATTATTTTGCAAGGCTTATAACTTATGGCATCTCACTCTTATGACTATTTATTTCAATGTCGTGTCAGATCTACTTAAGTTTGTGTACCATTGCTAAGGTTTTTTTGAGTTAGGTTATTGGTTTGCATCTAGTTTGTATGGTCCCTTTGTTGGCTTAAGTTGTATAGATGGTATGTATTTTGTAGGTCACCCCAAATTTCCAAGGTCCGGTGTATTGTTGTTGGTTAATGTGTAGACTGGCTTATTTTGTAGTTTGAATAAGAGATACTTCCAAATTCTTTTATGTATAGGGCTTAATTTGGACTATATTAAAAAAGATTTCTAGAACCCATATGTACCCTTTAGGATGTCACTTCAGTTTCACTTTGCAGCCAAGCTTTCAGTACTTCATCACTTTCTATACTATAATTATTGCTTTCGCGCACCAATTCTCCTTCACTGTTTAGATTTTCTTCTTGCCCATCTGGAAGATTAGAAATGGAATAAATATTTTTAACATCTTCCCCTACTTGTTCTTGTGAATTTTTTTTTATGTAACTTCTATCACTCGAGTCTCCTAGGGGGATTCTTACTATTATGGTATCATCGACAAATGATATCTCCTCTTTCTAGGAGTCCACATTTTTGTTTGCATTCACAAACCACCTTAGACCAAATAGAGCTTGAAATGCAGTGAAGGGTTCCTTCATATCTACTACTTCAAAATCAACTCATTGTTTAATGTCTTTAATACTTACTTCTATAGTTTTCCAACTTTCCAGGGTTTCCATTCCATAACCATCCACCAAGCTTATGTTCATGAGTCATCTTACCAATTTTGACCTTCCCAGCTTCTCCTATGTTGTAGAGGTATGATATTCATGTTTGCTCCTAAGTCTACCATGACATTTAACCCTTTGATCATTGAGTTGCACATTAATCAGTAAGGGATCATTCTTCTAGTTTTGGTCCTCTAGAAGTTGGTTAACCTGCTTCTACTTGTTTCAATATTGATCCCATTGCTTCAATTTTACCACCAAATCTTTTTGTCTAGCCATAGTAGCTAGCCCTTTAATTTCATTTTTCTTCTTTAATGAATCAACCCACTTCCTCTTGCATATGTTATATTATAGTTTTCTTTTAATGTTCCAATATTTTTTAATGTTGTGTTTTATCCAGTAGGAATAGTATCATTTCTTCTCCTTCATCTTCCAATATGCAATATTCTTCAAATTGTTCTTCCACTAGTGTTTTCTTCTTATTCTTCATCGTATTGGTACTTTGTCTAGTCATCACATTTTCTTTCTTCATTCTTGCATTTTTCTTCTTCTTTTTTAGGATTAGTTCTTCTTCAAAGTCATCTTCTTGTGAGGTATCTAAGGTCCATACATACATCATGTGGCATCCCCTTACTCCTTATTATGGCATCCTCCAGATTACTCTAGATCTTCTTTTTAGTTCATTGCTCTGGGATGACTAATCATTGTTTTGATTTGTATAGAAATTTGTCACATTCCATTCTTTCAAATGGAATCCATGAGATAAACAAATTGTTGTAAACTCGAGGTGTGTTATCATTGATTTCAAACTTGTCTAGTGTTGTCTTGATGACATAGTCTATGTATGTGATTGTCTTGATGTAACAAAAATGAAGAGGAAGTTGTAGTTATTTAGTTGTGTGGATGTAGTATATGATCCAAAAAAGGATGTTCAAATATTGTTATGTTGTTTGATGGTGACGTTAAGTGACTATGAGGTGTTTCCAAAAGGCTACAGTAGTGGAAGTTACAATATGCATGAGAGAGTATTAAATATCCTGATGAAAGAATTATCTACATTCCTTTGGTTCTTGAGGATGATGGCATGTAGTTTTAGAAATAATGTCTACATTTTGTGGATGTTGCACTATCATATTTTCAGGTCTTAATTGCTTGAAAATGATGAAGTTGGTTGTGGTAGTTTGTTGACAGTGAGGCTAACTGTTAAGACTGGTTAAGAGAATGTTTCGCATTGCTTTGTTGTGTTGCGGCTTGGACGACATGCTCATGTTGTTCTTGCAGTGTTCCAGTTTATATTTCTAGTTGTTCTATGTTCGATGTTGTCAGTTGTGTTGGTCTCTAGTAGACTTAGTTGATTTATCTTATTTGGATCATACTCTTTTGGTTCAAATATACAATGGAGGTTGGGTTAGAATGTTGATATGGGTCTTATCGTGGCGTGCATAGATCTACATTAAGTAATTTGCATTAGGTGATGACTTTGGGTTGACTGGTTAATGTGCTTCATTGTTTTTCTACACGTAACAGTAGATGTCGACTTTGGAGGATGTGCTAGTGTGTTTAGTTCGTTGGAATCAATTTAGAAAGATGTATTTAGGTCCCCTTTATCTCCTAGAGTGGACCGCATTGTGTATAGTTGTTTGTGGTGGCCGGCTTTATATAATTCATGTATATTCTATTTGTGGCCAACCTAGTTGGAGTTTCAATGAGTAAACTTGTATAAATGAAAGTATAGATGTTTGATTCTGTGTGTGGATTGTTGTGAATTTAATGTGAGTGATATACAAGTGTATGTGAAGAAGTAGAAGTGCAAATTTTAGTTTGTGATGAGCTTTGATGATCATATCTTCAGTGTGACAGTGTTTTGGGACAATGAATGAAGTGAGACATGTTTTCCATGATATTGTTCGCATGACAGAATGGTTCAAGGACAATTTGTTTATTAGGAGATCTTGTTCATTTCAATTTATCATTTCCATGTACCTATTGGAAGACAGTGAGTCCTTTGGCAATTTGTGTAGCCTTTGTATCTTGCCTTGGAGCAGTGTGCTTCAGTAATGCAAATCCTTTGTATCTTACCCTAAGATTATGATTCTTAGTAGTCCAAGTCCCTTGTATCTTTCCTTAAGGTTGTGCACCTTAGTTTTGCAAGTTCAATTAGATGTAGTGAGTTTCCTTGGCCTTCATCCTAAAACATTGTAATCAGTTATATTTTGAGCTTGATTCGCACCATGGTTTTTCCCTTCTTGGGTTTTCCATGTAACTCTGGTGTTCTTGTCTATAGTGTGCGGTTTCATGTTTCATAATTGCATAGATGAGTTAATTGTTATTTGAAGTTTGAAGGATTATAAGTAAGTTGTTTTAAGGTTCAGATTAATTCACCCCTTCTTAGTCCTATGGTGTGTTCAACACATATCATAGACCCTATCCTTTTAGATAGAACCCTAGTCTCACAAATAAAACCTCGACACAAAAAAAACCATTTAAAAATAGAATCAACCATGAGATAAAATATTATAAATCAATAAATTCAACTCCTCAAGAAGATGATACAAAACCAAGCCAAGTTGGATTTACATGAGCATAAAAATGATAACCATCCTAATAACGCAATGTCATAAGAGATTGTCTCCATCCAAACTATGGTGAAGAGTCAAATAAAACAAATGAAAGTAAAAACATTCCAATCATAACATAAAACTACCAGAAGCAAACCCACCAAAAGTCTTTTGAATAAAAACCATTGTATGTAGATGTGTAAGTAGCACAAAGAATAAGTTCCAAATCATGCCCACACCTCTATAATCAGTACCCAAAAGTTAGTTAACATATTTACTAAGAAGTAAAAATTCCTCAAACCATGTTAAGAGATTACTTAGACCAAACATGAATTTCATGTTATCTATTTCTTCCTAAATTACACAAAAATAATTTTGAGGAAAACGGACATAACTTTCTCAAAACATAATATTTATTCAACTTATGAAATGATTTAGAAAGATAACACAAAGATCTAGAAAACTCAAAAATTATGTCGACATTAAATCCCTTGAATATAACTTTTCAAATGACAAAATAATTAGTAATAAATTATAACTCTAAAATAACATATATATATATATATATATATATATATATATATATATATATATATATATATATATATATATATATATATATATATATATATATATATATATATATATATATATATATATATATATATATATATATATATATATATATATATATATATATATATATATATATATATATATATATATATATATATATATATATATATATATATATATATATATATATATATATATATATATAATCAGTAATTCATCTACATCTCATAATCCAAAAACTAAATATGATTGATCTCTTGTGACAATTTTTAAAAAATTAATAATTCACCACCATAAAAAAATAAAAATAAAATAAGTCAATTCCTAAAACACCCAAATTTTTAAAAAAAGACAAATTCCTAAACAAGACTTGTTGAGAACAAAACAAATTGTTTTTTGTCATTACTATTCTACTAGATTATATTTTTCTCCAAAAACTCATTTTCGAATAGAAGTATAATCGCAAAATCACACTTGAAAAATATAATTTCAATCCTATTAATAAATAGGTTAAATATTAAACCGAATTTATGGTTTAATTCTACATTCTTTAATTCCTCTAAATTTCACTAAATTTTGTCTTTTTTGAGCAACCTCAATTTTCAACTTAAAATAACTAGTTTCTTTTCAAATTTAATTATATGAAATCTATGTTTTATTTTCATATTTTTGTGTTGTTTTAAAAAATGCATATGATCATAAATAGATTTATTTTCAAAAATCTTACAATTCATTGATTAAACTAAGTAAATATTTTACTAAGTTTCTTCATAACAATAATCCAACTTCAATTGTCCAAGGGGTTGAGCTTAACTGGTTAAAACACTGGGTTCTCACTGTGGAGACCCAAGTTCAATTCCCAATAGGGACATCTGAAGTGGAATTCTAAGTTGTGATTCTTGGCCTTCCATGGGATGGGGAAGGTCTTGGGTCAATAATAATAATAATAATTCAAAGATATGTAATGGGGATGGGGCCCCCTACTATGTCCCCACTGGTTCATAGCTCCAGTCAAAAGTTATTCAGGCTTTGGCCAATTACCAATCAAAAATAAATATAAATAAATAAATAATCCAACCTCAATTCTTATAGTAATTTGCCAAAGGACACTTGGTTTAATGGCAAAGTCCATGTTGTAACCACCTAGATGGTGTTGATTTCAAATCTTCTTCAATACAAAAAGTTTTTATTGTAATTTAGACATGAATCAATCAATTAACACATCGCAACAATCTTCTCGAACTTCAATGACTTTATTTGTCTTGTAAAAATTGCATAGTAAAATTGGTAATAAAAAAGGAAAGAAAATAATCTCTACTTTTAATAAATCTCTATTTTCTTCACAAAACTTAAATTAAAACCTAAGAAACACAATATAATATTATATTTTTTAGAATAAAATAATATTAAAATATATGTAATCTTCTTCATCCATTTAAAAAAATAAGAATAATAGTAAACTATTATCTTTTCTAATTCTTTATAATAAAAAATCAATTAAAACTGATATTAAAATTATATATTTTCAAATTCAAAAAAAAAATTAAATAATAATCTTTCTATTGTAAACAATATTATATAATTTTTTTCTAATTAATTATTGGAGAAGTTTTTTTTTAGAATTGAAATAAAATAGAATTTATTTTCAATTTTAAACTATGGACTTTCACAGAAAACATATATTTCAATTATAAATATGAAATAATTAAAATGCAAAATCACATTAATTAAATTTCTTAATGAATATTAGAAATCATAATTATCCAACTAGATAATTAAGTTAAAATAAAATATAAGCATCAAATAGATAAATAAAACAATATTATTATTTATTTGATTGTCAATTTCTAATTAATCTTGAGAATTAATTATCAAATAATTAAATAGAATTATCTTTATGCACTCAAATAAATCAGCCAACTTTTTAATTAATTTGGTTTAATTTAATTTATTATTTACTTGTGCACACAATTGAATTATTTTAAGACACTTCAACACCAGGACTCAATTCTCCTTCCCTAATATTAGCTTTTGTCACACGTCTTAGTAACATTGTTAGGAGATAATATAATCATATAATCATCTTTAATTCATTTAGTCATGGCAATGCAGTCACACATTATACAAAAATATATTGGACCAACAGCTGCAACTAACTTTTCCTAAAATCCATTTAATCAATAAACAGCAAGATGAAATGCATTATTAATAATAAATCTAAGATATCTATTTATTTTTCCTTTGTATCTGAACTATAGACTTAAGAAAATATTTCATTTCTATTTAAAAGTGACTACTCTATTAACATTTAACTTTGCATTTCCTTTTCAATAACAAATTAGAAACATAATATAATATCATTCTAAATCTTTTTTTTTTAATAACTATCACTTAAAGAAACAATCCAAAAATGTATTCTTCTCCTTGCAAGAATATATACTTCAAAATAAATACACCTTTATTACATGGTAAAAACTATCTCAATAGTCACATTTAGTACATCATAGTTTATTTTACTAAATAGGAAATAACTAAATCAAGCCTCTCATTTCTACTAAATGAGGGCTTATCAAATATATTTTTTTTCTTTTCTGCAACTAAATACAATAAGAAATTGGATATTTTCAAGATTCATTTCCAATCTCTTCCCAAGCAAACCTACAAATAAAAGTTGTAGGTTGTGACCATGGAAGCTCACCTCCCAACCTAGGCTTATAAGAAGCCACCCTCGAGCTAGGAGAACCAAGGATAAATGAGATACACACAATCGATACATATACAAGCAAGAAAACTCACAACATTAACACTCCCAACCCAAGGATAAACAACATCACTTATGTGACTTTTCAAGTGGGGTGAAGGTGGACCAAATACCTAGAAGAGAATCTACAAAAATGGAAGAACATAATGCCATTGCAAGGCTAATGAGAAGCACATCCACAAGTTCCAAACTTGTCCCAATAATTCCTTATGTCCCCCAAGGCATACAAGCCAACAAACTCCCCTTATGACTCGCATTGCATAAACAAAACACTATGCAGCAAGAGTCTCATAATCCCTTGTGAATCACTCTCTTCCAAAGAGAGCCTCTACATTCATAGGTTGTCAAACAACCCGTCACCCCAAGGCCACTTTACCCTCCCAAGGGTGAGTTTGGCCTTGAAAACTCCCAAAACAATAACATAAAACCTCAATAACACAAACACATAGGGAAGAACTCAACATCTTCCTAAACATGCTAAGAAATCAACAATGAAAAAATAACTACAACAAACAATCTTTTCAAATACAAAGCAACATACATGAGATAGTAAACCAACCAACCTTAAATCTGCCAAAAGGATGGAAAGAAGTTGTAAGAGAGTTGTCCAATCAACTAACTTTTTCTTCACAAGACTTAGCCAAAAAACTTCCCAATCCAACACCAATTTCTCAAGAAAATTTGTGTCCAAAAAATGGAAAGTGGGTGATCAAACTTCTCCCTCCCAAACCATTCTCTAAGAAGACACTCCTCACTATTTCCAATCCTCTTGGGAAAAGTGAGGGATGTTCATAAGTTAGTCTCCCCAACACCTTACAAGATCTCTAGCCAAAACACCTCAAAAAGGTAAAAGTAATGGGGAAGAGCAATGTCGCTCATGAGGAAGGTTGTCTAACCTAGGTAAGATCCTCAAAATTTGAAATTCGGCTATCTTGAAAAAATCAAATTTTGGGGTGACTAAACAGTCCCTAAGGAGTGGACACATGGCTAAATTTGGCCTTCACCTATAGGTACATCATATGGCCCACTAAAAATGCCCCTAACTTGACCCTGGGAGTTAGTTTAACCCTCTAAAAACTCACCCAAAGTTTACCTACGGGTCAACCCTGAGTTGGCCTTTCTAATGGCTCCCTATCCAAGACTTTCTTGGGACCATATTACGATAATTGAAAAATGCATTGGTAAAACAAATTCCTTCCAAGGGACATGTCATTGCCAACTCACTTTATAGCACATGTGTCAAGTGACACCACAAAAATTACACATCACTAAAATACACATAGCAATATCCCTTTTTTGGGAATTAATAAATTAATTTTCAAATTAAACACACATCCAAGCATAAACATTTACAAACGAGTTGTTGTCTCTCCAAATAGACAACCCTTGGCTTCACAAACACACATAGGTTTAGGCTTTGATTCTTTGAATAATTTCCATGGTCACATGGATTAGTTTTCCTGCACCTCTCACTTTGCACATTAGTAACCCCAAATAATCACATTTAATATCAACATATGAAAAGAATACAATTCAGACACTTTGCATACAATTTCAATCATAACGATCAATTTATCATTTATCCAATAAAATCCACACAAAACAATTTACTCAAAAGGCATCCTCATGAAACTCAATCATTAATATGACATGCATCCATGTTATCTAATATCATAATGAAGTACTACAAATTCAGAGATAGCTAACATGCGTCATATCAAAATTATCAAATCAGTGGATCATATAGGATCTAAATCCATAACACATCAAAATGTGCACCGCAAGGTAAAATGATTCCATAACCTAGTTCAATTATTTTTCCCACTAATCTATCCATCTAACATAGCCCATCCTATTGAATTATAGCATTTATTAATACGGTCAACCATGGTCAATTAAGTTAACCAGAGCTTGATCGGGGAGGGGCTCTACAGTCTTCCATTTACCAACCAAAGCTTGGAATGATTCATGTCTTTAAATCTTACAAGAAGAAGAAAAAATCTTCATTTTGGAGCCATTTGATTCTATATTTTTTTTTCCAAAAGATCCCTCATATGTAAACATCATCAATTCTAGAAGAGACCTTTTCTTCTTCGATAAGAAATTCCATTTTTTTTTAATTCAAAAGCAAGGGCAGAACCTTCGACGTTCTATTCTCTGAATAAGCTTTTTCTTTAAATAGGTTTTTTAAGTCTTGCCAATTCTAGTCTTTTATTGTAAACTTGAGAGCCTTGAACTTTTTACTAAAAACGTTCATTCTTGTTCCATTATAAACGTTCTAGTTTTTCCAACAAGAAGAAACCACCCAATCACAATCAAAATGTACTAACCACACTTGTCCAATCTAAATTAAGAGCATTTAGGAAAAGCATCAGAACCAATGGTCAAGCGGAACAACTAATGCTTTAAGCCTCCCTTTTGTTAAGAATTTACAGTTACAAATGAAGCTAATATAAGCAAAAAATAGAAGCCAAGAAATCATCAATCCTAGCTTTGAACTTATCATCTTCTTTCCTTATATTAGTCCAAGTATACCAACCTTTTTTAGGCCAAACATTCCCTTATTTTTTGGGGATTCAAATCTAGCATTGAAATCGTCACTAATAATCCACTTGGTTTCATCTATCATGATATCTTTGGTTTGGCTCCAACACAAAATCTTTCCCTATCAGATTGCGAACCATAGAACATCAATGAGAAAAACACAAATAAAGGCCAAAACACCAACCAAGCCAACAATCCATAATTTGTAAAAAGCATTTGTTGAATATTTGACTTCCTACCTTTTTCCAAATAATAACTATCCCTCTAGCCAAACCTCTAGCAACTTTGCATACATACTCTAATTTATCATGATGAATGTGCAAATTTTGGAAACCCTAATTTGAGTTGTTCTTGGTTTTTTCAATAATAAGATGTTTCAATCATTGTTCTACACAAATCTCAAGAGAAGCCTCTTCTTGGAGGGGAAATTAGTCCCTATATCTAAGATTGGTTCCTAATGACATTTGGCAAGCTACGGCTTGTAAGGCAAAATATTTGTTGGGTCTACCCACCTTAGATTGCCCAAATCCTCCTTTTCTTTTTTCAGATGTCGTGGTTATTAGACTCTCTTAGATCCTCAAGCTTTGAACCGAATCCTTTTGAAGATCTAAGAGAATCCTAAGATTTGTTTGATCCTCACATTTCATAGTATGTTTACAGGGGTTGTTCCTATCATTTAAACTCTTCAAATCTAGAGTCTTCTCCAACTTCTTTTTCATCAAGTATTTTTTCCAAATCATCTTTGAATTTGTCAACTTTTATAAAGTCCTCCCAACCTTCAAATAAACCCTCTTGAAATTGTCACATTAATAATCTTCATCCCATCTTGTAAAGTGATCTCTGTTTTGGGGTTTTTCTCTATTAATATCAAGATTTTAGTTCTTGACAACATTCATCTTTTTAGGCTTAATACGTCCTTTTAAATCTTTCTCAACTTATTCGTGATTCTTTTGTCTTCATTTTCCTTTGAACACTTGTGCATTCTCTAATAACATGTACATATTTGTGACAACCACGACATCTAAATGAAAGGCTTTTATAATCTTGATGTTGGATCCACTCCACTTCTCCAACCTTCAAAATAATACTATTTAGAAGTTGAATACCGAGATACAACTTGTAATGCCCCGTCAGGAAACCCCAAAGGGATTAAGCTAAAACACAAGAATAGAGTGCAAATATTTATTTTTTTTAAAGTTAAACACAACACAATGATACAATGAGATATCAAAGTTCAGATTACACAGCAGAAAACTTCAATTAACACTTAAAGAGTTTCCCAACGTGATTACTTAATTCCACATTACACTCAACTCACGCTAACTAATCCAATTAAGCTGATTATCATAATAACGAGATAATTCTTAAACAAGGATAATCTCTTTCAGGAGATAAAAATATAGACAGCATGATAAGGCTCATCCAATAAAATTTAACCAACCATTACGTTCAAACTTTCATTAAAACTTAAGTCATGCATCTAATTTCATAGCGTACTTAAATTTCATCATAAACTAATGAAGACTTTCCATGCATACTTTAATTGTATTATCAATAATTAAATATGTTCTATTATTCAAAACTACAATCCTTCATGATCCAAAATACTGCATTTAAAAGATGACTACATACATGCATTTAAGATTAATTTCATCTAATCCACTTTATACATTCTAACATAATGTCATCCATACATGCTAAACTAAAAAAGAAACATAAGAGCATAAGCATCACATAATACCAAATTGATATCGGAGTTCACCCCTAGAGGGCTACATCTCCAGGTCTGCCCAACTGCAAGACCCCTCTGATAATTGAATAATAGGGAAGAATACATAAGGTCGCATCATTTACAATCCTACCATCAAGGCAAACATAACCAATAATACATACGACCACATCGGTCAAATAAATACATGAATAATCTCTGAATAGGAAAGGATCCAACTGAACATAATAGAAGCAAATACAGAGATCCACTAGAGCATCCGCGAAACTAAGTCTTCGCAACCCATCAAAAGCAACCCAAGGTCTAACATGATATCAGGTACTCATAAGGGCATAAGCAATAGGACGACTCCACTACAGTGCTTCTATCAAGACAACATAACAACACACTAGCAATCATAAGGGACAAGTGTCATCACATAACCTGGTATGGTTACCATGGCAGGTCTTCATAGGTTCCGGCCCCATCCAGTGGGTTACCCTAGCAACTTATTCCGAACCTCTGACCCATCCAAGTCTCATGTGGACCCACACATCCTTTCGTGAAGACAAAGATGATGGTTTACCATGTCAAGCCTTCTTACCGCATGTCGAGTTTGTACTAGCACTCATCCCATACGTGAGGCACAATTATCTTACTTAGTGATTCATTAACTAACTCTCTAATATGCTATTAGGTTATCACTTATTAGACACACTTCTGATGGGTTACCCAGCAGCCACTTTGAGCGCGGCCCCCAATCGAAAACCACTTTCCCCTATGACACTAGACCATACTCAACGAACTCCTAAACCCAGGAATACACATGGTCAAGCAAACGGAGTTCAAAATAATAGGAATACCCACTTGGTCAAACAAAACTTCATACGAGGTGCATTGACTACGGTACTCTAACTAGAGACCTGACCGGCTATGATCAACCACGAATCAACATTCGACACCCACATAAAGGACATGACCGATTACAACATCATCACAAGACAACAGTCAAGACTTGAGGTCAAGGGCATAAGCAGGTACCCAAATCAATAAACGACAATAACCCACATTCACAATTAAGAACTTGTCATTCCATAAGCAAAAGCGAAAAACAGAAATTTAAACCTCCATATGCATAAACCAAAAAGGACAGTCTTTATTCATATTGATTAAACATTAAAAATCGATCCAGTTTTCTAAAGGATCTAAGTTTGATTGCAGTTTGTCTACCTCATCTAGGTACAGGTCGTTCATGGTTTTTCTATCTCGCTAAGTTCATATGCATCATAACATAACATAATTACTTCATCATGAGTTTTAAACCAAATTCACACGAATATAATTATGTCACAACCCTCCTTTATCACTTTTTGATTTAAATGCAATTCTATTATATTTTTGGTTAAGCTATTTAAATAATTGAATAAATGTTATAAAAGAATAAAAATGAACACACACACACACTTGGAGAATATAATTCAAAAGGCATTATTTTTATTTATTTAATTTTCACTCCCAATTATGGCACATGTTGTAGGAAGAATAACAAGCTTCTAGAGGAATCTCCACCACCTTGCATGTAACTCCCCCATTGAGTTTAATCAATTTGCATGAGTCCAATATTGGAAAATAATCTCCTTTTTAATTAAATTTTCTAGATAGTGGAATGGAGGGATTTTTCTTATAAAATGATATGCAAGTTTCAAAGAAGAGAGTTGATTATGTTTTGAAGAAAATTTCCCAAGTTTTTTCTTTGGTAGTCTCATTTCTCGTTGCAGGTTTTTTAAGTTGTTGTTTGAAAGGTTTCTCTCAAGTTGCAAAGGAGGATCAAAAGGATAGCTAGAGGATTCAACATCAAGCTTCGATAAGCCAGATTCTCTTCTTGTTATTTCACATTCACATATGAGAAATGGTATTATCCAAAGATAGTTTCTAGATTCTCCCTTATTTTAAATCTTTTTATTTAGGAATAAATGTTGATAAAATACTTTCTCATAATGCACATAAAGGATAGCATTATTATTTATTTTTCCTAGAAAATATACACATAATCTTGCTTTTTGTTTTTCCAAAGATTTTTAGATCTGTGCAAAAATCATATTTCCTTTATTTTTAAATCTCTTTTTCTGATGGTAAAACTCTTCCCTATGTGATTTGAATCTTAATCTTTATTTCTTCCCTCTAATTCATTTCTCTGGTTCTTCGAATGGAAATCTAAATCTCATTCTTAAAATAAATCTCACTATGAATATCAGTTAAATAAATCTCTCTGTGAATATTAGTTGAATAAAATCTCTCTGTGGATATTAGTTGAATAAGATCTCTCTATGAATATTAGTTGAATAAAATCTCTTTGTGGATATTAGTTGAATAAGATCTCTCTATGAATATTAGTTGAATAAACTATCTCCTTGTGAATATTAGTTGAATAAACTATCTCCCTGTGAATACTGGAAATAAACTCTCTCTCTCCCTGTGAATGCAGAAAATAAATTCTTTCCCTGTGAATGCTAGAGTAAACTCTCTCTCCCTGTAAATATTGATCTCCTGTTTACTGTAAAATCAATTTTAAAGCAATTATCTACCTCTGTGATATCTTGATTTCTATTCCATTCTTGTTCCTATTTTCATAAATACTCTTTTATTATATAACTTTAAATAAATGTAAACCATATATATATATATATATATATATATATATATATATATATATATATATATATATATATATATATATATATATATATATATATATATATATGTTTCATACAAAATGAATATATTCAATATTGCAAGTAATGTTAATATGCAAATTATGTCCTTCGAAATTTAATTTGCATGGTGGCTTATTAAATTTCGAAGGGCATAATTTGCATATTAACATTACTTGCAATAATGAATATATTCATTTTGTATGAAATAAATTTTTAATATATATGGTTTACATTTATTTAAAGGTATATAATAGAAGAGTATTTATGAAAAATAGGAACAAGAATAGAATAGAAATCAAGATATCACAGAGGTAGATAATTGCTTTAAAATTGATTTTACAGTAAACAGGAGATCAATATTTATAGGGAGAGAGAGAGAGAAAGAGAGAGAGAGAGAGAGAGAGAGAGAGAGAGAGAGAGAGAGAGAGAAAAAATTTATTCCAGCATTCACAGGGAAAGAATTTATTTTCTGCATTCACAGGGAGAGAGAGTTTATTTCTAGTATTCACAAGGAGATAGTTTATTCAACTAATATTCACAGAGAAATCTTATTCAACTAATATCCATAGAGAGATTTTATTCAACTAATATTCACAGAGAGATCTTATTCAACTAATATTCACAGAGAGATTTATTTAACTAATATTCACAGTGAGATTTATTTTAAGAATGAGATTCAGATTTCCATTCGAAGAACCAGAGAAATGAATTAGAGGGAAGAAATAAAAATTAAGATTCAAATCACACAAGGAAGAGTTTTACTCTCAGAAAAAGAGATTTAAAAATAAAGGAAATATGATTTTTGCACAAATCTAAAAATCTTTGGAAAAACAAAAAGCAAGATTGTATATATTTTCTAGGAAAAATAAATAATAATGCTATCCTTTATGTGCATTATGAGAAAGTATTTTATCAATATTTATTCCTAAATAAAAAGATTTAAAATAAGGGAGAATCTAGAAACTATCTTTGGATAATACCATTTCTCATATGTGAATGTGAAATAACAAGAAGAGAACCTGGCTTATTGAAGCTTGATGTTGAATCCTCTAGCTATCCTTTTGATCCTCCTTTGCAACTTGAGAGAAACCTTTCAAACAACAACTTAAAAATCCTGCAATGAGAAATGAGACTACCAAAGAAAAAACTTGGGAAATTTTCTTCAAAACATAGTCAACTCCCTTCTTTGAAAGTTGCATATCATTTTATAAGAAAAATCCCTCCATTCCACTATCTAAAAAATTTAATTAAAAAGGAGATTCTTTTCCAATATTGGACTCATGCAAATTGATTAAACTTAGTGGGGGAGTTACATGCAAGGTGGTGGAGATTCCTCTAGAAGCTTGTTATTCTTCCTACAACATGTGCCATAATTGGGAATGTAAAATAAATAAATAAAAATAATATCTTTTGAATTATATTCTCCAAGTGTGTGTGTGTGTTCATTTTTATTATTTTATAACATTTATTCAATCATTTAAATAGCTTAACCAAAAATATAATAGAATTGTATTTAAATCAAAAAGTGATAAAGGAGGGTTGTGACATCCTCCCCCCCTTAATTTGTGCATCGTCCCGATGCACTTATTGAACGCATCCAAAAGAGTCTATAGTTCATAATTAAAACAAAAATGGGAACAACTATTGCATCTCCTTAGTATCCTCCCACGTGGCATTCTTTTCATCATACTGGTTCCATTGTACTTTGCATTGATCAAACTCTCTGTTGCGCAATTCGCACTGGCACCTCTCCAAGATTTTGAATGGCTCTATCATTATTCCTCCCATTTCCTGGACCTGTAAAGCATACCAATCCAAAATGTGTTTCTCATCAGGTACATACTTTTTAAGAAGAGATACATGGAAGACATCATGGATTCGGCTCAACTGGGGAGGTAAGGCCAACCGGTATGCAACTAGATTAATCGTTCCCAATATTTCAAAAGGCCCAACATAACGAGGTGCAAGCTTAGTCTTTTTCCCAAATCTTATGGAACTCTTGTGTGGCCTAACCCTTAGGAAGATTTTCTCTCCCACCTCAAACTCCCTTGGTGTCCTATTTTTGTCTACATAAATTTTTTGTCTATCCGAAGCTTCCTTCAATCTTTGCCTAATTTCTTTAGTTTTCCTTTCCATTTCCTTCAACATATCTGGTCCAACAATTACTCTATCTTCAAGAATAGCCCAACTCAAAGGTGTTCAACATGGCTTACCATATAATGCTTCGAAAGGTGCCATTCCCAAAGATGTTTGATATGTATTATTGTAAGCAAATTCTACCAGAGGTAGGTACTCTTCCCATTTCTTCTATTGGTTCATGCAGTACATGCGAAGTAGGTCTTCCATAATCTGATTTGTCCTTTCTGTCTGACTGTCGGTTTCAGGATGGTATGCAGTGCTAAAATTTAGTTGAGTTCCCAGAGTTGATTGAAGAGTGGTCCAAAACCTTGAAGTGAATCTAGCATCTCTATCTGATATGATTTTCTCTGGCATTCCATGTAACCTAAATATTTCCTTAACAAAGCGCCTAGCCAAGGTAGTTGCATCATCCGTCAAGTTCCCTGGTATAAAGTGTGCCGCCTTAGTGAGTTTGTCAATTACCAACATTATTGTATCATGCCTAGAAGGTGACGTGGGCAACACTTGCACAAAATCCATGCTAATAACTTGCCACTTGTGTTGAGGTATATCATGTAACTGTAACAATCCAACTGGATGTCTATGTTCTGCCTTTACTCTTTGACACTCCAAACATTTAGCCACATACTTGACTATGTCATTCTTCATCCCTTGCCAAAAGTATAACTTCTTTAGGTCTGCATAAAGTTTGTTAACCCCTGGGTGCCCTGAGTAAGGGGCATTGTGAGCCTCTAACAAGACTACTTCCCTTAAGTCTCCTGAATTAGAAATATAGATTCTATTATTGTATCTGAGCAACCCATCTTTGTCTAATGTATACCCTTCAATCTTGAGATCGGTTGGATCGTGTTCTAATGTCAATTTGACTCGCTCATACCATGGGTCATGTTCCTGCTCATCCATTACTTGTCTTTTGAAAGAAGTTTTGAATGTTGCTATAGTCATCAAGTGTCTCCTCCTACTTAGAGCATTTGCCACCCTATTTTCCTTCCCCTTAACATATTCAATTTCAAAATCATATTCACTTAGAAACTCTAACCACCTTCTTTGTCTAGTATTTAAGTGGGGTTGGGTAAAGAAGTACTTTAGTCCTTGATTATCTGACTTTAACTCAGAGGGCTTCCCTAGCAAGAAGTGTCTCCATTTCTGTAGGGCATGCACAATCGTTGCTAACTCTAAGTCGTGGGGTGCATAATTGACTTCATGAGTCTTTAGCTTCCTGGATTCGTAAGCTACTACCCCTTCATCTTGGACAAGTACTCCTCCTAAACCTTCAATAGAAGCATCAGTTACGACTGTGAAGTGTCCATTCGGATCTGGTACCTTTAGAATGGGTGCTGAAGTTAGTTTCTCTTTCAAAATTTGGAGTGCCTTATCACTTTGTTCTGTCCACACAAACCTTGTACCCTTCCTTTGTAATGAGGTGATGGGGTTTGCTATTTTAGAGAATCCTTCCACAAACCTCCTATAGTAACCTACTAGCCCCATAAAGCTTCTTAGCTCTGAAACATTTTTAGGGATCGGCCATTCTATTATTGCCTTTATCTTATCTGGATCAACTGCTATTCCTTCCTTTGATATTATATGCCCGACGTAGTGAATCTTTTCCTCAAAGAAGGCACATTTTGACAATTTCCCATATAACTTATGTTCTCTCAACCTTTGCAAAACAATTTGTAGGTGTACTAAATGTTCCTCCTCATTCCTAGAGTAAATCAATATGTCATCCAGAAATACCTAAACAAATTTGTCCAAGTAGTCACGGAGTACACTATTCATTAGGTTCATAAATGCGGCTGGGGCATTGGTTACACCAAAAGGAACTACTGTGAACTCATAATGCCCATATCTAGTCCTGAAGGTTGTCTTCGGAATGTCCTCCTCCTTAATTTTGAGTTGATGGTACCCTGACCGGAGGTCTATCTTTGAGAAAACTGTTGCTCCTTTCATTTGGTCAAAAAGATCTTCTATGCGAGGTAAGGGATACCTATTCTTTATTGTGACCTTGTTCAACATCCTATAGTTGATGCATAGTCTTAAGGTTCCATCCTTCTTCTTAACGAATAAGACTAGCGCCTCCCATGGTGATACACTTGGCCTTATTAATCCCTTAGCTAAGAGTTCCTCTAATTGCATTTTGACCTCTTGTAATTCAGTTGCGTTCATTTGGTAAGGTGCCCTTGATACTGGTTCAGCTCCCGGTAGTACTTTGATAGAAAAGTCAAACTTCCTTTTAGGGGGTAAGTCGGGTAATTCTTCTGGAAATACATCCTTGAATTCTTTTAAGAAAGGGGTATTTTCAAAGGTTGGGGTGTTTTCCTCTTTTCCTTCATCAATTTCAACCATATAGATTTGGCCTCCTCTCCTTCTTTCCTTCTTTAATTGCATGGCTAATATGGTTTCTATATTAATGGGATTAAACTTTCCTTGGATTTTGACCCTTTTTCCTCCATCATCCAAACATTCCACAACTTTGTTATAGCAATCTACATTAGCTTAATGGTCTGTTAACCAACTCGTTCTAATAATTACATCATATAATCCTAAGGGTGCCACATAGAGATCTACCCTTGTTTCAAACTCAGGAAATTGTACCCTTACCCTCAGCAAACACTTAGTTACTTCCCTAGTTGCCTTATCCCCGTATTGAACCGTCCATGATGACTCCATTTGATTAAGTTTTAATGCATATTTGCTTACTAATTTAGGTGAGATGAAACATTCAGATGACCCAGTGTCAATTAAAATTGAAATTGGTTGATCAAATAGTGTACCTGTAGTTTCCACGGCAACATTCTGGTATCTTCCTCTTCGGTTCCTAACTGCTGCATGAATCCTTTGTTGGGGCCCTTGTTGGGGTTGATTGGCCCTAATCTGACCTTGCATCCTGGGACACTCTCTAGCAAAATGGTTTCCCCCACACATAAAGCATCCACCTGGAGGACCCCTCCTGCCTTGATTCCTAGGGGGATCATTCCTTGTTTCATTGGCCCTGGGCGGATAAGTTATCATGTTCTGTTAGTTATTCCTATTATAGTTGCCCATGTTATTATTGCCCCTGTTATTACTGTTATTTCCATTCCTCTGATATTGATTGGGGGGTGGTCTTCTTTCAGAAGAATTATCCCTTTGACTCTTGTTGAAGTGTGTTCCCCTTGAATTTCTGCTTCCTTTTAAATGAATGGTTCCCATTATAGTTATGTCCTGCTAGTGTTTGAATCTTCCTCTCTTGCCTTAGGGATTTTTCAAGTACTTCGTTCATGTTTTTGGGTCCATGCATGTCAACCTCTGCCCCTATGTTGGTATTTAGCCCCAAAATGAACTTCCTCGCTTGGCCTTCTTCATCTTTTTGGTACATTGGTACGTACTTAAGTAATTTGGCGAACCTATCCCAATATTGTTGGACTAATAGGGGTCCTTGACGTAGACTATGGAATTATGTCACTTTCTCATCAAAGAACAATTGAGGGAGCTACCTTCCTCAGAAATGGTGAACAAATTGTTCCCATGTGATCATATCCCTACTATACCCATTTTGCTCCTTGGTGTTGGTCCACCAGCTGGCTCCCTCCCCTGTGAGTTGATAGGAACCCCACAAGGCCTTGGTTGTTTCACTAAAATCCCTTAGTTCAAAATACTATTCCATTTCATTTAACCAATTCTTAGCTCCTTCGCCAATTTGCCTCCCATCGAACTTAGGAGGGGTGATTTTCTTTAAGTCCTTGGAGAGTTCCAATATGTTCTTTTCTTTTCTATTGCCCACCATATTCCCTTGATTGCTCCCAGGGTTTCCATTTTCGGTACCACTTCGATTTTCAAAGTCATTCTGCCTTTCCCTAAGGTCCTGCATGGATTGTTCCAAGAAGTTGATTTTATCTCTTTGCTCGGTTAGAAGGTTGATTATAGCCTCGACCCCATCTTCGTTATTTCCTGGGTTATGTTGATCCCCTTCATGGTTTTCCTCGTGGTTTTCTTCCCTTTGACTCCTAGTGGTAGTACATCTTCCATTACCTCTTCCTCTTCCTCTTCCTCTTCCTCTTCCTCTAGCCATTCTAGGGTTTTACTTGAAAGTTAAATTATGTAGTTAGTTCTTGATTTAAGATTTTTAAAATTTAATTTCTATCATTGCAAAACATTCTCTTAGTTGTGTAAATTGAAGTGAGCACAAGGCCTAGAGTTGAACCTTTGCTCTGATACCACATGTAATAACCCACCATGTTTAACCCAACAAATTTGACCATTCTTTTTTTTTGTTTAATTCAATCATTTGTGTTTGATTCAATCGCATACTCTGGGCATCCATCCATTTGGATTAGGAATTCATCCATCCAGGATGAGCATCTAACCATATGGGTTAAGCATCTGTCCATTTGGGACATAAGATTTCATCAATCCAATACGGGATAGGCATCTACCCATACGAGGTAGGCATCAATCCAATCAGGATAGAAGGTGCTATGGCCAGAGACTTAGACTCATCCGGACCGTTCGGGTCCTGAGCCACTCACTAAGTACTACACTCTTCTAATAGAAGTGCATCGAGGTCGCCGTCCTTAAAAGTAATTAAATTACATAATACAAGCTTGAGTTCCGCCTCAGAATTTGGCTTAAAGCCTCGAAAAGTCAAGCGAATCCATAGGGGATTCCTTCTGAGTATGCATTGATTTAATTTTTCCATTTTATTATACTTATCTTTCAAATTAGGATTCTTACTCAATCCTTCTTTTTTACCAAGCCTAGACCCCACCCACGAACGCCTGAGTACGAGGGACAACTCCGTCCCAAGACTGCCTACATACCTGCTTCAACACGGGATCAAGGCGTAAAGTATTGTTGACGTGTATTTTATACACAATAATACACAGAATAAAATACCCAAGGGTACCTTATCTTCTCTTGAATAAAGTCTCTAACTGCTGAAGATATCGCAAGAAGGATCAGTTAGGGTGACTCCAATGTTCTTTTAAGTAGGGTCTTTACATGTGGATAAGCACCAGTGGTGGTTGTGATTGTTGTGTCATCAAGGGGCCTTACGTTCCGAAATAGAATTTCCTAAACTAACAAGTTCTTAAAAAAGATCAAAAGAGTAGGGCTTACAAGAGATCTAGTCTAATCCAACCCTAAGAATGACTCAATGTGGACGAGACTTGGCAAGATTCTACCAACTTCAATATTGCCATAAAATAACAACTCAATTGAAATTGATGCGATCTTCTAAGGTAACAAATAATTTTTCAATTCATCAAGGATCATAGACACTACCACAAAGGCACATATCCAAGATACAACAACGATTGAAGGTTTAAGTGATTTAAGTTTCTCCAGTTGACCACGCAAGGCGTTCCTACAATCAGCAAGAAGCTAGTGGTTTGGAAAGTGAATCTCACCGACGATCAAGTCCAACACTTCGTCCTTCAAACTAAAATACTACCTTGATTGAGAATGATTCAAAAAAATGAACAACCATGAAGATAACCACAAGAATTGCAATAAAACACCATAACTTCAATATTTTATTGATCTCAAAGCCATCATGTACAACAATTGTTTGAAATTCCTTCTTCAAAGCTCAATCTTGCTAAAAAAATAACTTGTTCTCTAATCTCTAATATCTCTCTAATTTTCTAATTTCTCCTTAATCTCTAGTTATTCCTTAATTTCTAGTTACAAAATGAAAAGAAATGAGGGTATAAATAGCATCCTCAATTACAATGAATGGTCCAGATCAAAAAGAAGATCAATGGCCAAGATTATGACACCTAAACCCTAATTAGGGTTTATTACAAATAGCCCCCTTTTTACTGAACAATATTAAATGCATAGCCAAATATTAAATTCGGCACAAAAATCTAGGAGACATAGACCAATGACAATTAAGGTGCCATGTCATCTACAACAACCTTTCTTCTAGAATCTTATTCCCTTTCCAATGCTCCTTTTTAGCATATGTAATGAATCAAAATACGATTCCTTCAATCTCAGCAATTGGAATCTCGAGAAGATTCCTCATTCTTTCTTCCAAGTGGATGACCTGATCAAATGCCTTGAGAAGAGCAGCGTCCCATCCAGGTTCAAGTTCTTTGGTCTTTTCAATCAGGAGCATGGTAGCAAACATCTGGTCCCGTTGCTCATCTGCGATAATATTCGCATCTTTGCAAAAGATGACCTTGACTCTTTCTTCCAATTCCTGTAAATCCACATCTGTCTCAACTTCGATCCTCCTGCCAAGAATAGTACGTAGTACTTCAAACACTCTGTCTTGGATCGGGTGGATAACCTCCTCAACATGATTGCATCCAGTACTGATGTCCTCGAAGAGAACTTCCTTCATCTGGAGTAAGGTTGACCATTGAAGTAAACTATGAGGTCCTCCATCCATTATTTTTTCTTGCACTAGGACCTTCCTTGATGTTTGTCTGATTACTTGCAGGACAGGAATGATAACATCTTTAGTATGAGCAAAGGCAGCTACCGTTATCATCAAGTTGTGGATGATCTCAAGAACCTGAATAGCTCTATGAATGGTCTACATCATCCTTGTTGCAAATTCCATAGCAACTGCATGAGATTTGTCAATCCAAGAGCTCATAAGCTGGACCAAACTCCTGACCCTCTCTGTCTCACCAATTGATTGAAGGGGAAGTGCCTGCATAGGAGATACTGTTGGATCCTGACGCCCCAAAGGCTGATTGAGATGGCTAAAATAACTTCTCCATGCACCGACCTCTCTCTCAAGCTTTCTATTTTTCTCCATTTCTTCCCTAAGCTTGTCTTTTAATGCTTCAAATGAATCGGTGGCCTCATCTAGTGTCTGCTCGGTTGGGAGTGGACCTAGCTCAAATGTCTCTACATCATATTCTTCTGCGAGGATCTCACCTTCATACTTGTCCACTGCCGGTGTAGCTATCTGCAATTTCCTGGATCCTGTCTCATCTCTGATCATCTTGGACATCCTAGTAGCCTTCCTCTTCTCTGTCACTTCCTGAAAATTTCCAACAAGACTCTCTAAATCAATCACATTGTCTTCATCTTCGATCACAATCACCTTTGTTAGTCTTTCTTTTAACCAATCTGGGATGGCAGATCTTGTTTCTTTAACCTGTATCTCCTTAGGCAATGTTTCTTCTTCTCTGAGAGGAGATGTTACTTCATTATCGTTCTTGTCTTCATGTAGCTCATTATCTTGGAGAGATCCACTTGGTGACCTTCGCAGGACCTGTCCTTCTTCCTGTTTATCGTTTTGTACCATTGATTCCATAGACTCTTCCACTTCAAGTGTCCTCTTTTCTTGTCGAGAAGATGTCCCAGATGAACGATCTCAGTTGGCCTCTTGCTTCTTCTTGGAAGATTCTCTTTTCCCAGGTCTCTCTTTCCTCTTCGAGCCTCTTGGATGGAGATTGCCCTCACTTACGCTTCGAAGGTTGCCTTCGCTTGCATTTCTGGGATTAGGATTACCTTCACTTACACTTGCCCCTCCTTCAGCTGGTCTTTCCTCCAAGGTAAAAGTCATAGCTATGCCTTGCTCTCTCAACTTTTGATGCTGCACATCAACCCATTTGCGAGTATAAGACAAGACTAGAGCCATCAAAGCATCTAGATCCACAACCTCGGGTTCATTCCAATCTAGCCTTACTGATTTGCTTTCTCGATCATAAGATGATTGGAGATGTCTGCCACTGTCCTGAGCTTGGTCAGCCACTCTGTAAATCTTGCATTTCCTGATGAAGTCCAAAGGCAATCTAGAATGCATCTTTCTTTTCACTTCAAGATCATCTGAGAGATTCATCATAAAATCTTCTATCTGAAACTCATGCTTATATTTTCTACCGACTGCCTCCTCTATATACCCATAAGGATCAAAGCTCTCTCTCAAGGCAAAGAATGAAAAATGTTGGAAAACATTTGGGAATCAATCCTTCTAGAGGAAAACTCAGAAAACCTCCCTCAACAAAACCAGCAGTTAAGAAACACTTACAAGAAGAGACCATCATATTGAGACAAAGAATCAAGTCCACAGTTACCCATGTGTGTGCAAATGCGTTAATTCCCCTCAACAAGACAATTATGATCCCCAGGTTCCCCTGTGATAAGCTATGTAGTTTATCTAGACTCCAAAAGCATCCTGGATAGAGCCCCGCTGCCAGTCAGACGTCCATAGTCCCGATGAGGTTATCGCCGCAAGCTCACGAACATTGCTCCATTGTCGGCCAGGCGCCTATAGCCCCGATGGAGTTACTCGTATATTCCCCTTAGCCAATTTGATATTTTCTTTTGTTAGCTCATTTTCTTTCTTTGATTTTTTCTCATTTTCATTTTCTCATCTTTTCCTTTGATACTGCTTTTAGTTCCGTCAATTCTTTTGGCTTGTGAGTAGTGAAGCTCACTAGGGTTTGAGGATTGCGGTGGCGCTGAAGTCAAACTTTAGATTTTTCACTGATCACAGCTTTGCCTGGAAACC
This sequence comes from Cryptomeria japonica, assembly GCF_030272615.1. Taxonomy (NCBI): domain Eukaryota; kingdom Viridiplantae; phylum Streptophyta; class Pinopsida; order Cupressales; family Cupressaceae; genus Cryptomeria; species Cryptomeria japonica. The sequence continues at coordinate 422,180,288 of NC_081413.1, read as the reverse complement.
ATAACGACTCGAAAATTATAAGTGTGAAAAAATATAATAACTGGAGGACAAAAATACATGAGTTCAATAAGCTAATCTTGCTTCATTGCAAATACGTTCTGACTCAAAGCTTTATTAAAAGAAACTGCCTTTGTAGTTCCAAAAGACCTCATGATTGTCCAAATGCAACCAACAAACTAGCGGGAAGTCAGAGCGTTACATGACAAAATCACCCAATTTCAAATGGATACCCCTCAGGACAAAACAACTAACCTAAGACAAAACACCTAAACTAAGAACGAAAACAAAGCGAAAGGCAAACCAAGACGAAAGAAAAGCAAACAAACGAAAAAAACGAAAGCAAACTAAACTAGCTATGTACAAGGGAAGGCCTTAGGCATCTTAAGACTGGAAATAATGTTTGAGATACCTCCCATTGACAGGCAATGGGATGTCTTCTCCGGTTAAAGTTTTCAACCTAAATGCATTTTCTCCCAAAATCTCTGAAATTTGATAAGGGCCTTTCCAGAGCTTATCAAACTTATCATGTTCTCCCCTTTTCTCATGTGCCTTGTCCCAATACAGGACAAGATCTGAAATCCGGAACGCCTTGACTCTAGCTTGTCGATCGAACCATCTTTTCACCACTCCTTGGTGTTTTGCAAAAGTTTCTAACGCTTGATCTCTCTTTTCTTCCAGATTCATTAACTGCGTTAATCGGGCTTGAACAGCATCAGTGTCTTCCATGTACTCCTAAATAAATCTCAAAGTCAGGATCCTGAGTTGCATGGGGAAGACTGGGTCTTGACCATAAACCAGAAAATAAAGTGAAATTCCTAATGCGTTCTTGGTCCTGATTCGATCTGCCCATAAGGCAAATCTCAATTGGGTATGCCATTCTCTTGGACTTCTTTCTAGCAGTTTCTTGATAACGCTGAGTAGGTTCTTGTTGGTTGACTCAGCTAACCCATTACCCGGAGGATAATAATTTGATGAAAATTTGAGGGTTATTCCATATTCAAAAGCCCAATTCAAGAATCTCAATGATGTGAATGCCGAGCCATTGTCGCAAACCAATGCATAAGGACACCCAAACCTTGTGATAATGTTTTCCTCCAAGAATTTGATTACAACTTCGGTGGTACAAACTTTGAGTGCCTGTGCCTCTGACCATCTAGTACAATAATCAGTAGCTGTGATAATATACTTGTGTTGTGTCGAGGATGCGGGGTTGATGACACCAATAAAATCCATCCCCCATTTGGCAAATGGTCTAGCTTCAATCACTGGATTCAGTGGCATAGCAGGATTTCTTTCTCTGAAGGCCACGACTTGACAAGTGTGGCAAGTCCTGATACGATTAAATGTATCTTTGAAAAGTGTAGGCCAGTAATATCCTGCCCTTAGGATCTGGTGAGCTGTAGCGAGGTTGGCTCCATGTCCGGTCCCAAACTTGGAATGGAAATGTTCAATTATCTGTTTAGCCTCATCTTTGCCAACACACCTCAGATATATTCCTTCATGATTTCTGCGATATAGAACAGATCCTTGAAGCATATAATGTTGACATTTCATTCTTAGTGCTCTTTTCTGCGTGGGTGTCATGCGAGCAGGACATCTGTGATTAAGCAGGTATGTCACAATATCTTTGTACCATTCATCGGGAGTGATGTCCTCTAATTCATAAATTTGCTGGACTAATCCTGGTCCATCAATTGCCAAGGTCTGCGCCAAAGCTTGTCCTCGAACAAGTTTCATGGGCTGGATTTCAATATCAAATTCTTGGATAATGGCGACCCACTTGCCTCTTCTTTCTCCTAGTTCATTTTGCATGAGGAGAGTCTTGACTGCTGCATCTGGTACTATTGCATAAATTTTGGCCCTTAGGAGGTAATGTCTGAATTTCTTAACGGCCTTCACCAGTGCATATGCTTGTTTCTCAACGTTGGGATATCTGAGTTCTACATCTTTCAGCGGGGTGCTCATGAATGCAATTAGATTTCCATCCCTTTCTTCACTTCTCTGGGTGAGAACAGCGGCACAAGTGTAGTCAGAAGTGAAGGAATATAAATAGAAGGGCTTGAGGTAATCAGGACTGATTAATACTGGCGCTTCTGTGATTGTCGTCTTTATCTCCTCAAATGCCCTTTTGGCCTGTGGCGACCATTCAATCTTTGCATCCTTCTTCAGCATCTCATTCAAGGGTCTGACTATCTCGGCAAATCCAGTAATGACTTTTCTGACAAAGTTGATCTTGCCGAAAAATGATTTGAGTTCCTTCTTGCTAGCCGGCAAATTGATAGTGGATATAGCTTTTACTCTTTCAGGATCGATGGAGATTCCTCTTTCTGAAATGACATGTCCTAAAAGTTTTCCTTCTGTTACCCCAAATATACATTTCTTCGGATTGAGAGAGACACCGTATCTTCTGCACCTTTGGAAGACTCTTCTTAAGTCATCCACATGATCCTCTCTTTGCCTGGAGAAAACTGTGATGTCATCCATATATATAACAATGCATTTCCCAATTAAATCCCTGAAAGCGATATCCATAGCTCTCTGGAATGTGGCCCCGACATTAATAAGTCCAAAAGGCATTCTCTTGTATGCAAATGTTCCCCATTTGGTGGTAAAAGCAGTCTTTAGTCGATCTTCGGGCTCGACCAGAACTTGGTTATATCCTGAATATCCATCTAGAAAGGACATCATCTGAGACCCGTTAACAATCTGCAACACTTCATCTAGTGATGGTAGCGGATAATTGTCCTTTTCTGAAGCCCGGTTGAGATTTCTGAAATCAACACACAATCTAATCTCTCCACTTTTCTTTCTGACAGGAACCAGGTTGGCGACCCACATCGAATGTCTTACTGGGAAGATGATCTTGGCTGAGAGCAGCTTCTTAACTTCTTGATATATCAGGGGCTCTAATAAAGGATTAACTGGTCTTTGTCTCTGCCTAAATGGCTTGCTTCTCGGCTTCAAAGGGATTGTGTGAGTAATAATTGCAGTGTCATAGGTTTTAAGATCTTCATAACTCCATGCAATGACATCAAGGAAATCTTTCATGTTTTTCAAGATCCCATTTCTTTCGGTTGCTGTGCAGGACTTTCTGATTAACACATTCTTAGCATGTATATCATCACCTAGATTGATTGTGTCACACATGTTTCCTTCCATGTTGTGGTTCTTCTTTTCTTTCAGTTTATCAGGATCAAAAATTCTTTCTAATTCTACCATTCCCTTTGGAATAGTGTTTGTCTTTAAATTCAAAATTCCTTCGGCATCAAATTCTGCTTCTCCCACTTCTTCCTCATCAATGATCTGGGCTAGGAAGACATCTGTGTTGGTTAAGAAATCCAGTATGTGCTTGTCGTCTTCGAAAACTTGAAAATTGGTGATGTTATCTGGGACTGAAGGAACTGATATTAACTCAACTGTGAACTTTTTCAATCCTTCCATTGCTAATGGTATCAAAGAACTAGCGGCTTGTGCAAGGGAATTAGCCACTTGATTCTGATGTCTGTATATAGAATTGATGTTGAATGCTTCAAAACTCTCAATGAGATCCCAGACTCGATTTCTGTATCTGATCAACCTTTTGTCATGACAAACATACTGCTTCCTTATTTGCCTTATAGCTATTTCTGAATCTCCATACACTTGCGGTATCTTTGCCTTCTTTTTGATGGCTAACAATAGCCCATGAATCAAGGATTCATATTCAGCTACATTGTTGGTGCAAGGAAATTGTAGTCTGTGAGCGGCAAGGTAGGTTTCCCCTGTCGAGCTAATTAATTCGTAGCCTGCTCCAGATCCTTGTTTAGACTTAGATCCATCGAACCTTAATGTCCATATTGCATTTTCTTGATCTTCCGTCTCTTGGTCTTCCTGACTTTCGGTTGATGTGTCAGATAGAGTTTCGTCTTCTGCAGAGCCTTCATCTTCTGAATCTCGAATTTCTTCCATGATCAATGTCTGCAGAGCTCTTTTGTATACTTGTTCTAATGCGGTCTGACATAAAGCACAAGATAGTTCTGAATGGACGGCATTGTGTATCCTACACCAATTTGGAAGAAGCAAATCTCGGATGGATGGTAAGTTACCAAGTTGCACACCTTGCTGTATGTTTCTATGTACGAACCTCTGAAAATTTTTAAACATTCCATCATCTTCTTGGTCGGATCCTTGATCACTTTCGACGATAATTTCTGTAGATTCTATCACTTCTTGCTGACCATCTTTATCTTGTATGTTTTGTATCATCAGGACCTCACCTACTTTAGGTTTATATGTCCCTAGATCTGATTCTAAGAACAGGACTTCATTATCTTCCCCATACTCGGTTATCATAAGTCTCAATCTTGGGGTGCTATCGATCTTGATTTGATTCGGGACTCCTCTCCATGGTAACCACATGTGTGCAAAATCAGTTGATACATACCCATTCAATTTTCGTGACCAATCCCTACTCAGAAGCATCCCATATGAATCAGGAATATCCACCACTGATATGTCTATGAAGTTTTGTACTCTCGGGTCCGCAACCAATTGCATATGAATATTGTTCAACTCGCCCATGACTGGAACTTCTGTCTTGTCTAGCTGGGTGACCTTTCTTTTGGTAGGAGCGGGAGTTATTCCTAGTCTTTGACAGACAGCCAGGGGCATCACATTACTGGAAGCTCCTGAATCATAAAGGCAATTGTGTAATAATTTCCCAAAAATTCTAACTGATAACAGGAACGGGGCCGGTTCATCTTTTCCTTGAGAAAGGCCTGAGGAATCCTCACTGGGTTCTTGATGTTTCACTTCATTAACCTTCGGATGATCGTCCTTTACTAGACTCTCTTCTTTTGAGTGATCTGTTTTGTTTGAAGATTTCCCTTTTTTGACCACATCTTTCTTAATGGCAACTTCCTTTTCTGGAAGAATTTGGCTAGTGGCGAGGCCTTCTTTGATAGTAGGCTGAGTTTTCTTAGTCTCGCCTCTTTTAAGTAATACCTTTCCTTCCAACATGTCTTCCTTTTTGGCTGGGAATGTTATGGTCTGGACCATGCATTCATTATGTTCAGATAGTCCTTTGTCATCGGCTTCCTCTTGGGTCACATTGATGGTAGCTTGAGCTTTGTTGGCCGAGTCCTGAACATTTGACCTTACTGTACTAGACTCACTCAAACTATTGATCACTGTATCTTTGATTTCTGAAACTTTGAGTAATTCATAGAGTGGTAGACTAACTTTAACTTTCTTGAGTTCTTCTAACACCAACGTGGCTAATCTTTTCATTTCATTGCCCATGGGGGGTGTAATATTCCTTTGTCTGTATTCTTGCGTGTGTTGTGGATATTTTGGGTTATTACTAGCTTGTGGATCCGGAGGAGTAGAGAAATTGTTTGGAGGGATTGATGTAGTTAGAGGTTCTTGATTTCTCTGATTTCTATGATAAACCCTTTGGTTCACGCCTCCTGAAGACTAGTGAAATACCTCCTTTATCCCTTCAACTAGGACACTGTTGTTCAAAGGTGGAAAATAATACTCTGAGTCTTCAATGGGTCCGTTTGCAGATGCAGGTGGGAACTGGGAACCTGGTGGTATCAATGGTCCATTCGCAGATTCTGGTGGAAATCTCCCATTTCGTGCTTGATTAACTTCTTCTTGTGAATATTTGCAGCTTTCAACAATCATGGCTTGATCGTACCGCGTGGTTGGGACCATTTCGTATCCTGTCGTAGGCGGATTTTCAGGTGGATAAGTGCTACGCATCTCTTGTTGGAATATGTCGGCCGCGATCTTGAATTCAGGACACTGTAACTCAGAATGTTGATTCGTATTATGGAGTCTACACCAACTGGACAAGGCCGCCTCTGCTAGAAACACTTTGCTGGTAGAAGGACTTTCTTGATTCTGAGAATTTGGTGGGTTATCTAGTGGCATCACCACATTTCCATTATTGGGAGCCGTATTCCATGGTCTCCTCTGAAAGCCTTGGTTATTATTTCCTTGATAATTATTTCTGAAACCTTGATTGTTGTTTCCTTGGAAATTTTGATTGTTCGTATGTTGACCATGGTTGATCCTCTGCATACTTTGGAGTTGATTATTCTGGTTCCTTAGATGAGTTACTTCGGTTGACAACTTCTTGACTTGTTCAATCAACTCTTTCATTTCATCCTTTTCTTCCTGTGTTCTTGATGAGCTTGTGGCATTTTGCAGATAAATAGGCTGTGCTGGTGGAGCTTGGGAAATTGGAACTCCAGGGTGAAGGACCAACTGGTTTGTCGGTTGTATGCTCGGATATGTTGCTTGTGGAATCAGATTCATAACTGGAGTCTGGTTAGCCAATGCCATTCCAATTGTCTGCATTTGGTTTGGTGTTGCGACAGGTCCCATGTGTAGTAGTGGCCCAATGATATTCTGTCCCATGTGCTTACTAACTTCAATAGCCTTTGCATATGCTGCGTTTAGATCATTTGGGGTAGGATGTGTCCTCACAAACATAGCAGTGAGATGATCTAAAGCCCCATAGTAGATTTCCCTTGGATCTGCAATGAGATAAGGATGTCGTAACATCGTTATATGCGCGGTGAAACCTGTTGTTGAAAGAAGTGATTGGCTCATGTTCTCTCCTTCGGACTTCAACAAATTGTCTATACAACTCAGCTGGTGTGGTTGGTATACCAAACTTTGCAATAAATGCATCTTTCATCGCGTCCCAAGTCCTGATTGACCCTGTAGGCAATTGGATGAACCAAAAGTATGCCTCTTCTCCCAATGAATAGGGAAAGAGCCTACATGCTACATCTCCATATTCGATTCGCCTGTTATGAAGAAGGTCTTCGAACATCTTGATATGATCCTCTGCTGTGCGATTGAAATCACTGACATTGAACTTGGAACAGAAATGCTCTGGATTCTTTGGCATATCATGATAGACTGCAAATTCCAATGGTGATGGGTTGTTGATTAGCCAAGTAGCACCATTAAGTACATGAGGAGGAGGAGGAGGAGGCGGAGCATGGTGAGCCATCGTATTCTTCGAGGCTTGAGAGTTTGACGAGGGGCTGGATGAACTAGCTTGGTCTTTTGTCTGAGAAATTGCCTGGATACTTGATTGGATTGCCTCCTGCACTTGTTCTTGAAGAACTTGTGATGACTCAGGAGACTCCTCTAGTTTTAGCTCAAATTCCTTGGGAGTATCTTCTCTTTTGACTCGCTTCGCTTTTGAAGTAAACTGAAGCTCACTTAGATTCTTGATGCCTGGTGTTGACCTCAATAGTCTTTGATGTTTCTCGGGCGAGAAAGAACCAATGCGATCCAGCGTGAAGTCTTGCGGAGATTATTGTAGGTTCCTTTGATTGCGAAGCTCCCTAGCTGCGACTCTTCGGTGTTCTTCAGCCCTATCTTCTTCTTGTTCCAAGATGATTCTCACTCTGTTATACTCAACTTCACTTCTCCTTATGTTCCACGCTAGATGATTCAATCCTGAAACAATATCTTCTTGAATGTTGCCTATCTGCAAATTTGGTTGCACTACTTGATTCAATCCCTCATGTCGCAACACCATCGTGATTCATGATCATGTTTGTATCCGTTTTCTAAATCTTCGGATTTCGGATGTTAGGCCCTTCTTCTAGCGCCAATTCTGTTGTGCGCGGGAGGAGGGACAAAAGCTCTGGATATCTTTTCTAAATATGACTTGATAAGTTCCACTGATCGCGGCTTGACGATGATTAGCCCTCCTTCTAGCGCCAAGTATTGTTGACGTGTATTTTGTACACAATCATACACAGAATAAAATACCCAAGGGTACCTTATCCTCTCTTGAATAAAGTCTCTAACTGCTGAAGATATCGCAAGAAGGATCAGTTAGGGTGACTCCAATGTTCTTTTAAGTAGGGTCTCTACGTGTGGATAAGCACCAGTGGTCGTTGTGATTGTTGTGTCATCAAGGGGCCTTACGTTCCGAAATAGAATTTCCTAAACTAACAAGTTCTTAAAAAAGATCAAAAGAGTAGGGCTTACAAGAGATCTAGTCTAATCTAACCCTAAGAATGACTCAATGTGGACGAGACTTGGCAAGATCCTACCAACTTCAATATTGCCATAAAATAACAACTCAATTGAAATTGATGCGATCTTCTAAGGTAACAAATGATTTTTCAATTCATCAAGGATCATAGACACTACCACAAAGGCACATATCCAAGATACAACAACGATTGAAGGTTTAAGTGATTTAAGTTTCTCCAGTTGACCACGCAAGGCGTTCCTACAATCAGCAAGAAGCTAGTGGTTTGGAAAGTGAATCTCACTGACGATCAAGTCCAACACTTCGTCCTTCAAACTAAAATACTACCTTGATTGAGAATGATTCAAGAAAATGAACAACCATGAAGATAACCACAAGAATTGCAATAAAACACCATAACTTCAATATTTTATTGATCTCAAAGCCATCATGTACAACAATTGTTTGAAATTCCTTCTTCAAAGCTCAATCTTGCTAAAAAAATAACTTGTTCTCTAATCTCTCATATCTCTCTAATTTTCTAATTTCTCCTTAATCTCTAGTTATTCCTTAATTTCTAGTTACAAAATGAAAAGAAATGAGGGTATAAATAGCATCCTCAATTACAATGAACGGTCCAGATCAAAAAGAAGATCAATGGCCAAGATTATGACACCTAAACCCTAATTAGGGTTTATTACAAATAGCCCCCTTTTTACTGAACAATATTAAATGCATAGCCAAATATTAAATTCGGCAAAAAAATCTAGGAGACATAGACCAATGACAATTAAGGTGCCATGTCATCTACAACAACCTTTCTTCTAGAATCTTATTCCCTTTCCAATGCTCCTTTTTAGCATATATAATGAATCTAGATACGATTCCTTCGATCTCAGCAATTGGAATCTCGGGAAGATTCCTCATTCTTTCTTCCAAGTGGATGACCCGATCAAATGCCTTGAGAAGAGCAGCGTCCCATCCAGGTTCAAGTTCTTTGGTCTTTTCAATCAGGAGCATGGTAGCAAACATCTAGTCCCGTTGCTCATCTGCGATAATATTCGCATCTTTGCAAAAGATGACCTTGACTCTTTCTTCCAATTCCTGTAAATCCACATCTGTCTCAACTTCAATCCTCCTGCCAAGAATAGTACGTAGTACTTCAAACACTCTGTCTTGGATCGAGTGGATAACCTCCTCAACATGATTGCATCTAGTACTGATGTCTTCGAAGAGAACTTCCTTCATCTGGAGTAAGGTTGACCATTGAAGTAAACTATGAGGTCCTCCATCCATTATTTTTTCTTGCACTAGGACCTTCCTTGATGTTTGTCTAATTACTTGCAGGACAGGAATGATAACATCTTTAGTATGAGCAAAGACAGCTACCGTTATCATCAAGTTGTGGATGATCTCAAGAACTTGAATAGCTCTATGAATGGTCTGCATCATCCTTGTTGCAAATTCCATAGCAACTGCATAAGATTTGTCAATCCAAGAGCTCATAAGCTGGACCAAACTCCTGACCCTCTCTGCCTCACCAATTGATTGAAGGGGAAGTGCCTGCATAGGAGATACTGCTGGATCCTGACGTCCCAAAGGTTGATTGAGATGGCTAAAATAACTTCTCCATGCACCGACCTCTCTCTCAAGCTTTCTAATTTTCTCCATTTCTTCCCTAAGCTTGTCTTTTAATGCTTCAAATGAATCGGTGGCCTCATCTAGTGTCTGCTCGGTTGTGAGTGGACCTAGCTCAAATGTCTCTACATCATATTCTTCTGTGAGGATCTCACCTTCATACTTGTCCACTACCGGTGTAGCTATCTGCAATTTCCTGGATCCTGTCTCATCTCTGATCATCTTGGACATCCTAGTAGCCTTCCTCTTCTCTGTCACTTCCTGAGAATTTCCAACAAGAATCTCTAAATCAATCACATTGTCTTCGTCTTCGATCACAGTCACCTTTGTTAGTCTTTCTTTTAACCAATCTGGGATGGCAGATCTTGTTTCTTTAACCTGTATCTCCTTAGGCAATGTTTCTTCTTCTCTGAGAGGAGATGTTACTTCGTTATCGTTCTTGTCTTCATGTAGCTCATTATCTTGGAGAGATCCACTTGGTGACCTTCACGGTCCCTGTCCTTCTTCCTGTTTATCGTTCTGTACCATTGATTCCATAGACTCTTCCACTTCAAGTGTCCTCTTTTCTTGTCGAGAAGATGTGCCGGATGAACGATCTCGGTTGGCCTCTTGCTTCTTCTTGGAAGATTCTCTTTTCTCAGGTCTCTCTTTCCTCTTCGAGCCTCTTGGATGGAGATTGCCCTCACTTACGCTTCGAAGGTTGCCTTCGCTTGCATTTTTGGGATTAGGTTTACCTTCACTTACACTTGCCCCTCCTTCAGCTGGTCTTTCCTCCAAGGTAAAAGTCATAGCTATGCCTTGCTCTCTCAACTTCTGATGCTGCACATCAACCCATCTACGAGTACAAGACAAGACTGGAGCCATCAAAGCATCTAGATCCACAACCTCGGGTTCATTCCAATCTAGCCTTACTGATTTTTTTTCTCGATCATAAGATGATTGGAGATGTCTGCCACTGTCCTGAGCTTGGTCGGCCACTCTGTAAATCTTGCATTTCCTGATGAAGTCCAAAGGCAATCTAGAATGCATCTTTCTTTTCACTTCAAGATCATCTGAGAGATTCATCATAAAATCTTCTATCTGAAACTCATGCTTATATTTTCTACCGACTGCCTCCTCTATATACCCGTAAGGATCAAAGCTCTCTCTCAAGGCAAAGAATGAAAATGAATACAAAGCTAATTCCTTCTCTGCATCATCCATGGCTAGAGCATTAGGACATACCTCAACTGAATTCCCTAATATGATAGGCACAGGAACTCCATTTCCATGTCTGTGTCTGAATGCCTTCGCATAAGCTGCCAACTGTCTAGTTACCTCAAGTAACACAATTATGTCTGTCGGATATCTCGGCAACATGTATGGAGGTGAAGGACATCCATGAACTCTAATATAAGTAAATTTCGAAAATTGGATGAACCAAGCACCGTACCTCTTTACAAGCTCTTGAGCATCCTAAGATAGCCTATTGTGAATCCCACCTTGCAAAGTCCTTGTGATGTTCATTGTGAAGGTATCATTGACTAACTTGTAGTTATTTCCTGGCGGATGATGTAAGTGAACATAGGAATCACAAACTCTGACCTCGTCGGGTCCTCTTCCAATCACTCCGCTGTGGGGTAGTCCTGCGTACTCAAAGCTCCTGATCAAGGCATATATGACGTATGAACTCATGTGGAAGGACTGGGTAGCCTTCAGTCTCCTTAACTGTATGTCCAAGCAATGGCTAATCATTCTAGCCCAATGAATTGTTCCTTTTCCCTGAACTATCACTTGGATGAAGTAGAACATCCACTTCTCAAAATAGAAGGCTTGAGGAGCTCCTGTGACTCGGTTGAGCAGTGTTATCAAATCTTTGTACTCCTCCTGGAAATCGATCCTATGTGGTGTATTCGGAATCTTGCTCAAGCGAGGACGACTCTTGAGTAACCAATTCTTATTGATGATGCTTAGGAAAGCATCTGGATCATCTTCGTACATGGACCTGGCTCCTTCTATGCTCTTGTAGATCATATCTCTGTGCTCCGGAAGATGGAAAGCCTCACTTATAGCCTCCTCTGAAAGGTAAGCCAAAGTGTTTCCCTCCTTGGACACGATCGATCTGGACTGTGGATCATAATGGCGAGCACACTCGATCATCAACTCATGGCACTGGACTGCTGGAGGGAAGCCGGCCGCCTTAATGATGCCACTTTCAATTATCCTCCTGGCGACAGGTGATGGCTTGCCAATGTAAGGGACCTCTCGGAACTTCTTCGTACTGAAGTTTCCTAAGTTGGTATCTCCAATGTTGCTCCACTTCGACACGATCTTGGTCTCCAATTCTTCGCTCTTTTGATCTTCCTTCATGAGAGCTGGACGACTGGTGGATGCTCCCGCCTTCGGGGTTGCCATCGTAACACCTCACTTTGAGAGCTAACTCTAACGAAGGAATGCAAAATAAGGAAATTCGCCTAGGCAAAAGTCAAAATTTGGAGTATTCAACGTGATCTTTCTCTAGCAAAGGCTCCTCATTAGTCAATTCCACCAACTTTGGGGTCTTCAACGTCTTGATAGAGTATTCGCTCCTCTTCAAACCAAATTCGCACTCCCCTTGATGAAATTTCGCACCTTGTATTCTTGATGAAATTCGCTCCTTGTCTTCTCCAAAATCGCATATGAAAATGATTGAATGATGAGTAAAAACGCGATATCATACCTCTCCTTTATAGGCGCTTACCTCTTCAATTACCTCTAGGCCGACTTTTGGAAATAAGGCAAAATAAAAACAAAAAATTAAATAAAAGGAGGCCGACTTTTGTAAAATATAAAAATAAAACCCAAGCGCTCACCTCTTTATTTAATTAATTAATAATTAATTAATTAAATGCCTTTGCAATTAATTATTTCGATTTTAAAAGGCAAAATTAAAATTTAATTAATCAATTAAATGCCTTGTGCGTTATTTTTAAATGCTAATTTTAATTAAATACTTCAAGTTTTATCGAATTTTAGCATGTAATATAATTCAAAAAAAATGTTGGCGCCAAATCATGGGAGGCATAAGGGATACAAACCACATCGCTCTGGTCCCTGGGAGAGGGACAGGAGCGCTTTCGCATTTTGCTCTTGAATTTCTCGCCTTTTACGTTCAAAGTTACTTCCCTTACATCCAAACTGGCATTTTAAATAGGAACCTTGAGCTTGATCGATTCAATGTTGTAAATAAATGCCTCTTAAAACCATTATCGCCCTGGTCCTTGACTGAAGGACAGGAGCGAACTTTGCATTTAGCTCAAATTTGTCAACCTCTTGTCGTTAACCTCTCGTTCATCATCTTCTTAAAGGCATTTTCAACTTTTTGTAACCTTGCCTTGACGTGGTTTTTGGAAGGAATGATGGTGTTCATTGAAATCGCTCTGGTCCTTGACTGAAGGACAGGAGCGAACCTTTGTTCCTTGTGCTCATCCTTGTTCATATCAACTTCCAATTGCCTTCAAAGCGTAAAATGGTGTCTCTTACCCCCTTGTGAACATTTGAAACGGAAGTGGCACCTCAAATTTGGACACACTTAGACATTTCGCTCTCGTCCCTGAGAGAGGGACAGGAGCGAACTTGACCATTTCCATCACTTTTCGCGGTCTTTGCAACTTTGTTTCTCTTCGAGGCGTTCCAAACATCATTGCCCCCTTGTACCTTGGCCTGGATTCATCAAAAATTGGAAGGGAAGTCTAAATAACCATGATTTCGCCCTGGTCCTTGACTGAAGGACAGAAGCGAACTTTCATTTGTAGGCTCAATCATTCTTTGCCAACGTTTAAAACTATCTTCAATGGATCCGCTATGCTCCCCTTCACTCATCTTTGACATGGAATTTGCTTCAACTTGGTGAGAAATTTGCCTTAGGAGGAAATCGCTCTGGTCCCTTGGAGAGGGACAGGACCGCCTAGGACAAAAATAGGCTTCACTGGCGTCTTGCACTCTTCAAAATTATATTCAATAGATTCGTTACGCCTCCTTTTACTTGCCTCAAACTTAAAAACTCATTTCACTTCGCCAAAAACTTGTCTTTTAAGCAAATCGCTCTGGTCCCTTGGAGAGGGACAGGAGCTACCTCTTAAATTCGCCCTGGTCCCTGGAGGAGGGGCAGGAGCGATTTTGCTTCTAGGGCCAATTTTCTCCTTCGAGGTGCAATCAAATTATATTCAACGAGTAAAATGTACCTCCCTTGTTTTTCTTAAATCGCGAAATTGTTCAAATCTTCCAAGGACAAGACAATTTTGGATTTCAAGCTCCGGTCCTTCAGTGAGGAACAGGAGCGATTTTGTCCTTCTGGCACGTTTCCTTGTTTGCAAATTTCTTCAAATTATATTCAATGGACAAAAGATGTCCTCCTTTATCTCTTCCAATCCAAAAATCGTCTTGGTCCTGCAAGGACAGTGAAATTTTGAGAAACAAGCTCCGGTCCTTCAGTGAGGGACAAGAGCGATTTTTGTCCTTGAGGGCAAATGTCCATCTTTTTATTGCAAACGACTAAATCCTGGCGCTCTATCATGTTGATTCCACCTTTCATTATGTCCTTAACGCTTTAATTTGATCAAAATGAGGTCCAAAATGGTCCAAGCAAGACATTTCGCCCTGGTCCCTAGCTGAGGGACAGAAGCGATTTGGCCTCAAACTTCAAAAATTTGCCATTTTGAGTGTCAAAATCTTCAAAAAACTTTTAATTCGTGTTCAACTGCATCTCCTGGCAACCCTGCACAAGACAAATGAAACAAATTAATAACAAAGATGCATAAAAATATGATTTTCGCTCTGGTCCCTAGCTGAGGGACAGGAGCGATTTTGCTTTCATAGGCCAAAATATCGAGATTTTAAGACTTCAGTCACTTCACAAGGCAAAATAAGTCATTTCCAATGCTAGGATCAATTATCAAAAATTCCAAAATTTGGTCAAAATCATTCAATCAGACAAAATTCCATAATTCCATCATTAACACTTAGGCAAAATTTGGACTTGCATTCCAAAATTCTGACTGAACCTAGACAGACTTTTTTGACCTCCTGACAGATTCACCCTCATCTCAAAATTGCAACCTACGCGAGGATGCTCAAAATCCCCTTCAAAACTGACTGGACTCTGGCTTGAAAACATCAAAACGAAAACCCTAAGGCTTAACCCTAGTCCAGACGACTGACTCACTAACCCAAAACCCTAAAAGCAGAGAGAAGAACAGGCAAAACCAAGCAAAAAGAGGGGTCCCCATTTTAATGGGGCGATGTGTGAAATGGTCACAACAAGTATGTAGTTCTATTTTCTACTCTATGGTTTGATGTAAACTGATTAGTGGGTACGCAACCCTTTCTAGGGTCAATGTCCCAAACAATTTCTCTGCGGTTCCTACCCACGGTGGTAGCACTTAAGCAAAGGCTCAAGATGGCCTATTGTTTGTGGCCTAAAACACTAGATCTTAATTCTTATCATAAGTGTCACCCTTGTCCAATTGTCAATCGACAACAATTCTTCGAGATTAAATCGATTTCATAAAAGCATTTTTACTCATTATCCCTGTAAGGGTTTACTATAGTTTAACTCAGCGGATGAAAGATCGTTTTAGAATTATCGTATTAAATTATCGATCCAAGGGGGGTTACCTGCCCCTTGGATTTTAACTTCCAAGTGTCCTTTATTACTCCCCGACGATTTATAGGGACAATGTCACAGACGTCATTGATGCAGCTTTATTAGGCGTTAAGTGTAGTAGTTCAACATGACGGCATTACCTGTAAGTGTGACCCAAAGGAATTGTATATACCGAACGCTGCTAGGTTTTGGTTTTCCAACTTCCTTTATTTAATTTCTAACTTATGATAAACATCATGCTTGGAAAATAATTATGAATTGAACGCGCATGCAAAGCTTAATTATTTGAAATAACTACTTGATGAATTACATGGAATAAAAACCATAACTAAGATTATTTATTATTCAAAATTTGAAATATAACTTGCATAAAAATGATAATTATGAAACTTGCCTATTAATAATTAAAAGTGTAACTTGCGTGCAAGATTTAAGCAATGCATGATTCCTATCATGGGAATAATTAATTATGGTCATAGGTTCCAAAAATAGTGATTAGTTTAGACATTTAGCATACGATAATTGCTTTTAATGAGTCCAAATACCAACTAAATAACCCAACAAATTTTAAGTAGTTTTTTTATAAAATTCCAATTATAAAATTTAATACAATTTTAACTTACAATTTGAAAATTGCAAAAAGAAATTTAATTATTATAAATTTTTCTAAGGGCAATTATACAATTTAAATTACAATTGGAAAAGTTGCTAAAAATAAATGCTTTTTCGAAAATTACCTAAAGTTTATTTTATTAACTTAAAAAAAAGAATTTAATAATGTCCAAATTTATAGTGGCTTTTTTTTTTGAAAATAAAGAAAGGGGAGCAAGTGGGAGTGGGACCCACGAGTCCCATCACCATTGTGGGTCTACGGAAGCAGGCCCGCAGTGGTGAGGGGACCCCGTGGTCCCCTCCACTACCCTGCAGCCACTGCCGTGACAGTGACCGCAGGGGAAGTGGAGGGTACCACTTCCCCAGCGGTTATGATAACCGCCTCCACTACCTTGCACGCCGCCCGATACCCCAATTAAATTTCGAAGGGCATAATTTGCATATTAACATTACTTGCAATATTGAATATATTCATTTTGTATGAAATAAATTTTTAATATATATATATATATATGGTTTACATTTATTTAAAGGTATATAATAAAAGAGTATTTATGAAAATAGGAACAAGAATGGAATAGAAATCAAGATATCACAGAGGTGGATAATTGCTTTAAAATTGATTTTACAGTAAACGGGAGATCAATATTTACAGAGAGAGAGAGAGAGAGAGAGAGTTTATTCCAGCATTCACAGGGAAAGAATTTATTTTCTGCATTCACAGGGAGAGAGAGAGTTTATTTCCAGTATTCACAGGGAGATAGTTTATTCAACTAATATTCACAAAGAGATCTTATTCAACTAATATCTATAGAGAGATTTTATTCAACTAATATTCACAGAGAGATCTTATTCAACTAATATCCATAGAGAGATTTTATTCAACTAATATTCACAGAGAGATCTTATTCAACTAATATCCACAGAGAGATTTTATTCAACTAATATTCACAGAGAGATTTATTTAACTAATATTTACAGTGAGATTTATTTTAAGAATGAGATTTAGATTTCCATTCGAAGAACCAGAGAAATGAATCAGAGGGAAGAAATAAAGATTAAGATTCAAATCACACAGGGAAGAGTTTTACTCTCAAAAAAAGAGATTTAAAAATAACGGAAATATGATTTTTGCACAGATCTAAAAATCTTTGGAAAAACAAAAAGCAAGATTATGTGTATATTTTCTAGGAAAAATAAATAATAATGCTATCCTTTATGTGCATTATGAGAAAGTATTTTATCAATATTTATTCCTAAATAAAAAGATTTAAAATAAGGGAGAATCTAGAAACTATCTTTGGATAATACCATTTCTCATATGTGAATGTGAAATAACAAGAAGAGAACCTGGCTTATCGAAGCTTGATGTTGAATCCTCTAGCTATCATTTTGATCCTCCTTTGCAACTTGAGAGAAACCTTTCAAACAACTTAAAAATCCTGCAACGAGAAATGAGACTACCAAAGAAAAAACTTGGAAAATTTTCTTCAAAACATAATCAACTCCCTTCTTTGAAACTTGCATATCATTTTATAAGAAAAATCCCTCCATTCCACTATCTAGAAAATTTAATTAAGAAGGAGATTATTTTCCAATATTGGACTCATGCAAATGATTAAACTTAGTGGGGGAGTTACATGCAAGGTGGTGGAGATTCCTCTAGAAGCTTCTTATTCTTTCTACAACATGTGCCATAATTGGAAGTGGAAAATAAATAAATAAAAATAATGCCTTTTGAATTATATTCTCCAAGTGTGTGTGTTCATTTTTATTATTTTATAACATTTATTCGATCATTTAAATAGCTTAACCAAAAATATAATAGAATTGTATTTAAATCAAAAAGTGATAAAGGAGGGTTGTGATAGAAAACCAGCATATACTTTCCAAAAATGGAAATATACTTATAAAGAAACAAAAAAAATAGATAAATATTTCTCAATGCAATATAATTCTCTTGCATATATTAAAACAAATACACAATCTAAAGATATATATATTAATAAATTAATGACTAAACGTTAATTATTATATATTTGAAAATATACGCTAATTAGGGATCGGCAATTAATGTATAATTAATAATATATATTAATATATAAATTATCACAATTAACATATATTTAATAATATGCATTAATTAATAATTAATATATAATTAATAAAATATATTAATTAAAATTTAATAATAATAAAACATTTTAAAAACAACATTTAAATTTAATATATTATATATTTTTTTGTTTTATTAAAAAAATAATATAAAAAAAAAAAACTAAGTCAAGGGCAGACCCACGTGGAGACCACGTGGGCCTCCCTTTCCCCAAGGGAAGGTTGGGGAGACCATGTCGTGGTCTCCACCCAGCCTCGGCGGAGGCCACGGCATGGCCTCACCGCCAAGCCTCTCCCCATGGTATGGGGAAGCCTTGGCTCTCCCCAACCATGGGTCGAGGGCCTCGGCTTCCATGTCGCCCCTCCCCAACAGCCAAAACCATATACAAGTTTTAATTTTTTTCTTTTTCTTTTTGAGCTTTAATTTTTTTACATTAAAAAAATGATAAGGCAATGCCCCCGCTGCTAGATACTCTTAGACCAGCAAGGGTATAAATATTTTTATTTTTTTTGACAATACTTAGAAATTTTCTAAGAACAAACTAAGAATATTTTCCAGAATTAACAAAAGATCAGCATATATATATTTTTAAAATGAAAACACCAGAAAGCCCCAAATACTGAGACTGGTAAAATTTCAACCATTCCTCCACCTCCAATCTACCAAACACAACCAAGATCTCATTTAAAACTGAATTTGAACACCATAGGTTTGGGATTTAAAAGAAATCTTATTGTAAACAGCCAACCCCCAAATTTGATTTTAAAACGACATGAGCAACCAAAATCTAAACTTGAGATGGAAAAGAAGACAAGGAGGGTTTGGATTGGAGATATAATTACAACTATTTCATTTCCCTCAAATAGATGAGATTATTAATCTTCACAAACAGATTTCTACAAAATCCAAAACAATTTCTTTAAAACAAAGAACCCAATGAAATAAACCAGAGACCTACCTGATTCAGCAATCTTGGCAAGATTGAAGGAGAGCCCAACATGCAAGCTCCAAAAATCCTTCTTTCCCCAATATGCCCAGAAATTTCACCATCCAAAAATATTTTCCAAAATACTCTCAAAAAATAATCCTCCCAAAAATATTTTCAAACCTAGGTTAAATGGGAGATTGTTGACCAAAATTTGATTTTTAAATTTAAAATATTTTCAGCTAAAATAAAATCATAAAATTCATTCTTTTCAACAAATCAATATATATTAAACTTGTTTTTCCAATTAAAATTGATTTTCCCAAATAACTTAAATTACCCTTTTCTTTTCCAAAATGCCAAAGAGATTAAATTAATTCTATTTCAAATAAATTTAATCTTTCCTTTCCAAAAGCATACGCTGAATAAATTTATCATTTAAAATTAACTATTTAATGAACTTGCTACCAACTTGCATTGAGCAATTCTGATTAATGATTAATCGCACAAAAGGGACCTATTTAATTAAGTCCCTAAAATACTAATGTGTAAACAAACATTAAATCAAATTAAACACCAAGGATTAAATACTCGATTTAACCACACACAAAACACGCAACCCAAGAACGCCAAACAACCAAAAGGGAAAACTAACGGACGACTGACGACACTCACTTGAGCACAACTAGGGTAAAACAAGGGTCTTATGACCACCTAATCCAAATTCTAAGGACCAAAGAAGTACACTCAAACCTGCGAATCCAGATGGAGACGAACTTCACACCCATGCGATACTGTACCTGAAATCTCTGGCAACCAAGAGTCATACATGCATACATATATATACTTAATGAAAGTGTTAGCCCGAAATTAATAACACGAAATAGGAGAATTAATAAACTTGCATACAAATTGGTGCGAAAACCAAATTAATAGGTATGCACAAAAATCAAAACATCTGACTATAACATTATAACATGATAAACTAACCAAGGTCAAACCGAGATTAGAAATTGATTAGGGCAGGGGTACTACACAACTCCATGCAAATTCTGCGATTAATTGAAAAGCCCTTAGCTTGGAAAGGTCTTGAGATGTCAATTCCTGATGCCAAAGATTTGGTGACCATTTCAAATACATACAAGGTCCAAAACTCCTAAGGCGGGGGATACATGTGAATCCAAACTAGTGTTGTATTCCAATGCTTTGAGAAGAGCCTTACGTTTCAGAAAGAAAAAGGGGCCTCCACCAAAGACCGGATCTATATCAAATCCATTATCAAACTATCAATAAAATACTCTCTAACAAGCCCACAATCTTTAGTATCCGTTTTTTTTTGCAATTATTTCAAGGCTACACATACAGATCCTTAAGAGATAATTGTGTCCAAGAAATCTACAATTTAGACCTCTACAATGCATGTTTGAAATGTTCTTCCAAATCATTGTTGACGAATGGAGATTCAGATTTTGCATGCATTGATTCAGAAAAAAAATTAAATTGGCCTATTTGGTACTTTTCCCTAGCAACGGACTTACTTCTCGTAGAATAAAGATCCAAAACCTAGTAACAGATTTCTGAAAAAGCATGGCGGATAGATATCCCACTTCTAAAACCATAGAAGATAAACCAAAAGAACACAAACCAAAAACACCGAACAAAAAAAAAGACAAGCAAAGCTCTCCATATTCATTCCACCTTGCCTATGTTAAGTCAAGATTTTTAAATATGATGAGAATAAATCAGGCAAACTATTTTTTTGTGTTAAGCATACTAGAATAGGCGGCCAATTGCACCCGTAAGCTTAATGATGTTTGTCTATTTGCAACATTTGGTTGTTTTGCCTAATTATATACACAGATACTATAGAATGGAATGTTGCAACTCAAATCTGCATCTCTCGTAGTATTTTTTTCATTTTTTTTCACCTTTTCATGAATTGTTTATTTATTTTTACTATCATGTGTAAAACTGGAATATTAGTATGTGATAAAGATGCACCATCTAACAAATGGTTCAATCTACAATTGAGATTCAAGCCAGGAAAGTATATTGTCAGTTACTCCCTAATTTTATTGCATTTTGGTATTTTTTCCAATAAGGCTCCTCTTTTTAACGTTCCTAGATGGACACTCCTGGTGTGAATTGGCAACTCTAAACCCACAACATGCTCATCGTGGAAAACTTCCCAGGTTATAATGTCATAAAATGATACCCACAAGCAGGCCAAGCTGAGGGTCATGTGGAGGCTTGTTAGGTTTGAAGTGTTTCATCTGCACAGTCTGCAGATCTCAAGGGAATCAAGCAGATTTACAACTCCCCCTCTGTTGTTTCGAGAAGTATGCTTGTCTATTGTCAATTGAAGTTCCCATTACACACGAGTTTATTCAGAACTGAAACAAATCCTAAATCTGAAGATGAATGTGACGAACTCTGGCCAGGTGGCCATGGTAATTTCAAAGCCCTGGAGATTTTCTCATAGTCAATTGCTCATAGCTTATCTAAAGCAACTTATCCAGTTTAATATTCACTGAGATCAGTGCATAGCACAATGTCAGTTCCAAAGCCGCTACATATTCCCCAGTGGAATTTCAGATGTTCGTTGAAAAGTTCTCTTCCATATATTCACTTGAATGTAGCGGAAGACAAAACACACACACAAGAACAATCCTAGGGAGATCACTTATAAGATTTAAAAAAGGAGACCAAAGCTTTAGAAGAAAGCATACTCTTCTCCTGAACAATGAAACCCATCTTTCTAAGCATTTGGATCAGAGATACCCTGTACATAACCTTCTAAAATCATTAAGATTCATATGGACCTCGTAGGCTTCTAGTTGAAATAAACCCAAGCTTTCAGTGTCTTTGCCCCAGGGAAAACCCTGATAAACCTTTAGATTAAGTACCAAGGCATTGGAAATTGGATGCAGAAAGTGATCTTGACGTAACACCCATTCAGCTATTACATTTTCACCATAGTTTTGTTAGTGTAATAATGGAGAAACTTCCAATGGTCGTATTATGAGAAACTTGGATGGAATTATGAAAAACAGTGATAAGGTTGGAGAGGGAGTTTGAATTAGAGAGGAATGAAAGGTGGTGATGTGAGCCAGGGAACCTTAAAGAGATAATGGAAAGCATCAACTCTTCTGAGGGCATTGATGAAGATCAGATATGGTTCCTTTTACCATCCTAAGCTTAACTGCTCAACAATCTGGAGACGAATTAAAAAGCAGAGAAGGAAATGTTCATTTTACACATCCTTTAATTCTTTCTATTTATGAATTAAAGCTTTGGGGAAGTATGGAAGGCCAAAACTATTGTATCATTTCACCAGTCAACCACGATATTAATTAATTTTATTCAAATTGCTAAGATGTGAGAATAATTGGTATCAGCCTCAATAAAGATTGTTACCAGTCTAACAAAGTTTGGGATGAGCAGAATTTGTGTAGGCATCATAGACGATGTTGACATTCCATGCTTTACAGTCTACTGGCAGAATTGGCATGCAATTGTAATTTGTGCATTTGTCAAAAGCTCCATAGGAAAGGAAATTAAGGACATATTTGATGAGTTGGCTTACAGTGACACATTCTCAAAAATTATAAGGTAAACAACAATACGATTTCAAGTTAATTAGATCTGTGGTAACCTAACCTAAACTCTGGATAAAATCCTCCGACAGTAGATGACTGGACTCTTCCTCTCTCAATCTATTGCATTTATTTTCATTCATATTGGTAAGCCAAAAGAGTGATGTTAATCAACTGATCCACCACTACATTGTTTGATTCATAGTATAAATTTATATCTTGAAGTGACTTTTGGAAATAAATAGCAGAAGAATCTCATGAATATGCAATTGTAATTTGTGCATTCGTCAAGAGCTTCATAGGAAAGGAAACTAAGGAGATATTTGATGAGTTGGCTTCATGCATTCTCAAAGAGTAGAAGACAAACAACAATATGATTTCAAGCAAGTTAGATCTGTGGTAACCTAACCTAAACTCTGGATAAAACCCTCCAGCAGTATAGATGACTGGACTCTTCCTCTCCCAATCTATTGCATTTACTTTCAGTCATATTGGCAAGCCACAAGAGTAATGTTAATCAACTGATCCACCACTACATTGTTTGATTCATATTATAGATTTATACCTCGAAATGGCTTTTGGAAATAAGAAAGATGTGCAGAGAAAGGGTAATCAACAAACAATTGTTTCTTTGAATAAAAAACTACGGCAATTGCAACAATACTAATTTATCCAATCGATTTCTGTGAACTTAATTTGATGTACAATACAAAAGTCAACACCAATAATTTGATGACCAAATTCAAAGGTACTATTTGCGCTTCTTTGTTCTCTCAAGAAGCTTACTGGGCTTTGGATCGTCTTCTTCAGATGAGCTCTCTTGGACATCATCAGGTACATCTGCTGGAGCATTATGACGAACTAGGTAATCCTTAAATGTACTCATGCATTGCTCTTTAAGTTCAACCAGCATATCCGAAAGGAGTCTGTCTTGGTGAGAAACACTAAAATCATACTGTTCGGAGCCAAGACACAAATTGACTTTCCCACAGAGTTGAGGTACGCTATTAGAGCCCTTACTATCCATATGAATTGACAGTGCTGATGCTGCCAAAAATAACAAATTAGAGTAAACGATTCACATAATATATCTATCGTTTACAATCTATGGACTTATTCTACCAAAAGTATCAAATACTGAAATAAGAGAAACCAATGAACAATATCACACTGCCCTAAACATTTTAATTTAATCCAGATATAATCAATTAACAGTGCTAAACTGCACACAATATATAGTTCTAGTTACAAAATGGAATTTAGAAAAGAATGATGCTATTGGCTTTCTTTTATCATGAATTCTGGCTTAAAAGATAAAAAGAAGAAAATTTTAAGATCGTTAATGGCAAAGCTCATCTCTCCTTGCCAGAACATGCTCATGAGTCATGACAATAACTGTATGGCTTGAAGAAGAAAAACATCACAAGTGGATATCATAGTTGCATGATTCAAACTTGGCAAGCCGGCTTATGACTTAAACCTGGCAGAGGAGCTCAGACAAAACAGGGGAATTTTTTAAAAATAATATAAAATTATTCTAATGATTTTTTTTCAGTATTGAATTGTTTTCCTGATCTTTAGCAGACTTATGAATCAGACAGTTCAACATACAAGTCTCAGCTGTCAAACTCATTGTGTCTATAAGTTAAGGCCTCAAACCCTACAAGATTGTCTGAGCTCAACTTGGAAAGTACTCACCAAGTCTTGGTCAAGAAGATGGATATTGTGATGAATGTTAGTAGGAATGGCCACCAAAAACGGTTCCATGATGTTAAAAGAAATTTTCTAGTACCACCTGTGGTTAAAGTTTAAACTCATTCCCTCATTTAAACCAATGTTAAATAATTTCGTCTGTTAATGTATACAGTCCTTTAAGGTGAAGAAATCATTTTAAATCCTTTGGATTAACCTGTTTGCTGAGGTATTAGCTTATTTCATGCCACACCTCTACCAAGCACACATGTACCAAGGGATTTATGTAAAAGTTTTGAATTTGTTTGATAAACAATATTTTACCAAAACTGGCCTACAGTGAGGCTTTTGCCCTGACTAAGCATATGCTACAATTGAACCAGTCATTGCAAGACTTTTGGGAAAAAAAGAAAAAAAATCAGAAGAGGATAGATCGAAAAACAATGTGTGAACTGGAATACCTTTTCATCAGCAAAGAAACAGAAAATCTAAAGCTGACAAATCATAAAAAGCAGTCATGCGAATTCCAACAGTAATACATAAGGAAGTATCAACTGAATAGAAGTTAGAAAAATGAAGCAATGATGACAGGCTCTCACACTAAAGAATAAGAATAAAAAGTCAGCTCACGAAAATTTACATCCACTAACTTCCTTTATTCGGAGGAAATTTCACAATCACTTCTAACTATAGCAGGTGATTCCATCAGCCAGATAAGGGCTGAGGAGTCCAGAGACTGAAATTATACAAGCCATCCAACATACACATCAATTCTTGAAGATTGCAAGAAAATTACAAGAAACGAAAGGGATAATAATTATTTCAGACATGCACAGAACTACAGAAAAGGTAACATATATGCATGCGTATACTCTCAAATTTAGTACACTTGAATAAAGAATGAACATTCAACTAAAATAATTCCACAAATATAGACGGAATTTCAACTTTTTAAATTTTAACCATGATTACCAAACTCCAACCATATAACACCTCAGGTTCACATTTATCTCAAGCATGCACCACTGGTGCATGTTCGGTAAGCATCTCATTTATGGATCATATACTTGCTGGAATCTATATTACCAAGAACGGGAAACAGACAACAAAACCAAAACAAGGTCAAGCTGAGAAACAGGGATCCAAATGTTTTGAGGATAATAAACATTAAGACTGTATACTTTTGAAGTATTACACCAGGAAAGCTTCTTGTAATAGATAAGACCATCATCAACCCCAAACTTGAACTTCCATCTTATCCATACAATGTTGCAAACTTCAAGATGAAAATGATGGTTGCAAAACTAAGAACGGAAACTGATAAACTGCACAGCAAGACCAATAGGTGAACTCCAAAACACCCTACAAAGACACAAATCTGTAAATTGTTTAACTCAAATGAAATTACAGCATTAAGTCTTTTGACAAATTGGAAGCTTTTTGCAACCAATTTCAAGAATGATAACAAATATTAGGAAATTATTTACTATCTTTAATAATTGCTGATGTTTGGAAGTGACACAATATTTCTGATGAATTCATCTATACACATTGATGGTTTGCTTATTGAGTTCCGTTCAAGTCAAACTTTGTAGAAAGTCAGACAAAAGTTCAAAGGAAAAGCCCAAAATTGGAAACATACAAGAAAACCCTGCCCGACAATGCAGCTACTGATAACTAACTAGTGTTAAGTAGGATCATAACATAAATCAAATCTTTTTTTGTCAAAGACTATTATGGTTTTGTGAAAGGTTTCAAGATAGGTTGCAAATATAAAGGTAGTCAATATTTGATTTTGTACTTGCTAATGTGTTAGTGTCAGCAAACATTGTTTACCTGTAAATTTTGTGAGCGAAGGGCACTAGGAAGAGTGAAATTTAATGTTATATCCTCCTATGTCAGCTATGGTAGTGATTATTATATTTTATGTTAAGGGAATGTCCCAGAACATCACCACACCAAGGTGACTGGCATTATAAAATGAAATATTTAGGTGCTACGAGTCATATCTCCATACTGTGGATAATTATGTATGCATTGAATCTACCTTTGATGTGATTACAATAAATAAATGCTTATGAACTTTTATGTTTGTAATGTTCTCAATGATTTAATGGGAGTGTTACTGATTTCCACATTATGGTGGTACAGTTGGGAAACTTCATTTTGAGGCATTGTACAATAAGACAGCTTTATATCCAAGTGGGATATAGATTAATACAGATTTCTTGGTAGGCATATTGTGCAGCTTCTTTGATTCAAGGTGAGTACTTGTTTCAAATGTTATTGGTTTTATCTGGAGAGATAGGTTGTCTAATGGTTTGGTAATATGAAATATCATAGGATCCTAACTTCTTTAAATGGACAGACATTGCTTGTTTTCTACATGACTATTTAGAGATGTATATTGTCTAATATGTCGGGAATCAGTCCTGTAATGTATATTTTACTTGAGTCCCTACCTCATTGTGCCCTTGCCCTTATTGACCCATATACACAATCAAAGATATCTTAAATGGGCCCCTATGTTCAAAAGAATCACTTTGTACTGTGTTGCTTCTCCCTTGTACTTAGGTCATTTGCCCAAACCATTAAATTACAAAAATGTCCAAGTTTCATTTTTTGTTCAAGTTGTAAAAGTTGGGAAGTTCGTGAGTTCATGAAAAGTGTGAGTGTGTGACAAAGGCAGAAAGAGAGAGAAAGAGAGGAAGAATGGAGAAAAGGAGCTAGTTCCAAATATCGCAAAGTTTGCAATCTTGCAAACCTTCTGAATGTGTGACTTAGTTCGAGAATAATCAAAAGCTCCAACATAAAAGATAAAGGAAAACATGTAATGAATTTTAATTGCAGCAGAACATGGGAAAGCAGTATTAGAAAGTTTTACATGCCAATACCTTCCAATATGCCTCGTGTACCCAATGGACACCATAAATGCAATTGATGGCCTTCACCTACCAAGTTGTTCTTGCAAAATCTAAGCCCTCCAATTTTGGGCAGGATTCATCCATGGCTGTGGATTTCACGATCAATCAATTGCCTCATTTCTCCAGCTACCATAGTGTCCTTTTCTTGCGGCTATTTCTGGATGTCTTTGCTAAAACTATTATAGATAAAAGTTTTTAATTCATTTGTAGCACTTGTTCACTAAGCCAAATTTCTAGGCATGGGATGTCTACAACAGATCCGAAGGCATCAAATACTAGAAGGTCTAAATTGCAAATGAAGGAATGCTTTTTGCAAAGAGTAGGAAGGATACATAACTGCACACTCCATGTTCTAGTATGCCTCCATGGCAGTTTGAAATTTTAAACGGGAGTGTATAGTCATAGTTGTGCATTTTCTCTCACTACAGTTGCTAGTGTGACTGTAGTAGAGGTTTGATTATGTGTGACAGCACCTAATGTATTGCAAATGCTTTGTAATCATCACTCTTCTATTCCATATGTATTATTGTAGTTCTGAGATGGAGCATTAAGTTGCATTCTACTTGCCTCGTTTATTTAATTCTGTTGATACACATGGAACCCCTTACATGCAACCAAACTTCAAGCAATTCAACCTCCCTAATGACCATTAAATATTAAACTTCAATAATGTTGATGACTCAAGATTCTGTCAGAATCTATGAAAACAGTAAAAAGATGGTACCATTTAGTGCAATGATTAATAAAAAAAGTATCAATATCAGTTTGCAGTTTCATACTTCATCCTTGGATAGATTAAAATCCTGATGGCAAGCCCCCTTGTAGCACTGCATATTGAATTAGCACACATACATATTCAGTTTCTAACCACAAACTAAGATGAGTCCTCTATATTTAGCAACTTTGTTACCTAGTGCATCCATGCTAGAGTTCCTCCTTAAGATCCTTTCAGCAGCATCTCTCGCTTATTAGCTATTTCCAATTAAGTTGTTTTGTCGGGTTTCCCAGTCATAACCCTCATGAGGCTTCATGTTGCTTTGTGATTTAGCACATGCATTACACCGCTTGATGACTTTCAAGTTTTTCTGTTTACACCTCAGAATCTGGTATTCTGAATAGCATACCTCAATGCTTCCATTTTAGCCATGATTAAAGTTTGTGCCTCTTAAAAAGAAGCATCTGCAATGCAACCATGTGATTGTGGAGAATCTACGACATGCAACATTGCCACACTGAATTTTAGGCAGTATGACCAGAAGCATCATAAAAGTCTTTTCAGACCTGCAACAGCTCCTATTCTTAATTCTTGTGCATATTTACTAACTATCATCCTTGTCATTGTGTACCCCTATATAGTTCTCATTTATGTCATTGGGGGCTCACCCATTGTTCAAGGTTTTGTCTTCCCTATCAGTCAAGGACTTACAATACATGTTGGTCAAAAGCATGCATGTTGGTTTAGCAGTGACCAATTTAAACGGGTTATGCTCTGATAACAGGATCATATTTCATGTGATGCTTCCATTCAAATAATGGCATCAAAGTAATCATGTTGAACACACCACAGGACTTGGAGGGGGGGAGGGGAGGATGGAGGGCGGTGGTGGAAAAGGGCATGAATCAATCTGGACCTCAAAAATATTTTTCTCTTTATCTTTTAAACTTCAAACCACAATTAACTATTTATTGCAATTATGAAACATGAAAGCACAAAGCACAGTAAACACATGAACACCAAATTTATGTAGAAAACCCTAAACAGGGAAAAACCATGGTGAGAATCACACTCACAATATGAATAAATAATTACAATGTTTTAGGCTCAAGGCCAAGGAGCTCACAACACCAAATAGGACTTGCAAGATTGAGACTTATTGTCTCAGGGCAAGATACAAATGTTTGCAAAAGCTACCAAAAAGGAACACACCTTCTTCTCGCAGGTACAAGGAATAGATGAACTGAAATGAACAAGATCTCCTAATCATGAAATTTTCCTTGAACCACTGTGTCAAGTGATCAATATCATGACAAACAAATTTGGCATCAAACACTGTCATACTAAAGATATTATCATCAAAGCTCTTCACAATTGACTTTCGCACCAAATCTGCTTGTATATCAATCACATCTATTTCACACCAGTTCACACACATGCCATACTTCAACTCATACAACCACACATCTATATATACAAGATAATTCATTAAAACTCTCAACTAGGTTGGCCATTGACTAAACATACGATATCACATAAATTAGGCCACCCGAACCAATAATACCAAAAGTGGTCCACTCCAAAGGGGACCCAAGCACATCACAACACATCCTTCTAAAACGATTCCAACAAACCGCACAACTAACACATCCTGCAAGGTCGGCACCAAACAAAACGTGTAGATAAGCAATAAAACACGTTAACCGGTTGACCCAAAAACATCCTCCAATGCAAACTACACAATGCAGATCTACACACACCATGGTGAGACCCATATCAACATCCAAACTCAGCCTCCAATGGCTATCTAAACCAAAAGAGCTTGATCCAGAAAAGATACACCGCATCAATCAGCTTAAAACCAAACCAACTCATAGCACTAAACACAAAACAACATAACCTCCAATATAGATCAAACCAACACCTGAAAACTGAACTAGAGCACTGCACAATCCAAATGGACATGTCCTCCAAGCCGTAGCACTTGAATCCACATAGCAAAGAATCACCAAGCCTTCTCCACACCAATTTTGACAGACACCTCACTATTAAAAACAACAACCATCTCTTCCATCGGAGCAAAAGAGGACCTAAAAAACTATTAGTGCAACATACAAAGATCATTGACATTATATCCAAAACCGCAATCCATAACTTTCATAAACTGGAAGAATGTAGAGCATTCTTCCACTAGGACATTAAATACTCTTTCCTGCACATAAACACTATTTCCTACATATTGAAACTTCCACTACACCAACCTTCCAAAAACACCTCAACATCACCACTAGACAAAACAATAGCATCAGAACACTCACTCCTAGACCATCTACAACACATAGTGGCATCAACAACTCAAGTTTCCAACAAATCTGACCCACTTAAACATAACTTTGACTCTCTTTACAACAAACGTTTTCAAAAACTTGTGCAAAAAGACATGTACGCCTCAACACATTCACTAACTTCCTAAAACTAACAATAAGGTCAGTTATTTATCGCTTCCAAGGTTTTAATGTCCCTTACTAGGAAGCTGCCAATTCCCAATGATTAACATACATCAGTATGCATTATTGTGTCTTAAATCAGATTATAAAAATCAAGGAACAATTAGGATTCATAATGCATTTGACAATTACTATTCTTAGGCCCCAATTACCTACTTCTCTCCTAATCATCAACCCTAAGGAGGATGGGGAATTACTTGTCATAGGGCGCTTGGAAACCAATCTACAAGTAGGCTTCCTCAAGGCTTCAAGACCCCATCCATATCCCATCTTGGGATTCACCTACCTTGTGAGGAATTACTCTGACTGTCCCTAACAAAACCAACCTATCCTCTTAAGGAGCAAATAGCAAGTGATTAAGGAATGGGCTAGGAGTGTACTAACTTCAATGTATTATGAATGTATATGGAATTAAGGATGACTGTCATACATATTGCAGTCTATATTAATATTACTATTAAAATCTGCATAAGAACATTATCAGGCTTCATATATTAAGCTAAGTCACCAGGTTCGGCCGAATTTCAACCTTGAAGTTCAGAATTCGCTGAACTTGAAACATTCTCCAAAAACCCTAAAAAATTCGAAAAAATTCGATTAAATTCAAATAAAAATTTAGGGTAGCCAAAAAGCGTTTTTTTCTCTTGCGTTTTAGGGTTTCGTCGATGTTTAATAATAAATACAGGCGGCCACACGGGTTTCCATTGCTATTGCAGTCACGGGAGTTGCCAGTCATGGGAGTTGACGTTGTCGACCACCACGAGAGTTGCAGTCACGGCCCACAGGAGTTGCCATTGCTACCCGACGTTGCCGACCGCCACGAGAATTGCAGTCATGGCCCACGGGAGTTGCAGTCCTTACTCGACGTCGCCCACAAGAGTTGCAGTCCCGACCCGATGTCGCCCACGGTTGCTACCCGACATCGCCCACCGGATTGCCACCATTGCCTGACATGCACAGGTAAGCTGCTTCTCTTTTTTTTAAAAAAAATTAGGTTTAATAATTAAATAATATTAAACAACATTATAATTAAATTTTTTTACGTTTATTATTATATTTATTATATTATATAATATTATAAAATACACATTTATTTATTTATAATGTTTATAATGTTGTTGAATATTATTATTATATAATTTATAATTTTATATTAATAGATTTTAATTTTATATTATATATTTTTATATTTTTTTAATTTTTTTTAGGTTTAATAATATATTAATATTATTATTATATTATACAATATAATTTTACAAAATACACATAATACACATTTATTTATTTATGATATTTATTTATAATGTTTATAAATTTATAATGTTTAATAAATTAATAGTTTACTTTGTAATGTTTATTTATAAATTTATAATGTTTATATTTTATAATGTTGTTTAATATTATTATTTTATAATTTATAATTTTATATTAATAGTTTTTTATTATATTGTTTAATATTATATATTTTTATTATATATTTTTAAGAGGTCATTTGTGAAATTGTTAAAACTTAAAACTTAAAAGTATTTCTATTTTGAAAGGTTGAAATAAATGTAGTGTGTTTTTTAATTTTTCTTTCTAAACTTGCAGATTTTCATTTAATGGCTCCTCCCAAATCAACTTCTGAGGCATGGAAGCATGTGACCCGAAATGGAACTCACATCGAATGTAACCTATGTGAGGGAACTATGATTGGAACTTGTTGATGTGTATTTTGTACACGACCAAACACAGAATAAAATACCTAAAGGTACCTTATCCTCTCTTGAATAAAGCTCCCGAATGCTGAAGATATCGCGGAAGGATCAATCAAAGAAGCTTCAAGGTTCCTGTTATGTAGGATCTCTACTCGTGGATAAGCTCTTTGTGGCATGATGTGATTTTGCTGGAATCACAAGGGGTCTTACACTCAATGACCTGAACGTCTGATTTGTTGGAATCACAAGATTTCACTGGCCTAGATTTTGAAAAAAAAAAAAAAAAGGATGAGGGTGAGGAAAGGATCTAATTCTGACGCTAAAAATGTAGGAGCAATGAATGATCTTTGGTGAAATTCTAACTAAGTCTTGTCTTGACATCCTAGGACCATCTCCACAAGGTTAGTGCGATCTTCAGAGGAAAGCTTTATGATGTTCAGATCATCGCTACAGGCATAGACACCATCAGGCTGATGCATATCAATGAAGAAGCGACAATTGAAGTTAAGCTTAAGCTGAATCATTCCAGTTGACTACACAAGGCAAGTCTGCAATCAACAAACTGCTAGTAGTATGGATATACAAATTTCACCATCAATCAAACACATTTCTTCCATTCATCTAATAACATGAAATCAAAACTGAGAAGTATAAAGACCATGGAAATTGTTGAATCGACCCATAGATTTCACCATTTCTTCAATGAAGTTTTACAAGCCTTTTACAACAACATCTTGGCAACAATCTTTGCCTTCTCTTTCTATTCTACTCTAATTGCTATAATATTAACTGACTTATTCACTATTTCTAACTATTCACCTTCTAACTCCTGACTAACTATTGACTATTGACTCCCCATTAGCCTTTTACAAATGAAGAGCCAGGGCTTATATAGTGCCCACCATACAGTTCAATGGCTTAGATCAATTTGAGATCAATGGCCGAGATTTTACAATGAAAACCCTAATTAGGGTTTGTTACAACCAACTCAATTCTGGCCAATGAAATAATTGCATTATTTGGACACGTCTTCTCTGGAATATTCGACCAATGGATAACCAAGGTAGGTACATCGAAGTTAGTGCCATCTTTGATGAGTCAGGTACATTAAATCTGGACACTCTGAGGTGGACCAATCTGACTGGAGGAGTGATGACTGGGATGCCACCTTGTCCGACACTTGCAACTTGGTAGATATTCAATTTGATGATGTTGAGAAGCTAACTTTAGTTAACTCTTCTGAAACTGTCTGCTTCTCCAACGGACCCTTGCTTTGACCTCCTTTGTCTTTGATGTGCAGGATGGATGGTGTACCTTTCCTTGGAATGCTGGACTGGAAGATGTCGTCCCTAATGATGCTAGACTGGAGAAGGTCGTCCTTGTTGATGCTGGACTGGAGAAGGTCGTCCTTGTCTTGGCCTGGAGAAGGTCGTCCTTGTTGATGTCGGACTGGAGGAGGTTGTCCTTGATGATGCTGGGCTGGAGAAGGTCGTCCTTGTTGATGTCGGACTGGAGGAGGTCGTCCTTGATGATGTTGGATTGGAGGAGGTCGTCCTTGATGATGTCTGCTCTTCTTTCATCTGCAAGACAAACCATAAGATGATTAAGGACACATAATATATTTATTCTAACATAGCTTTTTATACCTTAAACCATCAACAAGAAGACATCAAAATGAAGTTTGCTCAAGGTTATCCCCAGGGACAGGACCTATCCAAAATTTCGCTCTGGACCCTTTGGAAGGGTCAGGAGCGAAATTCTCATTTTAGCTCAAAATTCACACTTCTGAAGGTCAAACATCTTTCCAAGGCATTCCAAATAGTTTTTCTCACCCTAGTCCAGGCCTGACTTAGCACAAAATTTGAAGAAAATGATGGTTTTAGTGTTTTTCGCTCTGGACCCTTTGGAAGGGTCAGGAGCGAAATTCAAGTTTTAAGCTTGATCCTTCATCTTCTTCACTCCAATCTATCTTGCAAGGCTAAATAACATCCTCCATCCTCAACCACTCCCTAAGAATCAAAGTCTTGGCCTCACACAAGGGAAAAATAGTTGATTTGAAGAATTTCGCTCTGGACCCTTTGGAAGGGTCGGGAGCGAAATCCTTGTCTTAGCTCAAAATCTACATTTTTGGTGGCCAAAATCCATTCAAGGGCAATCTTAAGGGTTTATCTTACCTAGGTCTAGGCATAGCTTAGCATAAATTTGAAAGGAATAGGTAGATTTTAGGATTTTCGCTCTGGACCCTTTGGAAGGGTCAGGAGCAAATTTCTTGTTTTAGGGCTATTTTGCCATCCTTTCAACTTCAAATCTCCTCCAAGGCATAGAACATCTTGTCTCACTCCTCTCTAGGGTATAAAAACCAAAATCTTGTCTCACTTTGCAAGGAAAAAGGGGAATCTTAGAAATTTCGCTTTGGACCCTTTGGAAGGGTCAGGAGCGAAATTTTCATTAGGCTTTCAAATTTGCATTCTTGGCAACCAAAATCCACTCTAAGGCAATCCAAATGCCTTCTCGCACCCTTGTCCAAGCTTGGCTTTGCTCAAATTTTGGAAAAAAAGATGGTTTTAAGGATTTTCCCTCTGGACCCTTTGGAAGGGTCAGGAGCGAAAATCACTTCTAGGTTCAATTCCTTCATCTCTCATGGTTTCTAGCAACTCAAAGTCACTCTTAGGGGCAACTTCCTCTTGATTTTACCTTATCCCACACTTGACCTAGCAAAAACTTGATAGCAAAAGAGGTTTTGAGAAAATTCGCTCTGGACCCTTTGGAAGGGTCAAGAGCGAAATTTTCATTCTTGACCAAAAATCATCATTTTTTCAACTTGAAACTTCTTTGCAAGGTAGGATTTCATCCTTCATTGTCGTAGGAACAAGGTTTCATGTCCAAGAAAGGTCAAAAAGTAGGTTTCTAAGGAATTTCGCTCTAGACCCTTTAGAAGGGTCAGGAGCAAAATTTCCTTTCCTGGCTAGAATCCTTCATTTTCACAAGTTCCAAACACTCTCAAAGGCAAGATCATGTCCATTTCCCCTTTCAACATGCTTTGGACATCACAATTTGGTCAAATAGGGAAGGAAATGATGTCTAGGAGGATTTTCGCTTTGGACCCTTGGGAAGGGTCAGGAGCGAAAATCATGATTTGGGCTTGATTCTTCCTTTTTCCAACTCAAAATCACCTCAAGAGGTAACTAAACATCATCCTTCACCCAAGGGATAAGGTCTTAAGCCAAAACAAGGTCAAAAGAATAGGCTTGCAAGGAATTTCGCTCTGGACCCTTTGGAAGGGTCAGGAGCGAAATTCACCTTCTTGGCTAGAATCCTTCATTTTTTCAAGGCTTTCAAACATTTCCAACGCCCAAACATGTCTACTTTTCCGTTCAAAATGCCTTGCAAATCAAAATTTGGTCAAATAAGGCAAGAAATGAGTCTTAGGTTGATTCTCGCTCTGGACCCTTTGGAAGGGTCAGGAGCGAAAATCTTGATTTACGCTTTAATTGCTCATTTTTCAAACTTCAATCTTCTCCTGGAGGCAAATATAGATTGTTTTCCACTTGAGGAACCAGGTTTTAAGCCCATTCAAGGTAGCAAATGAGGATTATAGTGAATTTCACTCTGGACCCTTTGGAAGGGTCAGGAGCGAAATTCCTAATCTTGGCCAAAATCCTTCACATTTCTACGTTCCATCACCTCAAAAGGCAGAGACATGTTATTTCCTTCCCAAATTCGCCCATGGAACAAGGTTGGTATCCAAAACAAGGGAGCAAATGAGGCTTATGAAGAATTTCGCTCTAGACCCTTTGGAAGGGTCAAGAGCGAAATTCCTATTTTTGGACAAGATCCTCACTTTTCAAAACACTTCTCAAGGCAAGAACACATCAAGACTCACACACAATGCCTAATAAACCAACGCACATCCAAAACAAGGAAGGAAAATGAGGGTTATAAGGATTTTCGCTCTAGACCCTTTGGAAGGGTCAAGAGCAAAATTCCTCTCCCAGGCTGGAATCCATCATCCCAAAGTCTAAAATCTCCTCTCCAAGGCAAAGTTGCATCAAACCTTCTCAATTATGCCTCAAAAGTCTACAAACTTGGCCAAGCTAAGGAGAAAAATAGAGGAAAAATGCCATGATCCTGACTTCATTTTTTCACATTTCTTCATTCAAACAAGTGCTTTTGCCTTCATTCAAGCCTAGGAATGCATTAGTTCTAGGTTTTGGTCAAAGTAGAATGTCTTATGGAGAATTTCGCTTTGGACCTTTTGGAAGGGTCAGGAGCGAAATTTGACATTTTGAACTCTCCGTCAAGATCATTTTATGGAATATAACATTTAAGTATAAGTGAGTTATATTCCATATATACTTTCAAGATGTTTGAGAGTGGTTTCGGACCTCCAGGAGTTATATTGCAAAATCTAGTTTTTGGAAGATTCTTCAATTTTCCAGACTTAGTCAAATTTCAAGATTAGGACATTCCAGACTTAGCCAAATTTTAAAATCGAGGCATTCCAGACTTAGCCAAATTTCAGGGCATTTGAAGATCAGGATGACATTCCAAACTTCATCACTCACCAACTTGACCTAGCTCAAACCTTCAAGAATGATACCCACTCACAAAGCAAGACACAATTAGCAACAAGAGAAAAACCAGGCCCTAAGGAAGACTCTCAAAGAAACCCTAACCTGGAGCACCTGCTGACTCAACCTAGCTCAAGCAGAGCTTGCTATCCTATTGATCCCCTGGCGACACTCAAAATGCAAAGGCTAACAGACAAACCCTAAACACCTAGAAAACAAACCCTAGAAAGCAAAAAGCAGGGGGTCCCCATTTGCAATGGGGCGATGTGTGAATATGTCACAACAGAACTTTAACAAGGCTTAGGGACCACTTCCTTGCTAATACAAGGGGTCCAGGTGGAGGTGTTCAAGCATGCATAGGTGCGACTCGAGAACTTAAAGCTATTCTAGAGAAAGAGTTGGCTGCTTCAACGGTAGGCAAAATGAAAAAGGCACAAAAGAAAAGAAATAGAGAATTGAAGGAGATATATCTAGATTCACACCCGTCATGTCTTCCTCTTATGTGCAATCCAAACCGGTGAGTGTATCAAAACAAAGTGGAACACTGAACAACTTTTGGAAACCAGTAGAGAAACAACAGGTGGATGATGCAATTTCTGATTTGTTTTACACAAGTGCTATTCCATTCAATTTTGCGAGAAATCCTCATTTCCATAATGCAGTTCAGAAAATTGTAGAATTTGGCAAAGGGTACACACCCCCAGGTTCAGAGGCTATCAGGACAACTCTTTTGCAGAGGTCAAAAGATAGAGTGACTGAAAAATTAGCTGATGTCAAAGCCACTTGGAAGAAAACAGGCTGCACTATATTGAGTGATGGATGGTCAAATATGTGTCAAAGGCCATTGATCAATGTTTTGGTGTATTGTCCTGAAGGTGTTGTGTTTTTTAAAGTCATTGACACCATGAACCACAAGAAAACTTTAGAGTATATTTTTCAAATATTAGAGGAAGCCATTCTTGAAGTAGGGGTGGAAAATGTGGAACAAGTGGTAACTGATAGTGCAGCAAATTGTGTGGGAGTTGGGAGGCTGATTGTAGAGAAGTACCCACAGATATATTGGAGCCCATGTGCAGCCCATTGTCTCAATTTGTTGCTTCATGACTTGGCTAAACTCCCATATGGGTAAATGAAGCTATTCGTAGAAGGAGAGCAATTGCAAATTTCATACAGAATCATCGTCTCACATTGAGTATTTATAGGCAGCATGCATCAAAGGAATTGTTGAGGCCTTGTGAAACAAGATTTGCTTCATATTATATCACTTTGAAAAGAGTGGTTGAAGAAAAAGCAGCTTTGAGATCTGTTATTTGTTCCAATCAGTGGGAAAGTTCAATGCTTTCTAAAGGCCCTGAGGGGAAGAACATAGAGCAAATCATCCTAACAGCAATTTCTGGGAAAGTGCAGCAAAAGTTTTGTTTGTATGTGAACTAATTGTTGATGTGCTTCGTATGGTTGATGGTGACACTCCTTGCCTTGGCATGCTTTATGAAAGCATGTACTGGTGTAAGGAATCTATTCAAAAAGCACTAAATAATAAAGAAGCAGAATATATGCAGTTATGGGAGACAGTTGATTGTAGATGGAAAATGATGCACACACCTTTACATGCAGCAGCTTGCTTTTTGGAGCCTAAGTTGTTTTCTATTGATAGAAGGGGTGATAATGAAATCATGGCAGGGCTTTACCAAGCCATTAGCAAGTATGTACCAAATCCAGAAGTTGCAGCACTAATCAGAGATCAAAGTTGGCAATACAAGAGAGGAGAAGGGATGTTTGGAGGGGCAGAAGCCAAATATGACTCGCCACGTATGCCTGGATATAGATAGTGGATCGCTTATGGATCATCAGCTCCTGAACTGCAAGAGTTTGCTATTCGAATTTTGAGTCAGGGAGCAAGTTCATCAGCTTGTGAGAGGAACCGGAGTTGCTTTGACCATGTCCATTCTAAAAAGAGGGACAAATTGCTGACTGGAAAGTTGGGAGATCTTGTCTATGTTCGCAGCAATTTGAAATTGTTGATGAACAAATCAGCAAAGAACACTTCTTTAGAACAAACTCTTGAAGGCATATCAATGCCGGATGCAGATGAGCCTGACTTTGCAGATGATGAACTGAGTAGTGATACAGATGATGATGATTTGGCATCCCAGCCAAGTGCTCTTGATGACTTAGAGTTATTTTAAAGTTCTAAAGTTTTTTACTGTTATTGTACTTTTTTGACAAAAGAACATCTTTGCAATTGTGAAAGCATATGTTTCCTATGGTTTATATTTTATAAATGTGTCATCTTTTTGTAATGATTTCAAATCTATTTATCAATGTTAAACTATTTAGACAATTTTATAGATATATTACATATATTTATTAAAAAAAATAAAAAATTACATATGGCGAATTTAATTCGAATTTTATACATTTTGAATTTTTTCCGCATTGAACTTCATTCAAATTTCAAAGCTGTCGAACTTCGAATTCAAATTTGAACCTGGTGACTTAGATATTAAGTATACATATCAAGTAAATCCCCATGCATACCACCAAGAACAAGGATGTTACTGCCTGTAACTTAATAACAGTTCTGTTCTGATCTGATTGATGGTGATGTCACTGGAGAAATTTTATTCCTTTCCTTTATATTTCTCAATGTGAAGGAGAGGTCACACCGCTTCATCATGTATGCCCTTTAACAATAGACATACCCTTTCACCATTATCCTCAAAGTGTTTAGCAGTCTTTGCCTTGCATTTTCAAATTTATGTTGAGTTGAGATTTGGTCATTTGGATTTTGATCATTTAGTTTGCATCTGAGGGTTTCTAAAAATCCAAAAATTGTGTTACATGGAGTGATCATTTGGATTTTGAAATTCTTAAAAGTGCATGCTCTCATCCTATCTATCTTATTTTGAAAAACAAAAAGTAAAATGACAGTAATTAAATAGGTTGGCTCGCAATCTAGGTAGACTAGCCAGCACAAACCTCTCAAAATGTCTCTAGATACAGCTATTCTATGAGGTTATAATTTTTTTACTCTCACAACACTATTCCCTTAACCCAAAGGTTTTTAATGATATACAAAGGATCATCATGCAATTTCAAAAAATAGTTGACAGCATTCAAGACTGTGGCATTAAACAGGTCTAAATCATTGGAGGAGAAGAACTTCAAAGACAGCAACACATATTTATGTGTAAACTGTTTGACAGAATGCCTCTATGAAATGTGTTTTCATGGAATACAATGATTGCAGCCTCTCTGTCATGCAAGCATAAAACAGGTTGCTTCCATATTCTATGGATTCAAGGCAGTATCATTTGGGTAGCAAAGATATGCATTTAAATCACTTTGAACTGCACAATTTAATTCTCACAGTTCATAAGTTCTCTGTTTGGCCAAGCCGGAAATTGTAAGTAAAGTATTTGAAACTGTGAAGAGACAGTTAGCATTGTCAGATGATAAAACTTTGCTACTGAATCCAAAGTTGCAAATCTGGGTGCTGACTATCTTGATATGGTGGAGATGGCAATGGCCCTTGTGGAAGAATTTAAAATCGGAGTCAAGGAAGAAAATACGGAGATATTACAATTATGCAAGATACAGCTGATTTAATAGATAGGCTTCTTGAGATATGTGCTCCATTAAGGTCTTAAAGGAAGAACAGGGGATTTATTTTCAAATCTTAAGAAAGGCAGTGAATTGCTTGACAAATTACATATAAGAAATGTGATCTCATGGAATGTCATGGTTGCAAGATAATGCAGCTGTATGGAAGCTCGACATTGAGGATGCTGAGAAAAAGACAATGGAGGTAACTGATGATGAATGTGACTTCAATTGATGATGTATTGTGTGAAGTCAAATTCTTCAGGATGCAGCAGAGAATTAAACTAAAAGGGCTCAAGTTTAATAAAAAATTAAAAATACTGTATGACGTTAGAAAGTTAATTGTATAAAAGACTTGGAGTTGATAACAATCTCACGTTTAAAATATTTTATTACATTATTATATTATCTTATAAAGTCAATTTTAAGAAATTAAGATAAATTATAATACACAGACATTTATTTTAAAGGATTTTACACTTTTCAACTGTGTTTCAAAAGCCTGAACTATCAAAAGTTAGTTATTTCTTTGCATATGGGGCTGTTTTGTAATGGTATAGGATTTTCTTTTGACATTTACACAAACTTTGTATAAGTTGAAAAAAACAAAAGGCTTTGTGATATTTGCAGAACTTTGTCTCTCTCTTATTTTAATAGATTTTATTATTCTTAAATTTAATACACAATATTTTTTTCATTTTTATCTTTTACAGTGAGGGTTGAATGGTCAAAATTGTTGATTGTAATTAGGGATGGCGGATTCCAATTGCCTTGGGCAACATTGGAATCCGCCCAAGGGGCCAACCCCTTCTCCAACGTATAGGGCTGGGCCCTATACCTCACGACACATCATAAAAACCCCACGCTACTCCATGCCACATGAAAGTTAACGTGCCAAACAAAATAGGGCCAACCCTATATAAAAT
The DNA here is from genome assembly GCF_030272615.1 of Cryptomeria japonica. Classification (NCBI taxonomy): domain Eukaryota; kingdom Viridiplantae; phylum Streptophyta; class Pinopsida; order Cupressales; family Cupressaceae; genus Cryptomeria; species Cryptomeria japonica. Next base: position 422,139,153 of record NC_081413.1, on the reverse strand, counting down.
GCATTTCGGATTAAAGGGAAAAGAATATAAATTAAAAGGATAAGCCGACATGAACACAAGCCGACATACATGGACAATGCATCATATAAATAAAGACACTTCTCTCCTCAATAATACACATTCATCTTTCATTTTTATCCTATGCGAAATATATGTTTCTGCTAAATGCGAGTTAAAGGAGGAATGTTATATCTGCCATTACAGCGAAATACTTCTGTTACATCAGCGAACTACATCTGCTAGTGAAAGTGTGAAATTCATTCATGAGAAAAGCGAACTAAGGTTGGAGGAGAGCAAACTGAAGATGCAGTCCATCAAAGAGCAGACTTCACATATTACAGACCTAGGGTTTGAACTTGATTGCTGTTGGAAAGGTTAAAGGTGCAGATGTGACTACTTGATGCTTGTGAAAGTGCAGTCCTGTGGAAGACATTATCAGTCCTAAATGCAATCACCTTCAAGTACATGAGATAAGTGTTGTAACCTTCATATGAATATAATTCATAATCAGATCTGAGGATCTTTTCATATCAATTTAGTTAATAATTAAAGTGATTTTCTGAGTTTAGATTAATCTGAAAGTGTTAAATCAACATGGTATCAGAGCCAAGTTGTAATCAGATCTAGCATCCTGTAGCCTAGATCTTGCACCTACTTGCTGTCGTATAATTGATGACAGGTTCCAGAATTGTGGGAAAGATTGAAAAGGTTTTGTGATCAAAGGTTTAGCATGGTCACATCTTGGTCCAGCATGCTTGAAGATCTGACTCTTCAACGTCATTCAAGCTAAGTATTTTTGAGTCATTGCATTCTTGATTGCAAGATATATTATACTCAGCTTATCCAAAGGATTGAAGTATTATAGTTTGGCTGACCTAGTTCTAGGTCGTATTGATTTTATGATTCTAATTGCCTTGGTAGACTTATCTAATACAGAACATTATTTAGATATCATCATGATTTGCATACTTTTTTTTAGAACTTAGAAGGTATTCTAAATTTTTGTTTGAGTATTGCAAGGTATTATAGATCAATTCTTCGTTAATACTTTGATTGGAATCAGAAATGTCTTGGACTCATCATCCACAGTTGTCATCTATATAACTATGATCAAAATACTTGTTATGTTCTCTGCATATGTAATTTAGATATTGTTATTATGTTAAATAACATGGACTAGTTCTATTATTGACTTTTGATCTAAAAGTTCTAAGTATTCTTGTGATGAATACTTATATGCATTCTAAATGAGTAGCTATGCTTGGTTGAGTTATGATCTTCATTCATAACATTTTTTTATTGACTTGAATTCTACTTGACATGAACAACTTATGGAGATGTGTATAGTCATGAGGAGCTAATAATTGTTTGCCTTGGCATCATTGATATAAGTATACCGACTGAGGTGTAGGAATTTTATGTTCTATTAATTATGGAGATGAACTCTTAATGAACAGATCGAGATCACTTTGACTTAATATTTTGGCCTATATGTAATTTTACTAATAGGTGTTCCTAATAGAAAAGTTTAGTTGAAAGATGATCTGCAATCATGTTCGTAGTATGCAAGGGTTAATGCTAGACGAAGAAACTTATTTCTCCTGTCTATTACACAGCCTTGTAGTTAGTATAATATAGATCTTCTTCATGTGCTTTTTGACGTATGGGATTCTTCTACTATCATAAACTACCTTGAGATCTGTTTGGTTTTGATCAAGTATAAAATTGTGCTTGGTGAATAACAAAGAGTATAACTAATGAGTATTTTATTAATATCATTTTGCAGAATGATGTTGTTAGATCAATTTTATCAATACTCACTCGTTCTCATTTACTCTGATTACTTCCTCTGGACTGAACTGCAAATAGATGAACTAATGAATGTTATGGTTGCATTCAGTCTTTGGTCTTTTCTATGTTCTTTCTTCTGATTTGAGTGAACTATTACTTTCGTTTATTGTTACACCAACAAGTTGTTCTAGTATTCTTTGAGATGTTCTCAACCTTCAAATTTGACCATTGATGTGAAGAATGAAATCTACTATAAATGTTTTATGAAGAAGTTATGTTTTAGGGCAAATCTTTCTTGTTTGGTTTTGTAATACCAAAGATAATGATCAACTATGGACCTTAATGGAATCTTGAGTTCTGATAATTGTAGATTCATCACTTCTCCTATGAGAGGTTGATGGGGCACAGTTGGATGATTTGTGAGGTTTTCTTTATTGTGCTTACTCCGTCGTCTGCTCCAAGAGATTGAATTATATCTTGTCTTACTAACATTGCATAATGTTGCTATTCATTGGCTGAAACTATTTTCTACAAATCTCTGATTCTATTTGTGATTCCTCTTTGAAAGACTTCGCAATTGATCTGTTAGGATTTTCGTTTATGACATTTGATTGGCAATCTTGTTGTGTAATCTCTTGATGGAATTTATCCTCATCCTATCTTAACAACTGTGCTATGGGTCCACCTTATTGAAAGATAGATGGATAGGATCCTTGAGATTAACATAAAAGATTGATTGTGCCGAAGTTAAGGGGGAGCGTCTCCTTCTGAGTTTGGTATGCTCTAACTTATGTTGGTTGATTACTTTTTATTATGAGTATTAGCATATAATTCTTTTTCTTGGGTCAAGCATTTTTAATTTCATTATAATTGAACTGACTTGATGCTTAAGTGTATGATCTCCTATCCTAGAGTACAGGAAATTGATTGGATCTTTCAGTGGCTTGGAATGATTCTGAAACAGGGAATAATAATTCTTGAAGGGAAATTATTGGGATGGGCATGCACTCGAAGGAAGTTCAAGTGCTTTGGAAGCTGTGATTGGACACAGCTGATGCTAAGAGGGAGTTTCAGCTATTTTGGTATATCTTAAAGGGTTATGAGATTTAGGTGTGCAGATTGAAGAAAAAAAAAAAAACACTGTATGGCCTTGTTGACGTGTATTTTGTACACTGCCTAACACAGAATAAAATACCCAAGGGTACCTTATCCTCTCTTGAATAAAGCCTCTGATTGCTGAAGATGTCGCGAGAAAGGATCAATCAGGATGACTCCAAGGTTCTTTGATGTAGGGTCTCTACGTGTGGATAAGCACCAGTGGTCGTTGTGAATGTTGTTTCATCAAGGGGCCTTACGTATCCGAATTTGCAGGAACAGAATTTCCTAACACTAATGAATTCCAAAAAGATCAAAAGGTAAGGTTTGCAAGAGATAGATTCTAATCTAATCCTAAGAATGACTCAATGTAGGCTTAAACTTGGCAGGATTTGACCAACTCCAGTATTGCCAAAGAATTACAACTTTACTGAAACTGATGCGATCTTCTAAGGTGAATAATGATTTTCAAATCATCAAGAATCATAGGCACTACCATGAAGGTACATATCAATGACTCAATAATGAGTGAAGGTTCATGCAATCCAAATATTTCCAGTTGACCACACAAGGCGTCCTTACAATCAGTAAGAAGCTAGTGGTTTGGAATGTGAATCTCACCAAAGATCAAGCCCAACACTTAGTCCTTCAAACTTAAATACTACTTCGACTGAGAATGATTCAAGAAAGCAAACAACCATGAAGATAGCCACAAGAATTGCAATAAAACACCATAACTTCAATATTTTATTGATCTCAAAGCCAAAATAGACAACAATTGCTTGGAATTCTTTCTTCAATGCTCAATCTTGCTACAAAATAACTTTCTTCTCTCTAATATCTCTTCTAATCTCTTATTTCTCTAATTCTTAATATGACAAAATGAAAATGAGTGAGGGTATATATAGCATCCTCAATTACAATGAACGGCTCAGATCAAAAGAAGATCAATGGCCAAGATTATGACACCTAAACCCTAATTAGGGTTTATTACAAATAGTCCCCCTTTTATTGAACAATATTAAATGCATAGCCAAATATTTAATTTGGCACAAAAATCTAGGAGACATAGACCAATGACAATTAAGGTGTCACATCATCTATAACAACCTTTCTTCTAGAATCTTATTTCCTTTCCAATGCTCTTTCTTAGCATATGCAATGAATCTAGACACGATTCCTTCAATCTTAGCAATTGGAATCTCGGGAAGATTCCTCATTCGTTCCTCCAAGTGGATGACCTGATCGAAAGCCTTGAGGAGAGCCGCATCCCATCCAGGTTCGAGTTCTTTGATTTTCTCAATCAGAAGCATGGTAGCAAACATTTGATCCCGTTGCTCATCTGTGATAACATTCTCATCCTTGCAAAAGATGACCTTGACCCTTTCTTCTAATTCTTGAAGATCCACATCTATCTCAACTTCGATCCTCCTGCCAAGAATAGTACACAATACTTCGAACACCTTGTCCTGGATCGGATGGATAATCTCTTCAACTTGATTGCATTTGTTACTGATGTCCTCGAAAAGAACTTCCTTCATCTGGAGTAAAGTTGACCACTGAAGTAAATTATGAGATCCTCCATCCATTATCTTTTCTTGCGCTAGGATCTTCCTTGATGTTTGTCTGATTACTTGTAGAACAGGAATGATAACATCTCTAGTATGAGCAAAGGCGGCTACTGTTATCATTAGGTTGTGGATGATCTCAAGAACCCGGATAGCTCGGTGGATGGTCTGCATCATCCTTGTTGCAAATTCAACAGCAACTGTATGGGATTTGTCAATCCAAGAGCTCATAAGCTGGACCAAGCTCTTGACTCTCTCTGCCTCACCAACTGATTCAAGGGGAAGTGCTTGTACAGGAGATACTGCCGGATCCTGACGTCCCAGAGGCTGATTGAGATGGCTAAAGTAGCCTCTCCATGCATCGACCTCTCGCTCAAGCTTTCTATTCTTTTCCATTTCTTCTCTAAGCTTGTCCTTTAATGCCTCAAATGAATCGGTTGCCTCATCCAATGCCTGCTCAGCGATGAGTGGACCAAGCTCAAATGTTTCTACATCATACTCTTCTGCAAGGATTTCACCTTCATACTTGTCCACTGCTGGTGTAGCTATCTGCAATTTCCTGGATCCTGTCTCATCTCTGACCATCTTGGACATCTTAACGGCCTTCTTCTTTTCTGTCACTTCCTGAGAATTTCCAACAAGGCTCTCTACGTCAATCACATTATCTTCGTCCTCGATCACAATCACCCTTGTTAGTCTCTCCTTCAACCAATCTGGAATGGCAAATCTTGTCTCTCTAACTTGTATTTCTTTAGGCAATGTTTCTTCTTCTCTGAGAGGAGATCACTTCATCACCATCCTTGTCTTCATGTAGCTCATTGACTTGGAGAGACCGACTTGATGAACGTTGAGGTGCCTGTCCTTCTTCATGTTTATCATTCTATACCATTGATTCCATAGATTCCTTCATTTCAAGTGTCTTCTTCTCTTGTCGAGAAGATGTGCCAGATGAACGATCTCGATTGGCCTCTTGCTTCTTCTTGGAGGATTCCTTTTTCTCAGGTCTCTCTTTCCTCTTCGAGCCTCTAGGATGAGGATTGTCTTCACTTGCGCTTCGAAGGTTGCCTTCGCTCGTGCTTCTGGGATGAGGATTACCTTCACTTACACTTGCTCCTCCTTCCCCTGGTCTTTCCTCCAAAGTAAAAGTCATAGATATGTTCTGCTCTCTCAACTTTTGATGTTGCACATCAACCCATCTGCGAGTACAAGACAAAACTGGAGCCATCAAAGCATCTAGATCCAAAATCTCAGGCTCGTTCCAATCTATCCTCACTGCTTTGCTTTCTCGGTCATAAGATGATTGGAGATGTCTGCCACTGTCCTGAGCTTGATCAACCACTCTGTAAATTTTGCATTTCCTGATGAAGTCTAAAGGCAATCTGGAATGCATTTTTCTTTTTACTTCAAAATCATCTGAGAGATTCATCCAAAAGTCCTCTACCTGAAATTCATGCTTGTACTTTCTACCAACTGCCTCCTCTATATACCCATAAGGATCAAAACTCTCTCTCAAGGCAAAGAATGAAAATGAATATAAGGCCAACTCCCTCTCTGCGTCATCCATGGCTAGAGCATTAGGACATACCTCAACTGAATTTCCTAGTATGATAGGCACAAGAACTCCATTTCCATGCCTGTGTCTGAATGCCTTTGCATAAGCTGCCAACTGTCTAGTCACCTCAAGTAGCACTATCCTGTCTGTCGGATACCTCGGCAACATGTAGGGAGGTGAAGGACATCCATGAACTCTAATATATGTAAACTTCTGGAATTGGATGAACCAAGCACCATACCTCTTTACAAGCTCTTGTGCATCTTGAGATAGCCGATTGTGAATCCCGCCTTGTAATGTCCTAGTGATGTTCATCGTGAAGGTATCATTGACTAGCTTGTAGTTACTTCCAGGTGGATGATGCAAATGGATGTAAGAATCACAAACTCTGACTTCCCCGGGTCCTCTTCCGATCACTCCTCTGTGAGGTAGTCCTACATATTCAAAACTCCTGATCAAGGCATACATGATGTACGAGCTCATGTGGAATGACTTGGTAGCCTTCAGTCTTCTTAACTGTACGTCCAAGCAATGGCTAATCATTCTAGCCCAATGAATTGTTCCTTTTCCTTGAACTATCACTTGAATGAAGTAGAACATCCACTTCTCAAAATAGAAGGCTTGAGGAGCCCCTGTAACTCGGTTGAGCAAAGTTATCAAATCTCTGTACTCCTCCTGGAAGTCGATCCTATGTGGTGTGTTGGGGATCTTGCTCAGGCGAGGACGACTCTTGAGTAACCAATTCTTGTTGATGATGCTCAAGCAAGTGTCCGGATCATCTTCGTACATGGACCTGGCTCCTTCTAAGCTTTTGTAAATCATATCTCTATGCTCTGAAAGATGGAGAGCCTCACTTATAGCCTCCTCTGAAAGGTAAGCCAAAGTGTTTCCTTCCTTGGACACGATCGATCTTGACTGTGGGTCATAATGGCGAGCACACTCGATCATCAGCTCATGGCACTGGACTGCTGGAGGGAAACCGGCCGCCTTGATAATGCCACTTTCAATTATTCTCTTTGCGACAGGTGATGGCTTGCCAATGTAAGGGACCTCTCGAAACTTCTTCACACTGAAGTTTCCCAAGTTGGTATCTCCAATGTTGCTCCACTTCGACACGATCTTGGTCTCCAATTCTTCATTCTTTTGATCTTCCTTCATGAGGGCTGGACGACTGGTGGATGCTCCTGCCTTTGGGGTCGCCATCTTGACACCTACACAACATTTCATAATGAGTAACACATTTTGCAATGTAGAAATATAGACTAGATTAAAGGATTTAAGTTTTAAATTTAGGAAACCTCATGATAAATCTTTGAATTATCATTTCCTAGATATAGCTATGCAATTTGGAATTTAAAATTCAAAATTTGGACAAAGGAGATCTCGCCATACCTCTTCTTGAGAACTAACTTTAAGAAATAATGCAAAATTTAAGCAAGTTCGCTAGGCAAGATGGTAAATCGAAGTCTTCAAATGTGCTTCCTTTATCAACTTCACCTCCTCTAGCCTTCAAAGCCTTGGGGAAAATTCGCTCCACCTCTAACCTTCAACTTAATTAGCTCCTTCTTAAACCAGATTTCGCACCTTGTTATTCTTCTCCAAATCGCACTTGAGTGAATTGGATGAATGATGGATTAACATTTCTCAAAATACCTTGCCTATATAGGCGCTCACCATTGCAATTTCCCCTAGGCCGACTTGGAAAGTAGGCCAAAAACAAACAAAAATTAAATAAAAGGAGAGGCCGACTTGATAAAAAACATTAAATAATACCCCAAGCGCTCTAATTTTATTTAATTAAATTAATAATAATTAATTTTAAAGGCCTTTATAATTAAAATTTCGATTTTTTAAAGGCTTAAATTAATTATTAAATGCTTTGCGCACTTATTAAATGTCAATTTAATTCCAAAAATATTTCAAGGTTTTATCGAAATTAGCATTCAATTTGTCATAGATGACATTGGCGCCTAGGCATGGCAAGATAATGGACATCAACAAGATCGCTCTGGTCCCTGGGAGAGGGACAGGAGCGCCTTTTCATTTGGCCTTGTATTTCTTGCTTTTTTTACGTCCAACACCTCATCTTTGACGTTCAAGATGGCATTTTTACTTGGAATTTTGAGTTTGATCTATTCAATTTTTGGAATGAATGCCCCTTAGAACCATTTTCGCCTTGGTCCCTTGGTGAGGGACAGGAGCGATTTCACCTTTTGCCCTTGGTTTTTGTCTTTCAAATCGCTAATTCAAATTTGGAGGTAAGCAATAATCTTCGTTGTTCGTTCTATGTATGTTTAACTCGCCTTCTTAAGACAAAATGAGCCCCTCCAAGGATTATCGCCCAGGTCCTCCAGTGAAGGACAGGAGCGATTTTTGGTTTTGAGCCTAAAATTGTCGATCTTTGGGGGCAATTCCCTGTTCATCATCTTCGAAAGGCATTTTTCACTTTGCACAACCCTTGCCTAGACATGGTTTCGGAAGGAAATGATTGATTTTATAGAAATCGCCCTGGTCCTCCAGTGAAGGACAGGAGCGATTTTTAGTTTATTACACAATCCTCTAACCACATCGACATCTAATTTCCTTCAAGGCGTAAAACATCATTTTTTATTCCACCTTGAGCCTTGGAGACAAAATTAGCATTCCAAAATGTTAGGCATTTAGGCAAATTTAAAGATTTCGCTCTGGTCCCTTGGAGAGGGACAGGAGCGATTTCACCTTTTTTCATCAACTTGGTGGCCTTTGTTACTTCATTCCTCCGTGAAACCTTTTAAATATCATTTTGACCTTGCGTCTTGACTTGGATTCATCCGAATTTGGAGAGGAAGGTTAGCTAATGTGTTTTTCGCCCTAGTCCCTTGTTGAGGGACAGGAGCGATTTTGCATTTATAAGCTCACTTGTGTTTTGCTAGCTTCGAAAATTATCTTCAACGGATCGATTGTGTCTTCCTTCACCCACCTCGAACGCTAAACTTGCTTTCCTTTTGCCAAAAACTTGTCTTGAGGGAAAATCGCTCTGGTCCCTTGGAGAGGGACAGGAGCGCCCTGGCCATTAAGAGCTCATTTATGCCTTGCTAATTTTCAAAACTATCTTCAATGGGTTGATTACGCCCTCCTTTATTCATCTCAAACATGAAACTTGCTCATCCCTCGCCAAGTATTTCTCTTGTTGGAAAGTCGCTTTGGTTCCTTGTTGAGGGACAGGAGCTTCATTTGAAAATCGCCCTGGTCCCTTGGAGAGGGACAGGAGCGATTTTGTCATTTAGGTTAATTTTCTCCTTCGTGGCCTATTCAAGTTATATTCAACGAATGAAACACAATTCTCTTGATCTCTCCAAGTCGCAAAATCACTTAAATCTTGTGAGGATAATGCAAATTTGGAATTCAAGCTCCGGTCCTTCAGTGAGGGACAGGAGCGATTTTTGCTCTTAAGACCAAATCTCTTCACTTTTCACTTCAAATTTCCCTTGTTGGGAAGACATCATCTTTCTACATGCCCTGAATAAGAGCCCAAGTCCAAAAAAGGTCCAAAAAGATGTGTTTGACGAAAATCGCTCTGTCCCCTGGGAGAGGGACAGGAGCGATTTTGTCCTTTTAGACAAAAAGTTCAACCGTTCACCGCTTTTGACTAAGTCTGGATATTCAACTATGCTCATTTCATCCTTCCTTGTGCCTTCGACGCTCCAACTTGATCAACCAAGGTCAAGAGTGGCCCTGATAAGCCATTTCGCCTTGGTCCTTCAGTGAAGGACAGGAGCGATTTTGTCTTAATCACTCAAAATCATCATCTTCAAACCTCAAAAAATCCTTAAAAATCTTCAGTTCATGTCCAATTGACTCCCCTCGAAACCTTGCACAAGACAATTTAAACAAGTTAGAGACAAAAATGCATTAGATAACATTTTCGCCCTGGTCCTTGGGAGAGGGACAGGAGCGAATTCTCCTTAAACCTTCAAAATTTCATCATTCAATCACTTTATCATGCAGGATTAGGTCATTTTCAAGGTCAGGGTCAGTCATCCTGCTTCCAAAAATTTGGTCAAAACTTACCCAGACAAAATATACAATTTACCCTCAAAATACTAGTACTTAGGCAAAATTTTGAATTTACCCCAAACAGAATCCTGACTTGACCTAAGACAACCCTGACTCCAGTAATCCATCTTCAGGAGGAGGCGTAATAACTTTCAAAATTCAACTGGACTTGTCTTAAAAACACATTCAAAAAAAACCCCAGGGGTTTAGGCCTAGTCCAGACAAACCTCACTCAAAATCCTAAAAAAGCAGAGAGAAGAGCGGGCAAAACCAAGCGAAAAAAGAGGGGGTCCCCATTCTAATGGGGTGATGTGTGAAATGGTCACAACAGGCCTCAAACAGGCCTCTCGTGCTTGGTATGAAAGAATTGATAAATACTTGTTAAGTTTAGGATTTTGTAAAATGATGCTGACTCTAACATCTACTTTAAGTCATCCAATGATGAAATGCTAATTATAGTTCGATATGTGGATGTTCTATTTCTTACTGGTAAAGATGAACTTATCATTAGATGTAAGAAAGAACTATCTTCGGAATTTGAAATGAAGGACTTAGGTTTAATGCATTATTTCCTGGGTCTAGAAGTATGGCCAAGGTCTAACGAAATTTTTCTAAATCAAGGAAAGTATACTATTGATATTTTAAAAGGATTTAGAATGATGGTTTGTAAACCTTAAAGAAGTTAAGTGTTTCTGCAGCTAATTCTGATTTTGCAGATCCTTCAGAGTACAGGCAGTTGATTGGATCACTGATGTATCTAGTTAACACTAGACCAGACATATGTTTTGCAATGAATGCTCTCAGCTAGTTCATGAGCTTGCCCAAACATGTTCATCGTGTTGCAGCCAAGCACATCCTAAGATACTTGTGAGGCACAGTTGATTATGGGTTGAAGCTACTTAGGTTTAGATTGGTCAAGAAGTGTTACGGACAAGGAAAACACTTCAAGCATTCACCCGCTGCGATCTCTTGGACCTACAAGGACAGTCCTCAGTTGCATTAAGTATTACTGTAGCTAAATACATTGTTGCAAGTGTTGCATCAAGAGAAGCAGTGTGGTTTCTCAAAATTCTTGTTATGCTGTTTTGATTTATTATCAGGGTTGTATAGTGATACCTGACAATTCAGTGTTTTATGGCAGGACAATTCTGTGTTGCACATGTTCTCACCAAGTCTCTTGAAACTTGAGATAGACTTGGAGTTGTGGACAACACCGCCTTGGTTGAGAGGGAGTCTCAACCTCTGTGATACATTGTGTTGTATCAACCACCCTCTGTAGGCAATGTAAGGTGGTAGTGTAATCTTCTCAAGGAGAAGTGTAATTGTTAACCATCCTCTGCGAGCAATATAAGATGGTATTGCAATCTTCTCAGGGAGAAGTGTAATTGTTAACCATCCTCTACGGGCAATGTAAGATGGTATTGTAATCTTCTCAGGGAGAAGTGTAATTGTTAACTATCCTTTACGAGCAATGTAAGATGGTAGAAAAGATCCTCTCCACCCTCTGCGGACAATGTAAGGTGGATCAAGTCTATGCTTGTATGCGAGCTGGAAGACTAGGTTATGTAGTTCCATTCTATGCTTGTGTGCAAGATGGAAGACTACAATATTTTGATTACGTCTATTCCATTTCTTGCTTGTGTGCAAGATGGAGGATTATGTTTATTAGATTCCATTCTATGCTTATGTGCAAGATGGAGGACTATGTTTTCATTTTATGCTTATGGAGAGCAATGATTATGCATCTCCACTCTATGCTTGGGTGCAAGATGGAAGATTATGATGTTACATTCTTCTTTGGGAGAAGACTGAGGTAAAGACAATGAATGATGGATATGCGTGATCGATGGCATGGAAAGACTCCATGATGTGCATGAATAATTGTGTAGTATTCATGACTTGCAAGCATGTATGTTAAAGTTTGAAGTCATACTCCACAGGCAGTACAAGATGGATACTATGGGATACTTGTTGTGATAGTCTCTCAGGAGTATTTGAAGTTGACAGCTAAGTTCAGATTACAATTTAAACATTGTATGTATTACTTAGGGCTGGGCCCTAATCTTGTAACCTGGTTGTAAGATTATCCTTCTCCCTAATTAAGAGGGAGTGCTGATTGTAATTAGGGATGGCGGATTCCAATTGCCTTGGGCAACATTGGAATCCGCCCAAGGGGCCAACCCCTTCTCCAACGTATAGGGCTGGGCCCTATACCTCACGACACATCATAAAAACCCCGCGCTACTCCACGCCACATGAAAGTTAACGTGCCAAACAAAATAGGGCCAACCCTATATAAAATGCATTTCGGATTAAAGGGAAAAGAATATAAATTAAAAGGATAAGCCGACATGAACACAAGCCGACATGAACACAAGCCGACATACATGGACAATGCATCATATAAATAAAGACACTTCTCACCTCAATAATACACATTCATCTTTCATTTTTATCCTATGCGAAATATATGTTTCTGCTAAATGCAAGTTAAAGGAGGAATGTTATATCTGCCATTACAGCGAAATACTTCTATTACATCAGCGAACTACATCTGCTAGTGAAAGTGTGAAATTCATTCATGAGAAAAGCGAACTAAGGTTGGATGAGAGCAAACTAAAGATGCAGTCCATCAAAGAGCAGACTTCACATATTACAGACCTAGAGTTTGAACTTGATTGCTGTTGGAAGGGTTAAAGGTGCAGATGTGACTACTTGATGCTTGTGAAAGTGCAGTCCTGTGGAAGACATTATCAGTCCTAAATGCAATCACCTTCAAGTACATGAGATAAGTGTTGTAACCTTCATATGAATATAATTCATAATCAGAACTGAAGATCTTTTCAGGCTGGGTTTTTCCTCCTAGGAGGTTTTCCCAAGGTAACCGTGTCTTGTTCTTATTTTGTTCCCTTCTTTGTTCTTATTTTATTCACATATCAATTTAGTTAATAATTAAAGTGATTTTCTGAGTTTAGATTAATCTGAAAGTGTTAAATCAACAAAAATCAATAAACATTGCACTTTATTTTTTTGTTTAATAATATATATGTATTATTTTCCTTTTTCTCATTTTCTTATTTGGTCTTTTGAGTAATTTGGAGGTTTCTCTACATTCTTCCATTCTAAGTTTCCCCCTTTTAACCTTTCCATTTTTTTCTCATTTTATTCTCCTTTATGCTTTTGAGTTGAATGTTCTCAACAACCTCCAAAATCTCTATCATATAAAGGAACTACCCTTCTCAAAGGCAGAAGAAAATCATCTGTACCATAATACTTTCTCCCACTATTGTATATTTATACCACTGTCAAGGAAATAACTAAGAAACCAAAATATCCTATTTACTTACCAAGAAGTCACATCCAAACGAAACACCAGTTCAACCTACATGAAATCTTCCCGATGGAGTCTACAAAGGAAATTTTTCCTTTCTTACATTATCTGTTGTTTGAAATCTTACAGTACATTTTGACCTCTTCGCAACTAGCCTTTGGATGGATTAACAAAAACTTGCTAAAGGAGGCCATAATCATTTCCCCAGAATTTGTTGGCTGATAAATAAAACTCAACATTGGAATACCAACTATTTAATTTAGTTTTGTAGACATTTGAGGCTGGAGCACCCAGAAGATCATGCTCTTTTGTAGTACAAAGAAGACACTTGAATATAGTGATGATTATAACTCTTACATAATCGAATAAAAATGCTCCTCACATCATAATTAATTCCATGCCTTTGTCATGAAATTTTCAAAAAAAGAAAGTTTTTTGGGGTTTTTTTCTTTGTTTTTCCATTAACAGTGCACTAAAAGTGCTCTTAATTGTTTTCTATGTTTACTGATTTCATTTCGACGGAAGCGTTTATGTATGGCCCTTTCTATTGGCAATCATGGTCAGTTCGATTACTGCAGTCGTTTTTAAAACTGAAATATAAAACTGCCTCAAAGAAAAAACACATAAACATGAAAACAAACCGGTAACATCATGCAGGTAGCACTTACATTTAAAGACACCAGAGAGCGCAGATATTGCAGAAACCCTAAACCCTTCGCTATTCGACCTTCAATTTACAGCTGTAATAAATCCATCCTTCCGTCTTGTGCGGGTGAAAAGCACCTGCTCCGCAATTTTCTTCGTTACCTTTTGACTCCCTTTGAAGTGTTGTCTTTAGTGTGTAATTTTTGTATTTTCTTGAAACGTATAATTTATGTAAATTTTGATTGAATTTGATTTATATATTTAAGAATTTATATTTAAATCTTTTGAGTTTTTTAAATTAAATTTTAGTATTTTTTAAGCTAGATCCAATTTAAAAGTACAAGTTTTAGGTTTATTTTTTTTAGATTGAGGTTATTTGTTTAATCGAAGTCATCTAGATTATAATTTTGGACTTGTTTTGATGTGAAGGCCTTGTACTCCAACAAGAGTTGATCTCTAATGACCTTGTTCAAAATCATTCAACTTCACTAGTAGACTAAGGTCCATTTGATGGGTTGGAACTTTAAATGCTTTACTCTTTGTTATAGATCAAACATTTAAGTGTAGATCTAAACTTGGTTCAGAATCGCAACATGTTCTTTATCCCAAAAAATTTATAATCAAATGTAAGCATGGACCCAAGTGAATTCAATCCATCCAATCATTACTTATCAACTTGAGCTTGAAATATTCAAAATTTCATAGAGTGTTATCTAAAAGAACATAGCACTAGGTCATTTCATCATATAAGATTTTTCAAGAGAACACACTAATAAGGATAGACTAAGCATATGCATTATGCTTGGTGTATCCTCCAACTTGAGTAAAAATATTAAATCAATCCAAGTGTTTGACTAAAGCAAAAAGAAGGGAGCAAGCCACCTTCCACACCTAACAAAATGACCTCTAATGGTTTCATCTAAGCACCACGATGTTCATATATATCAAAGGTGAACACATTTTTGAAGGTTTAAAACCACAAGTTCAAAGTCGCACCAAAAAGGTCATAACCACACAAGAGGTTCAAGGCCACAAATATGGATATCCAATCTACAACCAATAACATTAGACCCATAGATACAAGATTGACTCAAAGTGAAAACATTCAATTCCATAATGTGTTTAGATTAACTCAAGATGCAGATTTGATTGTTGACCAACAAGGAAAATTATAGAACATCATTTGTAATAGAATATTCTTCATTTAGTTCTAGAGCTAAGTACCCTAATCCTCTTTTTTAATTTTAATACTTATTTATTAACATGTTTGTGTAGTGTTTGTTTGTGTAGTGTTGCTAACTCAACTCATAATATCTAGGTTTGTTATTGTTCATTTATGTTTAATTAACTTAAATCTTATATATAGGATGGTTTTATGTCCTTGAGTATTTATTGATGTCTTCAAATTTGTATATCATTACATTGGAGATGTTGTAAGGTGAAAGAGTAAAACCCTCCACTTCTACACATTTATTTTAGGCCACTAGAAACAAATGTTATAAATGTAGACTGGTAGTTTTCAATTCAACTTATTTGATACACAAACTAACCCTCATAATAAATACCATCACCCAACTATCACTACATATGACCTAAGGACCCACCACTAACCATTCACAAAGTTTTCCCAATTAGGGCCTATGTTGTGTAGCTTAACCATTTACCTATTTTTAAATTCAAATATCCCACTATGAGACCAACTCTTCCAAAATGTATTTTGTTATCTCACTAACTTATTTGCCAAGAATCTCAAATTGAGCAACTACGAAAATGTATTTCTAAGCATCTCCTAGGTTATTAGCAACATAAAAAACATTGAGTACCCACAAGAAACACTCCCAAGACATATTATATTAGAGAGCATATAAATAAGAATTTAAAGTTATATATGCATACATCATCATTGCATGCTTTGTGTGACTATAAATGTGTACTTCATCTTAGGAGATTGACTATAACTAGATAAGCAAATGTCTTCGCCTCTAACTTGAAAGATAGTCTTGCTAGGAATTTTAAGAAAAAAAATGTCTTAAAATCAAGTGTAAAATTGAAGGTCAACTAAAGTAGTACATTTATAGGGACATGAGATAGGGCCACATGATGTGGATGAGCCCACAATGCATGGCATAATCCACAACAATGGAAATATCTATGAAGGATTAGCTCAATCAACTAATTAGTGTTCCATATTTAGATTGGGTGTTCTAATTGTCTTTCGTAATGTCATTTACCCTTTCCAAATATAATACTTGCTATTTATAGTAAGTCCATTTATCCAAAAATAGTAAATCAAGACTTGTAGATAAAATGGGAAATATTGTCCTTCACAGTTAAATGATCAAAATCAGATTTATTGTTGAATTAATAAATAACATTTGAATTATTTTGGAGACAAACTATGGCATGGGAAGTCAGAAAGCACATTTCAAAATGTTAAGCAAGACATTTGGTAAATTTTGACAAAAGGGGTGAGGGAAAAGTGGCAACCAAGAAAATTGGGAGGTGAAAGACAAGTGGAGGAGGAGTCACAGTCTTTAAAATGCAAATAATCTTCCCTCTTAGTTGTGGTTTTTGAATATGGTTATAGAGTATTTTGGTACCATTTTCTCATTCATTCACTTGATAATTTGCTAATTTTTTTGTTGTTCTTCAAAGACTATCAAACCTATGGAGAAGGATACACAAAGACAAGATATTGAAGCTTTATAGGATGCCTAAGGATGGGAGTATGGGGTTCTTCCAAGTGTAAACGAGTGATCCCATAATTATGGGTTACACTTTTTGGTCAAACTTGACACTAAAATCAACATTTCACGCCAACTCTTCACTTTCTATCACTTATAACAGCTAAACCATTAAGAATTTGAAGATGAAGTAAACTACTGACTTGTGAGATTTTTAATGTAGATTTTAAATATATTTTTAAAAAAATAGAAATGAATTGTCCATATTTTTACATAACCTTTAATTAATTAATATTTATAGTAATCAATTTTTTCAAAAGTGAATTTTACTGTGTAGTGCATAACATTTTTTATAGCAAGAGGAAAATTTTAATTTTTAAAATTTAGATTTGTCACACCAATATATAACGGATGGATATTTTTTCATAACTTTTTGTTACATATATATTTTTTAGTTAATTTTTGAAGTCAGGGTAATTTTAATATGGACATAGGTGTATTCTATAATGCATAACATTTTTGTATGCATTTGAATTAACTTCTTCTTTTTGTGTTGAAATGAGGATATCAATACCTAGGGAAAAAATATTTTTTACATTTTTATTCTCTTTTTTTTCAAATTTTTCACATTTGTGAAACACGATCCTTAATCTTTGATGAAAAATCTACATTCATAAGAAATAAAAAATAAATAAATATATTTAAAACTATACTTTTTGGAAAGCTTATAATAAGGACTACATACTTACAAAACAAAACTTCTAAATAATTTAATTTGACCCTCAAACTGTATACACCTAAAAATGGTCTGAAGATAATTAATTAAATAAGCAATTATTTAATTAATCCCCCTCCCTAATTTAATTAAATTCATTAGCAATTTGATTAAATTCTCCCTTTCATCTACTTATCAATAAATCTAAGGATTTATTCATTAAGTTCATTCCATGGTCCCCTTTGATTAATTAATTCAAATTAATTAATCTTCCCCCCATTTTAATCAATTCTTCTAATCCCCTAATTAATTAAAACAAATCAATTTATGAGTTGTTGAAAGTTAATTAGTCTTTTCCTATTATTTGAATTTTTAAATTCAAATTACCCACATGCCTCCTAACTTCCAACCACCTAACATAACCATCCCTCTAACCTAACTCATTCCACCTAACCTTGGGTTTGCCTAACCTTATCCTATCTTGCAAATTCTAACCTCCTTATCCTAACCTCTTATGGTGTGGATATTCTTCCTTTGAGACACGTGGCACTTTGGCCGCATGTCTCCTCCCTTGAACACTTTCCCTCTCATGAGCAAGGCTCCTTGACACTTGTCACCACAGAGATGACAAGTGTCCCTTCCTCCAACCTCTTCTCCAACCTCCTCTAATTTCACGCTTAATATATTCAGACTCAATCTTGACCGTTGATTTTTGCCACCTCATCCCTGGCCTTAGAAATCCTATAAATATCCCCCATTTTGGAGCACAAAGGATCCCATCTCATTATCAATTTAGGAATTGTTACTATAGGCATATCATTTGAGCATTGTTGTTATAGGCAATTGCATCTTAGATTTAGTTTAATTTGATCATTTTCTAGCATAATTGTTAAATCATGTAGCTTAATCATGCATATCTTTAGCTTAATTAGTCTCTTGGATCAATCTAGCTTAATCAATCTCATCTTTGCATATTGTTGGTGCCCAAAACCACAGATTGGAAAACCAAAGACTTGCCTAATCCTCAGTTGATCCAATCAGCCTTGGCCAACGAATAGGGATGGTCAAAGACCCAATCCCTCTACACTTTAGGCTCCACTAAACCCAGGTGGGTGTACCTTACATTCTCAAGCACAAAAGAGGTTTATTTTGAGTGAATTTAAACTGTGAGAATTAGCAATTGCAGGGATGCCAAAAGGTTTTCCTGCAACTATGCTAACATAAGTGCTTTTTATTGAATACCTTTAAAACTGATAAAATGAGTGTGAGTATAGTTGTATTATGCAAAAGGTTATTGTTAGGGCTTTAAGCAATTATGAAAAAGAGCAGTACTTATAGAAATTTGAAGATTTGTTTCTTTGATAAGGACTTAATGCACACAAACTTATTCAGCAAAGATTAATAACAGACCAGCGCCTTTATCTGACCATTAATGAATAACCTTGTGGACAAGAATCACTATCAACTCAAGAGATAATTATAAGACCATCACTGTGAAAGTTTCATTATGTGTTGCATGAACAATAAAAACCCAATTTAACATTCAATACAACATCATGTGATGGCACATCACAACAAATCTAAAAGTTTTATCAAGAAGACATATGATTCCATCCAACACAAAATTACACTTAACAATCTGAAGATAAAAGCATGAAATCTTGTATATTAACTTCTAGAATAAGAATGTACACAAAAAATACACTTACAAATACTCCAATATATTCAGTTTGCACAAAATAAACTCCTCATTCCTATTAGACTTTTCTAAAACATAACACTTGTAGCCCAGCTAGTGGCAGAATATTGTCTATCCTTTTATGATACAAAAAATGACTCACTACATATACGTGAGCCAAAGGATTCAAGTGAAAGGACACACCCTTTCATCTTGTTAAACTAAACCTAACTAAAACCTAATACCTAACTGCCAGACATAAAACAAAATTACAAACTAAGAAGTCAATTTTGGGTGTCCCATAATGTGTTACATTTCTGAATATGTGCCAAGTACTTGCTATCCTGGTGAGTGTTGGTGTTGAATACAATGTCCCTAACAGTGATCTTCATGGTAACCATTCTCTCCATCTTCTCACCTGTCTCTTTCATATCCAAAACATCTGCTCGGGCAACATTAAGGGATGTGTTGAGTACATTCTAGCATTCTGCAATCCAAATCTCTTTGTCCTTCAACTACTCTGCCTCATCCACAATATCTGGTATACCATATCTGACAATATCCTTACAATCAGTAAATTCCTGCTTGATGTCCACACTGAATGCCTTATGCTCGTTCAACCTTCTCTGGATCTTCTCAACAATTTTCTCCTTGGCACTCTTCTCTTTCAACAATGCCTTTAGCTTCTAAAAAATTATTTCATGAGAAGATATATTATCCCGAGTCTTCTGACAATTATTCTAGAATTCCTTAAGAACTTCCAACAAATGCTCAAATTTGTTGGTCAACAAAACACAAGCAGCATCCACCCTAGCAGTCCTAATTTGCCTTCTCAACTTTCTATTTTCTTTCATTTGGTCCTCATATTTATTTTTCCACTACATACCAGTATCAGTTATCTATGGCACTTCATGACCACGACTTCTTAACAAGTCTTCATATAAATTTTTATATTTTTGACCCTCCTTTAACACCCACTGCATTTGAGCCTTATTCAATTTTACAATGTCAATCCCCAAATCTGCAATGACAGTTGGGTTAACCTCTCCCACTTTTAGCCTCATCATATTCCCAAATGCCCTATCTACATCTATAATATTGGGTCTTTTATTTGGGGGTTATAGGGCCCAAAGCAACATTTCCTCTTCATTTGGATCATATCTTCATCCAATCAAAATGTCATCAACTCCTTGTATGTCTAATTTTACATCTTTTCTATCTGAATGCAACAAACTGTCACAAATGAAAGAGGCACTTAAATCCCATCCAAGGAACAAAATGATGCCTCCCTCACTAAGAAGTTGCCTCCCTCTTTGTGGTGTCATTGTAGCCACCTCTGCATTGATGTCTTCAATTTTTTTAGCATCTCTTCTTCATTCTCAGGGGTGACATTTGGGATGCTCTCCCTCAATCTTTTCCCTTTGTAATGGTATAAGAAGGACTTAAACTCCTTGGACTGTACAAAAACTTCATCTGCAACAAAAGTTGCATGCTCTTCCATCCTCACATATGTGTTGGCGTTGAGTCTCACCGTAGCTTGCTCCTGGCTCTCTACCATTTCTTCTAGTTCAAGTGCACGGAGGGTAGACACTGCTACATTCTCATCAAACTCACTCTCAGAGTCTCCTTCTTCTTTTAGTTCTTGAAGCCTTTGCTTTCGCTCTTCAATTTTTTTGTTCAACTCCTCTAAGACTGCATTAGCCTCATCCCACTCCTTGTTCCTAAATAAATCCTCAACCTCCATGGGTATGTGCAAATATTTTCCCAGGTTCTAGCTCTTCCTATAGTGGTGAATATATCCTTCTAGATCATAATTCTTTCGAGCCTGGTGTCCATATAGATTGTACTCCTCTACCAGCTTCTTTTCAATCATTGCATATGCCTTGGTAGACACAATGGTGAAATCTTTGAAATGTAAAGTGCCAGGCATAAATACCTGCTTGTGTGCACCACTTAAATGCTTTGCATTTCACATACTAAGTTGCCTAACAATCTCTAGATATGCAATTTTGTCAGGCACTAATGTAGGCAGCATAAATATAACACCTTCAAAACCATAAACCCTGAAAAAAAGTGAAATTTTGGCATACAAACCAGTCACCCCAATTGTGGTTGACCCTAGTTGTAGACACCTAAAATTGTCATGTCTAATTAAATAAATATCTTTATTTATTTAATTATTTTAGCCTAATTCTTCTATTAATTAAATAAATCTTTATTTATTTAATTAATTCATTTATCCTCTTCTAGCCTTATTTCTCATTTAAATAAATACATTTATTTATTTAAATTATCCTTTTCCCTAAATTAAATAAATACTTTTATTTATTTAATTGATCCCACTTCCTCTATTAATTAAATAAATATTTATTTATTTAATTAATTCATTAACCTTTTCTACCCATGACACATATCATTCATCTCTTAATTCATACACTACCTACCCTTTTCATTATTTTATGATTTTCTTTACCTACCCTCTAATCATAGCCGACCTCTTTTACACCTCTCAATCTTATCCCTCCATTTCTTATAGTTTCTTCTATATAAGGATATTCTTCCTTCATTATCAAACCCTAATCAATCATTCTAATCAATCTATGCATCCCAATCAATTGATTACCCTCACTATGCATTCAGCCCCAACTACGCTTTCAAACTTGCATATGCAATCAAGCCTACTTGCAACCACATTTCCGTTCTTTGTTGAGCTTTTGTGCACATAAAATCTGAGAGCAAATATATCAAGCAAGATCAATGGAGATAAGAAGAATGGAGATTCAAACCCTATTGGACATGTGATGGTATAATCTTTTTGATTTCATTTGATTTGCATTGTCTTAGGTAATCTTCATATGTTATGGTGGATCTTTGTTGTTGTTAGGCTAGGGTTTTGTGGTTGAATTCATTTAGTCTTTCAATATTGTTTTATCCATTTTCACCATAAACATTTTGGCACACCCCGTGGGACATGGATTTTTGTTAGATCTATGTTTTTTGCAGATTTTCTAACCCTATATTGCTGTTTTGTAAAACAATTTGGAGAATAACCTTGTGCAGCTAGGGTTTTGGACAAAAAATCAAGATCTTGGAGAGATTTGATCATATCTCACAAACGACTTGGAAATTTTGCACCAAATTTATTTTGCAGGTTGAAGATAGTATCAGGAGCTCTCAAAGAAAAATTCAGATCTATTGGAGCATATTTTAATTTTCTATGAATTTTCATAAAAAATTAATTTTGAGAGAAAATGAGTGAATTTTTAGGATTTTCTTACATTTTTGGAAATCTCTCATAATTATACAGAGGATCTATTCTTTGTGATTTTAATTTTGATACAAAATATTTCCTAAAAAATTGGATCTTTAAAAATTAGGGTTTTTCCTTATTTTGATCAGATCTCACAAACGGCTTTGAATTTTGGCATCAAATTTTTTGTGCAGGTCAGGAAAAGTATTAGAAGGATTTAGTAACAATTTCAAATTTTTTGGATCGTATTTTCATTTTATATGAATTTTTTATTATTTTTCATAAAAAATTAATTTTGAGAGAAAATTAGCGAATTTTTCAGATTTTTTTACATTTTTGGAAATATCTTAGAATTATACATAAGATTTGTTCTTTGTTATTTTAAATTTGATGCACAATCATTCCTAAAAAATTGGATCTTTGAAAATTAGGGTTTTGCATTATTTTACTCATATCTCACAAATTGCTTGGATTTGTTGCAGAATTTTTTTTATGCAGGTTTGGAAGACTATCAGGACTCTCTAGTAAAAATTTCAGATTTGTTGGATCGATTTTGCCTTTTATATGAATTTTTTATGATTTTTCATTAAAAAATTAATTTTTGGAGCAAATTAGCAATTTTTTTGGATTTTCTTACATTTCTGGAAATCTCTTGAAATTTTATAGGTGGTCTTTTTTTATTATGATGAATCAGATCTTTGAATTGGTCAACAAAATGCATTGTTGAAGGCCCCTATTTCACAAAGTCTTTTGGATCTAAAATTTACCTAACTTGTGTCGTTGCAGGAAGGAGTGATCATTTGAAACAATCCAAACTACTAACAAATCTTTGTTGGAGGACCTTGGCAAGGGTTTTTGATCTTTATTGTGTGCCTTGTTCTCATAGACTAGAAAACACTTCCATTGGTGCACTAAAATTGAACCATTGTCTTTTGTGTCTTGAGCAATAGGCTCTTTTTGTTTCATCTTTAATGGGTTTGTCTCCCCGTGTGGTCATTAGGACTACTAGTGAGGAGAGAACGACCCAAGTGGTAGCAAAAGAAAAGCCATC
Source organism: Cryptomeria japonica (assembly GCF_030272615.1). NCBI lineage: Eukaryota > Viridiplantae > Streptophyta > Pinopsida > Cupressales > Cupressaceae > Cryptomeria > Cryptomeria japonica. The sequence goes on along the minus strand of NC_081413.1, from coordinate 422,115,758 downwards.
TTCTTCCAAACCACTATAAATAACTATATTCATAGTGAAAACTATGGATAACGTGTGTTGATTAGTTCATATCGACACTATGTCTCCCCATAAACCCGTTTGATCAAATTTATTTGATCATTTGTAGGGCGTAACCCCTACCGACTGGGAGCCTTCTGTATTTACAAAGCTGAAAGTGCCACATGTATGGCCACACGAGTGGGTGCCCTTACTAGCACCTTTTTGTTTTAGAAGCCAAAATCCTTCTAGTTGTTGGGGCAGGAGGTCAGACCTTTAGTAGCGGCCCACACACATACGGTTTTTAGTAGAGATACAAAGTTCACCACGGGGAGTTTTCGTGGGGACTGATGCTTGGCTACCCCAAGAAGTGAGTGCCGAGGGTGGAGCCAGTGGGGTCAAGCATCTAAGTATCCGCTCTGAATAGCGTAGCCTTGGGGGAAACTCCATGTGGGATCAACAACTATTGTCCTAGCCAACCATAAGAACTGTGCTTGTCTTATTTTGAACAATCAAACATTCAAGACCAAACAACAAAACATTGTGTCTTTTGTGTCTTCAAGTGTATGCAAAGCAATTTTACATCAAACAACACACTTTTTTTTGAGTCATTTTTGATTCTAAACACTTGCAAACATTGAGTCTTCATCAACACGGTGTCCTCTTGTCATGAAAAAACAGTCAAAAATTTAGATTTGATCACAACAAACAACTTCACAAATTGGAAAATTTTACAGTCCAACAAACAAGAGCAATCAATTTCAGAATTCTTGAGCTTCCTAAGCTATCTCTTCAGGTTTTCATCTAGCATTCAACCTATCCTTGGGTCTCACAAAGTCCATCATTGCTTTACACCTTACATTACATTCACATTTGTCTAAACTTGAGTCAAAAGGTCACTTGCTTGTCTTCATCATACTTTGTCAACACACTACATACAACAACATTTTGCTAAGTGGTCCCTCATCAAGGTCTATCACCTTTGGGTCTCATTTGGTCTTACTTAGAGTCAAGGTCAACTTACCTCATCAAGAGAAACTATCCTCTCTTTGGAAGTCACACCCACTCTACTACATACATACTTGGTCTTACATTTTGGACATTGCAAGTAAACCTCAGATTCATTTACATTCCATCCAACTCTTGGTCTTCCATACTCTTTTCCATTTTCATCTAGTCTCACACATCTTGTTCAATACCTAGTTCATGGTTGAAACCTGTTCCCAAAAATCTAGGAGAGAAACTAAAGAGGCTCAAGAGTCCGCAAACATGAGCTCCTATGAGTATGACAATGATATCTTTTTCAATTCTAATCATACTACATTACCTGACATGGATGCTTATAGAAATGTTCCAAATGTTGAGCACATGGACACTACAAACAACAATGATACACACAATGACAATATGGACAACTTTTCCGTACATTCAGTAGAAGTGGAAGACACCATTATGAATCCTCATTTCAATCGATTGGTTGAGGAAATAATGAGGAGAGATAGACAATATTTTCTACAAGTGATGGCACAAAGTGGAACCAAGATCCCTCATGATTTTGACATGTCTCAAATAATGGAAAATCGACCTTTGCAACAACCTCACTCCAACATGGATCAAAGGAGGCCTAATAGTGGAGGCAATAGAGGACCACATATGGTGCCTGAATCACCATCGTCTTTGTTTCAAAAACCAAAGGTCCCTTATGGTCAAGCATATGATACTCACCTTTGCAGGCCATTATGGAAGTCTTATGTAGAGAAATATGCTCAACCACATACCAATGCTAAGGATCAACCACCAAAGCAATTGGATATTCAAAGGCATGCTCAAAATTTGGACACAAGGAAACCCCATGTCAAATTTGGGGGCAACACACTAGAACAAACTCATGACATGCCTGTAGAGTATGGTATACATGGACAAAGCAGATATTTCGTTCCTCAACATGACTCTATACCAAGTGGTCCATATACGCAGCATCATTATAGACCTCCTCCATATGAACATGTGTATGATCAATATCATCCATATATGCAACATGATCCTCCTCCAATTGGTGCCTCAAGCATGGGGTATGGTCCAAGAAGTCGATCTCCACCTAAGAACAATTTGGAGCAACAAATCAGGGACTTACAAAAGAAAATGGAGGACATAAATACATCAAAGCCAACATACACAATGAGAGACATATGTCCTTATCCATTTGACAAGAGCATTCCAATGCCTCCTTTTCCTACACACTTTGTGACACCTAAGCTTGATAAGTATAGAGGAAAAGGGGATCCTAAGGCACACATAAGATAGTTTTTCACAGCTTGCATTGAGGTAGCTTCAGAAGAGACATATTTGATGAGATTATTCCCACAAAGCCTAGGTGATCAAGCTATGGAATGGTTCTCCCAACTTCCACCTGGTATTAAGTCATGGGATGACTTAGCAGAGGCATTTATTCAACATTTCTCCTACAACATAGAGACAGACATATCAGTCACTACTTTGTGCAACACCAAGCAAAAAGATGGAGAGTCTTTTTCATCATTTTTACAAAGATGGAGTAATCTAGCTAGCAAATGCTCTTGTGAAATTCCACAAAAACAAATGGTAGAGATGTTCACCCAAAATGTTAACAAAGACATTGGTTATGATCTAAGGAAAGCTTGTTTGTCCACCTTCAAGGACGTCATTGAAAAAGGCTTAGCAACAGAGAAGGTCCTAATTGAACAAGGAGTCATTAAGATATTCAAAGAAAACAAAGATGACTTTAAAGGAAAAGATAAGCCAAGATTTTGGAACAAAAACAAGAACACAGTCAATGATGGTGTTGTTGATGCTACTACAGTGTGACCCAAAATCATTTTTTTGGGATCAAGCTCTACAAACAATCAAGTGAATACTCAAACAACTTCAAAATCATGAAGGAAGTACACTCCATTGGGAGAACCACTAGAGTCCGTTTTCAAAAAGCTAGTGGCAAACAAGATAATCACAATTCCAGATTTGCCTCCATATGAGCCAAAGGTCAAACCAAATTGGTGGAATGATGATGAGTATTATGAATTTCATAAGAGCAAGGGTCATAAGACAGGAAATTGCCATCGACTGAAGAACATCATACAAGATCTCATTGATAGAGGTGACATTGATATTGAGGGACACTCATCCAATCAAGAACATGCGATGTTTAAATAACCATTCCCAAAACATGACAAGAGAAAAGCTAAAGCCACAGATGACCAAACCAACTATACTAGAGCATCTTATAACTATGATTCAACTATCAATCACATCTCGATGGACAATTATGTCTCTACCATTATCATCAAGGACAAAACACCTGAGAATTCTACCCAAAGACCCAAGATTGTCTTAAAAGGCATTGGATCTTCTTCTGAACCTACCTCTGAATGTAATGTTACAACTCATCGAGGTAAATTCACTTTGCAAGGTGCTCCAGCCAAAAACATGGCTTCCTCATCAACCAAACCTAAGTATGACCTTGTAGAACAATTGGGGAAGACACCCACACTTATTTCCATCCTTGAGCTTTTACACATATCCCCCGCACATAAAGTTATTCTTGACAAAATCTTGAGAGAAAATTTTGTCCCTACTGATCTGAACGTGGACCAGTTTCAAGCCATGGTGGGATACCTTTCCATTCCACACTCCCTTACATTCACAAAAGCTGACGACACCTCTGTGAGCCAACCACATAATGCACCTCTACACATTGAAGCCTTCATACACAAACATTGAATAAAATGAGTCCTGATAGATGGAGGAGTAGGTCTAAACATTTGTACATAGAGCACTATTAAACAATTGGGATATTCTGATAAAGTTGTGAATTCTACAAACAAAATTACCATTAAAGCATATGATGACGAAGAGCGCTCATCCAAGGGCACAGTCACCTTACCTCTCAGAGTTGGGCCAATTACAAAGGATGTGGTATGCCAAGTCCTTGATCTAGATCTCACATACAACATATTGCTAGGACGTCCATGGATTCATGATATGAGCGCAGTCCCATCTACATATCATCAATGTATCTAGTTTCCATATAATGGAGTTGAAGTGACCATCAAAGCTGACCCAAATCCATTCATATATTGCAACAATATGTGACCTAGATCAGAAATAACAATACCAGTCAATCGAGAGGTTATTCCTTCATCAACATATGTGGATCCAGAATCATTAAAAGCTTCTACATCAAAACAAGCAGAGATCAAAGAAAAGTTCAAGATTAAAGACCCGGGATGCTGTGAGTATATCTTTCATGTTGATCAACTCCCACTATCTCCTAAGATATTCAGTTGACAGGAACAATCTATAAACAATTTGCAATGCCAAGGAATTGGGTGTGAACCACCTAGTGTTGTGGCTACTAAGTCCGAATGCAAATATCCTCTAGTGGTGCAAGCATCTCTTGATATTAATAGTCCTAAGAGTGGTTCCAACAAAGAATCTATTGAGCATATCGTCAACCCTATTGAGAGCTCACATAGCTCTACCATTTCATCCACTCATTCCATTTCCACTCCACTTCCAAACTTGGATCAACAAGAATCACAAAAGCCCTTACTAATTGGGGATGAAAAATCAAGCTTTGAAAAGAAAAATCTAAAAGTTAAAAATAAAGAGAAGTCCTTTAGTCCAAATCAAAATCAAAATCAAAATCTATTGGACTCTACAAAAATCAAAGTCAACGATAAAAATCATATGAAGAAAAAAGAACAAGAGTTGATCTCCCCTAATATCAAAATAACTGGGGGCAAAAGTTCTACAATTTCAAGCCAAAAAGAATACTTGTTGATCCTAAGTCTCCATCATGCTATCCTACTTTCACTTCTTTTCACAGTCATAAGCCTTCATAACTCATCCACTTGTTCCACACATCCATCCCCTTTTGGCGATACATCATGGACCTTTAATGGAGCTTCCTTGAAGGACTTTGTTATCAGGGATGCCCAAACTTCTTTAGGTGACATGCATACGGGCCTGTGTAGTCCACACACTAGTAATTCTATCTTAGTTCCTTTATCAAGAAAGACAGTCACTCGACCTGCATATCATTCAGTCCAGGAAAAATGTAGCTACAATCACAAAGTCAAGCCTTGCACATTTGAGGTAGGTGATTTGGTTCTCAAAGAAAATCCTAAAAATCAGCAAGACAGAGAGAAGAAAGGCAAGTTCGAACCAAATTGGCTTGGCCCTTACATCATTACAATAGCCTATGGATCTGGTGCATATCAGCTCTCAACCACAGAGGGTGAACCTTTGGAGGATCCTATCAACAGCATGCACCTTCGCAGGTTTTACACATAGCTCTTCAGAGTATCCTAATTCAAAAATACAAAAAAAATTCAAAAAAATTCAAAAATACAAAAAAATCATAAAACATAAAAAATCGTTACTTGGTGAAAACCTGGCAAACAGGCACCTTGTGACACAAAAAAAGTGAAAAAATATCAAAAAAGTAAAGAAAAACATTTTCATCCAACGGTGAAAACCACTTTGGTGGCGCTCTGGGCAAGTACCATGGTGAAAACTGGGTCACCGACGCCATGTGTAGAGACATTGCTCCTCCCTCCTTCAGGATTCCATTTCATCCTTTCACTTTGCACACACTCACAACCTATCCATCCATAATAAACATACCCATTCCCATCATGGCTTGTTATTGATCTACCCAAGATTGGTTAGCCATTCATAATAAACATTCCTTTTCGCTCATTTCAATCCATAATAAATCAGCTCCTATCTGTGGCTAAGGAAAATCCTACGTCTAGTAATGGGTGTGGAACTAAGAACATCACATGTTTCGAGGAGTACAATTTCTTCCAATTTTCTTCAGTCTATACGCGCACAATCCGCAATAAAGAAACATTTGCATCACCAATCCGCAATAAAGTTCTATCTTCTCCACAATAAAGTATCAGTTGCATGGATTCAGTCAGTTTCAGATGAGACCCAACAGCAACAATGGGCTTCAACAAATCAAATCTTTCAACAGACTCAGACAACTTTATGGTTCAGTGCTATCTATCCTTTTGTGAAAGTAAACATTGTGACCACAATCAAATAAGACTTATACAAGTGACAAGAGACACTAAACTTGAGGACTATAGTGGATGTTGGTGTCGAGTCTTGGTGTTATTTTGATTTTATCTTTTGGTGACATGTCTTTTAGCTTTTCTAAGATGTCTTTGACTAGAGATTCTATCTCTAGGATGTCTTTGACTAGAAAGGCGAGGATGGGGTATCATCACCTATTTTTCTTTGTTGTCTATAGATTGTCACTTAGTAATGCTATGACTTGTCCAAGGATATGAGGACACTATGAGTCTAGTGTGAACTGAGGCATTCCTTTTTTGTGACTATCTTGTCTCCATGCAAACAGGCACAATGACTTTCTGGGTCAAACATATGCCTCGATTGTCATAACCTATTTTGCCATAATAAAGCTCAATGATGATAATGCACAAGAAGCTCTTTCACTTTCATATCTTCTATCTTCCATCCCCCTTTCTGGATGACTTCCATCATCCTTCCCGAGTTCGTGTAGCCCATTATCACATGACTAAATATAATGACACACCAAAAACATTTGCATTTCATGTAGTTGCACCTGCATTACCACATATAAGCATTTCATACATACATATAGATATCACAATTGCATCACATCCTGCACACAACACATGTTATCACATTTTACATTCTCATCATGTATATAGTCATTTGCATTATCATATTCATCCGCATTTCATACATTCACATTTGCATTAGCATAACATATTCAAAACATAAAAGAACAAAAATATTGCATTCCATCATGTACATATTTGCATCCATATCATAAGCATCACATAAGAACATACATCACATAGGTACACATGCATATAGTTGCCACAAAGATGAATCATCTCATATATATAATCATAAGTGTCATGATACAATGATGTCAAAATACACATGGCTACAAAATCACCCGAAGGTGTCTACATCATCATACAAAATGGTACAAAACTAATACATAAGAACCCACTTATCACTCTTCCTAGCACTGTTGGTAGCACCAGTCCTATCGCTGTCATCATGTCCCATGCCACGTGTCCAGCCCTCATCTCTAGTCCTGGATCCTAAAACACTCGTCTCAATGCCTCCCTGTCTCCATCTCGATCATAGGGTATTAGCTCCCCATCGATCGGTATCTACAGTATCCTGTACACATCCTCTAAGGTGATTGTCATCTCACCCATCGGCAAATGAAAACTACAAGTCTCTGAGTGTCATCTCTTAGCTAATAAAGTTAGCAATCCCATGTTTGCCTGAATTCAAACACATATAGAATGAATCGCAAACCCATAACCTCAATCGTTGCCCTGTCCTCGAATGTCAGCTCTGGTTGTAACCTTTGAGTCGATGGGAATCTCTCCCATGACTCCAGCATAAGTAGATCCTCCTGCAGTCAAGCAAAGCAATCATGTCAGTCAAAGTGACACTCACTGTTCATCACAAAGTGTTGCTATCTATCCTAGTGACACTCACTGTTCATCACAAAGTGTTGCTTCTATCCTAGTGGTACTCCCTATTCATCACAAAGTACTATGTGTTTTTGCACTCCCTGTTCATCACAAAGTGATGCTCATATTTGCACTCCCTGTTCATCACAAAGTGTTGCTCCTATTGGTACTCCCTATTCATCACAAAGTACTATGTCTTGGTACTCACTCTTCATCACAAAGTGCCTCGATCTATCCTATCTTAGGGCCTCTGCTTGAGTGTATCCTCTTGAGTAGTTTCCTGATTGGCAACGTATGTTCTATCACAAAATTGTCAATCCTAGCCCTATCTGCTATTCTAGTCTTCCCTAGAGGACCTGTTTGAGTGTATCCTCTCAGCAGCTTATCCAATTGATAGTGTATGTTCATCATAGAACTGTTGATTTGCCCTAGAAGACATAAATGTGCATTTTAGACACAAACGCGCCTTCATGACATAAACGCGCTTACATATTGCACATACGCACCTGGCACAAACACAGACGCGCCTAGCCAACCTAAACGTGCCTAGCACCAACATAGATGCGCCTCGATGTTTTTGACATTTTTTGACATTATCCTAAAATTCATTTATTGCACTACCTAAGATGCATTAATAACAATATTTATTACAACAAAGTATAAGGAGGTTTTGTGGTACTCACCGGCTCTCCTGCACCTGCTGGCCTCTGAAATCGGCAAACATGAATGAATCTGTGCACCAATGCCATCACTGTTGACTGCTACTGCTCTTTTCTCTCTCTGCACTCTGATCTCTTGGATGTGTGGATGACAATGAGGATGTATTCCCCTCGTGGTCTATTTTATAGACTACCCTAGCCCTAGTCTCCTGTGTCAGTCTTCTTTATCCCATGACTCTGTCACTCTATCCCATTCGGTCAGTCCATTCTAGCATTTCTCTCTTATCGAGAGATTGTCTGCGATCTTTTCAAACATTTTCATCCAATCTCTCGAGGGGGCATATCATTCCCATCTTGGGGCAACTTTGTATCAGTTCATATTATCTTCTTTGAAACAACGCAACAAGCTGCATTGTCTCAAAGAGGGGCAAAATGTAGACACCTAAAATTGTCATGTCTAATTAAATAAATATCTTTATTTATCTAATTATTTTAGCCTAATTCTTCTATTAATTAAATAAATCTTTATTTATTTAATTAATTCATTTATCCTCTTCTAGCCTTATTTCTCATTTAAATAAATACATTTATTTATTTAAATTATCCTTTTCCCTAAATTAAATAAATACTTTTATTTATTTAATTGATCCCACTTCCTCTATTAATTAAATAAATCTTTATTTATTTAATTAATTCATTAACCTTTTCTACCCATGACACATGTCATTCATCTCTTAATTCATACACTACCTACCCCTTTCATTATTTTATTATTTTCTTTACCTACCCTCTAATCATAGCCGACCTCTTTTACACCTCTCAATCTTATCCCTCCATTTCTTATAGTGTCTTCTATATAAGGATATTCTTCCTTCATTATCAAAGCCTAATCAATCTATGCATCCTAATCAATTGATTACCCTCACTATGCATTTAGCCCCGACTACGCTTTGCACTTTCATATGTGATCCTACTTGCAACCACATTTCTGTTCTTTGTTGAGCTCTTGTGCACACATAAAATCTTAGAGCAAAAATATCAAGCAAGATCAATGGAGATAGGAAGAATGGAGATTCAAACCCTATTGGACATGTGATGGTATAATCTTTGTGATTTCATTTGATTTGTATTGTCTTAGGTAATCTTCATATGTTATGGTGGATCTTTGTTGTTGTTAGTCTAGGGTTTTGTGGTTGAATTCATTTAGCCTTTCAATATTGTTAATCCACTTTCACCATATACACTAGTATCTCCAAAAGAATGAGGTCTCAAGAACCTTTTAATATCCTATGAGATGGGCCCCTCACATTCTACCCCAAACAATTTGTACAAGGGCTTGACGAAGTACTCTTCAAACAACACATAGTGTAATTTATCGAACCTTGAGTCCCACAGGGATACCCATAATTGGATTGGTTGTTCATGTCCCTCTTTGTTCCTGGAAGTCACTTTTAATTCTCCTAGCCACAAACCCTTCATATAACCATAAAACAAAACCATATGCATTAACAATGAGTAAAACTTGAAAGTAGGGTTAGGCTTTGTTTGCAAACTCAAAAATCCTTCATGCAGCTTCTCTACCAAGTAGGTTGCATAATGAAATGGCCTCGGCTCATGCATTTGAATGTCCATAGCCAACACCAATGGGCCTATTCTTGTAACATCGAGAACTTATTCCCTGCAGACCTGGTCGCATGCCCAATATGTGTACTACAAGTATTGCCTGAACAAGGTAATCTCAAAAGGGGGACCATCCTACTTCGTGAGTCGTCCCTTCTCCTTTTTGTGGATTGCCAACTTCAACACTATGTGGGCGGTGTCCATTTGGGTATATTCTCCTTCTAAGTTTGTAAAAGATAGGGGCATGTAAGGCTCATATGTCATGCCGAAAACCTCCTGAATAGAACCGACAGATATCCGGATGAATGGGCCCCCATTTGGCAATTGGATGTATCTTTTTTCCTTGTTATATTTTCTTTTGAGTAATTCCAACAATTTGAGATTCAGAAAAATATTTGGTACTGTTGGGTCTCAAATCAACAGATTGGATAGGTTCTAAAGAAATGCCAACTCCTATGATCAAACCTTCCAATTGACTTGGCCAACATATAGAGCAAAACCGATTCAGATTTTTACTCTCTCACTTCAGGCTCTGCAGGACCTAGGCGGGTAAACCTATTCACCAGCTGTTTCTAATAACCAGTGCTTTTTATAGCAGATTTATTATCTTAATCTGATATCTCCTGATCTTGAAATGGCATTAGTTTCTTGAAGGGAGATATAGCAGATGAGTTCAAGATTATTGTTGTAGTAATTATTCGTTCTATGTTTCCTAATTGCTTCTGTTGCTTTTAAAATAATAATTGATGAATAAAATGATGAGTGTAATCTGCAATCAGCCAGTGCCTCCTTTGTTGTTTGGGCTACAGAGTCATTGTACTTTCTTCAGGACTTATGGTGCGAATCTGTGAGACAGTTTTTTAATCCATCCCTTTATGGACCTGTCAGTTATTATTTCTTTTGAAACCAAATAAATGCTTATATCAAATGTTGATTGAGTGAATTTAACCCTACCCTTAAGGGACCAATCAATTAAGCCCTGCAAGGAACAATTACAATCCGCAAGCAAAACTTTCGTTCCAACATTATAATACAAAGCATCGATCTAATCTCAAGAACATGAATAACCTTATCCTATTAGATAATATCACAGACGATTGCCAAAAGAAAGTAAAATGATCCACAACACATATGCAGAGAGAAATAATTGATCAAAATTTGTATTCCATTATGGTTCGTATACAGAAGACTTACAGGCTGCCATACATCGCTATCGTGCTCTTATCTATTTTCTATCCACTATATTACAAAAATCATTCTCATATATATATGAGAATGAAGGCTTTTCATGAAAAGACACGTCTTTTCGAAACACTGATCGCTAGTTTGAATGTTTCTAACAAACTTAAGCAAAAAGAGATTAAGAAGTCCTAAATGATGAATATAATCATCATCCTTGAAGGTTTTAATTCTAGCACTCTGTTTCTTCAATTCATCTCCCTGCGACAGATACTTGAATATCATCTGGTTGACAGTAGGCGCCATATCCTTACTTCGATCTATTTCTGATAAAGCCCAATCCTTGACGCTGGTAAGTTCAGTCCGCAAGTCTTCCAGGGATATCACTTCTCCTTCTTTGTAAACAGAGGGCATTCCAACAGGTTTCCCATCATCCAATTCCTTCAGATCTCTTCTCAGCGTATCTTCAAGCTTAACATGATTCTCCATATACGCAGTCCCCTCAGTTTTTTCCTCTGGTGTCATGGCATCGACATTATTCAGTACTTCATGCAGTCATGCTTTTAATCTCTCATGCTCTGTTAATGCCTTTATTTTTCCATTATATACTTTCCAATATGGTTCAACCTGCAAGAGCATGGTGTTAAACCGATGTCCAACGATATCGTTGACCAGTTTATCCATCTTTTGTTGGATACCTTCTGCTCGTTTAGTGGCTTTATCTGCTTGATACTTCCAGTACAGAGCATCAGAAACATCGTCCAAGCTACGTCCCATGGGGTATGAGGTGTATTCGCTTATAGGAGTCCCTGTCTCAAGTTGCAATATTTTTGCTTGCAACTTTTGATTCTCCTCTTTGGATTTTTCATACAACCCCTTATACGTGACATTCTCTCTGACCAAAAATTCTGTCTGGTCCAGGTTTAATCTAGCAACATCCAAGTTTAGTTTAGCAGTGACCCTAGGGTCAGTTTTTCCAACCTGATGAACCATGAGGTGCCCAAAGGTTTCTTCAATGTCCACAATGATAGGCCTCTTCCCCTTTGGATATAATGCCCATTGTAGGAGAGCTTTCTTGTCAGGATCATATCCAGAGCCTAGGAATAATTTGTCTATCTCCTGAGGCAACACCTGTTGATTCAAGTCTTGTTTTTTCAGGAATCCGTCAAATAGAAGTGCTGAGTTTATATCCCAACCAGAAAAGATGATTACACCAGCCTCTTTTAGTAATTTTCTCCCTTTCTCAGGGGTCATATCTTTCATGAGGACATCAATCTCATCCTACAACTTCTTCATCTGTTCCTCTTCTGGTCTTCCAGCCATGCTTCGTTTAACATGTGCTCCTTTGTATTGGTACAAAAATGAAAGGAATTCCCTAGAAGAGGCGAATCCATCATCAGCAACAAAATCTTCATGTTCAGTCATCCTTATATCGACGACATCCTTAATATTAATTTCACCAGTGTCCATATTCATTTCTACTTCAAAACCAGGAGGATAATCTTCTTTAGGAGAATCAGCAAGGATACTACTAGCAGTCGATTTTGGTGACATGTGAGCTAAGGGCTGACTATCCTTCTCAGTATTAATGAAATGAAGGAATTGCGAGGGCACTCTATGCATGATCTCTGCTTCATGTTGAAGCAGCCTTTTAGCCACTTCCAAAGGATCTTGGAGATTTCCAATTAGATCTCCATCTATCATTCCCCTTGCCCTTTTCCATTTGTAGGCCTCCCAAGTCAACTCACTCTTTTCTCTCAAAGCCTTGGCCTCTTCTCTTTCAAGATTTTTAATCAGGTCATCTGGCATTTTGGCCACATGTATTCCAGCTTTGAGTTTTTGTGACGTTCTGGCAGCTCTTATATACCCTTCAGGATCGAAGTTCTCTCTAGGCTCACCCAGAGTCATGCCATAGTAGTCTAACTTATTCTGCAGTAAATGATAGCTTTTTGAACTTTTAACAATAAAATCAGAAAAAACCAATAAACCTGGAACGATGGACTGTTTACTGAAATCTATAAGGTGTTTAGCACTGACAATAGACAATTGCCTTATAATCTCCAAGCTAGCCACCCTGTTTGGTACTATAATTGGAAGCATGTGGGGTTTCCCTTCATACCCAAATACCCTGATTTCTGTGTGATTATCATGGCAATACCAATCACCCCAATTATGATCAATCTGTGACTCTGGAGAGAAGTCCTTTGGCCTGAGGAATCTCTTAATTTCAGGGGACAAAGTGTAATCCCTGTGTTGCCCAAAAGCTGCACTAAGAGGTTTCACAAAATATTCTTGAAAGTGCCAGTACTGGTTGTTCATGAACCTCTGGTCCCATGCAGAAACCCATAACTGAACTGGCTTCTTCAAACCATTCTTATCATAAGATCGAATGCAGAAATCATCTGACCAGAAGTTAATCTCTTGTCCACAACAAAGAATGATATGCATTAACAAGGAGTACAATGAAAAATGAACATTCACAAGGTCCCCTTTCAACTTTTCCAACCCATGATTTAAGGCATCTGCAACATAAGTGGCAAAATCAAATGACCTAGGGTCTTTTGACTGTAAATCAGCACACAGAACCATAACCCCAATATCCATGAGTGAATGAGCCTCTAGGCCTAATACTTGGGCTGCAACATAATATGTATATTTGAAATATGGATGGAAGTGGTTGACATCAAAAGGCACCTTGTCATCTTTGCTAAACGGAACAAATGACCCACCCACTTTTGGCCGGTGAATAGGCAGTCTCCAAGTCCTGTAGATGTTTTCCAAACTAAAGAATTCTTGTGAAAGTTTCTTCATATCGATACTCTCCTCCACCTCCTAGTCTAAATCAAATACCATATCAATAGTTTGTTTGTTAATCACCACTAATGGATTCCCTCTGTAATCGCATATGGTTTTGGTCCTCGGATTATAACAATCTACCAGAGCTTTCATTAATTCAACATCTACAAACACGTTCGGGACTACCAATTTGCCTAAGTTCTTCTTCCATAGATTACTTATGGGCTCAGGAGCATCCCTTCTTTTGTAGCTAAATAAGAATAACTCATGTCCTCTGGTTTCAGTCCAAATGTCTCCTAGATTTTCAAATCTATCCTCCAATCCTTCTTCTTCACTTTTGATTTTTTTAGACCTTACACTAGATGAAGGACACTGGTCTAACAAATCCTGAGTCAGAGCTCTCCCTTCCTTCTTTTGTCTCTTGGGCTTCTCTTCAGGGTTTAGTTCTTTTCCTTTCCTACTCTTTTTAGAAGAACAAGACGAAGGTTCCATGATTACAACAAATACGAGAGACAACACTTACTTGGAGAAATGCCCGGCTCTTCTGATTGTCGTTCACAAGTTTCCGCAAGTTCTTCGCAAGTTTCAATCTTTTGGCATTGATCTGGCTCTCATGAAAATTCAATCAGTTCAACTATATTCGTATGGGCAACTTGTGCACAGTTAATGTTCTGCGTCTACAACGGCTACTCAAGTGTTTAAACTTAATTGCAGATGTGACATTCTTCACTTGGGCCTTTAACTCTTTCGCAGGAAGTACAGCTCGACCAAAATGATCGTAATTCAAGTTATCGATGAAACCCTTGTCTTCGGTCGAGTGTTTAAATCTTTCATCGAAAGCCCATTCTCTTCGATATTATTCTTTCGGTGAGTAGCCCATGTCGAGAAGCCACTTTCAAGACTCATCGAAATCATTCTTTCATCGACAAACATCCTTTTCGATAGGTCACTCGCAAGTTTCATCGAAATCATTCTTTTCGATGAGTTCCTTTCTTCGGTGAAGGTTCATGTATGTTCATCGACAGTCCTTTTCCATCGATATCCTCCTTTATCGATGAAACACCTTTGCTTTTGTTCGACATTATGTCATCGATGAGATCTTGCATTTCGATGAATGCTTTATGAGTTTCTTCGGTAGTCATATTTCTTCGAAATTACTTTTTGCCCTTTTGCCTTTTGTTTTTTACCTTTTCGATGAAACTTGGAGTATCGATGAGCAGTTTTCTGTATTCATCGAAGATGACTTTTTGCCGAAATACTTTTGCTTGGTGCTTTACATACTTTATTTCGATGAAAGTACTCTTTCGATGAAGCTTCTTTCGGAATGCTCGATACAATTTGCAGGCCGAAAAATCTTTTAGTCTTTACGCCTATGGAAATATATATATTTTTTATTTATTTTTTTATTTTCAAACATAGTGTTCAACAGGTACCACCAATCTGCCCAAATTTGTCGTCCAAGGGTTTGACAATGACATCTCCTTATTTCTCCTAAGGTAGTGATATAAAAATAATTTGTGGCCCCTTATGGTTGTCCATATATCCCCAACCACTTTGTACTTATCTTCCAATTAATCCTTGGGCAGAAAATTTGTTTTAGACCTCTTTGACTTAGCACCAGATGACTCCATCTGGTCAATCATATCCTGGTTCAACTTTCACTTCTGCATACCCTCCATAGACTTCGCCTTTTTTGATTTAGTTGACTGTGTATCTGAAATCTCTATGACCTTTCTCTTTCCTTGTGAACCAGATGCCTCCATGATTAAGTGCTTGAATTATTAATTACTCGCGCTTCTTATCTGCAACTTCAATGTTAATGGCTGGAGAGACTGTGAAAAATTCTTGGCACAAGCACTCTTTCTTTATGCTGGATATGCAACGGCTAGGATTTGTAACGATAAAAAACTCATCAATTTTGCTTCGTGCGGATCAAATCCTCCTAATCGCGAGCATTAAATAATGATTGTCATATCAGACATTCTAACGTCTAATCGATGTAACCCCACCAGATAATTCAATTATTTGGTGCCATGTGTTCCTTCAATTACCTTTTTGTCTTTTTGATCAGTATAGGTCATTTTGATCAATGCATCTGATCTCGCTCCAGCCGTTTCACTTTTTTCCTCAAGGCTTGAATTATCTCAATGAATCCGCCTTTCCTTTGTATTAGTCATCTTTTCTTTATATCACATCAGGGTATGTCTCTCTGATGAAACATCCTGTTTATTTCTCCAGTCGCTCCATCGGTCTTCGAAATGAGATTACTTTACACTTCATCTGATGGGCCAATGACATCTAATTTTCTCTTTGATTGGCGTAACTTTCACTAATTACTTCATCGGGCGTCGAAGTTGCGTATTTCCCTTACTTCTGATAGTTATAGTCTCCCCAATAGATCTGCCCTCTATGGCATTCTTCCCATCGGGCATAGACACAACTCTAAAGATATTTCTCCAGTAGCGTAAGCTATCCTAATGAGTCTTTTGCACCTTACTCTCCTTATCGGGTTTCTTCAGTCTATCATCGTAGGCTTTCCCAATGAAGTCACTTTGTTTGTGTCGAGCTCATCTTCCTCATTGGGTATCAGGATGACCCAAAATGCATCTCCCCGATAATGTATGTTATCCTGATGAGTCTTGTTTCCTTTATTGCTTGGTACCGCTTTATCAGAGAAAGTCTCTCCAATAAGGTCATCTTCTCCACTTGGTCCATTGGGTATCAGGGTAACATTTTCTCCTTGTTGTCAATAGTGTATGTTACTCCAATGACTCCGACTTTATCATCGTAATTTGCCTCGATGGATCTCCACTTAGTCACACTTTTTTCTACCACTCTCACTTTAGGAAACACTGTCGACATGAGTTACTCTGATTAACCTACTCCTTTCTCCTTGGGCGATCTCATCGAGATGACTTATGCCGATAAGCAAAATTTTGCATTTTTTTGCAAAAGAAGGCCCTCTTTATGGATGCAACTTTTAACAATCATACTAAAGGGTTTCTCCCATACCATCTACCTCTTTGAACATGCTCACAACCCGACTTTATGTTGATTTTCCAAAGATGCTTTTGCAAGGAGACTAGTTGTGAAGATCTGGATTAACAGAATGCCATTTCACTCAACATTTCCCTTGAATATGCCCATGTGATGCCTTTTTATGAAGACACTACAATCATCTCACCTACATATACAATCCAGCAATAAATACTCCTATGATGGAATTATAAGCAAAAGCATCCATATATAGCACAAAAATATTTTGTAAAAATATGTGCTAATAGTGGCTCTTTCTGGGGATGCATGTTCTTTTTAGGGACATAGAAAGATCTCAGCTATCTCTGGAAAGCAGACCAAAAATAGAAAATTGAAAACACATAACAAAAAAAAACAAAAAAAACTATAGTACTATGACACAAGAAACACTCCCTGATTATCAAGAGAATAAATGCTTAAGGTATTGAGCATGGACTAGAAACTCCAACACTTCGCCATCAATATCCTGCAAGTAATATGATTTTTCTCCACTTTTTTCAAAGATAATATAGGGTCCTAGCCAAAGTGCATCAAATTTTCCATGTTTTCCTTTGTCTTGGTCTCTGACATTCCATTTAAGTACCCATTTTCCTTCTTCAATTGTTCTATCACAAGCCCTTTTATCATGTAGAGCCTTAACCATTTGTTGCCTCTGAATGTTTCTTTCCCGAGCCTCTTTTCTACACTCATCCAACTCAGACAACGCCATCAACCTATCCCCCATGAAGTTTACTTCTTCTGAACACTCTTTTGTAACAAATTTATAAACTAGAAGCAAATTATTCAAGGGTAATCTTGCTTCTTTGCCATATACAAGCTCATATGGAGCAAATAATGTGGACTTCTTGACTGTCACTCTGTCATCCCATACTGCTAAGATCAATTTTGAATCCCAAGCTCTTTTATTTTCACCCAACATCCTTTTAATAATCTTCAACAAGTTCTTATTGCTTGATTTTGTTTGTCCATTTCCTTGGGGATGGTAGGGTGATGAATAGGATAGAGTGATCCCATAATTTTCACAAAAATCAGAGAACTCCTTAGAGCTAAAACACACTCCATTGTCTACCACAATCTTCCAACGTACTCCAAATCTAGTCAGAATGTTTTCCAAGAGAAACTTTGTCACCACTTTTCTTATAGCCTGTCTTGTGGGAATAGCTTTAACCCACTTAGTAAAATAATCAGTAGCCACCAAAATCCATTTATACCCACCACTAGATTTGTTTTCTATTTCCCCTATGAAGTCAATACCCCACATCTGGAATCGTTCTTTTGTATGCATGGGTCTGAGAGGAATAGCTCCATTATACTTGAGCTTCCTGAAAAACTTTTGACAAGCTTCACATTTTTTGATATAAGTATGACAATCCTTGAAAACTTGAGGCCAATAATAACTGGCATTAAGAATTTTATGAGCAGTGGCCACCACATACACCTTCATGTAAGCCTTTTAAAACAATAGATGCTTGACACTCATCTAGGCACAATAAGAGAATACCATCTCTATTTTTCCAGTATAAATCTCCATTAAGTAATACATACCTAGATGTTTGAAGCTTTAAAGTTCTTTTTTGACTATCATTTAAACTATCAGGGTACTTCATGTACTTCAAGTAATAAATAATATTTGTATACCAAGGGAACCTCTCAATGCTCATTTGTGCATCTTCCAACTCTATTTGATTTACATGTGCTGCTTCAAGATTGGATTTTGCCATCAATTTTGCTAAACCCTGACCCCTCACCAACTTTGTGATCTGTATATCAATATTGAATTCTTGGATCTAGTTTATCCATCTGCATCTCTTTCCAGTAGTCTCCGATTGTCTGAACATGTCTTTAACAACAACATGTGTTGGCATTTTTGTTGTTTATGTTGTGATTCTCATTGATGGACACACACTTGTATTGAGATCCCCTTTATATGTATGAGCTAGAGCTCAACTGGTATTTGTTCCAACCAGTATGTTGTATTCTAATCTTTAGACTAGTGGTGATTTTGCAGAATGTGTTTCCCAGTCTGAAGCAGCATGTCAACCCCAAGCGGTTCGTAGATCTCAAGCAGTATGAGGGAGCAAAGTGGCACAACGCATTCTTACCAGTCTTCATTTTTGTCAAACTGGCAACCGGTATTTTGTATGAACCAGTAATACTCTGTGATGAGTTACCAACCAGCATTTTGTGATGAGTTACCAATCCATTGATTGTTTGACGGTGCTGACACATTGACGGTGCTTTTTGTGTCGAGTTACTGAGTATGTCTAGATTCATTGAACCTAGGAAATTGTAATGTAATCCTATTGGACCGACATGAAATCAGATTCCTTTAAAAGGACATCATGTCTAGGGTTTTAAGTTATTGTTGAAAGGATTAATGTCGTGCTAGGGTTTAAGGTGGATGTTGAGTTGTTGTAAGAATGATCTTATCTGAGAAGATCAAGTTGTAACTGAGAGAGAGATAGAGAAGACTGAAGTAATGCTGGAATGCATTAACTATGAGCAATACTATATCTAACCAAGTAGTTTGTGCTATTAGATAGATCAAACACTTGTTGATTACTCACATCTTTGACAAGTCTATAGCCCTTAACCGGGTAGGCCTCAAAGCCTTTGTAAAATCCTCTAACAAGGTGGTTCACTCCTATGAATCTAAAATCCTCTAACAAGGTAGTCTTTAATCGGACTTATCTCCTAACAGAGATTGAGATTCCTAACAAGATCTGTTCTGGTGAAGAACATTGTAAGACCTTAACCGGTCTGGTTTCTATTATGCATATAGTGACTTGTGAGTTCCATCTCACTGTGGTTTTTTCCAGTTGGGTTTCCATGTCAAATATCTTGTGTTATGGTTGTATTGCTTTTGTGGGTGAATGCTTTATTCGCATTTTGGTTTGTATGTGTGGTAACCAGTCTGTCTGTTAGACTATTTACCAGTTTATCTTTAGACTGTGTAAGTGTTTTAGTGTAGTGATTTTTGGCATACTAATTCACCCCCCCTCTTAGTATTCATCAATTGGTATCAGAGCCAACCTTTCTATAAGTTTAACCATTTGGAAAGAGATATGGGGGAATACACCATGAGGGAACTTACTCAATGGCTCACTAAGTTTGAGCAAGCTTATGATGATCTTATGGTCAAATACAAGGCATCTCAAGCAAAAAGGAGAGAACATGCAGAAAAGCTAATGGAGCTATCTGAAAGTAGTTCTGAAGATGAAGCTAATATGGAAGCCATGATAGCAGAAGTAAATAAGTTGAATGAATCAAACTCCAACCTGAGAAAGGAGTTGGAAGGACTGACTATTCGGTTTAGTCAAGAGCTTGAGAACCGGAGAAAAGCTAAATATTAGATAAAGGATAGAGATCATGAGATCTCCAAGTTGAAACAAGAGATTAGTGCACTGACTGCTCACCTTCATGAGAGTAGAATGGAAAAGGAAGACATGCAAGGTGAATTGAACATAGCCATCTCTGAAAATGCAAGTCTAATGGAGACAAATACTGCCATTTCCAAAGAACTCTCTGAGTCAAAGGAAATACTTGCTAAGTTTGGCAAAAGTACTGTCAAGCTAGAGCAAAAGCTTGAGTCATCTAGACCGGCAAAGAACACCAATGGTCTTGGTTTCTCTGGACATGAGGAAGGAGAATCCTTAGGAATAAATGCTAAAGCATCAAAGAAGCAACCGACACTCAAAGGAAAAGGTAAGCAAAAATTCAAACCTATTTGCTTTAACTGTCTTAAAGAAGGACACACTACCAATGTATGTAGGAGCAAAGCCTACAATAATTTTCCATATTTTATCAACAATGTACCTAGATCCAATAAGTTCAATGGTTATTGTTATGCATGCAACAAGTTTGGGCATAGATAATTTGAATGCAGGTCTGTGATGGATAACACTAGAAGATATCCTCAAAGGACCCAAGGAATTGGTCCTGAACCTTTTGTGAACCGGAACCACAACTGGTTTAATGTCTTCAATCATCAGTCGAGAAGCGGTGGCCATCAAGCGGCAACCGGATGGAGAGAAAATTGTATGATCTATCATGGTCATTGTCACACTGCTGCAACATGCAGAAGGAAGAATGGAAACATGTACAATGGACCTTGGAGAGCACCTGGACTTGTTTGCTATCACTGCAACAAACCGGGTCACATTACAAGATTTTGCAGAAGCAGAAAAAGTATATCTGATGATATACCGGTCACTCAGGAAGGAGAAATCAATGTTGAAAAAGTTCAAGGGGACATGAACAAAACCTGGAGGAAGAAACCAACAATGTTGGAAGAGGAACCAGTTTCTGCACCTAGTGTGGAAATATCGGAACTGGCAAACTAAGCCTCAAAGGCTTAGGGGGAGCAAACAGGGAAACACTTTTGAACCCCCAGTTTACACTGGTAAAAGACCTTAATCGGTATATGATACCTGTCGCTCGACAGAAGACCGAAAATGGTAAAAAAGGCAAATTAGGGTTTATGCCCTAATAGAGGAGCATTAATGACGGTAGGTGAGAGACATGTATAAAAGAATTTTTCAAATCATTTCTCACTATCTGTTTTCAAGCGTAGAGAAGTTTTTCAAGTGTAGAACAAAGAAAAGGCGATTTGAGCTTAGATTTCAAGAAATTGAATAATCTTGAAGGTGATTCAAATTTAGTTTGCAAGCGGTAGTGGAGAACTCAAAGTGATGATTTGGCAATCGACGGAGAGTGGAGTGAAGCAGAATCAGGAAGCCCTAAATTCGTGTTTGAAAGGTATTTTTCATGTTTTTGAAATACTCTACAATGGCTTCCGCATCTCATACTAGTTCGAGTACATCCATAGAGTCGGAAAGTTTTATTCAGAGGAAGTCCAAATATAATGCCTTATCACAAGTTCCAGCTGGAGTCATAGTTGAAGAGGGAATTTCTGATTATATTGATTGCAAAATAGAAGACCTAGGGTCTTTAGCTATTCAGACTTAGTTAGGTCTATTTTGCGGCAAGGACAAAAGATCAAACCAGAGTTTAGTATCTTAGAGAAGAAGAAATTCCATAATGCAGTATATTTTCTAGAATATTTTACGGAGGATCACATCAAGATTATTTTGAGCAGAGTCCACGGTGACAAGATGTACTTGGAGAGGACGCATGATATTACGCCTCAGGCAATTCATGCAGTCACCAGTTTTTGTAACATAGGGGAAGTGCTAGCCCTGAGAAAGGTGAGCAAAACTGAAATAGCCAAGCTCACCGGTTCAACAAGTCACTCACAGGGTATGATAGTTAATCCTATCAAGGATGATCTGGTGAAATACGCTTGCATGGTGATAGGCTACAAAACGTTTTCAGCCAGCAGGATTAATTTTGTATCTGTTGCAGCGGTAAATGCCGCTTACCGGATGATTAAAGAGGATGCATCTTTTGACTTATGCACTGGTATGCAGAGGCAACTCCTGTTGAAGCTAAAGGCAATCAAACAAGACAATGCACTGATATTAAAGTTTGGACAACTACTGGTAGGGTTGTTCTTCTATTTCCAAGGCTACTTTCTAGGAGTAGGAGATGTCCAGTGGTCTCCTGACCAACCGATAACTAAGCAGATAAAGGAAAGCGTACAAGCCATTGGAACCAGTTACCCTGAAGTACTGAACAAATACTTCGATGAGTTCAGAAGAAAGATGAGTCAAAGGGTAAGAGTCTCAAGTGATATAGTAAAGAAATATGAAGATGACATCTATTTCACCATTCAGGTGGACAAATGTTTAATGGAGGCTGTTGAGCCTAGAATGGAGGAAGTGGAGCCAATGGGCTATGAGGTTATGTATGACATGTTGGAAGGGTATGCCTCAACCCTTATTGCCTTGCCTCTTGATCCAAAGGCTAAAAGGATTGGAACCTACTTGGAGAGGATTGCACTGGCTGAAGAACCATTGGTTAAGAAAGGAAAAGAACCAACAACAAAGAAAGCCAAGGCAATGTTTGCAGCATCGACACTGGCTACCACTGCAACTCCAAGAGTGACCAAGCAGTCACCGACAAAGAAGAAACTAAAGGTAACACTGGCAAAAGTCTTCGAAAGAAAAAGGAAGACTCAGACAAATGAACCGGACTTCGAAGAAACTGAATCTGATGAAAAGCCAAAGAAGGCCAGACAGACAAAGAAGATGAAGAAGAATGAACTGGCAGCATCCGCACCGGTAAATATTGACATCTCCTCATACAAACCTTTGACACATTTTCAAAGGACAGTTAAGAATATTAGGAGAAAATTACTTCATGATTTAGTAGATTATTATGATGATTTCAGTGATGAGGAGAAGGAAGAAATATTACAGGAAATCATTGTTTATTTGTGCAAGAATGACTGGTTGCCATCAGAGATTAAATCTCAGACACCAACTTCTTTATTTAAACCATTAGATAATAAATGGCGCATTGCCATTGAAAAGGAACAGGAGATTAGGGAGAAAGTCTTTTCACAATACTTTCCTGACCTCTCAAATTTAGAATTGTTTGATGTGTTGGATCAAAATAAAGGTCTCTTCTTCACAAGGAGAAGAAGACACTGGCTGTTGGAGGGAAGAATTGATGATGTGGAAAAAGACACTCATCAACACATGAATCATGTTGTTCTAGCTCACAAAGCACGAATGGCCAACCTCCAAGCGGAAAAAGAACCGGTTATTTCTAGACCAGATGAGGTTTTTGATGAGGAAGGAAACCTGGTTGAAGAACCAATCGACACTATCAATGTCGATGTCCTGGATGTAGAAGATGTCACTCATGACATACCTTCTGAGGGAACTGAACAGGGGCAACAAGCCGAACAGGGTGATGAGCAGGCTAAGGACACACAAGAAGAGGCTAAAAAATAGGAAGAGAAGAAGAAGAGGGATGAAGATGAGAAAAAGAAGAAAGAGGAAGAGAAGAGAAAAGAGGAAGAGGAGAAATGAAAAGATGAAGAGAAGAAGAAGCAAGAAGATGATAGGAAGAAGAAAGAAGAAGAGGATAAGGAAGAAAAGAGAAAGAAGGAAGAGGAAGAGAAGAAGAAGGAGGAAGAGGAAGAGAAGAAGAAGAAGGAAGAGGAAGAACAGAAGAAGAAGGAAGAGGAAGCACAAAAGAAGAATGAAGATGAAGCAAAGAAGAAGGAAGAAGCAGAGAAGAAGAAGAAAGAAGAGGAAGACAAGAAGAAGATGGAAGAGGAAGAAAAGAAAAAGAGGGAAGAGAAAGAGAAAGAAGAGAAGGAGAGGAAAAAGAAAGAAGAAGAAGACAAGGCACAAGAACAGAAGAAAGAAGCAGAGAAAAGGAAGAAGGAAGAAGCAGACAAGGCAGCTGAAGCAATGAAGAGCACATAGATGGAGACTCCTAAGGCAATCAGGAGCCAAGCCAAACTGGCTGATATCTCGAGTCCTATTGATCTCCAATCTGCAAGTGAGTCAGAGCTTATGCAAAGCATCAAGGTTGCCCAAGAATGCCTTGAAATCATTCACAGGAAAAAGGAACATGACATAATTCAGGCGGCATTAGACACCCTTACCGGTTTAATCCCCGGTACTAATCTTCCAGACACTGAGTCATCACTAGCACAACTCAAACTACTATGTACTATAGTGGATGATTAGGTGCAGAGCCTGGAAGAAGCAGCTGAGGCCAATGTCAAGAAAGAGCACCAAAAGGCTCTTAATGTTTCTCTGGTGAAAAAGATGAATGAGCTTAGGACTGAACTGCTGAAAGACCAAAAGGACATAAGGAATGCCTTGGATGAGGGAAACTTGCTGCTCAGCAAAATCTGTCAACCTCATCTGTTCTGTGATGATGTGCTAGCTAAGAAGAAAAAGATTCAAACGGACTTACAGTCCTACTTGAGCACATTTAAGACACCTTATGATTCCTTTGCAGCATATGGGCAAACCGTTCATCGGTTCTAGATCCAGTCAGCCAAGATGGAGCAAGAGATCAGTACATGGTCTAGGGATTTGCAGGAGCTTCAACTGGTTTTACTTCCATGACTACAAATTCTTCAGAAGTGTTATCTGAACCTGGATGCCCTAATAGTCACATAGGAACTGAGCATAGTAGATGCCATGGAGGAACAGGTATCCCAGATGCAAATAGAGAAGGAAGTGGCAACCTCCCTACTCGAGTCCTGGTCTCTATCCATGAAACAATTTTTGTAGGACTATAAATCGGTTTTTGACAAGTATTATTCATTATTGTCATAAACTTTTTTATATATAACAAGGTTATTCAGCGGTACTTTGTCATTGTTGGCAAAGGGGGATAAGTATTTGGTTTTTTGTTTTAAAATTATGATCTTCTGACATAGGGGGAGAAGTATCTAGTTTTGAAATTTTGATATATGTTTTGATATATGCTATATGCTCTGATGTCTCAATGATTATGCTCTATATGCAAAATTGCTATACACTGTGTTGATTAAGGGATAGTGTATATGTTTAGGGGGAGCAATTTTGTTAATGGCATGTTTTGATTGTAAAACACTTAGACGTCAAAATTTTATTTTCCTAAGTGTTGCCATCAATGCCAAAGGGGCAGATTGTTGGCATTTTTGTTGTTTATGTTGTGATTGTCATTGATGGACACACACTTGTATTGAGATCCCTTTTATATGTATGAGCTAGAGCTCAACCGGTATGTTGTATTCTAGTCTTTAGACTAGTGGTGATTTTGCAGAATGTGTTTCCCGATTTGAAGTGGCATGTCGACCCCAAGCAGTTCATAGATCTCAAGTGGTACGAGGGAGAAAAGCGGCACAACACATTCTTACCACTCTTCATTTTTGTCAAACCGGCAACCAATATTTTGTATGAACCGGTAATACTCTGTGATGAGTTACCAACCGACATTTTGTGATGAGTTACTAATCCACCGATTGTTTGACGGTGTCGACACATTGACAGTGCTTTTTGTGTCAAGTTACTGAGTATGTCTAGATTCATTGAACCTAGGAAATTGTAATGTAATCCTATTGGACTGACATGAAATTAGATTCCTTTAAAAGGACATCATGTCTAGGGTTTTAAGTTGTTGCTGAAAGGATTAAAGTCCTGCTAGGGTTTAAGGTAGATGCTGAGTTGTTGTAAGAATGATCTTATCTGAGAAGATCAAGTTGTAACTGAGAGAGAGATAGAGAAGACTGAAGTAATGCTGGAATGCATTAACTATGAGCAATACTAGATCTAACCAAGCAGTTTGTGCTATTAGATAGATCAAACACTTGTTGATTACTCACATCTTTGACAAGTCTATAGCCCTTAACTGGGTAGGCCTCAAAGCCTTTGTAAAATCCTCTAACAAGGTGGTTCACTCCTATGAATCTAAAATCCTCTAACAAGGTAGTCTTTAATTGAACTTATCTCCTAACAGAGATTGAGATTCCTAATAGGATTTGTTCTGGTGAAGAACATTGTAAGACCTTAACCGATCTGGTTTCTATTCTGCAAATAGTGACTTGTGAGTTCCATCTCACCGTGGTTTTTCCTAGTTGGGTTTCCACATCAAATATCTTGTGTTATGGTTGTATTGCTTTTGTGGGTGAATGCTTTATTCGCATTTTGGTTTGCATGTGTGGTAACCGGTCTGTCTATTAGACTGTGTAAGTGTTGTAGTGCAGTGATTTTTGGCGTACTAATTCACCCCCCCTCTTAGTATTCATCAACATTTGGTACATATGCAATAATAGTGGCACCAACCAGGTAAGGTCTGAGAACTTTTACTGCTTTCACAAGAGCATAAGCCTGTTTTTCATTCAAATCATAATTCAACTCAGATGCTTGCAATATTTTGTAAAAAATGCCATTGGTTGTTCATGGCCCTCATCATTCTTTTGTAACATGACAACAACAATAGTATGGAATGAAGCAAATGAAAACACTTGGAAAGGTTTGGATAAATCAAGGGACTTTAATACAGGGGCTTCCTTGATGGCTCTTTTGATATTTACAAAAGCTTCAAGGGCTTCATTAGTCCATTTTATTTCAACACCCTTTTTCAACATTTTAGCAATAGGTTTTACAATTTCAGAGAAATTTGATACAAATCTCCTTACAAAGTTAATTTGACCAAAAAAAGATTGAATTGCTTTAACTGTTTTAGGGATTTGAATCTTATCAATAGCAGCAATCTGTTTTGGATCGATTCTCACACCATCTCTTGAAACAATATGACCTAACAGTTTCCCTTCAGTAACTCCAAAATGACATTATTGAGGATTTAAAGATATGTCATATTTTAATGCTTTGATAAAGATTTTTTATAGGTCATTACAATGGTCTTGTGCCCTTTTAGAATAAGCAGACATATCATCCCGGTAAACTTCCAAGATATAATCAATCAACCCCTCAAAGGCTACATCCATAACCCTCTAGAATGTGGCTCCTGCATTTGTCAGTCCAAAAGGCATCCTAGCATAGACATAGGTACCCCAAGGTGTGGTGAAAGTGATTTTGAAATTTTATGCTTCCCTAACTTTGACTTGATTATACCCTGAGAAACCATCCATCATAGATAATAATTCATTTCCAGTGACTTTCTGAAAGTTGTCCATATCTGAGTGGCAAAAACAAGTCATTTCATCAGGATCAACTTCTTCTATGAGGTAGGGGGATCTTGGTTCTTTGTTGATCCTCGCATCTGTCCCCTTTACTGGAATAGTGGCATATGATAAGTCAAGCTGGACATGCCCACCCATCAAATTAGACCATTTCCTGGACAACAACATCCCATAGTTCACAAGAACTTGTACAACTATGATATCTGTCTTATATGTAGTGTCTGGGCAGGCTGGGAATTTGAACTTAACGTCCTTCATAATTCCTACTACAGGAACTGACATATTGTCCATGGCATAGAATTTACCATAAGGTGTATCAATATGCATTCCCAATTCCTTCATGACGTCCTCTGGCATGATATTTATTGCTGCTCCTAAATCTATCATGCGTTTTTCTAGAATTTTTGTGTTTATCAACAATGTTAAATAGAAAGGATCTATCTGAGTGAGATTTTTGGTAATAGACGTGGCAAGATACATCATAGGAGGAGCTTCTTTTGATTTAAGACCTTCCCTACTTACTTCTCCAACATTGGATATAATTTTCAACGTCTCATTCTTGTATTCTGGAAATTTCATTACTTCTAGCAGGGGCATAGATATCTTTACTTGAGACAATGACTGAGACATGAAAGAATTACTATTTGAAAAGGGATTAGTTACTTGCTTCTTCTCCACGGGCTTAATTATTTTTGGCATTTCTTCTTTCTTGACTTGTTCTGGCATTGCTTGCTTTCCCCTTTTGGCATTTGCATCCTTACTTTTGAAAGTGTTGTCTTTGTTCCCATTTGGTTTTTTAATTTTTGCAAACATACTTGCTGGTTTGCCCTATTCATTATTTACATTCCTACTTCTTAGCTGATAATTGCTCTTAACTTGTTCTACTGCTGCAATAGTGAAGGCTTTCTTTTCTTCCTCAATTAAGTTCCTTAGTGAAGGCACTATATCATCCTGAAACAATCTTCTCAAAGCTGGAATGTCTTCATCATCATCATCTAAAAAGACATGTTGTATACTGTAATACTGGTTTTCTCTCATTTACTGCACATTAGAAAAATGCTCACCCTCGGATGAGTCTTCATCCCTTCCCCAATATGGATCAGATGAAAGTACATTTACAGTAGGTTCACAATCCTCATTATGATTTTCCTCCTCTATCAAACCTTGGGAAATCATGCATTGTTCAACAACATGAGGTAGATTACACACATCACACCATGGATATTCATCCACAAAATTTGTGGCCTTCTTCAATGGATCAGGAGTTTCTTTGCTTACATTAGGCTTCACTGGCTTCCCATCCTTCCAGTTTATGTTATATGGCATATCATGTAGTCTCGATCTATTGTAATTCATTTGTTTATTATTTCTATATGGTGGCTTTTCATTAAGATTTTGCTTACCCTTTAGTTCCTTAAGCATGTCCATAATCTGAGTAAGCTCATCTTTCTTGGGAACCCTGGTATTGTACAACTTCAGATCATCTCTCTTGGTAACCTTCGAAGCAACTTTCCTGTTATTCTCAATGGTAGCAGTTGTCTTGAATGCTTGTTGTAAAGTATCAGGTCTATGAGACAAAATCTCATAATGGGTTTTGCTATCAAAAGCACTCAAATAAAAGTTAATCAGAAATGAATCAATAGGTCTGACATCTCTGGGTGTTCTATTTAATACTTAATAATCTCTGATTAAACTCAGCTACTGATTCATTTTGATTCTTCTTTATACTTGTCAATTCATGGGATGCAAATGAAGGATCATTGTGATCTCCAAATTCTTCCAAGAACAATGTTAAAAATTCTTGCCAGCTACCAATACATCCATCAAGAAGGCTTCTATACCATTCTCCTACATCTTCTGTCAAAGATTGAACAAACTACTTCATGAATACATCCTCATGAGGAACCTCAAATTATTCAATGATATTTTTTACATTAACTACATGTTGTTCTGCTGAATCAATTCCATTTCCTGAGAATTTGGGGATAGCTAATCTTAAATCATTAGTGATCTGGTTTGGATAGCCAACAATGCCAGTGAAATCCAATTGTCTGTATCTTTCAATGATCATAGGTCGTCTGCCACCCTAATTGTTGTTTTGATTGTTCATATTTCCTCTGTTGAATCCACTATTTCTGCCATAATTACCATTGTTCCCATTATTTCCACCACCATTATTATTGCCATTATTTTCATTATTACCTCCATTACCATTATTGTTGTTTCTATCTCCACCATTACCATTTTCATAATTGTCATTATTACCTCTATTATTTCCATTGTTTTGGTTGTTGCCATACCTATTACTTCCTCTATTATTATTTATATTGTTACCTCTATTTGTGTTATTCCAACTTCCATCATTTTCCCCATTTCCATTTCTTCCTCCATTGTCCTGGTTGTTTCTCTTCCTTTCTTCACTTTGATCCCTATGCACATCCCTCCATCTTCTACCTCCATTTGATAACAGGTTATCAAAGGTTACAAAATGCTTCTCTATTCTTCTCATATGGGGGGGACTGTATTTAGGAGTTGCTAGCCTACCTCCCTCACCTTTACTTTTGTGTTCTATCCCTTCTGACCTAGGGCTTTGAATTGTATCTCTTTGTAGCCCTAGTTTTTGCAATATCCAATCTAGTTATCTCCTAAGAGCCTTTGCCATTTTGGATTCATCTCCATTTAAGTCAGTCATTTTAAGTATAATTTCATCCCATTGCTTTCCCTCCTGTTCCTCAACAGTCAGGGTTTCATCATGGCCACCATTATTATCTTTTGCATTTAAGGCATAGAAAGGATTTTCCTCCAAATTTTCCAACTTATCACAAGATGAAGAGCCATCCTCTCTGCTAGGAAACTTCTTATAACCCCCAAATGCCATACTTGGTGTTGGTTTCTTTCCTTTGTACCTTTTCTTTGGACTCAACTGAACAAGATTATATTGTTCCTTATGCAGAAACCTTCTCCCCTGCATCAATTTTATTGATAAATGCCGAGGGGTTTCTCTTACTTTATCAAAATACCAACTATTATTCATGTATTAAATGTAGAGTCGCCACCTCCTAATAGGAAGAATATCTTTTATTAATCTTCTAGGTTCTTTCCTCCAGTAGAGTCTGAAACAAACCACCAAAGACTCTGAATACTTCCTATGACAACTCCCCAACAGAGTCGCCAATTTGTTGGTGCCCAAAACCACAAATTGGAAAACCAAAGACCTGCCTAATCCTCAGTTGATCCAATTAGCCTTGGCCAATGATCAGGGATGGTCAAAGACCCAATCCCTCTACACTTTAGGCTCTACTAAACCTAGGTGGGTGTACCTTATGCTCTCAAGCATGAAAGAGGTTTGTTTTGAGTGAATTTAAACTGTGAGAATCAGCAATTGCAGGGATGGCAAAAGGTTTTCCTACAACTATGCTAACATAAATGTTTTTTATTAAATGCCTTTAAAATTGATAAAATGAGTGTGAGTATAGTTGTATTATGCAAAAGGTTACTGTTAGGACTTCAAGCAATTATGAAAATGAGAAGTACTTATAGAAATTCAAAGATTTATTTCTTTGATAAGGACTTAATGCATACAAACTTATTCAACAAAGATTAATAACAGACCTATGCCTTTATTTGACCATTAATGAATAACCTTGTGGACAAGAATCACTATCAACTCAAGAGACAATTATAAGACCATCACTATGAAAGTTTCATTATGGGGTGCATGAACAATAAAAACCGAATTTAACATTCAATACAACATTATGTGATGGCAGATCACAACAAATCTAAAAGATTTATCATGAGGACATATGATTCCATCCAACAAAAAATTACACATAACAATCTGAACATAAAAGCATGAAATATTGTATATTAACTTCTGGAATAAGAATGTACACAAAAAATTAACTTATAAATACTCCAATATATTCATTTTGCACAAAATAAACTCCTCATTCCTATTAGACTTTTCTAAAACATAACACTTGTAGCCTAGCCAGTGGCATAATATTGTCTATCCCTTTATGATACAAAAATGACTCACTACATATATGTGAGCCAAAGGATTCAAGTGAAAGGACACACCCTTTCATCTTGTTAAACTAAACCTAACTAAAACCTAATACCTAACTGCCAGACATGTAACAAAATTACAAACTAAGAAGTCAATTTTGGTCGTCCCATAATGTGTTACATTTCTGAATATATTCTAAGTACTTGCTATCCCGGTGAGTGTTGATGTTGAATACAGTGTCGCTAACAATGATCTCCATGCTAACCATTCTCTCGATCTACTCACCTGTCTCTTTCATATTCAAAACATCTGCCTGGGCAACATTAAGGGATGTGTTGAGTACATTCTAGCATTCTGAAATCCAAATCCCTTGGTCCTTCAACTGCTCTACCTCATCCACAATATCTGATATACCATATCTGACAATATCCTTACAATCAGTAAATTTCTACTTGATGTCCACATTGAATGCCTTATTCTTGTTCAGCCTTCTCTGGATCTTCTCAACAATTTTCTCCTTGACACTCTTCTCTTTCAACAATTTCTAATTTTTTTTTCATGAGAAGACATATTATCCCGAGTCTTTTGACAATTAGTCCAGAATTCCTTAACAACTTCCAACAAATGCTCAAACCCGTTGGTCAACAAAACACAAGCAACATCCACCCTGGCAGTCCTGATTTTCCTTCTCAGCTTTATTTCTTTCATTTGGTCCTCGTATTTCTTTTTCCATTGCATACCAATATCAATTATCTGTGGTACTTCATGACCACGACTTCTTAACAAGTCTTCATATAATTTTTTTATATTTTTACCTTCCTTTAACACCCACTACATTTGGGCCTTATTCATTTTTGCAATGTTAATCCCCAAATCTGCAGTGACAATTGGGTTAACCTTTCCCACTTTCAGCCACATCATATGCCCAAATGCCTTATCTACATATATAATCTTGGGTCTTTTATTTTGGGGGGTATAGGGCCCAAAGCAACATTTCCTCTTCATTTGGATCATATCTTGACCCAATAAAAATGTCATCAACTCCCTGCATGTCTAATTTTACATCATTTCTATTTGAATGCAACAAACTATCAAAAATAAAAGAGGCACTTAAATCCCATCCTAGGAACAAAATGATGCTTGCCTCACTGAGAAGCCGTATCCCTCTCTATGGTGTCATTGTAGACACCTCTGCATTGATGTCTTCTTTCAATCTTTTTAGCATCTCTACTTTATTCTCAGGGGTGACATTTGGGATTCTCTCCCTCAATCTTTTCCCTTTGTAATGGTACAAGAAGGAATTAAACTCCTTGGACTGTACAAAAACTTCATCTGCAACAAAATTTGCATGCTCTTCCATCCTCACATCTGTGTTGGTGTTGAGTCTCATCGTAGCTTGCTCCTGGCTCTCTGCCATTTCTTCTAGTTCAAGTACACGGAGGGTAGACACTGCTACATTCTCATCAGATTCACTCTCAGAGTCTCCTTCTTCTTTTAGTTCTTGAAGACTCTACTTCTGTTCTTCCAATTTTTTGGTCAACTCCTCTAAAATTGCATCAGCCTCATCCCTCTCGTTGTTCCTAAATAAATCCTTAGCCTCCATGGGTATGTGAAAATATTCTCCCAGGTTCTAGCTCTTGCTGTAGTGATGAATAAATCCTTCTGGATCATAATTCTTCTGAGCTTGGTGTCCAAATAGACTGTACTCCTCTACCAGCTTCTTTTCAATCATTTCATATGCCTTGGTAGACACAATGGTGAAATCTCCGAAATGTAAAGTGCCAGGCATAAATACCTGCTTGTGTGCACCACTTAAATGCTTTGTATTTGACATACTAATGTGCCTAACAATCTCTAGATATGCAATTCTGTCGAGCACTAATGTAGGCAGCATAAATGGAACACCTTCAAAACCATAAACCCTGAAAAAAGTGAAATTTTTGCATACAAACCAATCACCCCAATTGTGGTTGACCCTAGTATCTCCAAAAGCATGGGGTCTCAAGAACCTTTGAATCTCCTATGAGATAGGCCCCTCACATTCTACCCCAAACAATTTTTACAAGGGCTTGATGAAGTACTCTTCAAACAACACATAGTGTGATTTGTCGAACCTTGAGTCCCATAGGGATACCCATAATTGGAATTGTTGGTCCTGTCCCTCTTTGTTCCTGGAAGTCACTTTTAATTCTCCTGGCCACAAACCCTTCATATGACCATAAAACAAAACCATATACATTAGCAATGAGTAAAACTTGAAAGTAGGGTTAGGCTCTGTTTGCAAACTCAAAAATCCTTCATGCAACTTCTCTGCCAAGTAGGTTGCATAATCAAATGGCCTCGGCTCATGCATTTGAATGTCTGCAACCAACATCAATGGGCCTATTCTTGTAACATCAGGAACTTCTTCTCCACAGACCTGGCCGCATGTCGAATATTTTTATTGCAATTATTTCCTGAATAGGGTAATCTCAAAAGAGGGACCATCCTGCTCTGTGAGTCGTCCCTTCTCCTTTTTGTGGATTTCCAACTTCCACACTGTCCATTTGGGTATATTCTGCTTCTAAGTCTGTAAAAGATAAGGGCATGTAAGGCTCATATGTCATGTCGAAAACCTCCTGAATAGACCCGACAGATATTCAGATGAATGGGTCCCCATTTGGCAATTGGATGCATCTTTTTTCCTTATGAGTAATTCCAATAGTCTGAGATTCAGAAAAACATTTGGTACCACCAATCTACCCAAATTTTTCGTCCAAGGGTTTGATAATGGCATCTCCTTGTTTCTCCTAAGGTAGTGATATAAAAACAATTTGTGGCCCCTTATGGTTGTCCATATATCCCCAACCCCTTTGTACTTATCTTCTAATTGATCCTTGGGCAGAAATTTTGGTTTAGACCTCCTCGACTTAGCACCAGATGACTCCATCTGGTCAATCATATCTTGGTTCAACTTTCACTTCTGCATACACTCCATAGACTTCGCCTTTTTTGATTTAGTTGATTGTGTATCTGAAATCTCTTTGACCTTTCTCTTTCCTTGTGAACCAGATGCCTCCATGGTTAAGTGATTGAATTCTTAATTACTCATGCTTCTTATCTGGAACTTCAATGTTAATGGCTAGAGAGACTATGAAAAATTCCTGGCATAAGCACTCTTTCTTTATGCTGGATATGCAATGGTTAGGATCTGTAATGATAAAAAAACTCATCAATTTTTCTTTGTGCAGATCAAATCCTCCTGATCGCGAGCTTTAAATAATTGTTGCCGTATCAGACATTCTAATGGCTAATCAACGTAACCCCACCTGATAATTCAATTATTTGGCGCCATGCGTTCCTTCAATTACCTTTTTGTCTTTTTGATTGGTATAGGTCATTCCGATCAATGCATCTGATCTCGCTCTGACCATTTCACTTTTTTCCTCAAGGCTTGGCTTATCCCGATGGATCTGCCTTTCCTTTGTATTAGTCATCTTTTCTTTATATCACATTGGGGTATGTCTCTTCGATGAAACCTCCTTCTATTTATTTCTCCAGTCGCTCCATTGGCCTTCAGAATAAGATTACTTTACACTTCATCCAATGGACCCATGACATCTAATTTTCTCTTTGATTGGCGTAACTTTCACCGATTACTTCATCGGGCGTCGGAGTAGCATATTTCCCTTACTTCCGATAGTTATAGTCTCTCCGATAGATCCGCCCTCTATGGTATTCTGCCCATCGGGCATCGACACAACTCTAAAGATGTTTCTCCGATAACGTAAGCTATCCCGATGAGTCTTTTGCACCTTACTCTCCTTATCGGGTTTCTTCAGTCTATCATCGTAGGCTTTCCTGATGAAGTCACTTTGTTTACACCGAGCTCATCTTCCTCATCGAGTATCGGGATGACCCAAAATGCATCTCCCTGACAATGTATGTTATCCCGATGAGTCTTGTTTCCTTTCTTGCTTGGTACCACTTTATTGGAGAAAGTCTCTCCGATAAGGTCGCCTTCTCCACTTGGTCCATCGGGTATCGAGGTAACATTTTCTCCTCCTACCAATAGTGTATGTTACTCTGATGACTCTTACTTTATCGCCATAACTTGCCCCAATGGATCTCCACTTAGTCGCACTTTTTTCTGCCACTCTCACTTTATGAAACACTGTTGACATGAGTTACTCTAATCAACCTACTCGTTTCTCCTTGGGCGATCTCATCGGGATGACTTATGCCGATAAGCAAAATTTTGCAACTTTTTGTAAAAGAAGGCCCTCTTTATGGATGTAACATTTAACAATCATACTGAAGGGTTTCTCCCATACCATCTACCTCTCTGAACATACTCACAATCCTGCTCTATGCTGATTTTCCAAAGATGCTTTTGCAATGAGACTAATTGTGAAGATGTGGATTACTAGAATGCCATTTCACTCAACACTTCCCTTGAATATGCCCAAGTGATGTCGTTTTATGAAGACACTGGAATCATATCACCTGCACATACAATCCAACAATAAATGCTCTTATGATAGAATTATAAGCAAAAGCATCCATATATAGCACAAAAATCTTTTGTAAAAATATGTGCTAGCACATATCATTATCACTTCAAATCCTCCATCTAGATGTAGTCAAGTCACTGGTTTTGCTTATCCAGATCTGAGAGTAAATCCATACTCACATATCTTAGGAGGCGATAGATCGCTTTGTCATGGTTCATCTTTCATTTGCTTCTTATTTGCTAACCATGCTTGTAATGATCTATTAAGTGTTTTTCTTGCAACTGCAGGTATCACACTTCATAGGCACAACATTTTGGCACCCACCATGGGGCTGGAAATCTCATTTTTGGCCTC
Organism: Cryptomeria japonica; assembly: GCF_030272615.1. Classification (NCBI taxonomy): domain Eukaryota; kingdom Viridiplantae; phylum Streptophyta; class Pinopsida; order Cupressales; family Cupressaceae; genus Cryptomeria; species Cryptomeria japonica. Next base: position 422,079,522 of record NC_081413.1, on the reverse strand, counting down.
TTAACATGATAAAATTTTCAATCTAGCAGGTTTCTGGCCGGGTCTAATTTAGAATTTCATATGAGTTCCCTTTATATCACGTACGAGTTCCTTTGTGCCCTTATACGAGCAAGTGAGAATTGTCATATGATCAGGTGAGAATTGTCCATGAAATTCTACTTCTTTGTTTTCAAAACAAATTGCATTTTAGGGTTTTCATGCTTCAATTTGATTATTAATAATGCTAACCTTGGTCTGTTTGTGAGTTTTTTAGCAGCCTAATTGGTTTTTGCAAGATGATTGTCAAAGATCATGCTTGTCAAAGCTTCATTTCATCAAAACAAATCATGACTACTAATGTATCTATTATGTAGGTTGCCAAGGAGGACTCAACCAAACTTTATGTCTTCTTTAAATTTTCTAGGCACACTTGTTTTGGCTAATGAAAATGAACAAACATGTCTTATATGTTTTGATGATAGGCGAGTATTCTCTTACCTTTCTTAGGTGATGTTAAAGCCAGACTCATATTTTTCTTTCAATGGTGCATATCTTTAGCAGGCTTGCCCTCCCGAGGAGCCTATAAGGCCAAAGCCATTAAGGCTGGTGAGAGGGGAACAAACCAAGTGGGAATGGCTAATGCCAAGTACTCCAACCCACTATAAAAGAAACGTGATTTGATGAAAATCAAGTCAATGGTAGTGCTCAAGAATAGCTCTCCTTCATACCTTCAAGTATATCAAACCTTGGTTTTCAAGGCTGGGAGACCTCTTAATTGAGTTTATACCCTGACGCGTTGAACGGATCCCTTACTAGTTCCGATTAAAATTAGAAGCTACCTAATTCACCTCCAAAAGGGGGATAATATTTGTGCAAGAGAGATAGTAACTCTCCCAAGACACTTGCCATATCGTGCCCCCATTAGCGTTTGGAGTCGGATAATATGACGTTGAAAATCCATTGCGTGAGACTCAACGACCGTATTCTGATTAGCTATTGGGTGTGTAGCTAAGTTTGCAAGCAAAAGTTTTATCTCTTAGCCAACATCCTTAGGTAGCATACTGTGCTTGAGGTCACTTATCATATCACGTTCTTGTTGTGTCTTCGTCCCTAAAATAGAAAAATCAGACATCTAAAAAACTGGAAAACAGAAGCAAAACATCAAACTTCATTAAATAAAAAATATGTCCAAACAAAGTTGTTGTCTTTGTTCTGTCCTTTGTCATATGAGTTTGTTAGTTTGTCATATGAGGCATCTATTTTATTGTCTGGTCCAGTGAGAATTGTCATGCGAGTCATCTTAGCAGAAAACTTTGTGTTATCTTTTATCGTCTGGTTCTGTGAGAAAGCTTGTACGAGTTTATGTCTTCTATCGTGCAAAATTTTTGGTTTATCGTATGAGCCTACCTAAATTGTCGTTCAGGGTTGTATAAGGTGTCATATGAATTTATGTCTCTATCTGTCTAGAACTGTCTTCTTGCATGTCTTTTTTAGATCTGTCATATTTGCTTGGTTAGTTTATAGTGAGCATACACACCTGATATCTATCATTTTGTGCTTAAATTGTCTCCTTGGTTCGCTTGGTCAAGTTATCATTTGTCAAATTGGATTCTAGAAACAAACACCTCAATATTTTCAAGTATTTGCCTTCAAAAAGTTCAAGATCTAACATCTCAAAGTGCATCATCACCCTCTTTGATAAACTAATCACTCAAAACATAGTTTCTCATCAGGATCTATCATCCTCTATCATGAAACTAAAATGTTTGTTCAGGACAACCTTGTCTCACATCATAGGATATATCATTCCTATTGGACTTGGTTTTTATCAAAATCATCATCATTGCACTCCAAAACTAAAAATAAAAAAACTTGCAAACTTTAAACACTTTAATCATCTTTTCATATCATATCATTTTATCACATTTACATTGACTTTTGATCACTTATCGAAACAAATTTTGGACAATCGAATCCTAGCACAATATCTAACACACATGTATGCCCATTTTAACCAGAGCTCAGAGACAAAAGATTGCAGAAACATAAATAGAAACATTTGAAATAATTGAAGATTATAGAAACATGGAACATGAAGATGAAATACAAGTTAAAGAGGAAATAACATAACAACATGTCAGAGACATAAAAAAAGATCTTCAATTCGATAAATTTATGGAGAAAATATTGGAGGGAGGTAAAGAAAAATATTTCCTAATGTTAGCAAAATTTGGTGCTACACTCCCCCAAGATTTTGATGTGAACAAATTGACACAAAAGAGAAGTGACCTCACCCTTAATAACGAACAATATGAGGATATTTTTGGTCTCAAAATTAATGACACATCAATTCCTAGTAACACCTAAACCAATGAGGAAACTTACATTCCCAAAAGGGATGATGCAGAAATTCAAAATAACGTTCAATCCAATGAGGATACAAGAAGGGGTAGAGATGATACAAGAAGAGATCAAAATCCTCCTAGAATGCAAAATCATGGTTATGCAAGAACAAATCATGTTGATAATCCTATCACAACTCTCACACAACAAATACAAAAAATGCAAACACAAATTCAAGATATGCAGAGGGGAAATGTTAGAAGATACTCACTTCAAGAAATCTATCCTTATCCATTCAATAGAAATCTAAACATGATACCATTTCCTCTAGGTTGTGAAACTCCTAGATACAAAAAAAAGTTGGAAGCACTGACCTTCAAGATCATATACGATAATTTTGCACAATGAGTATGGAGTTTGCACATGAGGATACATACTTGATGAGATTATTTTTGAAAAGCTTAACTGGACTAGCTATGGAATGGTTCTCCAAACTTCCACCTAGAATCAGATCATTCTCAGAATTGGTGGATAAGTTTGTTTCACAATACTCTTATAACATACAACATGAAGTAACAATGCTAGACCTATGCAATGCCAAACAAAAGAGTGGAGAACCTTTCATGACATTTTTACAGAGATGGAGATGGTTAGCTTCACGATATCATCGTATAGTGTCAGAGTATGAAAAAATGGACATATTCTTCGACAAGCTAAATGGTAAAATGAGTTATCATCTAAAAATGCAAGGACATCAAAGTTTTGGAAAGATGATTGATAATGGAATCAGAATGGAGGAAGCCATGATAAAGAAGGGTGAGTTGAAAATATACAAAGAAAGAATTCACCCTCCTAACAACACTAACAACAACAATAATGATAAGCCAAAGTTTTGGAATAGAAATCGTAATGTCGTCAATGATGGGATAGTGGATAACAACAATGTGAAACCAAAACAACTAGTTTTTAATTTATCCAATCACTCAGCAGCGGCTCAACAAAACAACAATCACCAAAAAACAACTATCAAAAATTTCTTTCGAAGACAATTCACAAACATTGGTGAACCCCTTGGGTCAGCACTAAAGACACTTCTCGAAAACAAATTGATTACTTTGTCTGAAGGAAGGAACTACAAACCTCAATTAAAACCCCCTTGGTGGAATGATAACCATTATTGAGATTTCAATTGAAACAAGGGACATCACATAGATCATTGTCAATGGTTGAAACATGTCATCCAAGATTTTATTGATAATGGAGTAATAATTGTGGATGGACATACGACAATTGAATCTCATACAACTTTTAAAATTCCGCTTCCAAACTATGAGAAGGGTGATACAACAACAACAAATAATGGTAAGGGTAAAGCAAAGGTAAACTATGCTCATACATATGATAATGTGGTAAACGTGATTGTAGTTAAAGAAAAGAAAAATCAAGAACCTGCTCATGCTATCACAAGAAGCAAAGCTAAAGTTGTTTTGCTATGTCCTACCATTAACATGTCATCCACTGCAAAACAATATAACCTAGTAGAACAATTGCAAAAAATGCCCGCACAAATATCCATCTTAGAACTTTTAAAGCTTTCACCTGCACACAAAGAAATTCTTGAACGAGCATTAGTAGATACAACAATGTCTAAAGATCTTGATATAGACCAATTCCAAAGCATGGTGGGACACCTCACAACCCCTAACTACTTATCATTCACTGAAGAAGACAACATGTCCTTATAATATCCCTATAATGCTCCCTTGCATATTGAAGTCGTCATTCATAAAAAATGAGTCAAACGTGTCCTAATAGATGGAGGAGCTAACTTAAATATTTTTTCTTTGAGCCTAGTCTATGCTCTAGGTTATTCAGAAGATGCAATTGATCCCCAGAAAAAGATCACCATTAAAGCCTATGGTGAAGAAGAGCGTTCCTCTAAAGGAATTGTGATGTTATCCATTAGAGTGGGACCTTTATAGAAAGATACAACATGCCAAGTTCTAGACTTGGACTTATCATACAACATACTCTTGGGAAGACCCTGGATACATGACATATAAGTTATTACATCAACATATCATTGGTGCCTAAATTTTCCCTACAATGGGCAAGAAATCACGATCTCAACAGATTCAAATCCATTTCAGTATTATAGTAATCTCAAACCAACTCAAGAAGTCATTGTTCCTCATAATAGGGAGGCATCAATTTCAAACACACAATCCAAAGAAAAATCATTTGCCTCAATTTTGTCAAGTATGGAAAAACAAATGCAGCTACGAGATCGAGGGAATGGAGAATATTCAATATCACAATTATGAGTTTCTCCTAAATCCTTTGGAAAACCATCACTCTAAACAACAACCAATTGTGAAATATCTTCTGATATTTGATGGAGCATTTATTAGTGCGAGGACCTTATCAGAGGAAACAAAAGACAAAGATGTACTACAGTGGCTATACAAGGATGAAGAAGTCCAACAAAAGATCAACAATGTCCACATACCTATAAAAAAGTATGAAAAAGGATTTAACATTCTCAAAAAAATGGGATACACTGGAATAGGTCCTATAGGGAAAAGAAAAGAAGGTATATCAGAACTTATCCAGCCTCATACTCAGCAGGCTATAGACAAAGAAAGCTTAGGGTATGGACAATTTACTCTACCAGAAGACACATCTTTTAACTAACAACAAGAGGAATATGAAAACAAACAAGAACAACTGGCAATTGAAAGAGAAGAAATATCGGCTAAGCAACAAGGACAAGAAAACATGAAATGGCAAAAGAAGCAAGCTTTAAATCAACAAGAAAAACAAACTAAAAACATCTCCCAAGTAGCATTAAATCTCAATCAAAACAAGAAAGAAGCTAATACAAGTCAAGGAGAGCTGATAGCAAGGTTGACAGAACTCAATCTCAGTCCAAAAGAGGTTGAATATGAAAGAAGAAAAGATATAGCAAGAAAAGATGAAGAAACAAATCGAATACTATATGAACAAATCCATAGATTGCAAGCTACAAGTGAGAGATTCTAACGAATAGAAATGGGATTCCTATCACTCCGAAGAATCAGCTAAAGAAAATTGCTTTGAAGAAGATGTAGGAGTCGATGTAGTTCACACGTATGCAGGGAAAATGTTAGGAACTAGCTCATTTGAATTAGAATCACATTCGGTGGACTTGGACTTAATCAAGGACGATCAATAACTCCTTGTACAAGGTCATTTTAAAGAGAGTACCATTCTAGACATAGACATACATATCAAAAACTTTGATGCATCCATCACGACCCTTGATACTCTCGAAACATCTCAGCTTGAGGACCCCTTACCTCTAATCCACCCTGAAATTATTGATTGGAAAAATGAAGGACATACTTCCATTGATACCTTTCCTAATGACCATGCCATATCCGTATATCTTAATGCAATCGAACCCACAACAACTTTCACTAGGAATTTCAGCAATGCATCTTCCAATCAAGTGGGTGCCAAATCTCCTAGTCACAAAAAGAAAAATAAAGAAAACAATATCAGGTCTAATGCTAAAAACCATTTCTTGACAACATTAGATCATGAAAAAGTAAAAAGAAAGGATGCATATAACGGTGGAAACCTCCTCGAGGCGCCAAAAGATGGGAGATTTGACACTTTACCTAATTAGTATCAAGAAAGCTCATCAATTTTGATCAAACCAACAGAGGCAGTTAACATTGGGACAACAGAACAACCAAAGATCCTACATCTAGCAACTTCTCTATTAGAAGAAGAAATGCAACAATATATGGAATTCTTCAAACGACAAAAAATCAATTTCACTTGGTCATATGCAGACATGCTAGGATTGGATCCAAAGCTTATTATGCACCACTTAAATGTTAGTCCAATAGCCAAACCAGTTAAACAGAAAATAAGGAAAATGTATCCACATATTGCTCTTCTAGTCAAAGCAGAACTAAAGAAATTTTTGAATGTCGGATTCATTAGACCTATAGCATATCCTCAATGGGTATCCAACATCATTCTTATTTCCAAACCAGATAAAAGTATCAGAATATGCACAAACTTCAGAGATCTTAATAATGCATGTCCAAAAGATGACTTTCTGTTGCCTAACATTGACATCATTGTAGATTTAAAGGCTGGACACTCCATGTTTTCTCTAATGGATGGTTTCTCTGGATACAATCAGATTAAAATAGCACCTTAAGATCAAGAAAAGACAACTTTCACATGTCTGAGGGGTACTTTTTGTTGGAGCGTCATGTCTTTTGGACTAAAGAACGCAGGTGCTAAATATCAGAGAGCTATGACAACGATATTCCATGACATGATGCATACATTCATGGAAGATTATGTGGATGACATCTTGGCTAAATCATACAATAGAGAAGAACATATAGAGATACTAGAAAATATCTTTGACAGGTTAGAACAGTATAAGCTACGACTAAATCCTAAGAAATGTGCCTTTGGTGTCACTTCAGGCAAGCTATTGGGATACATTATTTCAGCTAGAAGTATCGAAGTAGATCCAACTAAGGTCAAAGCAATCATGGAAATGGCATCTCCCAAGAATATCAGTCAATTAAGATCACTTTAAGGAAGACTACAGTCAATCAGAAGATTTGTTGCTCAACTGGCAGATAAATGTCAACCATTTACTCATCTATTGCACAAAAATGTTCATTTCAAGTGGGACCATCAATGTGAGGACACGTTCAACAAGATCAAGGCCTATCTCATGCAACCACCCATCCTAATGTCACCAATTCTAGGAAAGCCATTATTACTCTATGTATCAAAAATCGAAGTATCATTAAGAGTTTTTCTTGCACAACAGGATAATGAAGAAAAAGAACAAGCCATCTACTACATCAGTAGAACATTAGTGGGATATGAGATCAACTATTCACCAACAAAAAAAGCATGCTTGGTGGTAGTTTTTTCGTCTAAAAAATTAAGACACTATCTACTATCTCACTCCATCAAGTTGATAGCTAAAATCAATCCATTGAAGTATTTACTCAGCAAGGCAACATTAACAGGAAGATTAGAAAAATGGAACATGATTCTAAGCGAGTTTGATATTGAGTATGTGGATAGAAAAGTTATCAAGGGGCAAGTAATTGCAGAGAAAATAGCAGAGGCACTGCTTTAGGATGATCGTCCTTTACAGATTGAGTTTCTCGATGTTGATATCCTAACGGTCACCAAAAAAACATGGCAATTATACTTTGATTGTTCATATACACAACACAAATCAAGAGCAGGTATTCTATTCATCACACCACAAGGTCATACAATTCCAAAAGAATACAAATTAAGCTTTCCATGCACCAAAAATACAACAGAATATGAAGCTTTGGTTACAAGTATCAAAATGGGTATAGAATGGAACATTACACAACTTTAGGTCTTTGGAGACTCTCAATTCATCATCAATCAAATCAATGATGATTATCAAACAAAGGATAAAAAGTTAGTGTCTTATAAAAAGATGGTCGATGATATCAAGAAATACTTTGTAAAAATAACTTTTCAGTATATTCCAAGGAATGACAACAAAGCAGTAGATGCCATGACTACACTTGCTTCTCTCCTTTAGACACAGGAAAATCAACAACGTTATGAATTCCTAGTGGAAGAATTGTTTTACCCTGCTCATAATTGTCTTGATTCCCAAACTATTTGTCACCTTGTTGGGCATGATTCCTCCCACTATGGTCAAACTTACACATACCTAAAAGATAACACCCTACCTCCTGATTTATCAAAAAACCAAAAGAGAAATGTTATTCGCCAATCCTCCCATTATACTCTTGTCGCAGATACCCTTTTTAAATGAGGTCTGGATGACACTCTTTTAAGATGTCTCAAACAAGAAGAATATGAGAAGGGCTTAAATGAAGTCCATAACGACATTTATGGCACTCATTCAAGTGGTCTTACCCTTTCAAAAAAACTCATACGCTTGGGCTATTATTGGCCAACTATGGAATGAGATTCTTTTCAGATGGCTAAAACATGCTAACAATGTCAAATCCATGAGAATTTGATTCATGCACTAGCACAAGAACTTTGTGCTTTGGCAACATCTTGGCCTTTCTACTAATGGGGTCTTGATCTAGTAGGAAAGATAAATCCTTATTCATCTAATGGTCACAAATTCATCCTTGTAGCCATAGAATATTTCACAAAATAGATTGAGGTAGTACTTCTCATCAATATCATAGGAAAACAAATTGTTGCATTTATCTTGAACTACATCATCTGTCGCTATGGAATACCCATGACCATTATCACTAATAATGGGCGACTATTCAAGAATCGGGATGTCCAAGAGCTATGTGAGAAATTCAAGATCCAACAAAGATTTTCCACACCCTAATATTCCCAAAGAAATGGGCAAGTAGAAGCATCAAACAAAACCATTCTTAAAATCCTCAAAAAGACAGTGAAAGTTGCTGGTAGAGATTGGCATATTCAATTAAACCCTACTTTATGTGCCTACTGTACTAGTATCATTATGGATCAGAAGTAATACTGCCACACCTTTCTCATTATGCTTCTTGTTTATGGATTAGAAGCAATACTACCAATAGAAGTAGAGATACCTTCTCTACGAGTATCATTAAAAGGTCTTATCCTAGATGAAGAACAAAGAGTGTCTTGATTGCAGGAGTTAGAATTGATCCATGAATGAAGACAAAATGCCTTTGATCATTTAAAGATATATCAACAAAGAATGTGCCAAAGTTATAATCACAAGGTGAAACCATGAGTCTTTCAAGTTGGGGAACTAGTACTAAAGGAAAATCAACGAAACCAGTCAAATCGAGAAAAGAAAGGAAAGTTTGAACCAAGCTGGTTAGGTTTGTTTGTGGTCACAATAGTATTTGGGTCAGGAGCATATCAACTATCAACACAGGACGAGGATCAACTCGAGGAACCCATCAATAACATGCATTTGAAGAAGTTTTATGTCTAAAAAAATAGAAAAATCCAAAAACAGTGAAAAAACAGAAAAATCCAAAAATAGTTTAAAAAGCAGAAAAATCCAAAAAACAGTGAAAAAGCAGAAAAATCCAAAAACAGTGAAAAAGTAGAAAAATCCAAAAACAGTGAAAAAATAGAAAAATTCAAAAAACAGTGAAAAAGAAGAAAAATCCAAAAATAGTGAAAAAGCAGAAAAATCCAAAAATAGTGAAAAAGCAAAAAAATCCCAAAACAGTGAAAAAACAAAAAAAATCCAAAAACAATGAAAAAGCAGAAAATCCAAAAAAAAAATCAAATATGAGAAAAAGTGCAATAAAAACAGATGGTGAAAACCTGGTAAACATGTGCTATCTATCTGCTAGCTCTTCCATCTATTAGTTCATGCATCCTTCCACTTGCATTCATTCTTTTCGGTCAGCGTTGTTCATATCCATAATAAAGCCTTTGTACATACACAAGAATCTCGGGTGGCTTCTCGCCGTGGTTTGGATCATTGGGTATATCATAATGAATTTGTTTCTAGGCTTGGGGCAAAATCCTGCACCTAGTTGGGGGCAAAATCTTGCACCTAGCTGCTGGGGGCAAAATTTTCAATCATTTTGAGCTTAATCAAATAGGAAGAACAATAGTCAGGCAACTATTATCAAGCGAAAACTAAGACATATCCAATGCTGAACATGAGATTAAATTATCAACCATTAAATTATCATATATCAGTCTAAGAACATTCACACACCTTTCAATGGATGATATCTTTTGTATAATGATTTTAACACGATTGTTCAACTTTTCTATCTTGATTTTCGCTATCATGATTTCTGAGTGACTCCAGGATGTCTCTGACTAGAGGAACAAGGAAGGAACATGATATTTTTCTTGTCTGCTGTCTGTAAATTAATCATTAATATGTGCAAATTTGTCTAAGGACATGATCATTGGAGTATCATCGAAGACATTTCTGATTTGCATGTAGAAATGGTTAATATTGCCTTTTTTACGCAAGCAACACTCAGGTCATCTTGGTTCAATTATACCTCGATGCTTATGCTAACTTGCCACATCAAAATCTAGGAAATTAGTGCTCAGGTCATCATGGTTTAATTATACCATCGATGTTTTCATTCACTTCCAACATTTTAAAAAAGCTAAATGATGACAAAACACAATAACCCAGTGACTGGTCCGGTCGTAGCTTTGTATTTAGCTTGCATTTCATTCTTGCATGGAATCTCGCATGCTTATTTTATCCAAGGTTAACTCTATCACATGAATCATCGAGGTATCATCATAAGTGTATACGCAATCAGACTGATGACTCATCTCTCTCCAGATATTGTCGACCCAACCCAAATCTTATGCTACCCTCTCAACTGAACCAACATCAACATATTTGAATCTTCCTGCAACTGGATATCAACAAACTATCAGTCTTTGTTCAATCAACCTTATCAATTCTATCAACCAATCGCATCTAAATCGATTCTATCATGTCTTATACAGGATGTATCTTTCCTTAAACCAAACGTTTTGATCATGTCTTATACAAGATATATCATTCCTAAGACCAAACACTTTGATCATCTTTCTCTTATATAGGAGGTGTCTTTCTTGAAACCAGACTTAATCTCGATCTTATCAATCTAATCAATCAAGCTTTATCAATAATCAAGAACCACATCACCATGATTGTAGAACTCACATTTTCATTAACCACAGTTGCAAAAATCAAATCATTTCTAAGCGGGATATCAATTTCACAAAAAAAGATTCACACTTTCTAAAGGTCAATTATCTCAATTGATCTCCCAAGGGGCATCATCGTATCACAATTTATCAATCAATATCTGGGGCATCTTATCGAACCAATATCATCATCAAAATGAGATTATTCTTTGAATCAACTCATCATCACACCTCGCTGCAAATAGGGGCAAAACGTATACACCTAAAAATGGTTTGAAGATAATTAAATAAGCAATTATTTAATTATTCCCCCTCCCTAATTTAATTAAATTCATTAGCAATTTGATTAAATTCTCCCTTTCATCTACTTATCAATAAATCTAAGGATTTATTCATTAAGTTCATTCCATGGTCCCCTTTGATTAATTAATTCAAATTAATTAATCTTCCCCCCATTTCAATCAATTCTTCTAATCCCCTAATTAATTAAAACAAATTAATTTATGAGTTGTTGAAAGTTAATTAGTCTTTTCCTATTATTTGAATTTTTAAATTCAAATTACCCACATGCCTCCTAACTTCTAACCACCTAACCTAACCATCCCTCTAACCTAACCCATTCTACCTAACCTTGGGTTTGCCTAACCCTATCCTATCTTGCATATTCTAACCTCCTTATCCTAACCTCTTATGGTGTGGATATTCTTCCTTTGAGACACATGGCACTTTGGCCACATGTCTCCTCACTTGGACTCTTGCCCTCTCATGAGAAAGGATCCTTGACACTTGTCACCACAGAGATGACAATTGTCCCTTCCTCCAACCTCTTCTCCAACCTCCTCCAATTTCACCCTTGATATATTCAGACTCAATCTTGACCGTTGATTCTTGCCACCTCATCCCTGGCATTGGAAATCCTATAAATATCCCCTATTTTAGAGCACAAAGGATCCCATCTCATTATCAATTTAGGCATTGTTACTATAGGCATATCATTTGAGCATTGTTGTTATAGGCAATTGCATCTTAGATTTAGTTTAATTTGATCATTTTCTAGCATAATTGTTGAATCATGTAGCTTAATCATGCATATCTTTAGCTTAATTAGTCTCTTGGATCAATCTAGCTTAATCAATCTCATCTTTGCATATCATTATCACTTCAAATTTTCCATCCAGGTGTAGTCAAGTCATTGGGATTGGTTATCTAGATCTGAGAGCAAATCCATACTTGCATCTCTTAGGAGGCGATAGGTCATTTTGTCATGGTTCATCTTTCATTTGCTTCTTATTTGCTAACCATGCTTGTAATGATCCATTGAGTGTTTGTGTTGCAGTTGCAGGTATCACACTTCATAGACATGACACAAACAACTAATATAAAAGTGGTTTGTTGTCAGCATCTTGATAGGTGCGAAGTAGACTCCATTGCAAGTATGATTTAGGAGTAGAGAGGCTCTATCCAAGGGAGTTTGATCTAAGAGGCTTTGAACTAATCCTCTTCAATTAATTAATTCAAATGGGACATCTCAAGGCTTTAATCTTTATATTTCTAAAAATATGTGTGATTTAAAAAAATATCAGGATGTACCAAATAGTCAAACTCAATATTGTGAGATCACCCAAGCCTATACAAAGTTTGCCTATGTGCAGATTGGGGTTAGACTTGTTAGTTTATTTTAGTATTTGCAGGGGTTTATTTTGAGGGTTTTGTGTGAGTGGTGTTAGAATGTCTTTTCTAAAAAAATGTAGGTTAAATAATAATGATGAGAGTATATGCTATTTTTTATTTCATGTTAAAATCACACATTATATGTTTCAAAACCTTAGTCATAAGTCTGGTGAAGTTTCTATGCAGTTTTTGTTGTTTTGGTGAGCATGTTGGCACCATTTTGTGAATAAATTTGGAATGAACTATTGTAGGAGCTATTTGTTGTTAAAAATTTAGTTTGTGATAGTCCAATATATTATTTAAATATTGTTCCTAATCTGATTTTCATTAAAATATTAGTTTATTTAAATAAAATATTGGCATTTTGGGAGTGTTCATTCAAGCAATTTTCCTCGCAATGTGTGTGTTTTTTCTAGCTATTATAAAAGATTTGATAGAGAAATATTAATGATGTCGAGATCCAATTTAAATTATTAGTTAGGGACATTACAAGATATATATGATGGATTGCAAGTATTGAATGATGGTCAACAAACATTAATGTTACCAAAATCTAAACAAAACCTCTTTATCATTAACACAACAATAGCCTTAATGATAACATCATCATAAAAATAGACACCACTCTACCATAATTAATAATCCCTTAACTAAATTTATATACACCTTTATAAGAGTAGAACACTATAATACTCAATATAAGATTAACTATAAATTAATCCACTATAGATGTTAAATTATGACCTAGTCACAACACTTGGTACTTGATCATTATAGAGAATAAAAGACACAAGCCTCATTATCTCATCAAGACATAGCTGGAATAACATTTCTCATATTATGCATGCATGTACTCTTACAAGTTTTCCTATAACTAGGTTATATTCCATAGCTCCATATTACTATTCCATTTTGTTTTAAGGCGACATGATATACTCAACTTATTAGATTATCTTTTACCTAATTAAAAATATTTGATGATAAAGACAAAGGATCCTTTTAGACAAATATCTTAAGGTTATCATCCATCTAAGAGAGACAACATCTTTTCTAACATTGGAAAAAAGGAGCTCCAAATAAGTGAAGCTATTTATCTACACACAAGTGTTAAAAAAATTCATAAAATATATAGTCAATGATTATTATTTGGTCCTGATAACAAGATAATCAAGAATAATAGCTAATATTAATGAGTAACTCTTTAATAAATGTAATAATAAAAATTAGGGTTAGGGTTAAATTAAGATAATAAAACCACTAAATGACCTAATTAACCATTACATTAAGGAGGAGAGGAATCTAATAGATCTAGCGTTGATAGAACAAGATTTTGATTAGATTCCAGGCTCCTTTGATAGGGTTCTATCCTCCTCAAAATGAATTGATTTGAATTGTTGAGGATTAGGGAAGGATAGTGAACTATTGAAGAAATTAGATAGAAATAGTGAGCTACAAATGTTGCATGGAGCCACCAACCTGGATCTAAGTAGAAGAAGATGTTTTCTAGAAGTTCGGCCTAATTTTTTGAGACTAGGTAGTATCAATTCACCATGGTCAGTATCCAAATTTCTCGTTGTCGAAAGTTAAACCTGTTTGTCTCTAAGAATCCTATTGATCCTCCTGAACACAACTTTGTACCTATTCTTGCACATAGTGAAAATAACAAATATGTTGGGTATAGAGGTTTGCCTTAGGTCAAACCCCAATTTTGGAATTAACCATGAAATTGAAAATTTAAATGAAAGACTACAGTAAAATACTTTCCTTTTGAGGGAAAGACTAAAAATGAATGAAACATTAATGATATATCTTTAATAAAGTTTTTTTTTGTGTCCACCAAGGAATTAGGGTTTAATGTAGGTTATCTTCATAAATATAAAACATGAATGTCATCTCCAATGCTTGAATATTGACTTCACTTATACTTCAATTCTTGATAGAAGATTGATTGCTTGCTCACTTGAATTCGCTAGAGTATAATTGGGATCTTGAATTTTTGGATTCAGTTTAAAATGAGAGGGGTAGACCTCCTTTTATTTTTGCTTATTGAAAATCCAGTTGAATTTTTGCGATAGGCTGACATGGGGCTAGATTTCTCACTCATCAAAGGTGACCATTAGAGGGGGCCATATTAGGGCTTGATTCAGAGGCCTAGAGTGTATACGCCTTGGTCTTGATTTAGGACCAAGGTGTGGTACGTCCTAGTCTTGATTTGGGACCAATGTGTGGTATGTCCCGGTCCTACAAATTAGGACTCCAAATTGGTGAATATGTTGGAAATTTGGTGAAAATATGAGGTAAATGAGTGGTGTGAGTAGAATTAATATTGCAATCAGCAACTGGAGGAAAGAATGCCAAAGTGAGGATAAAATTATAGGTGAGTACAATTTAGGACGCTACATTTAGCCCCCACTTTAGTGGGACTATGAGACTAAGCATACTCATGGTAAATTACAATATTGAAAACTTTCATCAAGACATCAAAGAGACAACACACTAAGTCCCTAGGAACTTTAGGATCTTAGTACTCCAGTATCAAGACAAAAGGAACATCATAAGAAAGAGGAAAGAGAGAGAGAACATGACTACTAGCCTAGTAAGGTTTTCTTACTGTAGTGTCATAAATTGTACACCCTTGCTAGGGTGGTACAATTTCACACTTAGGTTAGCACCCGCCTTAGTGTGTCTTGCATCTTGCATTGTAATTTCCCTTTAAGTATTTAATTAAATCTAAAGTCCTATTTTATCACTTCATACATTATAAAATTGGGCCCTTTACCCTAAGTGTGCCCCTTTTTTATTTTATTCCTCCAATAAATCATTTAATCATAAACCCTAATTATGTCCTATTTCAACCTTTAAGGCCCAATTTCGCATATCAAAACACCTTGAAATCAGTTGTAACTTTGGTATTCTCTCTAATATCATCATATCTAACGGCCCTGAGAATTTGGTAAAAATTTGGTTGGATCGTGGCGGGAGTGCACATGGTCCTCAACTTTTTCCCAAAAATTTCAAGAGCATAATTCTACGATATTATAATGCTTAACCCCAAAATATTGGTGGGAAATTCAATTCCTAGGTCATCCTAAAGGTGGAATTAAGTCAAAATTAAGATCTAGGGTTTCATACATAAGAGCTCTCTTTCTTCATTTGAAGGCAACTAAGAACTAAGATCCATCTAATCTAAGGAGTTTTCAGCAAAGCAAGCACAAGGAGCCTTCTATGTAGTGAAAGAGAAGCCTATGTGGAGTCTTCAACAACATTAAACAACATTTCATCAAGCATTCATCATCAATTAGGAGCCTTGAAGACATTGAAGAGTAATAGGAGATCTAGTGGCAATATCTCTCCCTTGGGGATTGTTATGATTTCATGTCTTTATATGAGCTTCTTTACACCAATTTACATATTTACATTCATGCTTTAGATCATTTATCACATTTGGTATGAAGTATTGTCATTTACATTCACATTTACATTTAGGGTTTACTCTTATGCGTAGGGTAGCTCTAGTTTCTTATCATTTAGGATCTTGCATACACACAAGGTTCTAGCACACACATTTTTCAGTACATTATCAGCTATTTTTGGAGGTGGAAATAAAAAACACTAGGGTTTGACTAAGTCAAAACCCTATATAGCCACCCAAACCTTCCCTTTTCAATTGCAAGTGTAGAAACAGGCATCCAGAGGTAGTTTTGGATTTGGAAAAGGCATCAACACCACTCAAAAGTCTCAAAAGTGCAGGAAATTATCAAGGACAAGGGTGTGGTGCCCTGGTCCTACTCAAGACAGGGGTGTGGTGCCCTAGTCCCTTCACTTTGCAGTGAAATTTGAGATGTTGCAGCTTTAAGATCTCAGATTTGTAGTTTCTCAGTTACAACTCTCTGTTAGTCCATCAAGGACAATGGCATGGCACCCTGGTCCTGGTCAGTTTTGTTCAATTTGTAGCATTAGGTACACATACAAAATCCTCCCCGTTTCATGCTTCCAATATCTCAGTTTCAAATTTGCAAGTTTGTGCAATTTCAAGTTCATTTATGCTTCATTCTTCATCTCCTAGTCTAGTCGATCAACCAAACCCTAGTTTTTCTTATCATTTGCAACAAGAGGAATAGAAACCCTAAGAGGTAATCCTTGTCTCTCTCTTTATCACAAGAATTAGCCAAATTGATCTATCTCCCTAGGCTCTTTCGTATTCCCAATGTGTTGGCAAAAGTGAGATTAGGTCTTAGTCACCTGATCTCCCTTTTCCCGCCACCACATTTTGATGAACCTGACATGAATCCAACCTTCTTTAATTCTAATTTATGTTATCATATTTGAGTTTTTTTTCTATTTCAAATTCAAATTTACATTTACAAGTTTCAATTCCTTGCAAATTTCAAAATTTAGAGGTTAATTTTGTTAAAACCCTAGTTTTTCAGTTCAAAATTAAACTTGTGGATAGCTTAATTTGGATCATTAATTTTAGATATAATTTAGGAACTCATTTCACTTATAAATTTCATTTTTTAAATCAACATTTAGAGTTCTTGTATTGGTTAAAATTGAACATTTCCTTCTATTTTGCATATGTTATCATTTGAATGAATTTTTTTTGTCATGATGCATTCATTTTGTAAATGTGATAATGGGTTAGCTTCCCTTGTTCCAATTTTTCCATCTCTTAATGAACCACCTCCCATTTATGACAACATTTTAGTGCCTAAAAGAGTGGTTACCAATCCCTTTAAAGCTCTCCCATGTACTAAAGATGAAGATTTGTCCCATTTATGACAATATTTTAGTGCCTAAAAGAGTGGTTACCAATCCCTTTAAAAATCTCCCATGTACTAAAGATGAAGATTTGAAGAGTGATCTTGACAATTCTCCTAAAATGTGCCCTTCTCATCTAGCTATCTTAGAGGAAGAGGATGATATCATAAACACTTTTCTTAATGTTACCTTACCTTACTTAAATGATTCCTCTCTAACTAAAAAGGTATTGATGGACATTGACTTATCTTCTCCTAAATTTGGTCTTACCAATGGGGGCATGTTAGTACAACAAGAGGCTATGAGCACTTCTTCCAAAGATATCCTTCCTAAGAATGAATCTTTGGAGAAAGATGTTCATCTCCTTCCTAAATAATACTCCCCTCATGAGTTTGATTTTGTGCAAGAAGATGGTATTGTCTCTACTTTTCCTAGTGATGGTATTTCCTCTTTTGATTCCAACAAAATTCCCACTAGAGATGATGCATTAATGAGAAATGTTTTCCCTTCTCCTAAAGTTTGTCTTACCCCTAAAGATTCCTTAGAGAAATAAGATGAAACCATGACCAATTTCCTTAATTCTCTTTCCCCTAAATTGAACACATTTCAAGGCAAGAAGATGATGTAAACACATGCATTGATGCTCTACTTCCTAAGGATGCAGAATTAATGAACAATGTTATCACTTCTCCCAAAACTGGAAATAACAATAATGACATCTTTGTGCAAGATATTTCTAATACTTTTCCTAATGATCTCACTATTTGGGATGAACCATTAGAAGAAGGTGTTGATTATTCTCTCCCCCATTTGAGAGCCCTAGCCAAAGGGGATGAAATCATGATTGATAACTCCCTTGATAGCATCTCACCTTCCATGAATCTCAATCATTCTCCCTCTAAAAATAAATCATCTCCCTCTCCTTAACTTGGTTCTACTCATAAGGATACCCTAGTTCATGGTAAGATGGTCAACATCTTTTTCAAAGATCTCCCTCTCAAAGGTGAGACTTTAGAAAGTAATGTTGATCCTTCTCCTAGAGAGTCTATTCCCCATGTAGATCCTTTGATGATAGAGGATGATATGACCTTTCCTAGTAATACTCTTTCTTCTAAAATATCAATGCCCACTTCTAGTCTCCCTCCTAAAATTGGTCTTATACATGATAACATTTTAGTGCAAGGAGAGACTATCAAAAATTCTTCCAACAATCTTGTTCATTCTTCTTCTAAAGACACCTTTGATATTTCTAAACCATCCTCAATCAATTTGATACATGTGAATGAAACACCTAATAATCTCCTCTTCACAATTCAAGGTGCTTGTCCTTCTCAAAGTTCTCAACGTAAGCCTATCTTAGTGGTTCAAGGTGGTTATGCTCATGATTCTTTTTACACTCATAAGATACCTATTATTACTTTGGAAGGAGGTTATCCTACTAAGAGCCCTTATGAGTATGCTAAAAAAATCACCAAAGAGAGTTATCATACGGTTTCTTATACCTACAACACAAGAAACAATAGGCAACCTAGTCCTTCTCCAGTTATACCAACTTCACTTCTTTCCTCTCAACCTATTCTTCCACAAGCACCTCGTATATAAAATCTTAGCAAGGAGTATGATCTCATTGAACAACTTAAAGCCACTACTACTAAGATTTATATTTGGGATTTGGTTCAAACTTCACCTGCTTATTATGGGATGTTACAAGATTCTTTGAAAAACTTAGATGTCCCACCTATAGTGACACGGGTAATAACATGTCCACTTTAATTGATCCTACAAATAAATCCAAAGCTCAAATTGTATTTACACAAGATGAGTTACCTTCTTGTGAAATTCAACATCAATATGATCCTCTTATGATTGTGGTTATTATCCATGACAGTGCTATAAGACAAACCCTTATGGACAATAGATCTGGTCTTAATGTTTGTGATGTGGACTTATTGGATAAGATTAAAGTAGATTGTTCTCTCATCAAACCTTCTTCTCTTACTATTTGAAGCTTTGATAATGCTGCTAAACAATGTCTAGGTGTCATAACCTTGCTTGTTAGGGTAGGTCCTATTGTGTTACCTACACCTATTCATGTTATGCCTAGTAATTTGACATATAACCTTCTATTAGGGAGATGTTGGATTCATAGCATGCAAGTTGGCCCCTAAACTTTTCATAGGCAAGTCAAATTCATTTATAATAATCAAACATATAACTTGTTAGCTGCCAAACCTCAAGAACCATTAAAATCTGGATCTTCTTGTTCAACTACTTCCCATTCTTCTCCTAATCCTTGTACTTCTTCAAACACATCTACTTCATTAAATGATCTTGTTCCTTCTAGTACTCCCCATTCTTCTACTCAATTGGAATCTCCTCCCAAGGATACCTTTTCTCCTGAAGTAGTGCTCTCAGATGATGATTGGGGATCTCTAGACTTTACCCCTACTTTTGTAGGATAATATAGAGTATCTTGGAAAGGATCTAAGACCGAGAAGGAGAAATCTAAAGAAGAATGTAAAGAGCAACCCACCTTGTCTAAGCAACTAAGTAACAACTTTGTGGCTACTTCTAATTCAAATAATTATTCAAATCCTTCCTCTAATTCATTAGCCTAAGACCTATGGGGCATCACCATCTCTTTCTAATTTGGCATCCCTTTATGGTCCTAGTTTTCACATTTTAGCTAAGAGTGTCTATGATGGCAATGGTTGTGGCGCAAGTGAACAAGGAATTAAAGTTCCTTTAGAACATAACATCCATGAAGCTTAATTTGGACTTGGATATAATCCTTCTAAGCCCACCCAATCATCTAAAAGACCATCTCTCAATGTGAATTATATATTTAGTAGTGATGATGACCTCACCTTAATTAAATCATCTTCTACTTCTTTTAACACTCATCCCCCTCATAAGGAAATCTTGGTGATAAACAAATCTCTTTATGAATCTCCTCAAGAGATTTCTAATCCCACTTATGAGGCTTTATTTTCTACTCATTCTAAAATACCTTCTTCTAGGAATAAGCTCTGATGAGTTATACTTATCCCTCTCCTAAATTTCTTATGTGCAAGAAAAGTATGCCTTAGTGGCCTATTCTTCTCCTATAAACTTCTCTCTTTCTAAAGACTTTTTAACATTCATCATTTTATACATGTTTTTAATCTCACTTATAGTAGAGCATTTAACATGTCATATTCAAATACCTCATTCAATCTATCATGTCTTTAAATAACATTAATGGCTGTTATGTTGCTCATCATTATGTGACATTGGTAGCTCACTTACTAGGGGCTCATTGTCATTCACTATTGTACAATTTCACATGCAATCATACTTTTGGAAGAAACATAATAGCCTATTTCTATCTCATTGCTTCTCCCTATATATGGGGGGCAAGAGTGATTTCAAACATCTCTCCTTCTTAAGATTAAAATTTCCCCTTTGTGAAGTAGTGTCTTCTATAAGGATTTCTTATTGATTGTAGAGGTGTATTCATACTTGAATTCTTTCTGTCATATTGGAACAAGCATCCCTAATGGGGATCTTAAGTACATATCCTTAATTTGGACCTCCTCCTTGGTGTTGGAAGTCTTTGATCATTCATCAATTTATTTTCTTCATTGAGTAGTATCTTTTATAATAGACCCTTCTATTTTGTGCACGTGCATATCCCTGATGAGGATCTCTTGCCTTCTTTTAGAAGAGTGTTGTTATAAGTAATATCTCCTTGATGTCATCTCAATCCTCTACTCTTTTCAAAAATCTTGCATTCATTCATTCTAGAAGATGTTATATTTACAGTCTAAGACAACTCCTCTTAAAGGTAGATGTCTTTTGAACACAGATCTCTTCTCCTCCAAGGATCTCCTTTACACTTATATAGCAAGATATCTCATTTGAACTATCTTATCCTTTCTTGAAGGGTATTCCCTCTCTTGCTTAGATTTATGACATTGTTGCATGATGGATATCTTCTTAGTGTCGAAGGTAGGTATCCTTGTTCTACTTGCAAACAGATGCATGAGGTTGAGTGGAACTAATGGTTTTCTCACTCTCCTCCCTTACATGGATCACCCAGACAAACTCTGGGGGCTAGTTTTCCATGTCCTTCTCTCCATGGATCACCTAGTTTTGGGGGTAAGATGTCTAGGGTTCCTTTTATTTTCTCATGGATCACCAAAGTGTGTATTCATGCTTTCTATCTCTTCTTCCTTCTCTTTGAATTTTTTTCCATTTAAATCTTTCATCTTATGTTAGAGAGCTCTCAAACCCTCACACTCTTTGTTGTCTCAGAATTTAGGTTTAGTTCCCTTTCTTACCAAGTGATTATCCATTAGTTTTTGATCTTGTATCAAATCTTCTTGTGAGAATTTTTCATCAATCTCCTTTCACAATTTGATGTGGTAAACATGATACCTTATTTCAACTCACTAAAATTAGCAAGCCGAAACAGGGGGGCATATAGATACCCTCTAATTTCCATCACCTTCCTTAGTAAGAATTTAGGTGATTTTGTGATTTTATCTAACATGTGTTTTTGTAGGGTGCAGATCCTAACTGTGTACTGCAGATGCCATTGGAGGCTTCGTCCAACAACTTGTGGATATATCATTTTTCATGAATGCTTACTTTTCTTTACTTTATCTTGCATATGCACGTAGTGTCATATGACTGCTAAAGTGGGGGCTAAATATAGTGTCGTAAATTGTACACCCTTGCTAGTGTGGTACAATTTCACACTTAGCTTAGCACCTGCCTTAGTGTGTCTTGCATCTTGCATTGTAATTTCCCTTTAAGCATTTAATTAATTAATTAAATTAAATCTAAAGTCCTATTTCATCACTTCATACATTATAAAATTGGGCCCTTTACCCTAAGTGTGCCCCTTTATATTTTATTCCTCCAATAAATCATTTAATCATAAATCTTAATTATGTCCTATTTCAACCTTTAAGGCCTGATTTCTCATATCAAAACACCTCAAAATCAGCTATAACTTTGGGATTTTCTCTAATACCATCATATCTAATGACCCTAAAAATTTGGTGAAAAGTTGGTTGGACTGTGGCGGGAGTGGACATGATCCTCAACTTTTTCCCCAAAATTTTGGGAGCATAATTCTATGATATTATAATGCTTAACCCCAAAATATTGGCAGGAAATTCAATTCCTAGGCTGGCTTAAAGGAAGTATTAAGTCAAAATTAAGATCTAGGGTTTCATACATAAGAGCTCTCTTTCTTCATTTGAATGCAACTAAGAACTAAGATCCATCTAATCTAAGGAGTTTTTAGCAAAGAAAGTACAAGGAGCCTTCTATGTAGTGAAAGAGAAGCCTATGTGGAGTCTTAAACAACATTCAAAAACATTCAACAACATTCAACAACATTTCATCAAGCATTCATCATCGTACTAGGGGATCTAGTGGCAATATCTCTCCCTTGGGAATTGGTATGATTTCATGTTTTTTTCATCTCTTTGTATGAGCTTCTTTACATATATTTACATATTTAAATTCATTCTTTAGATCATTTAGCATATTTGGTTTGAAGCATTGTCATTTACATTAACATTAACATTTAGGGTTTACTCTCATGCGTAGGGTAGCTCTAGTTTCTTATCATTTAAGATCTTGCATACACACAAGGTTCTAGCACACACATTTTCAGTACATTATCGACTATTTGTGGAGGTGGAAATCAACAACATAGGGTTTTGACTAAGGCAAAACCCTATATAGCCACCCAAACCTTCCCTTTTCAGTTGTAGGTGCAAAAACAGACATCCAGAGGTAGTTTTGGATCTAGAAAAGGCATCAACACCACTCAGAAGTCTCAAAAGTGTAGTAAACTATCAAGGATAGGGGCATGACACCCTGGTCCCTCCACTTTACAGTGAAATTTGATAGGTTGCAACTTTAGGATCTTAGATTTGCAGTTTCTCCGTTACAGCTCTCTATTAGTCCATCAAAGACAATGGCGTGGCACCCTGGTCTTGGTTAGTTTTGTTCAATTTTTAGCTTCAGGTACACATCCAAAATCCTCCCCCTTTCATGCTTCCAGTATCTCGGTTTCATAAGTTTGTGCAATTTCAAGTTCATTTATACTTCATTCTTCATCTCCTAGTCTAGTCGATCAACCGAACCCTAATTTTTCTTATCATTTGCAACAAGAGGAATAGAAACCCCAAGAGGTAATCCTTGGCTCTCTCTTTCTCACAAGAAGTATCCAAAGTGATCTATCTCCCTAGGTTATTTCATATTCCCAATGTGTTGGAAAAAGTGGGATTAGGTCCTAGTCACCCAATCTTGCTTCTCCCGCCACCACACTTACTATGAGTCATGAAAAAGAAAAATACCAATTTACAAAGAAAAAGGCTCAGTTTGCAAAGTAACTTGAGTATCAAAATATGTCATGGTGTGTTCATAAAGTGTAAAATTGAGTAGAGTTTATGCCCCCATGCTAAATCAATTGCATACACCTTATCGAGAGCAATTTCTTTAAGATAGAATGCATCCAAAAGAAAAGCATGTTACCACAATGAGATGCCCCCAAGAAAGGAAAAATCAAAGGGTAATGGTCACGAAACATAAAAAAATATATGGGATCCACTAACTCTGAGGTCAGTATGCTCTTATGATAAATAATATATATCATGAATATCTTTATTGAATTAACCTCATCCCCCAAAGGTAGTGGAACCACAAGCACAATGGAAGAAGGGAACATATGTCTTTTGAGTCAACATGGAAGAGAACAAAAGAGATCTCAATGCTTTGCATTTTCCCCAAGTAGACAACATATAGAAGAATTGAGATACAAATAGAAGAATGTCACAACAGATTTGGCCTCTTTATTACCTTTCACCAATAGAGTAACAAGGATCATCTAAAGAGAACCTAACATAACACAAAAACACATCATGGGAGAAACACATTATGAACAAGAAAGAGAGGATCTATGACACAAATGAGGCTAATCAAGAAAATCATTCGCCTCCTTATCTTGTTGAACATTGTTTTGGGAAGATGGACAAGATACAAGAGGAGAAACTTCAAGCATGGTAGATGGAGATACCGCAAGTTCCAAACAAGGGCCATGCTCTAATGATGAGTCACTTTGTTTGTCACTAGGAGCTAGGGTTAATGCTTTTGAAAAATTTAAAGATAGATCATGATTAACATCAATAATCTCATACATATCATCATAATCATTAGAATTAGCATTGTTAGCATGAACAACATCATCATCCATTTCATCATCTATATTAATAAAAATAGGATCTCTCACATGAAAATAACACACGTACCATTATTTTTCTTAAGCATTGCTAATCTTGGTGATTTTGGTTGAACTTTCTCCTTAGGGTTACGCGAAGGTTGAAAAAATGGGACCAAGTCAACATTTGGTGTCTTCAAGGAGGAAATGGTTTGGGAAGCAAGTTCATGAGCCTTAGCACGACATCTTCGTCGACATTCTCTTGCCCAATGTTTTCTTTTAGTTTTAGACAAGGGTTGTGTGTAATAACCTCCATATTATTAAAATAATAAAATACACAAATTACACGTAATTGGTCATTAAAAAAAAAAACTTGTTCAGTTATACTAAATAGATACAATAAGTTACATTTTGACACAAAATTTAAATTCCATAAGCCAAGAGATTTGCAATTCATAAGACAATTACTTTAGTTACAAGAGACCATAAGGTCAGTTTACAATGAGTGTATAACACAGAAGCCGAATATCATCCTAAAAGGGACTCCGGGCATCTATCTCCCATGCTTATAATATG
Source organism: Cryptomeria japonica (assembly GCF_030272615.1). Taxonomy (NCBI): domain Eukaryota; kingdom Viridiplantae; phylum Streptophyta; class Pinopsida; order Cupressales; family Cupressaceae; genus Cryptomeria; species Cryptomeria japonica. The sequence continues at coordinate 422,054,285 of NC_081413.1, read as the reverse complement.
GGTGAGAACATCGTCAGAGAATTTTACCGCCCAACCACGAAGCATTTATGTTTCCCCAAAGTTCTTCCTAACATGAAGAATTGTCGACCCTACACGAAGAAGTCTAGCAACTTGAAACTGGTAGGGATGGAATTTGGTGCAACATGAAAATATCTGATAAGCATATCACTTATGACTATGCAGTCCTATTTTCATGATATGACACAAGGTAATAAAATAAATCAGCATATATCATATTTATTAAACACTTTGGCCAAATTTATGCCGACTTCCGACCTGTAAATAAAGTGTCGAGATTTACCCTCCCCTATTGTTCCATATTCAACACCCATCCAATACACACATGATATATAATGAACACACAATCATGCATTTAAAGGCTCAGAAAAACATACACGTGCATAAAGAAGCTACAATAATTCTTAAGTGGATACAATAGCATGTGATAGAACATACATACATACATATATGTACAAGAGCATATAGATATTGAAAGATCTTACAAGCATATATTGGCATACACTAGCAATTGCACCTTGGTACACAATGGGTACATTGGAGAGGGGTGAAAGGTCAATTGGGAAAATATTTGGTATATTTTTTGCATAAATTTGTGTTGTAAATGTGAAAGGTCAATAAGGGAAAAATTTTTGTATATTTTTTGCACACACTTGAGATGTGCATAAGGTCAATTGGTATAGAAAGAGATATAGGATTAGAGAGAGATATGGAATAATAAATATGTAAAGATAGAGAGAATAAGGTAAAGAGATAATTATAGAGAGAGAGAGAGAGAGAGAGAGAGAGAGAGAGAGAGAGAGAGAGAGAGAGAGAGAGAGAGAGAGAGAGAGAGAGAGAGAGAGATGGGAAGATAAAGTGATGCAAGAGGATCTCTGGTTCACAACAATCTTGCATCAACCAAAATTTTTTTTCTTTCTATTTTGTTTTGTTTGTAGTTTCAGTTTCCTTTTTGTGTGTCCTGATTTTGGCTCACCAGATCTTGTGGAGTTAGATTCTACTTGAAGACTTGATCATCTTTCTTTCTTTCAAACCACATCTCATTTGTATCACTTTCCGACAAGATATCACTATCGGTTTCCATGACAGTTTCTTGTTACCGATTGTTCCTTTGTTACTAGTTGCCTGAGACCTATTCTAATGATTTATCAGAACCCATTCCGAAGCTTGCGGAGCCTTGGGCATTGATTTCGATGTTTCTTGGTGTGTGGCCAACCTTCTTCATTTCATCCTTTGGATTTTCTGGAGGAATCTCTTGGCAGAGGTCGACCTTGTTCCTTTTGCATGTTAGGTCTTGTTCTTTGGGTTTTGATCCCTTTTGGGCTGACTGGATTCTTTGGATCGATATATATATATATATATATATATATATATATATATTTGTAATCATGCTTTAGAATCAATCAATTAGAATCAATCCGAGTATCAGATAGATAGACTATGCCTAGAAGATAGATCTTTTGATTCAAGGTTTCGGTTGTGACCTATTCTACCAAGCTTGTGTGCTGGTATGTTGTAACCCAATTGTTATCGGTTGAATGTAATCAAATTTCATGCAATAAAATTATTTGTTCCGTATTGCTTCCGTCATATATGTGTGTTTCCATTGTGTTTATTCTTGTTGACTGCTCTAGATTGATATCCTTGAGGTCCCTCCTCACCGGTGACTGTTTCAAGTGGTATCAGAGAGAAGTTTCATTCCAAAGGTTGCGTGTCTTGAATTTTGTTGTAGGGTGGTGGATTGCAAATCTGACCTGCAATTGTAGAGGACTAGCATGAATCAATGGCACAAAGAGGAACTAGGAATGGTGGAGTATGTGGGAATCTAGACCCTGCTGTGATGGAGATGTTGTGAGGAATAACATCTCAGTCAGAAGCCATGGAGACAACTCAGAGAAGAGGTCAAAAAATTGAATATCTAAGTGAAGATGAAGGAGAATAAGCCTCGACAAAACAAGTGAACCTATCAACAGTTGATCTGGATGAAGAACGGTTTTTAAGGGTTTTGAGTAGGGTGAAAACTAAACCTCATTTTACCCCACCAATATATGATGGGAAGTTATATTCGAATGAATTGATGGATTGGATCTCAGAGATGGAGAAGTATTTTGATTTTGAAAACACTGTAGAAGAAAGGAAGGTGAAATATGGTTGCACCCGATTGAAAGGTCATGCATCTATTGGGTGGGAGCATTTACAAGTTGATAGATGAAGAAGACGTAGAGAAAAGATTAAGACATGTGATTAGATGATTGCTAAGTTGAAATCAAAGTTTGTCTCGACAAATTATCAAGTGGATTTGTTCTAGAAATTGCATAACCTGGGACAAAAGGAATCTAGTGTGAAGGAATACACCGAAGAATTTTATAAGTTGAACATCAGATCCAAACATGTTGATGATGAAGTTGAACAAGTTGCAAGATATTTGAATGGGTTTCAGATGTCTATATGAGATGAACTCAGTATGATCAAATTGGAGAGTGTGGAAGAGGCTTACCAGTATACACTAAAGGCTGAAGAGAAATTGAATAAAAGGCATGAGCAGAGACAGAGATGTAGAGGTGGAAGGTTTACCGAAGAAATATTTCAAGGAGGAAGAGAATATACCAGAGGAGGAGGAACTAGTATAGATCATAACAAGGACAAGGAAGCAAGAAAATAAGGTAATTCATACTGGAAGGATGATAGAAATTTATACTAGAGGAGAGAACCAGATGGTTACTAGAATGAGAACTTTGGAAGACAAGATAAAAGGACATTAAGAGGAACTTTCTTTAAGTGTGGAAGAGGACACCGTGCATTTGAATGTAAGAAGACAAAGGCTATTGGAAGATAAAAAGTGGTGAAAGAAAACCCCACCGAATCAGACAATAAACCAAAAGATGGTGAACCGTTGATGATGAGGAGGGATTTGTGTCATACCGGAGGAGATGAAGAACCCTTGCAGAGGAAGAATTTGTTCAAGACCAGATGTAAGGTATTTGGTAAGTGTTGTAAAGTTGTTATTGATAGTGGTAGTTTAGATAATCTTGTTTCAGAAGAGATGGTGAATAAGTTGAAATTGGAAAGGTTGAAACACCCTAAGCGTTATGAGATAGCATGGATTCAAGATGAACATAAGTTGTTAGTAAGTGAACAATGTTTGGTAAAATTAAAAATTGGGAATTATCATGATGAAGTTTTGTGTGATATTATGCCTATGGATATTTGTCATCTTTTGTTGAGAAGACCTTGGTAGTTTGATAGACAGACAATACATGATGGGAGGAAGAATACATACACTATTATGGCCAATGGGATGAAGCAAACCTTGTTGCCTTTGGAGGAACCTTTGAAGAGTGAAGTCTGTACAAATACTAGAATCTGTTTAGTAGATGGAAGAAAATTCATGGATGGACTGAGACATGAGAATGTGTGTTTTTCCTTAATTCCTAAGAAGATTGAGAGACCGGAACTGGAAGGAGAACACCCATAAGAGATAAGAGATTTGCTGACAGAATATGAGGACATCATTTTAGATAATGTACCTGATAGATTGCCACCTGTGAGAAGTATTAGTCATTGCATGGACTTGGTTCCCAAAGCTAGTTTGCCTAACAAATTTGCACACCAGTTGACACCAACAAAGAATGAAGAACCGAATAGACAAGTGCAGGAGATTTTGAATAAAGGTTTGATTAGGGAGAGTCTGAGCCCTTGTGTAGTACCAACAATACTAGCACCTAAGAAGAATGGATAATGGAGGATGTGTACTAATTCAAGAGAAATAAACAAGATCACAGTGAAATATCGATTTCCTTTGCCTAGGATGGATGACATAATGGACTATTAAAGTGGAGAAAAATAATTTACAAAGATAGATTTGAAGAGTGGATATCATCAGATCAGGATTAGAGAAGGTGATGAGTGAAAGACAACATTTAAGACAAATGATGGACTATATGAATGGTTGGTGATGCCTTTTGGATTGACTAATCCACCAAGTACTTTCATGAGGCTGATGAATGAGGTATTAAAGAAATTCTTGGGTAAGTTTGTTATTGTGTATTTAGATGACATTCTGATTTTCAGTAGAACAAAAGAGGAGCATTTGTTGCAGTTAAGACAAGTTTTACAAAGGTTGAGAGAAGAAAAGTTGTTGATCAATATTAATAAGTTTACTTTCATGAAGGATGAGTTGGGCTATTTAGGATTTATGATATCTGAGGATGGCTTGAAGATGAACCCTGAGAAAGTGAAAGCCATTGTTTAGTGGCCTACACCGGAAAGCATTGGAGAGGTAAGATCATTTCATGGATTGGCTAGTTTTTACCAGAAGTATTATTAGAAATTTCCATTCAGTTTGTAACCCTATGACTAAGACCATGAGAGGAGATCGGAAGGAATTCAAGTGGACCACCAGAGCAAAAAAAAGTTTTGAATTGTTAAAGAAAAAAGTGACTGAGCAACCCGTGTTAGCTTTACCAAATTTAAGTAAGGCATTTCAAGTGGATTGTGATGCAAGTGGAACAACGGTAGGAGCTATTTTGAGTCAAGAAGGGAGGGCAGTAGCCTATTTCAGTGAGAAATTTAATGATGCTCGAAAGAGGTATTTAATGTATGATTAGGAATTTTATGCCATAGTAGAAGCCTTGAAGAAATGGAGACACTACTCGTTGCCTAAGGAGTTTGTGTTGTATACACATCATCAAGCTTTGCAGTATTTGAATAGTCAGAGTAAGTTGAATCAGAGACATATGAGATGGGTAGAATTCTTGTAGAGTTACACCTTTGTGTTGAAGCATAGAAGTGGGAAATCTAATAGAGTTGTTGATGCATTAAGTAGGAGAAGGAATTTGCTGACATAAATGAGAGTGACGGTATTAGGTTTTGAGGATTTGAAGACCTTGTATGATGAAGACCCGGATTTTGCAAAACCTTGGAAAGCATGTAGAGAACCAATTATGGTTGATAGGAGAAAATGGTTGGATTATTTCATTCAAGATGGGATGTTATTCAGGGGAGTTCAATTGTACATACCTAAGAGTTCTATGAGAGAGAACCTAATCAAAGAGAAACATAGTGGAGGTTTAGCTGGACATTTTGGCATTGACAAAACAATTACATTGGTGAGTGAGAAGTACTTTGGCCCCAGATTCATAAGGATGTTAAGAGATATGTGCGGAGTTGTAGAGTTTGTCAAGTTTTCAAAGGTAGTAGTCAACATGTGGGATTGTATAAACCTTTGACAGTACTAGTAAGACCTTGGGAGGATATAAGCATGGATTTTGTACTTGGATTGCTTAAGACACCGATAGGGAATGATTCTATATTTGTGGTAGTGGATAGATTTTCAAAGATGGCTCATTTCATACCTTCTAAAAAGACATTAAATGCATTACATGTAGTAGACCTATTTTTCAAGGAAGTGGTGAGATTGCATGGATTACCTAAGAGAATAGTTTCAGACAGGGACACTAAGTTTATTGGCTATTTTTGGAGAACACTTTGGAAGAAGATGAAGACAAATTTGAAGTTCAGTTCTACTTTTTATCCATAGACTAATGGATAGACAAAAGTAGTTAACAAAAGTTTGGTAAACTTGTTGATATGTTTAGTGGGAGATAAAACCGAAAGTTGGGATTTGATCCTTGCACAAGCAGAGTTTTCCTATAACAATTCAGTGAATAGTGTCATGTGTGTGAAGTAGGATACCTACAACTACAACACAAACACTCAATAGATCATTACAAGCATGGTTAGAAAATTAAAAGAAAATGAAATATAAACCATGACAAAGAGACCTATCACCTCCTAAGAGATGTGAGTGTGGATTTTCTCTCAGATCTGGATAAGTAATCCCAGTGACTATACTACACCTAGATGGAGGATTTGAAATGATAATGATATGCAAGCTAGATGAGATTGATTATGCTAGATTGATCCAAGTATAATTAAGCTAATGATATGCATGATTAAGCTATGATGATGCAATTAAGCTAGAAAAGAGATTGATTAAGCTACATGATTCAACAATTATGCTAGAAAATGATCAAATTAAACTAGATCTAAGATGCAATTGCTTATAATAATAATTCTCAAATGATATTTTAGAATGGATATGCCTATAGTAACAATTCCTAAATTGATATGAGATGGGGATCCTTTGTGCTCCAAAATGGGGGATATTTATAGGATTTCCAAGGCTAGGGGTGAGCTGGCAGGAATCAACGGTCAAGATTGAATATGAAGATATCAAGGGTGAAATTGGAGGAGGTTGGAGAAGAGGTTAGAGGGAGAGACACTTGTCATCTCTGTGGTGACAAGTGTCAAGGAGCCTTGCTCATAAGAGGGCAAGTGTCCAAGAGAGGAGACATGTGGCCAAAGTTCCATGTGTCTCAAGGGGAGAATATCCACACCATAGGAGGTTAGGGTAAGGAGGTCAGGATGCATGTGGGTAATTTGAATTTAAAAATTAAAATAATAGGAAAAGGCTAATTAACTTTCAACAACTCATAAATTGATTTATTTTAATTAATTAGGGGATTAGAAGAAATGAATTAAATGGGGGAGGATTAATTAATTTGAATTAATTAATCAAAGGGGGCTATTGAAATGAACCTATTAAATAAATCCTTAGATTTATTAATAAGTAGATGAATGGGATAATTTAATCAAATTGATAATGAATTCAATAAAATTAGGAAGGGGGATTAATTAAATAATTGCTTATTCAATTAATTATCTTCAAACCATCTTTAGGTGTATACATTTTGCCCCTCTTTGAAGCGAGGTGTGATGACGCGTTGATTCAAAGAATAATCTCATTTTGATGATGATATTGGTTCGATAGGATGCCCCAGGAATTGATTGATAAATTGTGGTATGGTGATGCCCCCTCAGGAGATCAATTGAGATAATTGAATTTTAGAGTAGTTGCATCGTTGCGAAATTGATTTCCCGATTAGAATTGAGTTGATTTATACAATGTTGATTGATGAAAGTGCGAGTTCTATGATCACGGTGATGTGGTTCTTGATGTGATCATTGATAAATCTTGATTGATTAGATTGATAAGATCGAGATTTAGTCTGGTTTTAGGAATGACACCTCTTGTATAAGACAAAGATGATCAAAGTGTTTGGTTTCAGGAACAATATATCCTGTATAAGACTTGATTAGAATGTCTGGTTCCAGGAAAGATACATCCTGTATAAGACAATATAGAATAGATTAGATGGGAGTGATTTATATAATTGATAAGGTTGATTGGATAAAGAACTGACATTTTGTTGATATAAGGTTGCAGGAAGATTCAGATATGCTGATGTTGGTTTTGTTAAGGGGGTAACATAAGATTTGCGCTGGGTCGACAATATCTGGAGAGAGATGAGTCATCAGTCTGATTGTGCATACACTTATGATGATGCTTTGATGATTCCTGTGATAGATTTAACCTTGGATAAGATGAGCTTGTGGGATCCCATGCAAGAATGAAATGCAAGCTAAATGAAAATGTGAATACAAATGAAACACAAAGCTACAATTGGACCAGTCACTGGGTTATTGCATTTTATCATCATTGAGCTTTTTAAAATGTGGGAAGTGAGTGCAAACATTTATGGTATAATCAAGCCATGATGACCTGAGCACTTCTTTCCTGGATTTTGATATTGCAAGTTAGCACAAGCATTGAGGTATAATTGAACCAAGATGACCTGAGTGTTGCTTGCGTAAAACAAGCAGTATTAACCATTTCCATACACAAATTGGAAATGTCTTCGATGATACTCCAATGATCATGTCTTGAGACAAATTTGCACATATTAATGATTAATTTACAGACAAAAAACAAGAAAAATATAATGTTCCTTCCTTGTTCCTCTAGTCAAAGACATCATGGAGTCACTCAGAAATCATGATAGTGAAAATCAAGATAGAAAAGTTGAACCAAAGTGTTAAAAGCATTATCCAAAAGATATTTTCTATTGAAAAGTGTGTGATGTGCTTAGACTCATATTTGGTAGTTTGATGGTTGACAATTTAATCTTATGTTCAATGTTGGATGTGTCTCAGGTTTTGCTTGACAAGAGTTGCCTAACTATTGTTCTTCCTATTTGATTAAGCTCAAAATGATCAAAATTTTTGCCCCCAACTAGGTGCAAGATTTCGCTCAAAGCCTAGAAATGAAGTCATTATGATATACCCAATGATCCAAACCATGGTGATAAATTAGCTGTGATGCTTGTGTATGTACAAAGGTTTATTATGGATATGAACAACACTAATGGAAAAATGAATGCAAGTGGAAGGATGCATGAACTAATAGATGGAAAAACTAGTTGACAGATAACACCTATTTGCCAAGTTTTCACTATCTGTTTTTATTGCACTTTTTCTCATTTTTTTTTTAGGTCTATACAAATAGAAGTACCAGAAAACCAACTTTTGAGATTGTTATTGGAGTGCATCCTAGAGGAATATAAAAATTGAGAGACATTAGCAGTGAAGACCAGAAGAGTTTAGAAGTAGAAGATTTTGCAGATCACATGGTAGCATTGCATATTCAGGTTAAACAACATTTGGAAGACATGAAAAACAAATATAAGGAGAAGGCAGATGAGAAGAGGAGACATAAGGAATTGGAATTTTGCAATTAAGTGATGGTATATTGGAGGAAAGAGAGATTCCCAGTTGGAACTTATAATAATTTGCAGATGAAGAAGTTTGGACCCTGTAAGATTTTGAGAAAGTTTAGTTCTAGAAATGCATATGAAGTGGAGATACCAAATAGTCTAAGTATTTCACCTATATTCAACATTGCAGATCTTCATGAGTACCATGAACTAGAATTCAATGAGGATAGCATTGTAGACCTTGAGAAACAATTGCCCCGAAAGGAACCGGATCAGATTGAAGAGATTTTGGACAATAGGATTGGGCGTAGTACCCAGAACAGTCAGTACAACGAATATCTTGTGACGTAGAAGAGAAGACTAGTTGAAGATTCATCTTGGATTTATTAGGTAGAGGTAGACTGCTTGGTTTCCCTCTGATCTCAGTAAAGTGAGAAGCTCACTTTTTCATTAACCCTGGATGTTTGATGCAAGAGCATCCCCAGTTCACAACAATCTTGCATCAACCAAAAACATTTTCCTTTCTATTTTATTTTGTTTGCAGTTTCAGTTTTCTTTTTGCCTGTCTCGGTTTTGGCTCACTAGATCTTGTGGAGTTGGATTCTACTTGAAGAATTGATCATCTTTCTTTCTTTCAAACCTCATCTCATTTGGATCACTTTCCGGTAAGATATCGCTACCGGTTTCCATGACTGTTTCTTGTTACCGATTGTTCCTTTGTTACTGGTTGCCTAAGACCTATTTTGGTGATCTACCAGAACCCATTCTGAAGCTTGTGGAGCCTTGGGCATTGATTTAGATGTTTCTTGGCATGTGGCCGACCTTCTACATTTCATCCTTTAGATTTCTAGAGGAATCTCTTGGTGGAGGCCGACCTTGTTCCTTTTGCATGTTAGGTCTTGTTCTTCGGGTTTTGATCCCTTTTGGGCTGACTAGATCCTTTGGATGGATAAATATATTTTTAATCATGCTTTAGAATCAATCAATTAGAATCAATCAGAGTATCAGATAGATAGACTGCACCTAGAACATAGATATTTTGATCCAAGGTTCCGGTTGTGACCTATTTTACTAGGCCTGTGCACTGGTATGTTGTAACCCGATTGTTACTGGTTGGATGTAATAAAATTTCATGCAATAAACTATCTGTTATGCATTGCCTCCATCATATCCATGTGCTTCCATTGTTTTTACTCTTGTTGACCGGTCCAGATTGATCTCTTTGAGGTCAGCATTGATTTAGATGTTTCTTGGCATGTGGCCGACCTTCTACGTTTCAACCTTTGGATTTCCAGAGGAATCTCTTGGCCGAGGCCGATGTTGTTCCTTTTGCATGTTAGGTCTTGTTCTTTAGGTTTTGATCCCTTTTGGGCTGACTAGGTCCTTTGGATTGATAAATATATTTGTAATCATGCTTTAGAATCAATCAATTAGAATCAATCAGAGTATCAGATAGATAGATTGTGCCTAGAAGATAGATATTTCGATCCAAGGTTCCGGTTGTGACCTATTCTACTAGGCCTGTGTGCCAGTATGTTGTAACCTGGTTGTTACTGGTTGGATGTAATAAATTTTCATGCAATAAACTATATGTTATGCATTGCCCCCATCATATCCATGTGCTTCCATTGTGTTTACTCTTGCTGACCGGTCCAGATTGATCTCTTTGAGGTCGGAGTTGATTTAGATGTTTCTTGGCATGTGGCTGACCTTCTATGTTTCATCCTTTGGATTTCCAGAGGAATCTCTTGGCTGAGGCCAACCTTGTTCCTTTTGCATGTTAGGTCTTGTTCTTTGGGTTTTGATCCCTTTTGGGCTGAATAGATCCTTTGGATCGATAAATATATTTGTAATCATGCTTTAGAATCAATCAATTAGAATCAATCAGAGTATCAAATAGATAGACTGTGCCTAGAAGATAGATATTTCGATCCAAGGTTCCGGTTGTGACCTATTCTACTAGGCTTGTGTGCCAGTATGTTGTAACCTAGTTGTTGCCGGTTGGATGTAATAAAATTTCATGCAATAAACTATTTGTTATGCATTGCCTCCATCATATCCATATGCTTCCATTGTGTTTACTCTTGCTGACCGGTCCATATTGATCTCTTTGAGGTCCCTCCTCACTGGTGGCTGCTTCATAAAGGGAGAGAGTGGTAAAAATAGAGAGATAGAAATGGGGATAGCGAGAAAGTGAGGGTGGGAGGGATAGGAAGAAGTAGAGAGGGGAAGATAGAGAGAGGGATAGAAAGGGAGAGAAATAGGTAGAGAGAGGTTAGAGAGAGATGGAGATATAGAAGAATAAATATGAAGAGATAGATATAGAGATGTAAAGAGATATAGATGTAGAGGTCTAGAGAGAGAGGTGAAAAAAGAGAGAGATAGGATGATAAATGAAGAGAATGGTAGAGATAGTATATAAAGGGACACAGAGAGAGAGAGGGGGGGTGCTAGAGGCAAAAGTGAGAGAGAAGGAATGTGATAGAGATAAGTAATAGGAATAGAGATAGAGATGGGAGAGAGACACAGAAGGTGAAAAAATAAAGAAATAGAAATACAAGTAGAGATAGAGAAGGAGAAATAGGGAGTGTTTGTATATGAGTTTAAGAGAGATATAGAAGGATATACATAGGTGTACATAAATAGATAGAGAGAGGGAGGGACAAAAATATAGAAAAGGAGAGAGATAGTGAATTGAAAAAATAAAGAAATAGAAATTGAGAGGGATAGGGAGGGAGAAATAGGGAGCGTGTGTATATGAGTGAGAGAGAGAGATATGAGGAGATCTAGATAGGTATACAAAAATATATAGAGAGGAAGGGAGATAGATATAGAAAGGAGAGAGGATAAGTAGAGAGATATAGAAAGAGGGAGTGCTAGGGGGAGAGAGAAGGGAAAAAATAAGGAAATAGGGATAGGGAGGGATAAATAGGGAGTGTGTGTGTGTATGAGTGAGATATGGATATAGAGGGAGATATATAGGTATACATAAATAGATAGATAGTATAGAGACAGGGAGAGAGACAGAGAAGGAATATATATATATATATATATATATATATGAGAGAGAGAGAGAGAGAGAGAGAGAGAGAGAGAGAGAGAGAGAGAGAGAGAGAGAGAGAGAGAGAGAGAGAGAGAGAGAGAGAGAGAGAGAGAGAGAGAGAGAGTTGTGTTTCTTGTGTTTTGTTTTATATCTAATTTAAGGATTACAATGGCATTATGTATACTTATTGAGACTCCGAGACCTAAAAGGACTCAAAATAAATTGAACTATATTTTGAGCCTTTTTTTTGGAAAACACTCATTTTGATTGCTTTCTCTAACTTCAAAAAAATATGAGTTGAAGCATGACACTTAACTACTTTGGAAAATAAGAAGGAAAATCCTCATTTATAAGTTATTTCTAGTACAATCACATCTAAATCATGGCTAGTGGGATTAAACCCAAAGACTATGGGTTATTTTTAAAGAGGAAAATTTATTGACCATAATATTTATATCCCCTAAAATTGGATATAATTAGAATTATGCAAGCTTTTGAAGGAAAGACAAACTAACAAAATAATATATAAAAATTACACATTTATCTTGGATAATATGTTTCCAATCATTGAATGGAAGATGTAAATGCTGAAATAGACAACACAAATGCAAATGGTTTCTTAAAGAAAAGGTTCATGAGAGCTTTCCAAAAGTTTTGGAACCTTGAAGCAAGAATATAAACTAAGAAAATAGATTGGGAAATTAAAGAATACATCACAATATTTAAAATTGAAGTGTCCAAGAACAATGAACAATAAAAAACTTTCTAAAATATGAGTTGAAGTTTACAACTTTAAAATTGGGTGGGTGCAAGAAGTTGGGTCCCAATTCTACGGAAGTCTGTGAGCATAAAAGTTTGCTACTAGAAACAAGTGCCAATTTTTTAAGAAACAGGTACTCGTTTAGCTTCGGGTCCCCGATCCATAAAAATAAAATGGGTGCACGTTTTGAAAAACAGGTGCCCATTTAGGATCGAACCGCTGTAGAGAAACAGGTGCATGATTTTTAGAAACGGGCACACGTTTCTAAAAATGGACACATGTTTTAAAAATGTGTACCCATTTTAGAAACGTGTACCCATTTCTAAAAATGAGCACACGTTTTAGAAACGTGTATCTGTTTCTAAAAATGGGCACATGTTTCTTAAAATACTACAAATTTCAAAACGGGTGCCCGTTTTTTGAATTTTAAATAACGGGTGCCCATTTCATAAAAGATAGAGCAGACAACACACCTATGCCTCGGTTTTGGCTTCAGGTTAGGCTTGGTGGGACCAAGCCTATGCTTGGACCTCCAAAAAATGGCTAAGGCACTGGAATACCACATTTTTGCCTTGCCGTAATTTTTTGAAGGTCTTTCTGATCGTATTTTTTGATGAAATGAAAACCCATTAGAGTTCTCACTTTCTTGATTTAAAAAATGTAAACTTCATAGTGATGTTATTTTTTTACTATTTTTGTATTATTTATTAATCAAAAGTGGCACCTAAATGTAAAATAGTGAGGTTCAGTAAAACTTTAATAACTTTTTTGTTTTTAGGTTTTTTGAAAAATAAATTACATGACATCAATCTACATACAATTCTTTTGAAGATTTAAAAAATAAAAAATAAAAAATATGAAATTTTCATCAAATTATGGTGGTCGTACACCAGATGTTTTGAAAATGTACTTTATAGTCAATTAAAAATTAAAAAAAAAAAAATTCAATAAAAAAAAAAGAAAAAATATTCTCATCAATATTTGGTGTCTTAGGTATCTTTTCCAAGAAGGATTTACAAAAATTCATTTATTTACGTCAAAATATGGTGGTCGTACACATGTTGTTAGGAACCGGGAAGGACAACTGAGAGGGGGCGGGGGGGGGGGGGTGAATCAGTTGTCAACCAGTTTTATATAAATTACAACTCAAAACCAATTAATCAATTTTGAAACTTAGTACCGGTAAAACAAACTATAATGCTGGTAAAATAGATTAACTATTATAGCAGTACCGATATAACTTAATGCATGAAACAGAAAGAGAAACAAGATACACAACACATGATACAAAGATTTTGACGTGGAAACCCCGTAAGGGGAAAACCACGGTGGGAAATCTTACCCACAATTAGATGATACTATTGCAAATAGTAAGTGTATACAAATGGGGTTTGTAAATGCAGAAAGGCCAACCGCCTAGAGCTCACTGCTCAATCACAAAATAGGAGTCACACTGACTACAATTGGATGGTTAAATCCATAACAATGTACTACTTCAATATAGCATCTACAATGCTGGATTCAATACCGGTTTAAGCTCTGACCATGAGTGCCAAAACACCTTCATGACCTTCCTTCAACCTTCATATAATGTCTGCGTGATTCACACAAGGATTTGCTTATTTTCGCTCTTCAATATTCGCACACACTCATAATGATGATCTTCAATAAGATCTTACAATCATTTATACAAAACCCAAGTCCTTATGTTAAGGTTGGCTCACTAAAGATATTACAATTAAATCAATTACAAATAAGTCTTGATGCGATACAATATGTCGGCTCAATATATTTACACATTATCCAATCAATAAATCATTTCCAAAATGTGTCGTGCTGATCTAGAATAGATATCATGTACTGGTCCATAACCTAGACCTATCTGCCGGTAAAGGCAAATATGTGAACTCGATTAGACCAATAAGCAAAACACCAAATCCAAACATCCAATCCATGTCTTTGATAACCAAATGATCTCTAGATGATAACAAGTCATCATCACTACCGATGAACAATATAACCTACCAGTCAAGCATATACCGGTGACTGTGCATAAGCCAATATCCATACAATGTGCCAGTTCAACAATAAACCAATATAACCATAGTGCCAAATCAACAATGTAGACCTCCAAAAGGATAAGTATTGACATCAATGACAAAACCAATGCAACACATGATAAAGTCATCCATAATACCAACACACGTGCGGTATGGTCCTAAAACAAACATTTTGAAAAAGTGGTTTTTTAAACATGCCTACTAAAAAGAAATTTGTAGCATGTGGGTATTGAAATAAATTACATATTTGAAAATTAGACTCTGAGCACTACATTTTCTATTACTAAAGTTTTTTAGATTCAGTCTCTACGTCAAAAAAATTGATAAATAGGGAAAACACTTCCACTTTTTGCCCAAAAGTGGGACTCAACTTCTTGCAGCCACCCAATTATTAGGTGTACATTTTACATCCATCTGATAACATTTATAGTTCTTATGAGCTACAAATGCAAGAAATAGTCTGACTGCCTCAATTTTGGCTACCGGTGCAAAGGTTTCATTATAATCAATTCCTTCTTTTTGTGAATAACCTTTACAAACTAATCTTGCTTTGTTTCTGATTACTTCACCATCTTCATTAAGTTTATTTCTATATACCCATTTAGTTCCAATTACATTTTTGTCTTTAGGTCGGGGAACTAATGTCCAAGTATTATTCTTTTCAATATGTTCTAATTCATATTTCATTGCTTTTATTCAATGTTCATCTTGACATGCTTTAATAACAGATGCCGGTTCAACTTGAGAAATTAAACATACCTCTTCATTTTCCAATCTTCCTCTTATCATAACACCTTGATTCTTGTTTCCAATTATCTAATTCTCTGAATGATTCAATCTTACATACCTGGGTTTATTCTGATTTCCAATTACATGCTACTATTCTTCAGTCACAGTTGAGTTCTCTGATGATGCCGGTGTGACTGGATCTTCACTCTGTACCAGTGCAATCTGTGCCAGTTCATTTATAATCATTTCAACTGTCAGTTCTATAGATCTTGAATCTCCTCTAAAATGTTCATCTATCTTCACATTAGCACTCTCAATGATTTTTTGCAATATTTTATTGTAAGATCTATATGCCTTGCTTCTAGTTGAATAACCAAGAAGTATTCCTTCATCACTTCTAGGATAAAATTTGCCAATATATTCATCTCTCCTAATACAACATTTGCTTCCAAATATTCTGAAGTATTTAAGAGTAGGAGTATGACCAACCCATAGTTCATAAGGGGTCTTACCGGTTTCACTTTTGATGTGAACTCTGTTGAAAGTATAAACCATTGTATTCACTGCTTCTCTCCAGTACACATGAGGTAGATTTGCTTCCATCATCATGGTTCTTGTTGCATCCAAAATAGTTATGTTCTTTCTTTCCATAACTCCATTCTGCTAGGGTGTTCGGGGTGATGATAGTTGTCTTTTGATTCTATTCTCCTCACAGAATGAATTGAATTCCCTAGATGTAAATTCTTCTCCTTGATCTGATCTTAAACATTTGATTTTCTTGCCGGTTTCATTCTCTACCATTGCCTTGTATATCTTGAATATTCTAAAAGCTTTTGATTTCTCCCTGAGAAAAGTAACCCAACACATTCTAGAATAATCATCGATTATTAGCGTAAAGTATCTATCTCCCTGAAGACTTTTTGTTTTTCCTAGACCACATAAATCAGTATGAATTAAATCAAGAATATTATTGGATTTCTCAGAAATGCTCTTAAATTTTGTTCTAGTTTGCTTTCCCATTTGACATTCCTTACAAACCGGATTATGAGGTTTCACAATCTTAGGTAAATCCCTTATTGCCTTAGTTGAACTGATCTTTACAATGCAATTAAAATTTACATGACAGTCTTTTATGGCATAACCAACTTTCATCAATGTGTACAATCAAACATGTCTTATCACTGGTATTCAAGTGAAATATATTACCTTTAGTCTGATTACCGGTTGCAATCTCCAATCCAGTTATGTTCATGATTTTTCATTTTTCATTCTTGAATTGCAATTGAAATCCTTTTTCCACTAACCAACCAACACTCAAAATATTATGCTTCAAACCTTATACATAATAAACATTGTCAGTATTATGGCTACTATCTAAAGATATAATGCCTCTTCCTTTGATTAAACAAGCTTTGTCATCTCCAAATCTTACTAGACCTCCATGAATTTCCTGTAATGATAAGAATTTTCTTTTATCACCAATCATGCGAGCATCCACTATCTATAATCCATTCATCCTTTTCTTCAATTTTTGCTGCCAGTGCCCGCTCTACCGGTTTGACAATAGGTGCTAGTTGATTTTCTTTTATTGCAACAAAATCCCATCTACTATCTATTGGATCTTCATTTGAGTCATCTGTAACACCTTCATCTGCATAGTAACATGACTTATCTCTGTTTTTCCTAAATTTGTATCTCTGATATTCAGGATTAGGTTTATATTTTCTTTTTGCTTTCTCCCTTAGTCTTGCATGTCTATCAGGACACCTAGAAGCCATATGACCAACTTTATCGCAATTAAAACATTTGAAAGGTGCTTTACCTTCATACTTACTTCCAGATGGACCTTTAGGCATCTTCCTTGCAAATAGTGCTTCAAGTTCTTCATTTTCTCTCCTCATATCTTCAAGTTCTTTTGCATAAAGTGCTTTCCAATCAGGTTTGTCAGGTGATGATGATGTTTCTGATGATGATGCTTTGAAAGCTATATCAGTTTTGACTGTAGCAACATGACCAAACTCTTCAACCTCAAATGCAAAAAGTTTTCCAACCAAAGTATCTCTAGAAAATGATATATTAGGCATTGTTCTCAACTCATTAATAGCAGCCACTTTCATTTTGTAAGCCGGTGGCAAAGCTCTAAAAACTTAAGAAACAATTTCATCTTCACTTAAGTATCCATCACAATATTGTATTCCTAAAACAATTTCATTAACTCTTTCCATAAATGTAGAAATTCTTTCATCTTCTTCCATTTTTAGATTTTCATACCTGACCCAGTAACATTCCAATTTTGCAATTTTAATAGTGGTATCTCCTTCATTCAATGTTCTAGTTTATCCCAAATAGCTTTAGTAGTAGATTTGTCTGATAATCCCATGATTTGCTGATCTGATAATGCGCTCATAAGTACTTCTCTTGCTTTACAATCATTCTCCAAGTCTTTAGCCAATGTCGGTGGATGAGGTTGATTTGGAGTAGGACCAACATATCCATTCTTAGTAACATCCCATATATCTCTTCCAATGCACTT
The DNA here is from genome assembly GCF_030272615.1 of Cryptomeria japonica. NCBI lineage: Eukaryota > Viridiplantae > Streptophyta > Pinopsida > Cupressales > Cupressaceae > Cryptomeria > Cryptomeria japonica. The sequence continues at coordinate 422,036,527 of NC_081413.1, read as the reverse complement.
TAGATGTGTTTCCATTCTGATCTTCCATATACCATAGTTAGTTCCATCAAGTTTTAGACTGTCCTTCCTAAAAATATTTGCTGCCATAGGATCTCCTCAATCTATTAGGCTTTTGAAAAAATAGGACTCAACTTTGATACCAATTGTTAGGAACTAGGAAGGACAACTGAGGGCGGGGGGGGTGAATCATTTGTCAACCAGTTTTATATAAATTACAACTCAAAACCAATTAATCCAATTTGAAACTTAATGCTGGTAAAACAAACTATAATGCTGGTAAAATAGATTAACTGTTATAGCAGTAGCGATATAACTTAATACATGAAACAGAAAGAGAAACAACATCCACAACACATGACACAAAGATTTTGACATGGAAACCCTGTAAGGGGAAAAACCATGGTGGGAAACCTTATCCACAATCAGATGATACTACTGCAGATAGTAAGTGTATACAAATGGGGTCTGCAAATGCAGAAAGGCCAACCACCTAGAGCTCACTGCTCAATCACAAAATAGGAGTCACACTGACTACAATTGGATGGTTAAATCCAATAACAATGTACTGCTTCAATATAGCATCTGCAATGTTGGATATAATACCGGTTTAAGCTTTGACCATGAGTGCCAAAACACCTTCATAACCTTCCTTCAACCTTCAGATAATGTCTGCATGATTCACACAAGGATCTGCTTATTTTTGCTCTTCAATATTCGCACACACTCATAATGATGGTCTTCAATAAGATCTTACAATCATTTATACAAAAATTAAGTCCTTATGTTAAGGTCGGCTCACTAAAGAAATTGCAATTAAATAAATTACAAATAAGTCTTGTCAGCTCAATACATTTACACATTATCCAATCAATAAATCATTTCCAAAACATGCCGTGCTGATCTGGAATAGATATCATGTATCGGTCCATAACCTAGACCTATCTGCCCGTAAAGGCAAATATGTGAACTCGATTAGACCAATAAGCAAAACACCAAATCCAAACATCCAATCCATGTCATTTACATAACCAAATGATCTCTAGATGATAACAAGTCATCATCACTACTGGTGAACAATATAACCTGTCGGTAAAGCATATACCGGTGACTGTGCATAAGCCAATATCCATACAATGTGCTGGTTCAACAATAAACCAATATAACCATAGTGCCAAATAAACAATGTAGACCTCCAAAAGGATAAGTGTTGACATCAATGCAAAAACCAATGCAACACATGAGGAAGTCATCCATAATACCAACACATGTGTGGTATGGTCCTGAAATAGACATTTTGAAAAAGTGGTTTTTAAACATGCCTACTAAAAAGCAATTTCTAGCATGTGGGTATTGAAATAAATTACATATTTGAAAATTAGACTCTGAGCACTACATTTTCTATTACTAAAGTTTTTCAGATTCAATCTCTAAGTGCCTCAAATTTTGACATCAATCAACAAAAAATTTGAAAAATAGGGAAAACACTTCCACTTTTGGGGAATACCAACACATGTGTGGTATGGTCCTGAAACAAACATTTTGAAAAAGTGGTTTTTAAACATGCCTACTAAAAATAAATTTCTAGCATGTGGGTATTGAAATAAATTACATATTTGAAAATTAGACTCTGAGCACTACATTTTCTAGTACTAAAGTTTTTTCAAATTCAATCTCTAAGTGCCTCAAATTTTGACATCAATCAACAAAAAATTTGAAAAATAGGGAAAACACTTCCACTTTTTTCCCAAAAGTGGGACTCAACTTCTTGCAGCCACCCAATTATTAGGTGCAAGTGCATATATATGATCATAATATATTTGTTACTATCAATTAACTTCATAATTATCTCAATCAATTCATCTCATCAAATCATCAAATTCTCTACTATTGATCAATATCATATAAAATAATAGATTAGAAATAATGTAGCCTTAATATTTTTTTTTGTTTATTTTTTAAAGTGGAATAATGAACAAATATGATATCTTCGATGTGCTTTATCTATATTCCTCTAAAGATAGGTATGCTAGTTTTTAAAAAGATAAATAATAATAATTATGCATGAAGGTTGTAGATGCTCAGTTTGTTAAGGTAATGAACTCAAATAAAACAAGTGTTTTAAGAGATTTTCCTTTAGATCAAGAGGCGAATGTAAAACATGGCATTCTATTGAGTTGACATGTGCAAAATTTGGTAGGTGGATTTAATTGCATTCTAACATCCAAAACCAGATGAAGTGGAGATAATAGAAGAAATGAAAAATGTGGAGAATGGATAACTGCCACCTAACAGGTAATCTAACTACAAGCGCTTCCAGTTGAAAACAACGCATGTCAAAGATTTAGGCAGGGGTCCCATGAGGGGGGCTTAAGATTTATTTTTAAGGAAGAGGCGGTCCGATGAGTAAAAAAAATTTGTGCTACGGGATTATTTGGAATCTTTTCCAAAAAAATAGAAGCCCCTACTTTTTAGGTATGCAAATTTGAGCGGGTGAAAAGGGGCAGGGGTAGAAATTGCCCCACCAGCTTAGGGATGCTATCTGCCACTTGTCAAACATTTAAGTTTAATTTCTATTAAAAAATAGTTTTGGAGGGAAATGAATTATTTTTAATAATTTTTTTTTTTTGATTGGTAATTGGCCGAAGCCTGAATAGCTTTTTGACTGGAGCTATGAACTAGTGGGGACATAGTAGGGGAACCCATCCCCATTACATATCTTTGAATTATTATTATTATTATGTTTGATTAGATTGACCCCAAGACCTTCTCATCTTATGGAAGGCCAAGAGTCACAGCTTAGAGTTCCATTAGATTGACCCCAAGACCTTCCCCATCCCATGGAAGACCAAGAGTCACAACTTAGAATTTCACTTCAGATGTCCCTATTGGGAGTTGAACTTGGGTCTCCACAGTGAAAACCCAATGTTTTAGCCAGTTAAGCTCAACCCCTTGGACTATTTTTACTAATTTTTATTATGCACATGCAAAGATATTATATTCATGAGACCACCGACTTCCTTAAATTTTGGAGTTTAAATTTTTATGCTTAACTACACTACAAATTAATGGGACCACCACCTTTAAAATTTTCTTAAAAAATCTTAACAACTCTATTTTTTAGGAAGCCCCCTCCTGGGGACCCAACCTTAGGAAGTTCGACAACCATCGCAGAGGTAGAAATTTGAATTCCTCCCACCTTCTCCCCCACCTTCCCCCAAAGAGGATCTGTGTTGGGAGGATTTGGAAGGAGTGGCCAAAGAGGAAGAGACTTGTTAGATGACCTGTTAGGTGGCACTCAACACCAGCCTCTGACCCTTACAAAATTTATTTCATCAATATTTTTTAGCCAGGTAAGATTACCATTTCCTTCGTATCTTTTTACTTGATATTCAAAAAACTGTGGGTCTTTTTTTTTGCGTAGTTGCAAGGATGCTTTAGCTCCCTAGATGTAGTGACAACAGAAAGACCGTTTCCCCTATCTCGATGTTTACTTGGATTTCTATTGAATTTCTTGTTCTCTTCATCTTCCTTTTGCGTGATCTTAACAAATCTCTCTTGTTCCTCTCTATGTATACATTTTCAGCAATAACTCTCATAGATTTTGCCTAACTCTAGGCACTACAGAAATAATACAAAGCTAATAGTAAGAAGCATCATTTTTTTTCCTTCTAGGCCCATGTTCCTTTGCCTGTCAATCACTCCATATTTGAATGGCATATTAATCACATTATCCTTTAGTACACACTTGCTTTCCCCTTGTTGTGTTTGCCTCGACAAATTATCAGAGAATAGGAAAATTAAAACCAAAGTCATGAAGCCAAATTGTATTAACTCTTGTCACGAACCACAACATGTTTATTGTCTTCTGAGGTCAAATGGTATTAATTCATATCTGGTTAATTGGGCTCACAGAAGAAACTCTAAAACTGTCTCCCAAGAAATGTAGAATTAATTGATGATTATCTAAGTTTTCCATCGATTTGTAATGCAAATTATAATTTTGTAGAGTTCTTGCAGTCTTCCCGTATGCTGCGTTGTTTCTTCTTATGCTAATAACCATTAGAGACAAACTGGATTGTTAGCAAATAATTTTCATTTTTTACTTTTAACATAAAAACTTAGGTAGTTGAGAAATCACAACTTAAAGAGTAACAATACATTTTCTGAAGTTTTTCCTTAAAAAAAGAAAAAAAAATACAACAAATCTGATTAATCATTATTAGGAATCAGACTAATAATTTATCTAGCAATCAAACAAATAAAATCTCCTCTGATCCATTCATAATAACGACTTAAGATACCTTTTTGGGCATTGAATCAATGGTAATTTCTTTTCTTACCTTACGTACAGACTTGATTATAGTCCATCAAAACACCATCAACATAGCATCATATGGAGTGTTCGAAGAGCAACTAAGCTTATTTTTCTGATAAAAAATCATTCAAGCCCGGTTTTACTTTATTATCAAGCCTCCGTATACGGCTGGGCTTAACCAACACACTCTAACTAACCACGCTTAGGGGGTTGTGTGAGCCCTTCTTAACTCACAGTTTTTTGGCTCGAGTGATTTGTCAGTTTCCGTTCTGGCCAACCGTTTCTATTTTTGTCTCCCGCGTTCAATTAAAATCCCGCTTAATGCTTGGTGAATTCAAAATCAACATTAACGTTATTCTGCATCATTGGAATTTTTGTGTTGTTCCAGAGTATTTGACATGCAGATAGTTAATATGTTGTTTAAGCCAGTGTATGTGAGTTTTCAAATTGTTGTTTTAGACCATCAGGAGGATGATTCAAAGAGCCAGAATTTAAAGGTAACAAAATCTAAAGAAATATTAAGAATGAGTTGTTAATATTTACAACATTCCATTAATATTATTTCTTTCCTGGGACATTCATTTTTTATTAGCCGATAGGCTATATAGCATGGGGTTTTCACCCCAAACTTGTCTCATGCCTGAAACTGTTCCCATAAAACAACTTACCATCTCTCATTGGGTGTCTTTGTAATCAACTAAAATGATAGATGCATTGAATATGAGATTAAGATCAATTTTGGATTGCATTTGATTGTATTTTATCAAATCAGATTGCATTTGATTGTATTTGAATTCAATAAATTCTTTTTTATTTTGGATTGGATTTTGAAGCATTAAACTCTCCATCTATAGCTATATAAGGTTATTTTGAGTATCACATTTTGAGAAAAGAAAATCAATAGCGAATGAGTATCCTTGAATGCCAACTTCAAGCTAATTTTTCTAGCTGCCATGTTTTTTTATTGATATTTAATACAGTATGTGAATACATGTTGTCAGTTTAATCTGGTTTAAGTTTTAATGCATTTCTTGTCAATTGCATCGCCACCTCTGATGTCTTCATTTCTTAACATGTCTACAAATACCAACAACTCCAACAAAAAATTTGTAATGTTTAGTGGGTTTGCTTCAGATTTGGGTATCAATGCAGAGAATCAAGGTCAAGTTAGGTTTAAAAGTCCCATGTTTTTGCTGTGGCCATTTTGATCATCCAATATCAATTCATAGTGCATTATAACAATAATGGTACCTTAGATGGTGGTTCAAATAAAGGTAGGTGGATTAATTTTAAAGTCATCTATGTTTACATGTTGCAAAGTTTGTTTCCTGTACAATTTCATTATTTGGTTTCATTGAGGAAGAAGTAGATCAACGTTTATGAAAACACATATGGATGGATGATCCGTCTGCTGTAATTCTTATCTTTTTAACTTATCTCCAAGATGTTGAGATGATCCAAGCATTTTAGGTTGGTTGACTTCTCATGGTTTTGTGTATGCTCTATTGTTGAGCTACTAGTTATTTTTTGTTGGTTTTGCTCAAGCAATGTCTTTTCCATTGCCGAGGTCCTTTCTTGGGTTCTTACGGCTCAAATCTTGACACGTATACTTCTTTATCTCTTGCAATATCATTGGAGGGCATGAATGAAGATTGCAAATGTGTTTCTTCTACTGTTGTAATTCTAGAAGGGTAGCTATCACACTTACCCGAGGACACTATTTTCGTACTAAAACATTGCCTGATGTTTTACTTAGCCGAATTAAAATGTAAATTTTGTGCTTTGAGCTTTGGATATGTGAAATGAACAATGGAAAGTGTAGGTTTGTAAATGTTTTTGCTATTCTGTCATGTGGTAGATAGTTTTATGTTTAGGGAATATGTTTTCCATAAAATAAATTCAGAAGCAATAATATTTCCAAGGCACACAAACTTCTAATGAAATGTTGCATGATGTTGTCCTTGGTTCAATTAATTTGTAAATTTTGTAGTTTTAGTTATAGCTCCACAATGGAAATATGAAATTTGTATTGAGCCTGTAAATTTGTAAGGATTCTCACTATTTGTGAAGTTTTGGATCCAATTCTGTTTAAGGACTGATAATTTCATTTGTGGATCTTTACCATTTTACGAGCTTCATGGTCAACATGTATGTTTGTCGATAACTTTTATAAGGTATGTTTGGATGTAGTAGTTTTCACTTTTGAAAAAGTAATCTGAAAATCACTCTGCTAAATTTACAAGCTATTGGTTCTAACTTGTAGACTACCGTTAGTGCTTTAAAAAAGAACTCGAGAAAAAGAAAATTCAAAAAAAATCTTCATTTTTTGACACCTCGATACAATATTGTAGACAAATCAATTGTGATTTTTCTTTGCTAAATTATTGTTGTGTAGATTTATTTTTCTTGCTTGCAAAGTTTTTGCATTTGATTTTTGACATAATCTGTAACAACCATGTTTATTTGTGGTTCGGGTAAGACAAACTGAGAAGATAATCTCTATTTTTCCACTATCCTGATGCAATAGTGAGGGCCATTCCAATATGATTTTATTTGCCAAAGTCACACTGGCATTTTGTCTCTTGGAAGCAATAATCTTCATTTTCACTGCCCTGATGAATTAGTGCAGGTTGCCGGTTTGCTATGGTTTGCTCAGCCAAATTGCTTGTTGCGTGTTCTTTATTTTATTTTTTAACATATTATGAACTTTATTTTTGGATCTTATAAAATGCAATAGTGCATGCCATTTAGCTGTGATTTTTAATCTTTATCTTTGTTTTTGTTTCCAAAAATGATATGTTAGAAAGGATTTTCTTATACATTTTAGTTTTGGTTTTTTCTTATTAGCATTATTAAGTACCACGTGTGAGGTATACTTGTTTGGCTGTGCATTTTTAAAAGTAAATTCACAATTAAGAGGGTAATATCCCATGATTTATAATCTTTTGTTTTATGATTCCTTTGCTAAATTGTTGTGACGAGTTTTTTTAATTTCAATTTTGTTTTCTTATCTCACAATATTGAGATAAAATATAGTGAAAAACAAAAATAATATCAAGATTTATTTGCATTCTGCATTTTGTTCAAACAAGGATATAAATTTATTTTTCTTGGTCTTTCCTCTATTTTTTTTTTATGAGAAAATAGAAAAAAAAAAATCTACGTCGAATTGGTTTAATGTTCAAATTTTATCTTATTAAAATTTTATTTATTGAGAAATATTTCTTAAATTTTTATTTTAATTTATAAAAATGTAAAAAATAAAATAAAAATGTGTGTGTAAATTGCTAAGTTTAAATTTCCAAATACATGTCACGTATATCTTTTTCATACAAATGCATAATTCACTTCTTCCAATATTTTAGGTTTCACTTAGATTACAAGTGTATCAAGTAGATTTGATAATGATAATTATAACACTATGTACATGTTTGTCTAGATGTATACATATGCAACACTTAGTTCTTTCAATATTGCATGTTTTACTTGTATTGCTATTATGTACATTTGTTTTACTCCTTTCCTTTAATCATTATTAGTAATTTAGCAAAACATTTCTAAAATGCAAAACATGAATTTTTACAACTACAAAAAGTCAAGTTCCCCAACTAATAGGAGTTGAAAGGTTGTAAAGTTGAAAAAGAAATCAAGCTTATTATGCCCACCATAAAGAGGAAATAGTTTCTTGTAGGCATATTAAGAAATTAGGACAAATCCAAATTTCCCCCAACAAATAGAATACCAAAGACTACAAAATCGTAAAGTAAGGAAAAATTATTGTGCTCATCGTAAAGAGGAAACAAATGCACCAAAACATGTAACAAAATCAGAAAACCAAATGTGCCAAAATTAACATGCGCCAATACAATAGCAACCAAGATAAGTAATAGAATTAAACACCAATGCTAACTTCATGACAACATCAAAAGGATTTTGACAAAGAATAGATACACTATCCAAACAACAAACCTGCATTATATGTAAGGAATGTTAATGCTACTTGCAAAAGATGATTCAATGAGAAAGACAAATTTTTTTTTATCACGCAATAATATGGAATGAGGAGAACAACTTGGTGTGTTAAAAAGACTCATCCAGGTACAATAAATGCTCATTGCTAGAATGAACACTATACTACAAGTATCCCATATTCTTGGAGGTCGATATAAATATAGTGGGCATACAATAAGCTCCTTACAAGATATTAAGAGCATTGCATAGGCACTTCCATGTACAATAGAAGAATAACATGCGCTCATAGTTCAAAGACTACATACTGTAATACCCTAAAAATGGTCATCTAAACCATGTGCCTCTAATCTCGACAACATCACCAAGGTCCTAACCAAAGGCAATTAAATCAATCTTGAGCACATTATTAATGTTTAAATCATCAAATGCCACATGGCAAATCAATTACTCAATATTAATTAAATATTTATTTAATTAACTGAATCATTCCACGAAAATCATTTTTTAATCAATTATCCTATTTTAATTTATTAAATATCCTTGCATATTTAATTAATTAATAAATTTACCATTAATCATGTAAAAATGAATTAATCACAAAACAAGAGTTGAATCGAAAATAAAATAAAAGAATTTAATTGAGAGATAAATCAAACTTAAGATATTATTTCTTTTTCTAAATTTAGAACTTGAAATTGGAAAAGTAATTAATTGAATTATTGATTATTCTCTAAAATTGAAACTCAAAGCTTTTTAGAAAAAGAAGTTGAGTTGCATTGAAAAGACTCTTTTCTTGAATAAATCAAAGAATTATCTATTTTTATCAGAAATACATGGAATTAATTAAATCTTATTTTTAATGCAACTTGAACTTATAATTTGAATGCATTTCAATTAAACTATAATTGGAATCTATCTCAAGGTTAACTGAATTTGATTTCTCAATTATTTCAATTAATCCTAAATTGAGCTTTTTCATCATCTCTCTTGTAATTCTCTATAAATTCAGCCTTCAGTTCTCATTTCAATTTACCCCAGAGATATTTGAGAATAACCCCAGAGATTTTTGAGAAGACGCTTGGAGATTATTATTACGTTGATTTTTGCTCTAGACTCATTGAATATATTGTGCTTTTTTAGATTATTTGCATCCATATTGCTTGAATCCATTATTGCTTGAATTCGTTATTGCTTGAATTATTGCATCCATTTTAGCTTAATATCATTCTCATATAGATTAAATCCATCGTCTTGGTGTAGTCTAGTCACTGGTATTGCTTATAAAAATCTGAGAGCAATCTTATACTCACATCTTTTAGAAGGCAATTGGTCGATTTGTTATGCTTTTATTATTCATGATTATATCTATCCAACCATACATGTAATGACTTAATTGAAGTATTGTGTCTTGCAGATACAGATTCTTATTCCTCTTTTCACACACACATTTCTGGTGCCCATCATGGGGCAGAAGACTACATTTTTTGGCCTCCAAGACTGACTTTTTTTAATCTATTTTTATTTTTTTAGATTTTTGACTTTTCGGATTTTCGGCTGTACAGTCTTTGTGTCATCTTGTATGACATTTTCCACACGCTGAAATGACAAACTGAAGGTGTCGTATGAACATGAATCCTGTATCGTATGAGATGGAATCTTGTATCGTACGAGCTTAAACTCTATCGTACGATTCTGTGTTTTTTTGGTTAAAAAGACAAAAAAGCAAATTTCATTATTCTATTTTTCTATTCAAATTGATTATTCTGACGACTGACCCTGGTTGTTTATTTGTCTATCTTAAAATTTTTCACAGCCTAATCAGTTTTTGTAGAACGCTTGTCGAAGAATATGCTTGTCACACAAAGACAATATGACTACTGATTCGTTGTCTTTGCAGGTTGCTTGAGGAGAATCGACCAAACATTGTGTATTCTTTCAATTCATTTTTTAGGCACCTAACTTGCTATCTAGTTAAAGAACAAATTTGTATTTCGTGTTTTTAGAGGATTCTGAGAGGTAGGAGAGTATGCTCTTGTCTTTTTCTAGACAATCACAAATCCAGACCCTTGAGGTTTTTTCTTTGTTTGGGATTTGTACATCTTTAGCAGGCCTGCCCTCTCGAGGAGCTTAAAAACTCTTAAAGCCTTTACATCTCATGTGAGGGGAACGACCTAAGTGGGAATGACTAAATGCCAAGTACTCTAACCCACTATAAAATAAACATGATTTGATGAAAATCAAGTCAACGAAAGTTTTTGGGATTAGCTCTCCTATGTACCTTCGGGTATATTAAACCTTGGTTTTCAAGGCTGGGAGACCTCTTAATTGAGTTTATACCTCGACGTGCTGAACAGACCCCTTACTAGATCCAATTAAAAATTAGAAGCTACCCAGTTCACCTCCGAAAAGGGGATAATCTTTGTGCAAGAGAGAGTAACTCTCCCAAGATACTTGTCATTTCGTGCCCCCATTAGCGTTTGGAGTCGGATAATACGGCATTGAGAATCCATTTCGTGAGACTCAGTGACCATATTCTGATTAGCTATTGGGTGTGTACCTGAGTCTACAAGCAAAGGTTTTCTTCTCTCACCAAATTCCATAGGGCTTGCATGTTGTGATTGGAGTTACTATTCATACTACGTGTTTTCTGTGTTTTCATCCCTGAAACAAAAACTGAAATACCAAAAACTAGAGAAAACAGGAAACAAACTCAGTGATCAAAAACTCTGTCCGTGTCAGAACTAGTCCATCCTAAGTCAAAATTATTTCCAAAATTAGTCTATCCTGGTAAAAAATCAGTCTATCTCAGAATTGGTCATACTCAGTTGTCATACTCAGCTATCGAAAAAATCAGAATTTTAGTCTCTGCCCTGTAAGCAGTTGTACGAATCTGATCATTTATCGTCCTGTACCATATCCTGTGTTGTACAAGCCTGATAATTTGTCGTCTGAGCTCAATCCTCTATCGTATGAAACCCAGTAGTATGTCATCTGAAGCTAAATCTTGTGTCATACAATACATAACTGCACTAAATCTTTTATCGTTCTGGACATACCCATTTGTCGTATGGTACTAGGTAGCAACTCGTACGAAACAAAACTTTTGTCATCCTGGAACTATTAAATTGTCATTCGACTCAGTAAATCTTGTCGTACAAATCTTTGATTTTGTCAATACAAAGCAGTAAAACTTGCCTAAAATAGTCTACAATGAACATAATACTCGTTATCATCATCCTAAGCATAAATATATCAAAATAGTGTACCTCTATCATTTGCGTTGCACGATTTGGTCAATCATCTTTCAGCTAGTTCAATCAACTACTTATCAAACCTAAGTCACTTAGATAACGTCTTATACAGGATAGATCATTCCTGAAACAAGATCGAAATCTAAGTCACTACTCTAGAATCAACTTAGATAAACATCTTATACATGATAGATCTTTCCTGAAACCAGACTAAATCTTAGTTGTTTCTCTCAAACAATACATTAACCGAACAACTAGCTCTGAAATTGATCTTGACCTCTGCATCACAAATAGCTTTAGGTCACACTAATCTATAAAAATGCCTACTCAAACTAGGATTTCTTGTAAGAAAGAAGCCAAAGGCAAAGGACAACCCTTCACATATCAAGATAACCCATACTACATGAAGGACCCGCTCACTAACAAACCTTCGTCATCACGAGTACCAATTTTTGATGAACCTGAATCTCCCACTATACATGAGACATAATATAATGACAAAGATAACCTTAATGTTCACGAAATTGATAATGATTCCTCATCAAGTGAAGCTGAGGAAGACAATGAACCTCCAGAAAAAGAAATTCATGACTGTCAAAAGGACAAAGACTTTAGAAAAATGATGAAAGCTATCTTGGCTAGAGAGAAGGAAGACCATTTCTTAGAACTAGCAAAATGAGGTGCCAAACTTCCTACTGGATATGATGTTCAGACACTCATTACTAAAAGGAAGAATCACCTATATTCATGGTACACAAACAATTACTAGCCTTACAAACTGAAATCACAGAATTGAAGAACAAGGATAAGTCCCCAAAACAATATTCTCTGGAGACAATATGCCCTTTTCAGTTTGACAAGAATCTATACATGCCTCCATTTCCTTCACGAGTTGAGATCCCAAAATTTGGAAAATATGATGGTACCTCAGATCCTCAAGATCATGTTAGGGAATTTTGTGCTGCTTGTATGAAGTTCATGCATGATCAAACGTATCTCATGCGACTTTTCCCAAGGATTTGGGAGGACAAGCCATGGAATGGTTCTCAAGTCTACCTAAAGGAATAAAAATGTTTGAAGAACTAATCCAACTATTCTTACAACAATACTCATACAAAATTTGACATCTTGTGACTATGATTGAGCTTTGCAATACTAAACAAAAAATAGGGGAGCCTTTGCTTACTTTCCTCCAATGTTGGAGAAAGATGTTCTCCAGGTATTCACAACCTATCCCAGATTATGAGAAAATGGATATATTTGTCAACAACTTGATCCTAGAATTGAAATATAGCATTTAAATGCAAGTACACCCATCATTTAACAAAATGGTAGATAATGCCATTTGAATGGAAGATGTGCTCATAAAGAAGGGGGATATCTCACCTTGGAAAGAAACACAACCAAGATCTAGCTCTAAAGAGAAGAACAAGTATTGGAAATTTGGCAAAGACAACAACAAGAATGTTGTTAATGACAGAGTAGTAGACACTGTTAAAACCAACTCAAAGCCCATGATATTCAAATTGGCTAGTGGCACACAAGCACTCAAAGCGGCTAAAGCTGCAACAGAAAATCCTTCGAAGGAAAAAAAAGAGTGGTTCAAAGAGAAACCTTGGCTGTCCAAACCTAAGCGTGATTTTACTCCTCTCGAAGAATCATATGAATCTGATTTCAAAACTCTATTGGAAAACAACTTGATAACGCTACCAGATAACTCCAGACCATATGATCTAGAATTCAAACCAAAATGGTGGAGAGAAAATGAATACCATGACTTCCATCGAAATAAAGGTCATAACATAAACAATTGCATGAAGGTCAAACATGAGATTCAAGATCTCATAGATGCTGGTAAAATCATTGTCAGAAATCACCCAACCGATGCTGATCACAAAGCATTTAGAGACCCTTTGCCTGTTTACAAACAAGGTGATTCATCAAAAACCAAAGGAGGTGCCAAAGTAAATTATACTTATACCAGTAATGACAATGTCATTAACATGGTTGAGCCTACCCAATCTGAATATTGCAATGTGATTATAGTCCAAGATCAACCAAATGAATCACGATATGCAAGAGCTCTGACCCGTTCTCAAAGGAAAGTCACTCTCCAAGGAGCTAGTTCTTCCAACCCAGCTCAAGCAACATCAAACCTACCAGCTCCGTCAAACAAACAAAAATAATCAACCTTGGATAAATTTAGAAGGTTAACTTCAACACCGTCCTCTGGATATAGCATTGTTGAATAATTGAAAAGGACAAATGCTCAAATCTAAATATTTGAATTGCTAAAAATCTCTGCTGCTCACAAAGAGATCCTAGACAAAGCATTTCTCACCACTAACGTTCCAAAGGATTTAGACATTGATCAGTTTCAGTTTATGGTGGGTTATCTAACCTCACCTTACTATCTGACCTTCTCTAAAGAAGATGATAACTTGCTAAATCATCCACATAACCAACCATTGCATATTGAAGCCATGATTTATAAACACAGAGTAAAACATGTTTTGATAGATGGCGGTGCGGGGTTGAATATCTATACTTACAATCTGCTTACACAACTAGGATTCTCTGAAAATGTCATTGATCCCACCAAGAAAATAACAATTAAAGCCTATGATGAACAAGAAAGGACCTCTAAAGGTCTGGTATCATTGCCAATCAGGGTGGGACCTGTAGAAAGAGATGTACTTTTTCAGGTACTTGATCTTCCTTTGTCAAACAATATCTTACTGGGTAGGCCATGGAATCATGAGATGAAGGTAGTTCCATCAACATACCATCAATGCTTAAAATTTCCTTATAATGGAACATAAGTCAGTATTCCTGCTGATACAAATGTCACCTGTAATGCATTAACAAAAGGTGCAGATACTTTTGTGCCTCATAATAGGGCATCCTCTACAAATGAAAATCCAGAAGCATTAATGAAAGACTTAGAAAAGAGATTGAAGATCACAAATACCGGCATGGATGGCTACAAGATAGAACTGGTACTTTCATTAGTCTCTCTCCCTCCATCACCAAAACAGTTGGGCAAACCATCAGAGGCTATGAGAACATAGAATTAAACTCTGAATACCATATATGATACAATCTTCTACTTCCTTGGCAGATGAAATAAAAGAGGATGCAGTTCTTAAATGGCTTTTTAAGGAAGATAGTCAAAATGAGGAAGTATGACACTGTGAGATTTCTCCAACCCAATATGGTCCTGGTTACAAAATGATTCAACACATGGGATATTTAGGTACTGGTCCTCTGGGAAAACAACAGGAAGGTATTATTGAACCAATTCAGCTACAAACAAAATCCACAAATGATAAAGCTGGACTAGGATACACTCCAAGAAAAACATCAGATCAAAAACATGCTTCTAAGACTAAGTGGAAGAAAAAGACATTGCCTTTAACATTTCAGGAGGTAAACACTCAACAAAAACTTCAAGATACCTATGAAACAGAACAAAGGGAACTAGAAATCAAGAGAGAAGAAACAATCAGTGCTCAGGTTTTGATGGTATCAACTACAATACTACAAGAAGTAGAGGTCCTAGATGATATGAAAAAGGAAGTAGAAAGAATCAGGGAATCGTTCACACTGCTAAAAATTCCAGTCACATACATTGGTAAACAACAGGTAGAAGATTCAGAGACTGACTCAAATGAGTATGAATCGGGTCCAGATCACCTCTCAGACACATCCACTATAGAAACTCTAGAAGAGTCTACTACAATCACAGATGATACCTAAGAGCTGATGCGTATAAAACTAGAAAAAGAAATACAGGAAATCAGATGAAAGAGACAAGTAAACTATGAACAAGGACTAAAGGAAGGAAGAATACCAGAAATATTTTCATCTATGTACCCCTCTAATAAAACAAAACAAATCAGGTATAGCACTACACAAGAAGAGTTGGAAGCTATAGAACAAGAACCAGTCATTGGTCCAAAAGAAGCTGAATGGAGTAGACGACAACAAATCACAGAAAAAGTAAGATCATGTCAATAGGTATGTCAGATACAAATGACAAATGAGCCAGAGCTTGAAGGAACTTGCAACATTAAAGATGTTGGTGTTGATACCATACATATGCTCACTAAATCACTTGAAGAAGACTCAAAAACTTCATCCGATGACTTTGATGACTCTGACAACAATCCTATTCAGGACAATATCTACTCAACATCAAATTTTGAATCATCTAATGCAAATGATGAAAATCTGTCTACTGATCTTATCGCTGTCGAACCACGATATGAAGTCCAGTATGGCATAGAGAATGATGCTACAAGTATTTCTATTGGATTAGATCAACTAAATATTAATGTGAACCTTAATAATCACGATCTGACTCTTCCTGGTCTCGAGACACTTACCCAAGGTATCCTTCTATAACTTGACTTTTCGATCCACAGTTGTGATGACAATATCGTGAATGCTCTCGAACCTGTCCAAAATTTATACTTAGAACATCTAGAACTGATTGATTGCACATTACAAAACCAACCAATGAATATGCCTACTTTTACCAATGACTATACATTAGCCTATTATCTCAATGCACTTGAGCCTCTGGACTCTTCCACCAGTGAACAAAGTGAAAAGATGACTGAAGCGGATATCAAGTATCTTAGTCACAAAAACAAGAAAAATAAAAATAAAAGATCTGATGGCGAAAACCACATTGTGGCGGTGTCAGAATCTAAAAAAGAGAAAATAAAGGACGTACCTAAGGGTGAAAACCTTTTTGAGGTGCCTGAAGGTGAGATACTTGATATACTGCCAAGTCATTTCTAGGAAAGGTCTTCTATATTGATCGATCCAACTCAGCCAGTGAATATTGGGAGTCAAGAGACACCACACATCATTCATGTAGCTCAATCACTATCAGCAGAAGAATTGAAGGATTTCACTCATCTATTCTTAGAAAAGAAAATAAAATTTGCATGGACGTACTCTGATATGCTAGGCTTGGATCCCGATCTCATCATGCACCATCTTTCTATCACACCAGGAGTTAAACCAGTCAAGCAAAAACTCCATAAGATGCACCCACATGTGGCACTGCTGGTCAAGGCCGAACTAGAAAAGTTGCTAAAAGCTGGATTCATTAGAGCTATAGATTATACCGAATGGATTTCAAACATAGTAGCAGTGTCAAAGGCAGACAAATCTATCAGAGTTTGCATAGAATCTAGAGATCTCAACAAAGCTTGTCTGAAGGATGACTTTCCATTACCAAACATTGATATGATAGTCGACATGACTGCTGGGTATGAGATGTACTCACTAATGGATGGATTCTCTGGCTATAATAAAATCAAAATAGCTCTTGAAGATCAAGAAAATATAGCTTTCACCTATGCATGGGGAACCTTTTGTTGGAATATCATGCCATTTGGGCTAAAGAACGCAGGAGCAACTTATCAAAGAGCAGTCACTACTATTTTTCATGACATGATGCACAAGAATATGGAAGATTATGTTGATGATACTTTAGTGAAGACTATGAAGAGGTCAACACATATTCAAGAGCTAGGTCCTATACTAGACAAAATGGAAAAATTCAAACTCCGGCTAAATCCAAAAAAGTGTGCATTCAGAGTGACATCTGGAAAACTACTTGGCTACACCATTTCAAAGAAGGGAATTGAGGTTGATCCTGAGAAGGTCCAAGCCATATTGAAAATTCTGCTTTTGAAGAACATTAGTCAAATGAGAAGTCTACAGGGATGTCTCCAATCCATTAGACGATTCATTTCTCAGCTAGCAGACAAGACTCAACCTTTCACAAAAGTATTGAGGAAAGGAGTAATATACAATTGGGATCAAGAATGTGAACAACATCTTTGACAAATCAAAGAGTACCTGCCCAATCCACCAATATTGATGCCACCAATTCAGGGTAAACCATTGATCTTATACATATCAACAACTGATTCATCACTGGGGGCACTTCTAGCACAATAGGATGAAAATAAAAAGGAACGAGCTATCTATTACATCAACGGAACATTGGTGTCTTATGAAATGAACTACACTATAATAGAAAAAGCATGCTTGGCATTAGTCTTTGCATCACAAAAACTGAGACACTACATGTTAGCACATTCAGTCAAGTTGGTGGCTAAAATTGATCTGCTCAAATATCTTGTTAGCAAAGAAACACTCACCGGAAGATTGACAAAATGGGTCATGATCCTTACAGAGTTTGAAATTGAATATGTGGAAAGTAAGGCCATAAAAGGATAGGTAATTGCTGATCAACTTGCTAAAGCTCCACTTGGAGACTCTCAACCACTACACATAGAGTTTCCAGATGAATCAATAATGCACCTTACTCAACAACCCCGGAAGGTGTTCTTCGATGGGTCTTTTACTCAAAATGGTTCCGGTGCTGGAATATTATTTATTACTCCTCAGAAGTACTCAATCCCAAAGTCTTATAAGATTATGTTCCCTTGCACAAACAACATTGTAGAATATGAAGCTTTGGTAAATGGGATAAAACTATCTATTGGATGGAAGGTTGCATAATTACACATCTATGGAGATTCTTAGCTGATCATAAGTCAAATCAATGTTACATATCAGACTCAAGATGAGAAACTGACTCCTTATAAGAGAATGGTTGATGATCTTAAGAAGTATTTTTCTTTTGTATCATTCCAACAGATTCCCAAATCAACAAATAGAGCCCTACTATTCTAAGGGGGCTTGACTGGAGGGGCTCGATAGTTGCCCACCCCGGCAATATTTGATAGGGTTGGCTCAACAACGGCATCTACCTCTGCAGGCCTAATTAATTAACCTGCTAAAATCGAGTCGAGCAGTTCATTAATGCGTTCACCTGCTATAAGAAGCTAGAATAAGCGGTTAATGGCATCAGTACCATAGAAGATGCTATGGCCACCTTAGCATCTATACCTGAGTTACAAGAGTCCAATTTTTGCTTTGAATTCCTAGTGGAAGAGTTACATTACCTTGCCTATGATTCTCCTGAGACCCAAATAGTCTGTTCTATTATTGGACATGACTCATCCTGATATAGCCACATCTACTCTTATCTATGAGACCAAATTATCCTTGAAAATATTACTCGTAATGAGAAAAGAAACCTAACCCGAAATGCTTCGCGGTATGTTATCATTGCTAACGATATATTTAGATGAGGTTTGGATGGTACATTTCTTAGATGTCTAGAAACTGAAGAATCTAAGTGTGCATTATCGGAAGTCCATGAAGGTATTTGTGGATCTCATTCGAATGGTCTTACTTTAGCTCAGAAACTACTACGGGCTGGCTATTACTGGCCAGACATGGAGAAAGATGCTATTAAATTTGCTAAGATTTGTGAGAAGTGTCAGCTACATGGAAATCTCATACATGCTCCGGCAAGGGATCTCATACCATTCATTACACATTGGCCTTTTCAACAATGGGCCTTTGATCTCATTGGTTAGATATATCCTGCTTCATCTAGTGGACATAAATTTATCATAACTGCCATTGAGTATTTCACTAAATGGGTAGAAGAGGTTCCGCTCATCAAAGCAACCGGTAAACAAGTAGCTCTCTTTATCCTAAACTATATCATCTGCAGGTATGGGATACCTTTGTCCATCATGACTGATAATGGAGGACAGTTCAAGAATAAAGACTTGGATGAGCTTTATGAGAAATTCAAAATTAAACAACAATGGTCATCGGTATATTACCCTCAAGGTAATGGACAAGCTGGGGCATCTAACAAAAACCTACTGACTATCTTGCACAAAATAGTGAACAAATTTGTGAAGGATTGACATCTGCAGCTCAATCCTACATTATGGGCTTACAAAACAAGTATCATAACACCTATTGGGGCTATACCTTTCTCTTTGGTGTATGGGTCCGAAGCAGTATTACCTATTGAAGTGGAAATACCATCTCTAATAGTTTCTTTGCAAGGTCTTGTTACTGATGAAGATCATAGAATATCTCGATTGCAAGAACTCGAATTACTGGATGAGCATTGGCAAGTGGCGTTTGATCATCTCAGAGAATATCTAGAGGATATAACAAGAAAGTTAGACAAAGAGAATTTTAGGTTGGTGACCTAGTTTTGAGAGAAAATCCTAAAAATCAACATTTTCAAGACAACAAAGGGAAGTTTGAACCCAACTGGCTGGGTCCTTACATTGTTACTGCAGTCTTTGGCTCTAGTGCCTATCAACTCTCAAACTCGGAAGGAGAACAACTCCATGAACTGATTAACACCATCCACTTAAAGAAATTCTTCACTTAGCATTCTCTACTCCAACAACCTGTACAACTGAAAAAGTCCTGAAAAAAAATAAAAAAATCATAAAAAGTCCTGAAAAGAAAAAAAAAAAAAGGAAAAAAAATAGAAAAAGAAAAAAAAAAAAATAAAGAGAGAAAATGCCCTAGTGAAAACCTAGTAAATAGGGATCTTGGTAAAAAAAATAAAAAAATGAATCTCCACCAAGCAGGTAAAAACCTGGCAAACAGGTGCCTCTTGTACTCAAGTGCTCCATCTATCAACACAATGTTGGCATTTCTGCTTTCCTGCATCTTTGCTTTCGCTTGTACATATATTTCAGTCACTTTTGTGACATCCTAGTTTAATGGAACCCTCATGGCTTGAAACTGATCAACGTCCTAGTCTTAGGGTAATTGACAGAGCAAATTACATGTCCAAAGCAGTATCAACCAAGTCATCTTTCCATCAGTGGAACCTGGTCGTCCACTCCGAGTTAGTCACCTTTCTCCTGACTACTAAAGAGTTTTATCACTGAGTTAACAAGCAAAACAACATAATGGAAAACAATCACTAAACAGTTCAAGCTATGCATGAAAATTTTCTTTGTGTGCTGTCTTTTATATTGGTTTTCGATTATTATCTCTCTGAGTAACTCGAGGAAGTCTATCATGACTAAGAGGAGCAAGGATTGGGGGCATAATATTTTATTTATTTTTTGCTTGTAGGAATGATCCCATTGATCTGAAAACATCTAATTAGTTGGGTGTCTGTGATAGGAGCCTTCACATCAAGGTGAAATCGCCACACATACCTCGACTCTACTTATTTGAATGCTATAGGGAGGTCCACATCATTTCTTTGTTTGTTTTGAGGGAATTTCTTAATGATGCAATTCAAGTCCCTGTGAAATTTGTCCAAGGATATGAACGAAAAAAGGATCATTGCGGACAAGATAAAAAAAATTGCACATTGAAAAGAAAGGAACTCTAAGATGCCTGTTATGTTCGTTATGCTCGGTGATGAATCTTAAGCATTTTAAATCCAGTGACTAGGTTTAGGTTGCATTGCATTTTGCATATCATTTTGCATTTCATTCTGTATTTTGTGAATTTAGAGTGATTTCAGTGTGATAATAATGATCTCTTTATTTTATGAGAGTTGGAAGCATCATCATTTCTTAGATAAGTGGTCTATTTTTCATCATTTCTTCGATCGAGTACTTGTGCTTTGAGATGTTAGCTACATACATAAACATCTTATATAGATTCATACATTTCATTATAACTTATTTGCATTCATCTTATTGCATAGAAAAATATTTTTTTTTTGCATTACTCATTACTCATTCTCATTCATCTATTTGCATATGAAAGAAACAAAAATAGACATCCATAATCAATTTGCATTACATACATCCATACTAAAAGAAATGCATACATGTAGAATAAAAAATATAAAAAGCATCTCATAAGCGAATCAACACAAGAATAATGGAAAAAAATCGGATCTCATTTATATCATATAAAGTCTTAGAGTACAAAATGATGTCAAATGACATATACAAACTCCCATCGGAGCAAGAATCGTATAGGCTACAAAAGATGAGTGTGTCTACAAAAAATCTTAGAGCTACAAAAAGAATATCTAGCTCTTGGCCTCTTCCTCATCGTTAGGTGGAGGAGGAGGAGCCTGCTGATTGGGATCTTGATGAGGTGCCCGATCTCCCTCTAACCATGCCATGTATTGCGAGTAGGGGACAACTTGCTGTGCAACTAGAACTGCTACGCTATAAGCTGCAACATAGTATGCTTCCCTACTCATCTGGTGAAGAACCTCATGCTTCAATGAGTCTCGCTCTGCCCTCATAGCTGTGACCTGCCGGTCTCTCTTAGCTCTCAGCTCTACTACCTGATGGTCTCTCTCAGCTCTCACCTCTGCTAGCTGTCGGTCTCACTCTGCCAGCTGAGTCTGAGCCGCTATCAATTATGACTACATCTTCGCTAGACGTGCTCTCATCGACCATCCTGTGTCAATCCCCTGCTCTCTCGTAGGCTCTCCACCTCCATCTCCACCTTGCTCCTCCCTCCACTGCCAGACCTACCTCGGTGCTACTCTCCTCACCTCCACCCAATCTCACACCTATCCTCCCAAGGGATCCTTCCTCACCCCTCTGCTATCCAACCCCAGCTGGAACCCTACTGCTACTAGCACTAGGATCACCACCTGCCTGCCTCAGAGCATCGACTCTATGTCACTGTCCCTATCTCTATCCTTGTCCCTGTGCGGGGGCATCATCCTCAATCTCCTCAATGTGAGGAGCCTGCTCAGTTGGATCTGTGAATCTGGGGAATGGATGTTGCTGGAACCAATCCCTATACTGGGGAAATACCCCCACATCCGCAACATCATCCATATAATCCCATCTTAGACGCTATAAACCAGTCATCTACTACATACTCAAGGCATAGGATAACCTCGGTGACCATCCTCACCTTTCCTCATCAGCATATCTTGCATATGCTGTGTACTGTGAGATCCTCTGAGGCCTACCATACTGCCTCATCACTCGAGATACTAGAAATCGCTCCACCACAGTTTGCGATTTGCCAATAAGTGGGCGTGTAACAAAAAGATCCTTGCGTACCTACCACCAGTCATCCCATGGCTCTAAGCCCCTATAAGTGATGACTCAATGATGAGTGAATAGTACCAAATCAATACTGAGAGGAGGGGGGTGAATCAGTATAGGCAAAAATACAGTCCAAAACTGATTTGACAGTAAACACTTCAAAAGACTAGTAGACAGTGATACTGGTTTGAAACAGAGTGCAACCGGTAAAGCTAAGAATATCTAAGACAAGCATTAACCAGTTACTCACTTAGCTTTTCCCTCAACTCGAGACTACACTACCATTTCACCCTTATGCATAAACATGTGATCTATCATCAGATCATAATAACAGCTAGTTCAACATGTTTTATTGACAGGCATAAAACACAGAACCATCATATGCTTGAGAAACAATAGCAAAGCATCACAAGATAAAAGCATCACACATGACACACATATTTTTTCATGTGGAAACCCAATTGGAAAAAACCACGGTGGGGATGAATACCCACAAGCTATTTTTGAACTCTTTGGAAGTTCGCTCTGTCAGGAGCCTTGTCCGGTTAGAGACATTACAATAGGTTCTGCTAGGAACCGATCTTGTTAGAGATCACTCGGTTAAGGGATGGCTACAATACTCGATTAAGGGTTAAACCCTGTTAAAGGTTACCTTGTTATAGGATTTCAAGAACTCAATAGCTAAAGGACTTAGAACTCAGTAGCTTAGAGTTACCCTGTTAAAGGATTTATAGCAAGCCGGTTAAGGGATTTTCCAACTGTTGAGGTGGTTAGAAATCAATAGGTATTACAATGATCTGGTAACAACACTCAATGCCAATACAGATCCACTTAAGCTCCTCTTTACCTTCTGCACTTACACTCTGTAGGTATCACTTCTCTCCTTTTGGTCTGGCAAGAATCACGTATCCCTTCTCTTGGATACTCACACACAACTTTTGCCAACAACCCTAGAAAGAGTCACAACATCGACCTTATAGGAAAAATAGTTAGGTCGATAGCATAAACCCTAAACCCTAAACCTAATAGGTTAAGGAATTCAAATGGTTCAATCATGACCATTGAGCATACTGCATTAATCTCCATCGTTCATTTTCCATCGATTTCATGGCGGCTGATAACCCATCACACGTTATCACCATTTTACAGTCTTCGCACATTCCCGAGGTAGATAGGCAAGATCTTCTTCATGCACACAAGGCTTACATGGCAACATGATCTATTCTTTGTTATCATGCTAACTCATTGTACAAAGTCACCGGTTGAGCCACACAGGCTTGAAGCACTTCAATCAGAAACCCTAAAGTTGAGACTACCAACTAGTAGTCATACAACACTTCCATGTGTTGGTTCACCTTTGAACAAGCACACCACTTCATTTTGGCACACATGCCAGTTCATAGTGTTATACCGGTTCTCACATATGCCGGTTCACACCTCTGCAACATATTGATGCTTACATTGAACAAGCACACTGCTTCACTTTGGCACACATGCTGGTTCACAATATTATACCGGTTCTCACATATGCCAGTTCACACCTCTGCAACATATTGAGATCAATGACAACATATAATGTCATTATGTCCTCATACCAGTTCACATAATGCCAACAATAAGGTCTCCATGCCACGACTACCAGGTCATCCAGCTGTCGTCGCCAAAAATTGGTCTTGCCTAGATGGGGCTGCGTAACATAACCTGCATACCTATATACAATCAACTACACAGGCTCTCTACTATCATCTACAATTGGCCAACAAACTGGGAGGTGCTCCCAAGCCCATACCTGTAAAATCAAAACTCCAACGGCCATTCTCTTTCCCTCCCTATACACAACCTCATGCATCTCGTGATACATGTGGGATAATATGCAAGAACCCCAGCCAAGCCTCCAAGGGGTCTCCATCAATCTCTCTAGCATCCTACCCCAAACACATTGGAATCCCTGTTGTCCTCTATCTGGCATCAGAAAACAACCGATAAAACCTCCTAGAACACAAGCCAGAGGAAACTCCTCACTGTACCTATTCATCATAACGTCCCAACTGATGGAATGTGTCAATATATCAGGATCCCTGAAGACATGTCTGACCGCCTATAATCCAAGTAGCAGCACTGCATAGTAATCTACCTTATCCCCATCAAAAGGGATACTGAGGATCCTATATACATCCTTGAGAGTGATAGTCATCTCTCCCACTGGAAAATGGAAGGTATTATGCTCTGAGTGAAATCGCTCAACCAATGCTGTGAGCATTCCATGATTCACACGGATGTCTGGTAAACCAAGAAGGTGTGTCAAACCACACAAATCAATATGTGCCTGATCAACCTATGAAAGCTACCAAAATAAAGTCATGGTGGGTGGATAAACACATCTGAAGAGTACATGAGGCAATTGAATCTGCAAAACAAAATCAAACAACAATGAAGCATCAGAAAATATTCCAAATAAGCCTACAAGAGAAGTAAAACATCACGCAAATCCAACTATGTCAATTGCAAAATTAAAATTTTTAAGTTTAGACCTTAAAAAATGCTCACTATTTTCCAAACGACAAAAAACAGAAGGGCAGCAACTCATACGAGTCAGGATTGGGCCCCGTACGACAAAAGATCCCATACGACAAAAGATAAGACCCTGGATGACAAAATGGTCTTTTATGAATGTTGTCATACGATAGAAGGGTGGGGTTAGAACGAAAAAACTAATGGGCTCAAATGAAAAAACAAACTTCAACAGTTTGTCGTACGAGACAGGATCCTATCTCGCACGACAAAACGATAAATCCGACTTCCAACATGTCAAAAAATTGAAAAATGAACAAAAAAATTCAAAATTGAGAACATAAAGAGACTTAAGATTGATCACTTACCGTCGGCTCATAGTGTCAAGGTTGATTATGTCATCTTTGGTGCTCGAATTGATGCTCACGAGTAGGGACGACCATTTTCTTCGCAGAAGGCTTTTTGGATTTTCAAACTTGGAGGGTTAAAATGAATTGAAAATGACACTTTTACCCCTTATATTGCCAAAACCCTAATTTTTCAACTTGCTCCGATGGACATGAAAATTGTACCCTTAGCTAATTCGCCTGTTTTGATTCCATTTTCGGAATTGAAATCGAAATTCGAGTTCATTTTTCTAGTCAATTTCACAAATTTGGACCACTTAGCGCTTTTCATCAAAAGCTCATTCTTTCTTCTAATTACACTCATTTTTTCATGAATCAACGCTGAATCTCAATTAATTCTACAAATCAACTTTGCGCTCAAATTCAAAATCAATCAACACCAAATTTTCAAATATTCTTCTGAATCATTTGTACTCAAATCATTATCATTGCTAAAAATTGCCTATAATGTACCCTCGTTATCTTTCGATTTCGCTCCCGAGGGGGCATACTTGTGACCTCATGACCTTACATTTTCAAAGTCAAGAAATTTTTCAAATCATCATCAAAAGTGGAGCAAAAATCTTTTCAAATCAAGAAAATCAAAATCTTATTGCTAAGGGGTATCTCACCTTTATCACTTCATATCAAGTTGATATCTCTCGATCATCTGAATTGAATCAATCGCTAGGGGCATATCAGTTTCATCGCTTCATATCAAGCTGATATTTGCCTTCATCTGAATCAGTCTCTTAACATTAATCAGTTTCATCGCTTTACATCAAGTTGATTATTCATTTAAACTCAATCAAAAGTTTAAAGAGTATCTTCGATCACACGCTCAATCTAAGAAGGTGTTCAGTTTCATCACATCGAATCAAGTTGGATAGTTTATTCTTCGCTCATCGTATCTTGATCAATCAAGTTCAATATTGATTTTGATCTTCGCTCGCTGTGTCTAGTTCAATCAAGTTCTAGATCAGTAAGATCCGCTTCTTGATCAATAAAGTTCAAGTTCAGTATCTTTGTTCTCTATCGTTCCTAAGTTCAATCAAGTTCGGGATCGGTATCACTTTAATCAGACTACGTTCAGCTTCATCACTTCAAATCAAGCTAAACACCTTGCTCTTTATCCGGTTCATGATGAATCAAGTTCAAAACTAGTATCTCCTATACATCACATATTCTTTGAACCAACGCGCTACTCACACATTAATTCAAAGAGGGGCAAATGTAATACCCTAAAAATAGTCATCTAAATCATGGGCCCCTAATCTCAACAACATCACCAAGGTCCTAATCAAAGGCAATTAAATCAATCTTGAGCACATTATTAATTCTTTAAATCATCAAATGTCACATGGCAAATCAATTACTCAATATTAATTAAATATTTATTTAATTAATTGAATCATTGCAAGAAAATCATTTTTTAATCAATTAACCTATTTTAATTTATGAAACATCCTTGCATATTTAATTAATTAATAAATTTGCCATTAATCATGCAAAAAAGAATTAATTTATTACAAAAAAGGAATTAATCACAAAGCAAGAGTTGAATTAAAAATAAAATAAAAGAATTTAATTGAGAGAGAAATCAAACTTGAGATATTATTTCTTTTTCTAAATTTAGAACTTGAAATTGGAAAATCAATTAATTGAATTATTGATTATTCTCTAAAATTGAAACTCAAAGCTTTTCAGAAAAAAGAAGTTGAGTTCAAGCTTGTAGAGTGATTCTAACGCAATGAATGTATCACCCTTGAACACAAGTAGAGGAGTTTGAACGATTCCCTTTGGTGGTTTACAGTTTCGGCAGAGAGTTCCTTATTTGATATTACTTCAAAATTTTTTTGGTTTCTATCCATTTCTTTGAAATTTGGGTAATTCCAAAAATTAAGGATATGTTAGAAAATTAAAAAAATTGTTCAAAGGCCAATTAACTATGTATCTAATGGCAATATTTTTAATAGAACTCAGATTAGCAATATTGTATCCAAATAAATTCACCAGATTTGAATACTGTTAAAAAGGAAACAAATTAGAGATGATGAGATCCGCTGCTCTACCCAGTCTAAAACAAGAAAAAGTTATCTTTCAAAAGCTAAATAGTATGTATGGCAGTAGGTTTGCAGAATTTATGCTGCTCACCCCTTGAAAACTGATAAGGCACCTAATAAATAACCAAAGTTAGTTCCTAAATTTTGTCTTCAACTAGATTTCTTTCAAATTAAAACAAAATTTGCTCAAATTAAAACAAAATTTAAGCAAAAAAATGAAACAGCTTAAGGGTAGAATCTGAGCATTTAAATTTTCTCATAATTGTTGCCTTCATGTTCTTTGATTGGCTGTGCTCATAATTCCCAGGAAAACCATCATGTCTTTGGCCGGTGCAATACCTAAAAAGCATGGAAGTGCCAAAAAATACCAGAGATGTTTGTGACCAAAAATTTGAGAAAGTCCATACATCAACAAACATAATAACACCCTTATTGCAATCAAGTGACAACTATGCAAACTTGAAAAAGGTTTTTAATGCTGATAAAAAATTTCAACAATTTCTAAAGCAATTCTAGTTGATAGAGAGGCTTCAACCCAATTTTGATGCTTCTCAAATAACCTACTGGATATTTTTCTAGAAGTCTTTCTCCAAGGGTAAAATCTCATTCAGAGGAAGCTTTTGCCAGTTGTTCCCTCTGAAACTATTCTGATGCATGTATACAAAATGTGAATGAATAGAGGGCACACATGGCTTTTCCACTAATTAACACGCTTGTCACAAAGAGTCAAGCCAACACTTTTCCCATGACTAACTAAGCACTCCACAAATTCTTTTTTTTTTTTTTTTTTGATTTCTACACGGACAAACAAATTGCATTTGCATAGAATCCATCTACATGTATTTGATATTTCAGATCATTGCTAATATGGTTCACCAAGGGGATTGAAATTGTGAAAATGTCCACTTATTAAATTGATAATATCATTTGAAATAGGGGAAAGTGTCCACTTATTAAATTGACAATCTCATCAATGGTGTCCTTAGACACTACATTAGCAAATCTAGATATCAAGAAGCTGTGAGAATATTCATGGAAATATTTTATCCTGCACAACATATAATGGTCAGAAAATTTAAAATTGAACTTTCAAGAATTAAGATTTATTTACAAGTTTTATATGTCTTTTTAAATTTTGAGATAATCATTGTAACAATATTGATAATTTTAGGCATTTTTTTAATCAAATCATTATTGTGGTGCAAATCAATTCCACACACATAATATGTTCATGTTAATCAAAATTTAATCCACAAAGTTTGAGATTGATCCACAAGTTTTCCATATTCTACTCTAGAGATTGCAAGTTTTGTTCTTTCTTTCTCATATCTTATTGTTGGTGTTGGAAATAAGCCACACCTTGACCGATGATGGACTGGTCCAAGAGGGGCTAGTAGCTTAGTGGTAGAGCACTCCAGCAACATATGGAAGGTCCTAGGTTCGAGTCCTAGCCGGTCCATGTCTCAACACTTGTAACATAAGTTAAGCGGTGTTAGTCAATTACAACCTGTAGCGTCCTAAAATTGTGACACTTGCAATTTCGACTACATTTCGGTCTTCACGATGGCGACACAACACTGAACCTAAATGGAGACCCCGAAACTTGCTCACGACATCAAAAACTGCATTTTTCCAGCACCCTGCCTGATCCCTCCTTGCACCCTGCTGTCCCGGGAGGTGGGACCAGAGCACCCAGTGCCCTGGTCCCCCAGGACCATGGCGCCCAGTGCCCTAGTCCCCCAGGACCATGGCGCCCAGTGCCCTGGTCCCTGGCCCTACTTTGGGCCCGGTCTCCTATGGGGCTTCGGGTCTTTTTGTTTGCAAATTGGAAAATAACATTTCCTGGTCGGCCTAAGGTCAGAAAAATCAGTCTATCAACCCTAATTGACAAGTATATAAACTACATTTTCCTCTCTCATTGGGATGGATGGAAAAGGCATGAAAACGATACTCAAACATTCAAGCATTCCTTCAAGCAATTGATCATCCTAAGTCTCCATTCAAGGCTAAGTGTTGCATTCAAGACAAGGATTCAACCATTGAAGAGGAGATCACATACTACAACATACAACATACAACATACAACAACATCTACACCTTCGCATGTAAGAATACAAACATTCTTACAACAAGGTACTAGTACTTGTTTTACATTACAAACATTTACATTTACAGTATTTCTCATTTCTTGGTTAATTCCAAAACCGGGGTTTGACCTAAGGGCAAACCCCTAATCCCTAACCCCCCAATCGTCTTTGCTTTTTTGTGTGTAGGTTGTAGGTACGCGGCTGAAATTGAAGATATGGAATCCTTGTGCAGAGATGAACAGATCCCCCTTCGTTTCACGGATTTTTCGGAGGATCGTGTGCACGCCGGGCGCCATCATCCTGTCAACTTTTGCTCAAATTTGCAGGACAGCGCCGTCTCGACATTTTACTACTAATTCCAGGTCCCCAGCTTCATCCTATATCCCTATCTCAGTTTATAAGCGAATCTCTCTCACTTTCTATGCATTCCTAGCTTAATCATTCTATCCACATTCTTTACAAAAGAGGGTAGCCTTGCTGTCTTGACCCTTGAAACTCATTTAGAATCCAATCTTGCATTGTGTGGGATTGGATCTTGTGGGTTTCAACCCCTCTTTTGAATGTAAATTCTCCCCTAAGTGAAAACCATCAACCCTAGTAACCTCCCTTCTCTCTCCTTGGAGTTGGAAGAGGGGAGAGCAACTAGGGTTCAATTTTTTTCCGCTTTACACAACCATGTTCAATATGGCAAACATTTGTAGAAACATAAAAAAGAAAAAGACATGATAATTATAAACATATATTGAATAGTGGAAAAGTAGTGTAAAATGAACTTAGCATTGTAGAGATAATGTAGTTCCATAGACATATCAATATAATTATTCACATTACCAAATGATCTTTGCACATTGTTAGTGTAGTTTACAAAATGCTTGATGTTTAAATTTTGTACAAGACAATTTCTTTGTTACATGAGTACAAATAAGTGGCTTTGTGCATACACATGATTGTTTAACATGTTATTTAATGGTATACATGTCTAAAATACTCAACTTGCATTGATTTTAGTCAAACAGGTGTTGTGAGGTGACTTGTATTAGACAACAACTACACTAAGCCGTATAATTCAAGTATGTAGCATATTTAATTTTTTGCACTTATTTTCCTAGACATGGTTAATATTAACTTTTTGAAATACATAACATTAGAATACATTTTTTTAGCTACATTTCAGAATGTACACAATTAAATCAAATTATAGCTACACTTCTATTTCAAAAGTTAAATTAGCATACGATCTAAAATTGTACTTAAACTAGGGAATCCAAAAGAAAATGGACAAATTGCTAGTGCAGTCAGGTTCTCAAGAGTTTGGAGAAGAAAAACAACAAAATCAGCTTCTAAAAATGAAATTGAAGAAATTCAACTATCGTGGAAAGAAAAATAGATCCATAGGTGTCAAGAGACATCCATGGGGTCGATATGCTGTAGAAATTAGAGACCCTAAATCTAAGTGACGTTGGTGGCTTGGCACATTTGATATTGTTGAAGAAGCAACTAATGCTTATGACATAATTGCTACATCAATAAAAAAAGAACAAATTTTGATTATAGATATTCATTGTCATGCAATCTATTTAAACAAAATATTTTGTCATCTTCAAAACAAGAATCGAGTTCCAAACTAGACACATTGCTGACTCAAGCTACGAACATAATGCAAGATCCATTCTCTAATTATGATAGGAAAAAATCAGGAAATGTATTAGAGGACAATGACCATGTCGACAAAGGTATTGGCACATATTTACAGGGAGTTATTTTGGAGGCAACAAGCAAAAGAAAAAATAAAAGTGGATATCGAAGTACAAGTACTTGTCAAAAATAGTATTTGGAAAATTCAAATATGGAGAGTAATTTAACATCTTCATCTGCTTCCAAGTATCTTTATTCTCAAAAATCTTATTAGAATACTAGTTTGAACAATTCCATTAATACAAGTTCCATTTCAAGTTGCCATCCCTCATCTAATATTAATCATTCTAGTTTTTCTATGTCCACCAAAGTTGATGACATTATTCATAATTGGGATCCTTAAAAAAGTACTTTGCCTAATCACAATGTGAGTGATTGGCTTGCTCAATTGTTAGATGATCCTGTTTACATGGTGTCAACTGCTATTTCTGATCCACTTGCATCAAAGGCATTTATACCCAAAGTAAAATAAGTTTTATAGAGGATACTTATCCAGGTATAGGTTTGTTGGATCAAATAGTCCAAGAATACTTCCCACTTTTAGATTTCAGTTATCCTAATGAAGAAAGTAAAAAGAACAATGCAACTCATATTAGCTCTCAGTGCATATTGAATACATTTACTTCATCGCATGTTGCTAATATTGGTGCATCTAAACTTCCAAGTGCAATTATAGAAAAGTTGGTAGATACACAATCTGATTGCCTCTCAATGAACAAAATCATTGGTATGAACTTAAAAATTATCTCATTTTTTCATATCTTATCTATACCAACTAACTATAATAAGACTACAAATCAATAGCTTCTATCATGGAAAATTTAGATTTAATTGGCATTGTTAGAAAAATGATCAATCTACTAATAAGTTTCTTTGGTAATGTATTGTAGACAATGGAAAACCTATTGACATATATGTTCAACATCCTCTTGTGTGCTCTAAAGATAACATGTTCTTTAACATGTTCAACACAGTCGATTTTGAATGAAAGATGAAGCACATGTCTTACAGTGCCCATGTGGACACTGAAGATTCCACAAAAAATGCCTCTACTGTCTCTAATTTTTTCATTGGGAAAGTAGCTAGTGGGTCTATCACAGATTAACCACATTGTCAAATTTGTTCCTAAATTGTAGTTGAGGTACAAAAATTGAAGGCTAGACTTCAGAAAATAGAGCAAAGTATAGAACTTGCAATGAAGTCCAAGCTTACACCACTCTGTTGATCCATTAGGTTGTTAATCTAAAGAGATATGTGAAGAGCACTGGTAATCTATAAAAAATTGTGAACATGTATAAGATGCTCTCTAACAGCTCTATTATTTGCATGATGCTTCCGGAGTTACATTGACAAAACCAAAATATTTCTGAATATTTACTTGTGTTTCATGAATCTTTTCTATACCTCTAGTTTGACTCATTTTTTCATTTACAGTTTTCAATGATTCAATCTGGAGCTTGTACAACTTCTTTTTCTCCTATTCTATAAACTCATAAACATTATCAAGGAAATGGATTTTAGTGGCCAATATGTTAGACAATACAATGCTTGACAATTACTAAGTTCCTATTAAGTGAAGTACTTTCAATTGCATTCTTAAGTTGATGACATTTTGCAGCATATGTTTTGGACCAGATCAACACATCAAGACGACCAAATTACGTTGCAAAAAAAGTGTTGACATGGCCAGTGAGTATGAGGTATGAGCAAATGATCCAAATGGGATTGCCGATAGTCATACTTCAAATGATTATACTTATCGCACTTCTCATCCTTGTGAAAAAGACTTCCCATTTTATAATATTGGCCATGAGTACTGTGATACCCATTTGCTATTTGTTTGGCGTTTGACTATTTTCTATTTACAATTGACAATGATAAAAGCACTTAGATGATTATATTTTGAACAATGACAATTTTGAAGCAAACTTATAATGAACCTACAATACTATAATCACAAAATTGTTCTACTTTATATGTTTCCTCTATATCCCTTTTTTGTTCAACATATATTTAACCAAATATGTTCTGGTTTACATGTTTACTATAATTTATTCTATCAAAATTTACTTTTAATGAAGCATATTAACAAATATATATTTAACTTACTTATATTGTTCACATGCACATTGTTTCCTCAATCTTAAAAACAATTTAAAAAACAAATCTAACCTCACTATTGATGAACTAAATTTAAATATCTCATGGTCTTTACACTTGTTGGCAGGAACTTGATGCTTTGCGTCTCTTGTTATTACGTTGATTTTTGCTCTGGAGTCATTGAATATATTGTGCTTTTTTAGATTATTTGCATCCATATTTAGTTTTATCCATATTTAATTTTATCCATATTGCTTGAATCCATATTGCTTGAATCGATTATTGCTTGAATTCGTTATTGCTTGAATTATTGCATCCATTTTAGCTTAATATCATTCCCATATAGATTAAATCTATCGTCTTGGTGTAGTTTAGTCACTGGTATTGCTTATAAAAATATGAGAGCACTCTTATACTCACATCTTTTAGAAGGCAATTGGTCGATTTGTTATGGTTTTATTATTCATGATTATATCTGTCTAACCATACATGTAATGACTTCATTGAAGTGTTGTGTCTTGCAGATACAGATTCTTATTCCACTTTTCACACACACACACATACACAAGGACACTATTACAACTGCTATGTAAGTAGAAGCGATGCTAGAGATGCATTGCAATAAAAAGTAGAATATGGCCCATATTATAATGGTGTTGTCATAAGTGTTGAACACTTAGTAGAAATTCCCAAAGCAAGAATATACATTTTGAGCATGCTTTACACTATTTAAACTGATGCAAGCTAGAGAAAATGATTACTATGTGATGATATAAAGAACAATAGTGGACACAACTACTTTGTCTAGAGAAAACCATCATATAGTAGAAAAAATCCTATTGGATTCTAACTGTGATGGTCATGTTTAAAGTATGATGAGAATACTCAAGATCATATTGTGTCTCCAACCACTTTCAGCTAATTAGAGATTTTAAGACTAATTTGATAAAATAGATACACATGAGACATCTCTTCCATGCCAAAGAGTATACTAAGCTTATGGTCTACAAACTTTTTTTCTTGTCAAAATCACTTCAAGATTCTAGTCATAAACCCAATTTTATTCTTCAAGTTGTATCTTATTTACAGGGATACTACAATCTTTCTTCCTTTTTTGTACTTGTAGAGGAGGAATACAAAATATTTCATTTGTTCCCCTAAGCCAGAGCTGCAAATAATTTTGAATGCTCATGACAAACACTGGAGAAAATTATAAAATATGCATCAATCTCCCTACAACTATTACTGCACAACAATAAATGAAAATTAAATCTAAAATATCGACATTTTAGAGCCAACAGATTCTTGAGCTTGAGACAAAGTGTTTTGCAACTATTAAACAAAAATATTAGCTATGATTTTATGAATAAATATAGACATGCGTTGAGGAATGTTTGATAGCTTTTGATAGCAATGAAAACATTGGGTAGAAATTGTAAGATAAATATTATGAAATCCTACGAAAATAGAAATTTTAAAAAATGAGACAAATTGAAATTGTCCTTCCTATAGCTTTTGCTTGAAGCTATTCACAATGAACATTGTAATGATAATTTCTTCAAGCAACCATTGCACATGATCATACAAGGAACAACAAGGATAGTAAAATCCTTCCTAATACATTGGAATAGACACGCACTTTAGAGTTTAGCATAAAAAAAATAACCTAGTCATTTTTTTGCTCCTATAAGAATTTCATCATTACACATACATGTGTCAACTATTCATTCCACCCTTAAGATTCCAATGAGAGAAATGCAACCATTAAAGGGATGGTCACTATAAGTATTTCAAGAAGAGATGAGACACATAAAATACCTCCTTGTCAATGAGATGAGCTTCAATGTAGAACCAAAGTTACTATTGAAAATAGATAATAGATTGTGTAAAGATTTCCCATAGATAATAGATTGTGTAAAGCTTTCCCCCGCCAACAACACTTGTTCTTTGGTGGGACATCTATCATTCTTGTTGGCATCTTGGCACAACTACCACTTGTTATGGACAAACCTATCTATGCATCACACTTGAATGCCATATAAATTCACTATAATTGTTACATTACAAATAATATTTCATCAACAAGGTGACACTCAAACTCAAATTGACTTCTCTCAATATCACAAAATATGCATGACGCAAAACCAATTGAACAAGCTTGGGAATTACTAATAAACTGCACAAACAAATCACCATATCTTGATGAACAAAATGAATTTGGCCAGTTAATGCACCTATACTCTACTAATGATTTAGTGAGGACACACAATGAAAAAGTACTTAAATTACTTAATCTTCCCATTGCACTTAATTTTGCAATAAAACCACGCATGAAATGAAATGGTGATAATGATGTTGACAAACTTCCAAAGGAACTCCTACTATGTAGGGGCCAAAGAAAATTGTTTTCAACAAACCTATGGATACAAGCAGGTCTTATCTATGGGTCACTTAGAGAGGTGCTAGGTATTGTGTACACAATTGGCTCTAAACCCCTAGATTTACCTTTCTATGTATTTGTTTGATTCGATCATTATAATGGCCCACCTTGGAGCCAAGATGACCCAAAAAAATACACCTATAACAACCATATCTCTAGGTAATAATAGACAAATACCCCTATCCAAGGCATGGGTAAGCACCATACATAAATCTCACAGACTAATGCTACCCAAAGAAACAATTGATATAGGTAAAATGAAAAGACAAGGATTGATTTTTACAACTATATCAAGAGTTAAATCAAGAAAGGACCTTTGTATAGAACAACCATTCTCCTTTGATCGATATTCAAGAATGGAATATAATCCATACATAATTATAAAGAAAAAGGAGGATTCGATCGACTACTTCAACTCTTATTATAATGAGTAAAGGTACAAAATTTTGAATTTAAGATTCTGTACAAAATTATTTTTTTCTATTTTTGTTACTATCTTCATACATGATCTTTACTAATAATTTTTTTTTACTATCTTATCAATTTCATGGTGCACATGATGTTGCTTGATATTTTTAAATTTCTACATCAAACGCTTAATGCTTCCTTTCCTTCACAAACTTTCACATTTCTACATTTTTTACGTTTTACATAAGACCACTCATGCATTCCTCCTAAAAATCCACTAACTTCTTTTTTCAATGTATAGAACGGAATCAAAGAATGACCAAAAAGCTTTCCTAAATCTCATTCTATACAATCAAGGGAATAATCAACTTTGAAATCTTGAAAATTGAAATTCTCAAAAAATACATTCTTTTAATTTAATATAATCAAATGTATAATATTGATATTTTCTTAATGTCTCAAACAAAATTGTATGCAAATGCTTTGACTATTTATTTTTGAAAATGCACTATTTTGTGAGGAAATCACATATCAATATTCTTTAATATACAATTTTCTTAATCATTTGCACCATCGTATTATAACTTACAAGTACTTTCGGCGTAATCCTTGCACCTCCTTTAGGGTGTAAGTGCTAGTTTAGATATTTCCTCAGTTTGGAGATAAGGTAGTGATAATAAAGACAAACCCATAGCGGAAATTCAAGGTGAGAGGGCGAAACATTTGGTGAACAGAAATGTGCAGAGTATCAACAACTCCATTATGTTAGAGACTCTGGTGTGCACTACAGAAAGAAGGGATTTGCCACTCGAAGGAGAAGTGGAGTCGCGGGTATCGCCAACTACGAGGAGTGGAAGATACCCAGTTCCAAGGCTTTGCTTGATTTCTTATCTAATTCGAATATTGAGGATTGATTGGACAACTGCTTTCTTTGAGTTTTTTTTAATTCCATTTGTCCTTTGAAATCATAGACACAATGCTCTTAGGAGTCTCTTGTATGTTGAATCACATTCTTTCAAATTATTTGAAATCCTAGAAAAATGGTTTGTATTCTCCAAATTTTAAGTGTTGGGTAATGAGATGATAAAATACATTAGAGAAGATCAAATCTCAAAAAAATTATTCATACACTCTGTAATAAGCTTTTGGTAGTCTAATTTATGTGATGGATTGTCTTCACTTATTTTTAATGTCTTTATTTATATTAGATTCATAGATGTATAACTGATTTAGGTTAAAATCAAATTTTAATTTAAATTTTATGTATGCTTGTTTTAATTTGTGTTCTTCGTTACATTGTATTAAAATATATTCATTCATTAATTTCAAATCATATAAGAATTTATTGAATATATCTTGAATTTGATTTGTAAAAATGGACCAAAGAAATTTAGCAATATTATTGGAGAATTATATCAATATGTGTCATCTTAAAACCATAAATGCTTTCATCATGTTTTGATTCTTTTGTTGGTGTTGTAAAACTATTTTATTATTTGTTGGACTAAGGATAATTCAATCCTCACAATATAATAGATTGCCCAACTTGGTGTTTCTAAACCCTACCTATCCTTGTGCATATTTAGACTTCAAAACTCAAGGCAAGTGGACTCTAGTATTCCACACCTACTTATGTCAAATAAAAGTGAATTACACAATCGTATATATGAACATCTAAGTGAAAAAATAAATAATTTGTAGAATCTAAAATATTCATATAAAAAACCATAAAATTCTAATATTTTTACTTAATTATTTATCCTAGATGTTGAATTCAATAATTAATCTAATTATCAATCCCAACTACTAAATCTTAAACTTTAATTATTAATCTTGATTGTTTCCGGATTAGATTGTGTGTGAGTATTATGTGATAGATCTCAAACTAGTTTTTCTAGAAAAACTAGATCTAGATCTATCACATAATACTCACACACAACAATCAAGATCAATATCTCATGGATTGTGGAAACTTGATGTCTTTTTTTAATTATTATATTATTTGTGCTAATAAGTGAGTCAAAGATTGAAAAAGATGACCTCATAGGTGGGCCCAAGATGGAGAAGATACACTCATTCTATCTTAACTTAATCGTGCTCCCAATTTTGAACTAAAAATTCCTACCCACATAACTATTCCCTCCCACAACTAAAATTATCTTCAACCCACCATAACTATTCACTCCCACCAAATCAATGTCTCCCCCCTAGGCAAATTGCACTTCATTGTTGCTTGGAAATTACTTCTAAAAATATTGGAGGATGCCAAGAAGGAAGGGGATGGATAGTGAGACCATATTTAGTAAATTGGAAAATATTATTAATTTCATTATAAAATTATATTAAATGGAAAAAAAGGTTTAAGAGTAGAAACTTTAAAGTTGCAACTAAAAATATAATTATATCTATTACATAAGCCAATTCAATTAAATTTTATAAAAAAATTTAAATAAAAATTTGAAAGAAAATTAATAATAGTTAAATTGAAATAAGGTAAGGCCTAAAGGTTAAATTAATTCTATGAATAGATAGTTTATAAATTTTAGTCATCTTTTTATTTTTAGATCACGTGTTAGCTATAGACTTGCCACATAGAAGTATTAACATGGTTCAAAAAATTTAATGCTTCACCCTTAAGCATAATATAGATACAATGCATGATAGCTATATCATTCATGGTCTTATGAGATGAATTATAACAAACTATTCCTCATGAAATATGAACTAATAATTTTTTTTTTTTTTTTTTTTTGTTTACATT
Organism: Cryptomeria japonica; assembly: GCF_030272615.1. Classification (NCBI taxonomy): domain Eukaryota; kingdom Viridiplantae; phylum Streptophyta; class Pinopsida; order Cupressales; family Cupressaceae; genus Cryptomeria; species Cryptomeria japonica. Next base: position 421,997,634 of record NC_081413.1, on the reverse strand, counting down.
ATTGTATGCTATCTAATGTCACTCTTAGTGCTCTCTTAGGTTAGGAACTAATACATTTATTAACAAACTACTTGATGAATATTCTTCTAGTATACATATCAACTCATATTAGAGCAATTTTTTTTTGGGGAGACCTTTTGAGTGTTCTGGAGGTTCACATTGTCAAAAGACTATACATAATGGAAGGAAATATTAGCTTTATAAAGGGATAATGATTCTCATAATATTTAAAAATTTGAGAAGTATTTCATAAAAGATGAAATTGGTGTTGAAGTTATATTCCATAAGATGGTGGGTGACATTGAAAATTATCATAATCTAGTATTTCAAAGCTAGTTTTGCAAAGCATAAGCAACCCACATTCACATCCTTTAGAAAATACTTGAAGTTGTATCATAAGAAATCTTTAACTCTTTTCAAGATATAAGTCACAAATTCTCCATAGTGACATGTAGTATTCTTTCTTAAAAACTAGCTTTGCATCTTTTTCTTCATAGTCACTTCATTTGTTTCTTTCTGGCTACCTTATGTGTCTACACTAGCATTAAATCCATCAATCTTGGGCTTCTAGTGGATTATACAGGTTCTATGTGAGTTCTTCCTTGTATTATATGTTTTTAATTACTTCATGTTTCTATTTTATCCATAAAATCATGTTAGATCATCTTTCATAAAAAACTAGGCTAAGAATTTGAACATGAGTTATCACAAAATTTTCAAGGATGTTTATGTCCACTGTTTGTAATGCCATAAATATTTTAAAATAAAGAGCCTAAACATGTCAAAATTTATGAAGTTCCCACATTTGTGGCAAGTAATAGCTGATTTTCTAACTATTTACCCCTATTAGATCTATGTCCACTGATCTACTAGAGTGAGTCTTCATATACATGTTTCGATAGATAGATGAGGATTGGAATCTAATTGTTTGTATATTAAAACTTGAGTACACAAATTAGCTAAAGTTAGTAGGCTCCTTAGGTCAATAGAGCCTAGAGATAAATCCTTTAAGTTCCAAAACCAATCTCCCTAATAAATTGGGATTGATAATATGTTTGTGCCTAAGATGTTGAGAGTCAAGAAACCTAATGATTAAGGCATGCCATATGTTTCTATTAAATTTAACTGTGAGAATATAAATGTCAAATATTAGAAATAAAATTAAAGTATGTCAAATATGATTGGGATTTTATTAATGTGAGAATGTACCAATTAGATTTGTCCTTGTGGGAATTTCATCATTACACATACATGCTCAATCAAAAAACTAAGCTCATTGCAAGAGTAGATCCACTTAAATATCTTCTTAATAAGGTGACACTCACTGATAGATTAGTTAAATGGGTTATGATCTTAAGTGAATTTGACATTGAGTACATTGACAAAAAAGACATCAAGGGACAAGCTATTGCAGATCAGTTAGTAGATGCATCTATGATTGATGATACTCCTATGACTCCAGAGTTTCCAAATGAATCCATTCTGACTGTAACACACACAAAGCCTTGAAAATTGTATTTTGATGGTTCATACATGCAACATGGTGCAGGAGCCGACATCCTCTTTATCACACCTCAAGGGGATTCCATTCCTAAATCTTATCGATTGTCATTTCCTTGTACCAATAACATAATAGAGTATGAGGTATTAACAACAAGTTTATGAATTGCTGTTCAATGGAAGATCCAGGAACTTCATGTTATTGGGGACTCTCAACTTGTAATTCATCAAGCAAATGATGACTACCAAATAAAAGATGAAAAATTATTGCCTTATAAGAAAATGGTAGATGACTTCAAACAATACTTCATAGAGATAATCTTTGAGCAGATTCCAAGGGATAACAATTGAGCTGTAGATGCCATGGCTACTATTTCTTCATTGATCGATTTACCATAGAATGAGACCCACTATGAGTTATTGGTGGATAATCTTTTGGTTCCCTCATATGAGATTACTGCCACCGAGATGATATGTGTCGTTGGTCCTGATTCTCTTTGGTACGGTACCATTTTCACTTACCTTCGCAACAATACCATTCCACCTGACCTTTCCAACAATCAGTGTTGTACTTTCATCCGCTAATCCTCTCATTATATCATCTTAGCTGATACCTTTTACTATTGAGGTTTAGATGACACTCTTCTTATATGTTTAGAAAGTGACAAAGCTCAGATTGCGTTGCTTGAGGTTTATGAAGGTATATGTGGTGCCCACTCTAGTGGCTTGACCTTAGCAAAGAAACTTATTGGGATTGGATACTACTGGCCCACTATGGAAAAAGACTCATATCAGTTTGTCAAGAAATGTAAGCAATGTCAGATCCATGGAGACCTCATTCATGCACCATCTCAGGAACTTTAATTGATTGTGACTCCTTGGCCCTTTTATTAGTGGGGACTCGATCCCATAGGCAAGATTCACCCTCCTTCTTCGAATGGCCATAAATTCATTATCATTGCCACAAAATATTTTACAAAATGGATTGAAGCCATTCCTCTCAACCAAGTCACTAGAAAACATATTGCTACATTCATCCTTAACTACATCATCTGCAAATATGGTGTCCCTCTTTCCATCATCAAAGATAACGGAGGTCCCTTCAAAAATTAGGATATTCATGAACTTTGTGATCACTTCCATATTAACCACCATTTTTCCACTCCATAACCCCCAAGGTAATGGTCAAACTGAGGTGTCTAACAAAACCATTCTTATAATCCTCAAGAAGACAATCGATGATGCTGGCCGAAATTGGCACATCCAACTCAATCTCGCACTTTGGGCTTATCGTACACCCATCAGAGCTACTCCTTATTCACTTGTATATGATGTTGAAGCTATCTTGCCTATTGAGGCTAAGTTACCATCCTTGCGAGTCTCTTTACATGATGTAATCATTAATAAAGATTATAGGATCTCCCATTTACAAGAATTAGAACTATTGGATGAGTGAAGACAAACTGCTTTTAATCATCTTAAGGCTTATTAATAAAGAATGAGTCACAACTATAGTCATAAGATAAAGCCTTGTACATTTGAGGTTGGTGACTTAGTACTGAGAGAGAATCCTAAGAATCAACAGGACTAAGAAAAGAAAGGAAAATTTGAGCCCAATTGGCTTGGTCCCTATGTCATCACAATAGTTTATGGATTAGGTGATGAATACTAAGAGGGGGGGGGGGTGAATTAGTATGCCAAAAATCAATGCACTAAAACACTTACACAGTCTATAGATAAACTGGTAAAGTAGTCTAACAGTCAGACCGGTTACCACACATGCAAACCAAAATGTGAATAATGCATTCACCCACAAAAGCAATACAACCATAACACAAGATATTTGACGTGGAAACCCAATTGGGAAAAACCACGGCGAGATGGAACTCACAAGTCACTATCTGTAGAATAGAAACCAGACCAGTTAAGGTGTTACAATGTTCTTCACCAGAACAGATCCTATTAGGAATCTTAATCTCTGTTAGGAGATAAGTCCGATTAAAGACTACCTTGTTAGAGGATTTTAGATTCACAGGAGTGAACCACCTTGTTAGAGGATTTTACAAAGGCTTTGAGGCCTACCCGGTTAAGAGCTATAGACTTGTCAAAGATGTGAGTAATCAACAAGTGTTTGATCTATCTAATAGCACAAACTACTTGGTTAGATCCAATATTGCTCACAGCTAATGCATTCCAGCATTACTTCAGTCTTCTCCTTTTTTTTTTTCATAGTTACAACTTGATCTTCTCATATAATATAGTTCTCAACTTCCACCTTAAACCCTAGCATGACATTAACCCTTTCAGCAACAACTTAAAACCCTAGACATGATGTCCTTTTAAAGGAATCTGATTTCATGTCGATCCAATAGGATTACATTACAATTTCCTAGGTTCAATGCATCTAGACATACTTAGTAACATGACACAAAAAGCACCATCAATGTGTCGGCACCGTCAAACAATCGGTGGATTGGTAACTCATCACAAAATACCGGTTGGTAACTCATCACAGAGTATTACCGGTTCATACAAAATATCGGTTGCCGGTTTGACGAAAATGAAGACTGGTAAGAATGTGTTGTGCCGCTTTGCTCCCTCATACCGCTTGGGATCAACAAACTGCTTGGGGTCGACATGCCGCTTCAGACCGGGAAACACATTCTGCAAAATCACCACTAGTCTAAAGACTAGTATACAACATACCGATTGGAACAAATACCAGTTGAGCTTGAGCTCATACATATAAAGGGGATCTCAATACAAGTGTGTGTCCATCAATGACAATCACAATATAAATAAACAAAAATGCCAACAATCTTCCCCTTTGGCATTGATGGCAACACTTAGGAAAATAAAATTTTGACATCTAAGTGTTTTACAACAAAAACTTGCCATTAACAAAATTGCTCCCCCTAAGCATATACACTATCCCTTAATCAACACAGTGTATAGCAATTTTGCAAACAGAGCATAATCATTAGAGCATATAGCATATATCACAGCATATATCAAAATTTCAAAACCAGATACTTCTCCCCCTATGTCAGACGATCAAAATTTTAAAACCAAAAACCAGATATACTTCTCCCCCTTTGCCAACAATGAAAAAGTACCGCTGAAAAACCCTGTTTCCATATATATAAAAAAATTATGACAATAATGAATAATACTTGTCAAAAACCGATTTATAGTCCTACAAAAATTGTTTCATGGATAGAGACCAGGACTAAAGTAGGGAGGTTGCCACTTCCTTCTCTGTCTACATTTGGGATACCTGTTCCTCCATGGCATCTACTATGCTTAGTTCCTATGTGACTGTTAGGGCATCCAGGTTCAGATAACACTTCTGAAGAATTTGTAGTCATGGAAGTAAAACCAGTTGAAGCTCCTGCAAATCCCTAGACCATTTACTGATCTCTTGCTCCATCTTGGCTGACCAGATCTGAAACCGGTGAACGGTTTGCCCATATGCTACAAAGGAATCATAAGGTGTCTTAAATGTGCCCAAGTAGGAATGTAAGTTTGTTTGAAGCTTTTGCTTCTTGGCTAGCACATCATCACAGAATAGATGAGGTTGATAGATTTTGCTGAGTAGCAAGTTTCCCTCATCCAAGGCATTCCTTATGTCCTTTTGATCTTTCAGCAGTTCAGTCCTAAGCTCATTCATCTTTTTCACTAGAGCAACATTAAGGGCCTTTTGGTGCTCTTTCTTTACATTGGCCTCTACTGCTTCTTCCAGACTCTGCACTTGATCATCCACTATAGTACATAGAAGTTTGAGCTGTGCTAGTGATGATTCAATGTCAAGAAGATTAGTATCGGGGATTAAACCAGTAAGTGTGTCTACAACCGCCTGAATAATATCCTATTCCTTTTTCCTGCGAATGACTTCAAGGCGCTCTTGGGCAACCTTGATGCTCTGCATAAGCTTAGACTCACTTGTAGATTGGAGATCAATAGGACTCGAGATAGTAGCCAGTTTGGCTTGGCTCCCAAATGCCTTAGGAGTCTCCATTTGTGTGCTCTTCATTGCTTCAACTGTCTTGTCTGCTTCTTCCTTCTTTTTCCTCTCCTTCTCTTCTTTCTCTTTCTCTTCTCTCTTTTTCTTCTCTTCCTCTTCCATCTTCTTCTTGTCTTCCTCTTCTTTCTACTTCTGCTCTGCTTCTACCTTCTTCTTTGCTTCCTCTTCCTTCTTCTTCTGTGCTTCCTCTCCCTTCTTCTTTTTCTCTTCCTCTTCCTTCTTCTTCTTCTCTTCTTCTTCCTTCTTCTTCTTCTTCTCTTCTTCTTCCTTCTTTCTCTTCTCTTCTTCTTCCTTCTTTCTCTTTTCTTCCTTATCCTCTTCTTCTTTCTTTTTCCTATCATCTTCTTGCTTCTTCTTTTCTTCATCTTTTCATTTCTCCTCTTCCTCTTTTCTCTTCTCTTCCTCTTTCTTCTTTTTCTCATCTTCATCCCTCTTCTTTTTCTCTTCCTGTTCCTTTTCCTCTTGCTGTGTGTCCTCAGCCTATTCACCACCCTGTTCATCTTGTTGCCCTTGTTCAGTTCCCTCAGAAGGTATGTCCTGAGTGACATCTTCTACATCCAGGGCATCGACATTGATAGTGTCGATTGGTTCTTCCACCAGGTTTCCTTCCTCATCAAAAACCTCATTTGATTTGGAAATAACCAGTTCTTTTTTCGCTTGGAGGTTGGCCATTTGTGCAGTGTGAGAGTTGATAGCATGAGCCATATGCTGATGAGTATCTTTTTCAACATCATCAATTTTCCCCTCCAACAACCAGAGTTTTCTTCTCCTTGTGAAGAAGAGACCTTTATTTTGATCCAGGACATCAAATAATTCTGAATTTGAGAGTTCGGGAAAGTATTGTGCAAAGATTTTCTCCCTAATCTCTTGTTCTTTTTCAATGGCAATGCACCATTTATTATCTAATGCTTTAAATAATGAGTCTGGTGTCTGAGATTTAATCTCTGATTGTGACCAGTCATTTTTACACAAATAAAGAATGATTTCCTGTAGTACTTCATCTTTCTCCTCACTATTAAATTCATCATAATAGTCTACTAAATCATGAAGTAATTTTCTCCTAATATTTTTTACTATTCTTTGACAATGTGTCAAAGGTTTGTATGAGGAGATATCAATATTTACCAGTGTGGATGCTGCCGGTTCATTCTTCTTCATCTTCTTTGTCTATCTTGCCTTCTTTGGCTTTTCATCAGACTTGGTTTCTTCGAAGTCCAATTCATTTGTCTTAGTCTTCCTCTTTCTTTTAAAGACTTTGTTGGAGTTACCTCCGGTTTCTTCTTTGCCGGTGACCGCTTGGTCACTCTTGGAGTTGCAGTGGTAGCCGGTGCCGATGCTGCAGGCACTGCCTTGGCTTTCTTTGCTGCCGGTTCTTTTCCTTTCTTGACTGATGGTTCTTCAGCCGGTGCAATCCTCTCCAAGTAGGTTCTGGTCCTCTTAGCCTTCAGATCAAGAGGTGAGGCAATAAGGGTTGAGGCATACCCTTCCAACATATCATACATGACTTCATAGCCCATTGGCTCCACTTCCTCCATTCTAGGTTAAACAACCTCCATTAAACATTTGTCCACCTGGATGGTGAAACAGATGTCATCTTCATATTTTTTCACTATATCACCTGAGATCCTTACCCTCTGACTCATCTTTCTTCTGAACTCATCAAAATATTTTTTCAGTACTTCAGGGTAGCTGGTTCCAATGGCTTGTATGCTTTCCTTTATTTGCTTGGTTATCGGTTGGTCAGGGGACCACTAGACATCTCCTACACCTGGAAGTAGCCTTGGAAATAGAAGAACAACCCTACCAGTAGCTGTCCAAACTTAAACCTCAGTGAATTGTCCTGTTTTATTTCCTTAAGATTCAACAGGAGTTGTCTCTGCATACCGGTGCATAAGTCAAAATATGCATCCTCTTTTATCATTTGGTAAGCGGCATTTACCATTGCAGCAGATACAAAATTAATCCTACTGGCTGAAAATGTTATGTATCCTATCACCATGCAGGCGTATTTCACCAGATCATCCTTGATAGGATTCACTGTCATACCCCGTGAGTCACTGGTTGAACCGGTGAGCTTGGCTATTTCGGTTTTGCTCACTTTTCTCAGGGCTGGCACTTCCCCTGTGTTGCAAAAGCTGGTGACTGCATGAATTGCCTCAGGTGTAATATCATACGTCCTCTCCAGGTACATCTTGTCACCATGGACTCTGCTCAAAATAATTCTGATGTGATCCTCCGTGAAATCTTCTAGAAAATATACTGCATTATGGAATTTCTTCTTCTCTAAGACACTAAAATCCGGTTTGATCTTTTTGTTCTTGCCACAAAATAGACCTAGTTGAGTGTGAATAGCTAAAGACCCTAGGTCTTCTATTTTGCAATCAATATAATCAGAAATTCCCTCTTCAACTATGACTCTAGCCGGAACTTATGACAAGGCATTATATTTGCACTTCCTCTGAATAAAACTTTCTGACTCTATGGATGTACTTGAACTAGTATGAGATGCGGAAGCCATTGTAGAGTATTTCAAGAACACAAAAAATACCTTTCAAATGCGAATTTAGGGCTTCCTGATTTTGCTTTACTCCACTCTCTGTCGGATGCCAAATCACCACTTTGTGTTCTCCACTACGGCTTGCAAACTGGATTTGAATCTCTTTCAGAATTTATCAATTTCTTGAAATCTTAGCTCAAATCGCCTTTTCTTCACTCTGCACTTGAAAACTTTTCTTCGCTCGAAAACAGATAGTGAGAAATGATTTGAAAAATGCTTTTATACATTGCACTCACCTACCGTCATTAATGCTCCTCTATTAGGGCGTAAACCCTAATTTGCCTTTTTACCATTTTCGGTCTTCTACCAGGTGACATGTATCGCATGCCAGTTAAGGTCTTTTACCGGTGTCAATTAGGGGTTCAAAATTATTTCGCCTTTTGCTCCCCCTAAGCCTTTAAGGCTTAGTTTGCCTGTTCCGATATTTCCACACTAGGTGCAGAAACCGGTTCCTCTTTCGACATTGTTGGTTTCTTCCTGCATGTTTTCTTCATGTCCCCTTGAACTTTTTCAACATCGATTTCTCCTTCCTGAGTGACCGATATATCATCAGATATACTTTTTCTGCTTCTGCAGAATCTTGAAATGTGACCTGGTTTGTTGTAGTAATAGCAAACAAGTCTAGGTGCTCTCCAAGGTCCATTGTACATGTTTCCATTCTTCCTTCTGCATGTTGCAGCAATGTGATCATGACCATGACAGATCATACAACTTTCTCTCCATTTGGTTGCCGCTTTATGGCCACTGCTTCTCGACTGATGATTGAAGACATTAAACCGGTTGTGCTTCCGGTTCACAAAAGATGCAGGACCAGTTCCTTGGGTCCTCTGAGGATATCTTCTAGTGTTATCCATCACAGACCTGCATTCAAATGCTCTATGCCCAAACTTGTTGCATGTATAACAATGACCATTTAACTTATTGGATCTACGTACATTGTTAATAAAATATGGAAAATTATTGTAAGCTTTGCTCCTACATACATTGGCAGTGTGTCCTTCTTTAAGATAGTTAAAGCAAACAGGTTTGAATTTTTGCTTACCTTTTCCTTTGAGTGCCGGTTGCTTTTTTGATGCTTTAGTATTTGTTCCTGAGGATTCTCCTTCCTCATGTCCAGAGAAACCAAGACCATTAGTATTCTTTGCCGGTCTAGATGACTCAAGATTTTGCTCTAGCTTGACAGTACTTTTGCCAAACTTAGCAAGTATTTCCTTTGACTCAGAGAGTTCTTTGGAAATAGCAGTGTTTGTCTCCATTAGACTTGCATTTTTCGAGATGGCTAAGTTCAGTTCTCCTTGCATGTCTTCCTTTTCCATTCTGCTCTCATGAAGGCAAGCAGTCAGTGCACTAATCTCTTGTTTCAACTTGGAGATCTCATGATCTCTATCCTTTATCCGATCTTCAGCTTTTCTCCGATTCTCAAGCTCTTGAATAAACCAAATAGTCAGTCCTTCCAAATCCTTTCTCAGGTTGGAGTTTGATTCATTCAACTTGTCTACTTTAGCTATCATGGCTTCCATATTAGCTTCATCTTCAGAACTACTTTCAGATAGCTCCATCAACTTTTCTGCATGTTCTCTCCTTTTTGCTTGAGATGCCTTGTATTTGACCATAAGATCATCATAGGCTTGCTCAGACTTAATGAGCCTTTGAGTAAGTTCCCTCATGGTGTATTCCCCCATATCTCTTTCCAAGTGGTTAAACTTATAGAAAGGTAGGCTCTGATACCAATTGATGAATACTAAGAGGGGGGGGCGTGAATTAGTATGCCAAAAACCAATGCACTAAAACACTTACACAGTCTATAGATAAACTGGTAAAGCGGTCTAACAGTTAGACCGGTTACCACACATGCAAACCAAAATGTGAATAATGCATTCAACCCACAAAAGCAATACAACCATAACACAAGATATTTGACGTGGAAACCCAACTGGGAAAAACCACGGTGAGATGGAACTCACAAGTCACTATCTGCAGAATAGAAACCAGACCGGTTAAGGTCTTACAATGTTCTTCACCAGAATAGTTCCTGTTAGGAATCTTAATCTCTGTTAGGAGATAAGTCCGATTAAAGACTACCTTGTTAGAGGATTTTAGATTCACAGGAGTGAACCACCTTGTTAGAGGATTTTACAAAGGCTTTGAGGCCTACCTAATTAAGGGCTATAGACTTGTCAAAGATGTGAGTAATCAACAAGTGTTTGATCTATCTAATAGCACAAACTGCTTGGTTAGATCTAGTATTGCTCACAGCTAATGCATTCCAACATTACTTCAGTCTTCTCCTTTTTTTCTTTCACAGTTACAACTTGATCTTCTCATATAAGATCATTCTCAACTTCCACCTTAAACCCTAGCATGACATTAACCCTTTCATCAACAACTTAAAACCCTAGACATGATGTCCTTTTAAAGGAATCTAATTTCATGTCGGTCCAATAGGATTACATTACAATTTCCTAGGTTCAATGCATCTAGACATACTTAGTAACATGACACAAAAAGCACCGTCAAACAATTGGTGGATTGGTAACTCATCACAGAGTATTACTGATTCATACAAAATACTGGTTGCTGGTTTGACAAAAATGAAGACTGGTAAGAATGTGTTGTGCCGCTTTGCTCCCTCATACCGCTTGGGATCAACGAACCGCTTGGGGTCCACATGTCGGTTCAGACTAGGAAACACATTTTGCAAAATCACTAGTCTAAAGACTAGTATACAACATACCGGTTGGAACAAATACCGGTTGAGCTTGAGCTCATACATATAAAGGGGATCTCAATACAAGTGTGTGTCCATCAATGAAAATCACAACATAAATAAACAAAAATGCCAACATTAGGTGCATATCAGATTTCCATGCTAGATGGAGAAGCTTTGGAGGATCCTATCAATAGCATGCACCTTTGCAGGTTTTACACATAGATTTTTAGAATATCCTAAAATCAAAAAAAAAAAATCATAAAAAAAAATAAAATCGTTACTTGGTGAAAGCCTAGCAAACAAGCACCTTGTGACACAAAAAAAGTGAAAAACAAAAAAATTAAAGAGAAATAAATTCTTCCAACGGTGAAAACCACTTCGGTGGCACCCTGGGCAAGTATTATGGTGAAAATTAGGTTTCCTACGCCATGTGTAGAGACATTGCTCCTCTCTCCTTCAAAATTAAATCTCATCCTTTCACTTTGCACACACTCACAACCTATCCATCCATAATAAATTTACCCATTCCCATCATGGCTTGTTATTGATCTACCTAACATTGGTTAGCCATTCATAATAAACCTTCCTTTTCACCCTTTCTTTCATAATAAATTAGGTCCAATGTATAACTGGGGCAAAAAAATCCTAAATCTAGTGATGGAAGTGGTACCCTCAGCATCGCATGTTTTGAGGAGCATTGTATTTTCCATCCCTCTTTCCTTTTGCGTAGAGTTTGTAATAAAATAAGTCACTTGCATCGCCAATCCTCAATAAATTTTTGTTCTTCTTCACAATAAAGTATTAGTTTCATGGATTCAGTCAATTTCAGATGAGACACAATCATCAGTGGGCTTTCAACAAATCAAATCTTTCAGTAGACTTTGTTAGCAACATGGTTTTCAACATTATATGTCCTTTATTAGAATAACAATATTGTAACCAAATAAAACATGTTAACATATATGGCAAGAAACACAAATAACTTGAAGATTTCATTGTGTGTTAGTGTCAAGTTGGTGCAGAAGCACCTAAGACTTAGGCAATTTAGTTTTTACAATTTTGGCTTGTACTGACCCTAGCCAAGCCAGTGATGAATAAGGACTCTAGGGGGTTCCTAGAGTCAGCATTTTGTGTCAATGTAGGCCTAGGTTGTGTTCATTCTACTTAGGTTTACATTTTTGTGTAAATAGTGAGTTTGAGTAGGCAATTGACCTTTTTGATGGTCAAAAGTGCCAAAAATTGGCATGAGAATTAGGGAGGGTTAAATAGGTCTTATAAATGTTTGAAAAGTCATTTATGATGATTTGGAATAGGTCTTATAATTTGGAGAGGCCAAAAGTGCAAAAGTTGCAAAAAATTGTCATGACAACTTTTGTCTTGAATTGGTTAGCGTTGGAGTTAGGGATTGTTTAATGCCCTAGGAGGACTCCACATGTGGGAAACCTATATATACCCTCTCTTTCATGTTTACCAAGGTTGGTGAAGTGTGTTTTGTAAGTTCAACAACTGAAACTACTCATTTTCAGTCTTGTTGGCAGCATTTTGGCTTGATTTTACTCATTTGGCAATTGAATATGGATTGAATCCATTGATCTAGAAATGGATTGAGTTACTCCTATGTGTTATTGAGTTCTTGGTTCATTTTAGAGTCTTGTAAATACTGTTCTTTGATGTTTTCTTGTTCAATTTTGCAAACAACCAGTTTTGGCTTGTAAATAGCAATTTTCTTGTAAATATGGATGCCACATGAGTTCCAAACGCGCTGCCATCATGACTTGTTGGAACATGATGGGAAACCCTATTTATAGTGTGCATATGCAGGTTCAAGTTTTGGAAAGGTGTTTAAGTATGACTGTCACCTTATACTAGGCGAGTCTAGGAGCAACCTGACTAGTGGAAATAAGGTGAAATTGAAGTGCTAAGTGCAGGGGTGTGTGCCAAATCACCATTTAAAAGTTTGGAGGGGTTCATGGAGTTGGGGAAGACTTTTCCATTTGGAGAGAAGCTTTGACAAAGCCATTTAATACCAAAACCCCAATTTGTTCATTCACTGTCGCTTAAAGTCCTTGTAAACCCTTCAAAACCCTCATTTTGGGGTTCACACATTGTACAGTCAAACCAAGGCCTAAAACCACAAAAATACTTTAGGAATGGGTGAATTATTGAAGAAAAACCAAACTTGTTTGGGGGTCCTTTGAATCATTTTCCCTCAAGCCCTAGAAAACCGGTTTTGGAGGCCTAATTGGGGCTCAATCCTTGTAGCCCTTTTCTAGGCAAGATTTTGAAATTGGTAAGGAAACTCAAGGTTGCAAACCACTAATGGACCCCAAATGCACTAAAAACATGTTAGAATACCTCTCTACAACTCTACATCCTCTCACAATAGTTGGAGGTCATTTTGACAAGTTGAAGCCAAGAGGCCAGAATTGAGCACTTGAGAAGCACAAAGAATTGATAGGGTTCCTAACCAAAACACCTAAAGAAAAAACCTTAGTAAGGTCAAGAATAAAGCCATAGAAGAGATTGAGAAGGACTTGGAGGTCTAGAGTGCAACTAGGCCTGATGAGTTGGTGGAATTGAGCAACACCAACTAGGTGGAGTGTTGAGCAGGCTGGGTAAACCCCATCAAATTGGTATCAAAGCTTATAAGATTTGGGCTAGAAGAGTTGATGTCCTCAATGGAATATGTAGGAGACAAAAACATGGTGACCAATGCAGAGTTGGCCAGGAAAGTGGATGATCAGGAGGAAGAGAATAGACTCCTAAAAGAGAAATTGATTGAATTGGAGAGTAAGCTTGGTGCAATTGAAACCAAGGTTGATGAAGTGTCGGTAAAGGTGGAAGGAGAAGAAGGGAAGGGTAAAGAAGTGTTAGAGATAGAAAAGATACCTAAACCTAATTCTATCCTAGATCAAGAACCTTTCTTGAAGGCATTGAAGGCCTTGAGTGGCAAATCGCTAGAAGGATTGCCATTGTTCACTGGTAAGATGGAGGCAAAAGTGGTCCTAGAATGGATAGAAGGTATGGAGAACCACTTTGAATGTGAAGGAATAATTGAACCTTAGAGAGTCAAGGTAGCCAAGTCCAGGATGAGAGGAGATTCCCTCACATGGTGGCAATTTGTACAAGATGAGAGGAAGAAAATGGGCAAAGCACCCATCTCTTCTTGGAAAGGGATGTTAGTCAAAATCAAAGAAGTCTATCTCCTTGATGACTATGAAGTGAAAATTCATAGGAAGAGACAAAATCTAAGACAAAAAGACCTTGATGTCAGTAGCTACACGGAGGAGTTTCATAAACTTAGCCTTAGATCTCATGTGGTGGAAGAGGAGAGTCTCAAGGTAGCTAGATACCTAAATGGTCTACGGTGGAACATCCAAGAAGAAATCAGTCTAATGAGCCCAAAAATAGTCCATCAAACCTTTCAACTTGCCCTTAAGGTAGAGGAAAAACTGAAAAGAAGACATGACTCAAGCAACAATAGGGGCAAAGGTAGAGGAAAAGACAATAGAGGCCATAGAGGAGGCTTTGGTGGAAGAAGTTCTGAACAAAGAACACAAGGAGAGTCTAAACTCACTAAGCAACAAGATAGTGGCAATAGTAGAGGAGGATTCAATAGAGGAAGGGGATCAAACAGTGGTTCCAGAGGAAGATCTAGTGGACAAGGTAGAGGTTCCTCATATTTTGCAACAATGAAGTGTTACCATTGTAACCAACTTGGTCATCCAGCATATAGGTGTTCAGAGAAGGGATCATCATCACATGGTGGTGAAAGAAGAGTGAATTATCTCCAAGAAGAGTCTTGAAGTAGAAAGACTTCAGAAGTTTCCTTAGAGTTAGAGGTAGGTGACAACTTGATGATAAGGATAACATTGATCAGAGAACCAGTCAGAGAAGAGCCAAGCCAAAGAAGGTCCTTATTTAGGATCAAATGCAGGATTATGGACAAAGTGTGCAAAGTAATCATTGAAATAGGGTCTATAGACAACATTATGTCAGAAGAGGCAGTGAGAAAGCTCAAATTGCAAAGGATAGCTCACAACAATCCCTATAGAGTCACTTGGCTGAACAAAGGCCAACATGTCCTAGTTAATGAGCAAGCATGGGTGGATTTTACCATTGGAAGGTATATGGACAAGGTGTTGTGTGATGTCCTACCCATGGATGCATGCCATCTTCTTTTAGGAAGACCATGATAAATTGATAGACAAGATATCCATGATGGAGCCAAGAATGCATACTCATTCAAGAAAGATAGAGTCACAATCAAGATTCGGTCTATCCTTGAGGAAGGTGAAAAAAGGCAGCAGGTCCTAATGTTCTTTTGGTGAGTGAAAAATAGTTCTTAAAGAAACTTTAGGAAGGTGAAGGTATAGGGTTTGCACTTGTGATTAAGCCCAAAGAAGAAGACAAGAAAGAGCAGCAAGATTTTCCATTAGAGGTGCAAGATTTGTTGAATAAATTCAAAGGAATAGTAAGTGAAGGACAATCAACCACCTTACCTCCTAAAAGAACCATAAGCCAACAAATAGACTTCATTCCTGGAGCATCCTTGCCTAATAAGGAAGCCTATAAAATGACTCCTCAACAAAACATTTAAATTGCCAAGCAAATCCATCAACTCTTAGACAAAGGCCTAATTAGGAAGAGTATTAGCCCTTGTGCTGTCCCTACCATGTTGGCACCAAAAAAAGGTGGTACTTGGAGATTGTGTATTGATTGTAGAGCCATAAATAGGATCACCATCAGATATAGGCTCCCTATTCCTAGAATAGAATACCTAATGGATTGTTCAGGGGAAGCCAAGTAATTTACCAAGATTGACCTTAAGAGTGGCTATCATCAAATTAGGATTAAGGAGGGTGATGAATGGAAAATTGCATTCAAGACTATTAAGGGTCTTAAATGAGTGACTTGTAATGCCATTTGGATTATCCAATTCTCCAAGCACCTTCATGAGACTCATGAATGAGGTGATGAAGGACTTAATAGGTAAATTTGTGGTAGTATATCTTGATGATATTCTCATTTTCAGTAAAGATAGGGTAGATCACATTAATCATTTGCAAGATGTATTACAAAGATTGTATGACGAAAAGCTAACCATGAATTTGGATAACTGTGATTTTGTCAAGGAGTTGGTTTACCTTGGGTTTATATTGTCTCAAGGAAACCTCAAGATGGATCCAAGCAAGGTTGAAGCCATTGTAAATTGGCCTACTCCTAAGACAACAACAGAGGTGAGAAGCTTCCATGCATTAGGCAGTTTAGTGCAATATGTGCACCAATGCTAGATACCATTAGGGGTGGAGTAAAATAAAAGTTTTAGTGGGGTGAAGCAGCAAACAAAGATTTTGAAACCTTGAAGGAGAAGATAGCTACCCAATTGGTACTAGTGTTTCCTAGTTTTGAGAAAATTTTCATTGTAGAATGTGATGCAAGCAATGTTGCAGTAGGTACTATCCTAAGCAAAGAAGAAAGACCAATAGATTTCCATAGTGAGAAGATAAGTGATGCCGAGAAGAAATACTCTTCATATGATCTTGAGTTGTATGCTTTAGTACAGGCATTGAGGAAATGTGGAAACTATCTCCTCCCTAAAGAATTTGTGGTCTATACGGACAACCAAGCCTTGAGTTTCCTAAACTCACAATATAAACTCATTCATAAAAATATGAAATGGGTGGAGTATATGTAGGCCTATATGTTCACCACTAAGCACAAGAAAGGGCAGTTAAACCGGGTAGCTGATGCATTAAGTAGAAGACTTTTGACAGTCCAAGAAATCCAATTGAGAAGCATAGGTGTGGATAGTTTTAGAGATTTGTACCCAGAGGATGAAGAATTCTAAAATGCCTACAATGTGTGTAAGGAATATCAAAATTACTTCCATAGTGAGTATTCGGATTTTAATTTGCAAAATGGACTATTGTTCAAAGGTGGGCAACTTTGTGTGCCTAGGGGCTCAATGAGAGAAAACCTTATTCAAGAGAAGTATAATGATAGCCTTAGTGGACATTTTGGAGTCAATAAGACTCAAGAGTTGGTTCAAAGGTACTACTATTGGCCAAGGATGAATCAAGATGTGAAGAAATATGTGGAGACTTGCATAGTTTTCCAAAAGGCCAAGGGTACTTCAACAAATGCTGGTTTATACCAACCTCTTCCCATACCAAATAGACCTTGGGAATGCATTAGCATGGACTTTGCAGTAGGTTTACCAAGAAAAAAGCAAGGATATGACAACATTTATGTCATAGTGGATAGGTTTAGCAAAATGGCTGTGCCTTGCAAGACTACTCATGATGCATGCCAAATTGCTCAATTATTCTTCAAAGAGGTAGTGAGGATACATGGTTTACCCATGAGAATTGTTTTAGATAGGGACTCAAAGTTTATGAGTCATTTTTGGAAGACACTATGGAAGAATCTTGGCACCAATCTCTCTTTTGGATCAGCCTACCATCCTCAAATAGATGGGCAGACCGAGTGGTGAATAGGAGCTTAGGAAACTTGTTAAGGTGCCTTACTAAGGAATATGGTCAAACATGGGATCAAGTACTCCCACAAGGTGAATATGCATACAATGACACCATAAATAGGACTACTGGTAAGAGACCTTTTGAAGTGGTCTATGGTGTACACCCAAGAGGCATTTTGGAGTTGAGAGACTTAGGAAGTGCAACAAGAAGAAGTGGATATGCAGAGGACTTTGCTCAGTCAATGAAGGAAGTCCATGATTCAGTTAGACAAGCATTGATGGAGAACACAAGCAAGCTCAAGCCAAAAGTTGATGAAAAGAGGAAGAACCTCCAATTTCAAGTAGGAGATCTTGTAATGGTACACTTGAACAAAGAAAGCCTACAACAAGGAGTACCAAACAAGTAAAAAATGAAGAGGATAGGTCTATGTGCCATTCTAGTCAAGTATGGAGAAAATACATACAAGGTGGATCTACCTAGTGACATAGGCTTGTCACTAGTTTTCAATATAGAAGAATTAGTTGCATACAAGGGACCAGTTCAAGGTTTAGATTGTAGTCACTCAAAGGTTTCAGTTGATGTAAACAACCTTCAGTTACCAGCCAAACCAAATCCAAAGGCCGAGAAGGTGTTGAGTTCAAGGATCTCCAAGAAGACAAGGCATCAAGTCTATTGGGAGAACCTAATCAAATGTCAGGGTATGGATGATGTTGAAGCTACATGGGAGATGGACAAAAAATTTAAGAAGCTTGGGATTGATCAAAATCTGATTCCCAAAGAGGTGACATTATCTTCTTTTGTTTGGGAGAATGGTGCATGAGCACCTTGGACTTAGGCAATTTAGTTTGTACAATTTTGGCTTGTACTGACCCTAGATAAGTTAGTGATGAATAAGGACTCTAGGATGGTCCAAGAGTTAGTATTTTGTGTCAATGTAGGCCTAGGTTGTGTTCATTCTACTTAGGTTTACATTTTTGTGTAAATAGTGAGTTTGAGTAGCCAATTGACCTTTTTGATGGTCAAAAGTGCCAAAACTTGGCATGCGAATTAGGGAGGGTTAAATAGGTCTTAGAAATGTTTGAAAAGTCATTTATGATGATTTGGAATTGGTCTTATAAGTTGGAGAGACCAAAAGTGAAAAAGTTGCAAAGTTGCAAAAAGTTGTCATGACAACTTTTGTTCTGAATTGGTTAGTGTTGGAGTTAGGGATTGTTTAACACCCTAGGAGGACTCCACATGTGGGAAACCTATATATAACCTCTCTTGCATGTTTACCAAGGTTGGTGAAGTGTGTTTTGTAAGTTCAACAACTGAAACTACTCATTTTAGTCTTGTTAGCAGCATTTTGGCTTGATTTTACTCATTTGGCAATTGAATATGGATTGAATCCATTGATACAGAAATGTAATGAGTTACTCTTGTGTGTTATTGAGTTGTTGGTTCATTTTAGAGTCTTGTAAATACTGTTCTTTGGTGTTTTCTTGTTCAAGTTTGCAAACAACCAGTTTTGGCTTGTAAATAGCAATTTTCTTGTAAATATGGTTGCCCCATGAGTTCCACATGTGCTACCATCACAGATTGTTGGAAAATGATGGGAAACCCTATGTATAGTGTACATATTCAGGTTAAAGTTTTGGAAAGGAGTTTAAGTATGGTTGTCACCTTATACTAGGCGAGTCTAGGAGCAACCCAACTAGTGGAAATAAGGTGAAATTGAAGTGCTAAGTGCAGGGGCGTGTGCCAAATCACCATTTTAGAGTTTGGAGGGGTTAATGGAGTTAGGGAAGACTTTTCCATGCAAGGAGAAGCTTTGACAAAGCCATTTAATACCAAAACCCCAATTTGTTCATTCACTGCCGGTTAAAGGCCTTGTAAACCCTTCAAAACCCTCATTTTGTGGTTCACATATTGTACGGTTAGACCAGGGCCTAAAAACACAAAAATAATTTAGGGATGGGTTAATTATTGAAGAAAAACCAAACTTTTTTTGGGGCTCCTTTGAATTTTTTTCCCTCAAGCCCTAGAAAACCAGTTTTGGAGGCCTAATTGGGGCTCAATTATTGTAGCCCTTTTCTAGGCAAGATTTTGAAATCGGTAAGAAACCTCAAGGTTGAAAACCACTAATGGAATCCAAATTAACTAAAAACATGTTAGAAGACCTCTCTACACCTTTTCATCCTCTCACAATAGTTGGATTCCATTTTGACAAGTTGAAGCCAAGAGGCCAGAATTAAGCACTTGAGAAGCACAGAGAATGTTCCTAACCAAAACACCTGAAGAAAACACCTTAGTAAGGTCAAGAATCAAGTCATAGAGGATATTGAGAAGGAATTAGAGGTCTAGAGTGCAACTATGCCTAGTGAGTTGGTGTCATTGAGCAACACCAACTAGGTGGAGTGTTGAGCAGGTTGGGTAAACCCCATCACAAGTCTTGGTTTTTCTTTTGATTTTATCTTTTGGTGACATGTCTTTTAGCTTTTATAGGATGTCTCCACACAAATAACTTGAAGATTTCATTGTGTGTTGGTGTCAAGTCTTGGTTTTCTTTTGATTTTATCTTTTGGTGAGATGTCTTTTAGCTTTTCCAGGATATCTCTGACTAGATTATATCTCCAGGATGTCTTTTACTAGAAAGGTGAGGATGAGATATGTTCACCTATTCTTTTTCCATCTGTGGATTGTCTCTTAGTAATGCTATGTCTTTTCCAAGGATATAAGGATATTGTGAGTCTAGTATGAGCTAGGGAATCCCTTGTTTGTGACTGTCTGATTTTCATGCAAATAGGTACAATGACTTTCTAGGTGAAACCTATACGTCTATTGTCATAACCTATTTTCCATAACAAAGCTCAATGATGATAATAGAATAAGAAGCTCTTTCACTCCCATATCTTCTACCTTCCATCTCCCTTTTTCCGTTGTCCCTTCCCGAGTCCATGTAGCCTACTATCATATGACTGACTATAATGACACACCAAAAAAGATCTGCATTTCATATAGATTTCACTTACATTATCACATGCTAGCCTATCTCATTTCATGCATACATATAGATATTACAATCACATCAGATTCAACATGTATCATTGATTAGCATTTGCATTCTCATATAAAACATAAAAAGACAAAAAACAATAATATATGTATTGAATGCATCTCATCATGTAAACAAATCATAAGAAGATATCCATAATTTGCATTTTATATTTGCATCATACACAACATACATACATACATACATATATACACACACACACACATATCTATATATATTTCATTCCATCATGTACATATCCATCACATTAAGAATCCTAAGCATCATCGTATTTGTAATAAACATGTAACATACATCATTGCATTGTATGATACAATCATCATAAAGCATATACAACATAACATAGGAGCACATGCATATAGATTCCACAAGGAAAGGATCATCTCATATATATATATGATTATATATAATAATAATAATAATAATAATAATAATAATAATAATAATAATAATAATAATAATAATAATAATAATAATAAGTGCCATGATACAATGATGTCAATATCATATATGGCTACAAAATCAAGTAAAGGTGTCTACATCATCATATAAAAACTGATGCAAATTGGATCCATAAAGCTATGATGAAGACCCTCCCTCAGAGCCACCTAGCCTCGAAGGAATACGAGCTCTCAAAGTCCCTGCTCTAGGATCATTTGCTCTATCCTCTCCTCTTGGTGGTGCGGGTGGACCAATGAACCCTCCATTGGATGCCTACCTCCTATCTCTCCCTATGTTCATAGTCCGAGAGGCTCTCCTATAACTCCCTACTTTAAGCTCTAGAGGAACTGTTGCATAATATAGATCTCTCTAGTACCCAATCTCCTCCTCTTCCCACAGTTTATATGCATAACCTAATCCATGATCCCCCTCTCATGTTTCTCTCCCTACCCTCATTGCCTCCTCTACAACTGTATATTGTTGAATGGCTAGATCTCACTCCCTCTACATCTTTGCCAACTATCACCTCAATTGAGTCACATCTCTCTCAAGATCCTCGATCTCATCGGCCTATCCTACTGCAATCTCTTACAGTGCTAGCAACTCATCCTCCTCCTCATCTCCACCCTAGGGTTCCTCCTCCTATCTAGCCTGTCCTTGTGCACCTCTCCCTGGTACCTATAGCTATACCTTTCCACCAACCTATAGGATTTGTCCTCCTCTCCCCCTCGGTGGTCTTGGTGGTCTCCCTCCATGTGGATCCTATCCCTCCTTACCTCTCTCTCCAACATCTCTCTGTCCACACTTGCCCCTCACAACCCTCCTTGCTGATCCTCTCCTTCACCTCCTCCACCTCCCCCCACCTCTGTCCTCATCATCCTCGAGTGCTAGAGGCTCATATGGATCTGTTAATCTAGGTACTGGATGTTCCACAAAATAGGCTGCATACTCTGCATCTGTGCTTGCGTCAACCTCCCATTTGACATGAACTGATCTCATCTCTAGCTCTCAGTCAGCAAAGACCCATCTCGATGTATCCCTATCTCCCTCTCTATCATATGACACCAATTCACCATGGATCAGTATCCTCAAAGTCCTATAAACATCCTCTAAGGTGTTTGACATCTCGCTAGTCAGAAAATGAAATGAACTAGTCTCAAAGCACCATCTCTCTGCTAGAGCAATCAGTAATCCTCTATTCACCTAAATCTTAGGAAGATACATGATGTGTCTTAATCCCATAGCCTCAACAACTTCCCGCTCCTCAAAGGTCTACTCTAGTCGTAACCTCTATGTCACAAGGAATCTCTCCCGCGACTCAATCTGGAGCAAGTACTCTTGCAACCAATCAAATTGATCATGTCAACCTTAGTGGTACTTATGTTCATCACATAGTGCTACTTCTATCCAAGTGCTTATGTCTATCACATGACACTTCATCCTAGTGCATGTGTTCATCACATTGCACTTGATCCTATTTAGAGGCCTCGCTTGAGTGTATCCTCGCGACATCTTATCCAATTGACAACATATGTTTATCATAGAATTGTCAATTCTAGCATATCTCTTAGTTTGTCTTCCCTAGGGCACCTACTTAAGTGAATCCTCTCAACAACTTATCCAATCGACAACGTATGTTCATCACATAATTGCTGATTCAAACCTACTTAGACACAAACATGTTTTTACAACACAGACGTGGTTTTAAACCACCTATACCTGGTTTCTTGCCTTAGATGCGCCTTACATCACAAACACGCTGTTGTTCTACGCAAACACAATTTTTTTTCATAAACATTCCCCCTTGACATAGACGTGTCTTCTCGGCACAGACATGTCATAATCTAAACATAGACGTGATTACATGCATATACGCAACCATACCTAACGTACACGCACCTATTCTACCTAGACACACTCATAGTGCAAAACACCAATTTCATGTTTTTGCTCATCTACTCTAACATGCAAAAAATACAACATCGAATGCAAAATTTACAAAAGAGGCTTCGAGGTACTTACCAGCTCACCCATGTCATCTGGTCTCTAATACTGCCAGACTCAATTGAACCTATGAATTCTATCCATCGCTACTATTTGCTCTAAGCTCTCTCTTTGCACTCTGATCTCTTAGGTGTGTGGATACAAATGAGGATGTTTTCCTTGTATCCCTATCATATAGGTTCCTTAACCCTAATCTACCATGTCAGTCTTTTTCCTACGTGACCTTGTCACCCTATCTTGTCAGTCCTTTCTAGTCTTTCTTTCTTATTGAGATATTGTCTACGATCTTTTAAAATATTTTCATCCAATCTCTTGAGGGGGCATATCATTCCCTTCATGGGGCAACTTTGTATCAGTTTATCTTATCTTCTTTGAGCCAATGCAACAAGTTGCATTATCTCAAAGAGGGGCAAAATGTAGACACCTAAAATTGTCCTATCCAATTAAATAAATTTATTTATTTATTTAATTATTTTATCATGTCTTCTATTAATTAAATAAATTCTTATTTATATTTAATTAATTCATTTATCTTCTTCTAAGCCTTTCCTCATTTAAATACGTACTTTTATTTATTTAAATTATCCTTTTCCTAAATTAAATAAATAATTTATTTATTTAATTGATCCCACTTCCTCTATTTATTAAATAAATCTTTATTTGTTTAATTAATTCATTAGCCTTTTCTACCCATGACACATGCCATTCATCTCTTATTTCTTCTCTTACCTACCCCCTTTATCATTTAATTATTTATGTGAGATTTTGCCAAGATCTAGAGGCAATGGAAAGCACAAATAAGAGTGAGAAAATATATGATAGGAATAAACTATATTCTATCAAGATGAAAATACTGATCAACTGGATCATCAATTGTTACATACAATGAATATGAGCCTGCTTATATAGGCAAGGCTATATGGATATGTAAGCACACAAACATGACACGTGGCTCAATAAGAAACAAGGGTAGGTAGGAAATAGGTGTGGGTAGGTAGGAGAAATAATATAATATTCCATATGATGTGGATCACCCACTGAATGTGGAATGTAACAACAAGATAAGACCACAAAAGGTGAAAATTCTCCTACACACACTATCCCAATGTGGCACAAACACCCAAGTGTCTCATACCCAAACTAATATGTAATGCATTTCCTAAGTAAACTTAAGTAAGGTGTAATAATATCTATGATGAATAATTATTTACACCAACACCCCCCCTTAAGTGCAACTAAGCAATGCAAGATGGGTCCCGACTACTAGGCCATGTTAGGTATCCATGTACAAATGCAAATGCATGCAAACCAACGCAATAAAATCTCTCACAAAGCGGGGAAAGAGAGAAAAACCCAATGGGAAAAAATCCTCCCCCAAAAGAGAGATTAAAACTAGATACAAAGAACTCTCATATAAGTATGTGAAGGACAAAACCGCATGTGAGGAAAAATTCCCCTCCACATGAGAGAAGAAGAAGAGAGACTAGGAAGCCCCCCCTCAATGTGGAATCTGCACCAATAATAGAAGCTCAATGATGAATGAAGAAACTGATCCACGAACATCGAACCACGTTCCTCCCCTTAGGAAGAAACAAAACAAAAGGTGTATCCATGAAGTCTCCCCAACCACGAAGGGAAGATGTAAGAAAAATACTCATGATGAAAGGAATCTCTAAAAACTGCTCAAGTATCTCCATGTCGATGCTAAAAGTTACCCCCTCCAAAGGTGGTAAACTGTGCCACATGGCTGAAAAAGGAACTCCAAGATCTAGTGGAGAATAATGTAGAACAATATCCAAAGACTCACATGTCTCCTCAAAGCATAAAGAGACCTCCTCAAACTGCTGGACAAAAGTATCCACAATCATGTCAACCTCTAAAGATTGATCATGTAGAGAATGCACAGGAGGGTCAAAGTAATCCCTCGCAACAATCAAAGAAGGATCATCTTCATCAAAGAGAAGATGAATGTCATCAATGATGTCTCCCAAATCTGCAATGCAGGACTCCACAAACAAACCTGCAATGTTTGTCAAGTAGGCATCCCAATCAACTGAAGCTGGAAGATGTCAACTCCAACTATAATAATAATAACTCTAATTGAAATCTCAATCCAAAGTTTGGACATTCATCTGGTAAAGTTACTATTTTCATGGCTAGTGGTCATTTAGTTATCAACCCAGGGATGTAAAACTTGAAATGGGTCTGCACTATATATGCACTAAGCTCCTTCAATGGCTATTCTGCATTGCTGCAGTAACTAACATTATGCAAAAAGGAAAAGCAAGAATGGAAATCATAGAAGACTACATGAAAATTTATAAAAACTATGCTAGAATGATCTAATGTAAATAATAGAAATCACTCTATTCTGGCTTGGCTGCAGGAATAATCAGTGGATCTATTTCCAGTAGCTGCAGGAACAATCCAGGCATAAACTTCTACTGCAACTAAAGAAGAAATAATTTCAATGAACATAAACACAGGATCACTCACCAAGTGGGCCCCCTTGGATGAGTGATATCAAGCTTCCAACAAAATACTTTTAACAGATCAGAACAACATATTTTTCATTCATTTCTTCTTGAAAATGATTACATGTTCTAAAAGAAAAACTCCAGAATGCTTGTCAAAATTCTCTGCTCTATTCCTTTCTATTTTGTCTAACCTTTAAGAAAAAGGAAGAGCTTATTATAAAGCAAAGGTCAACTACAATGGACAACTCAAATCATGCCCAGAAGAAGAGGTGGATGATTGATAGATGAAGAAGATAACTAGAGCTTGGCTGCAGGAAATGTGGATCTAAACCGAACCACAGTCTTTGCACGCCGTAGCAATATTTTGCGAATTCATTGCCCACTGGAGTAACTCCCATAGTGATGTATGGCTGCTCAGGTTATGCCATATCTTGCGCTCACTCGGCTCCTCTTTAGTTTGATTTCCAGTTATCTCATACGTGATTCTTCATTCCTTAGGCGCGAAAGGAGAACATCCACCGCGACATCATTTATTATCTACACTAAACAAAAACAAGATACAAGGACATGAATACGCATTTTACTTAATTAATACATTCATTAACTCACATTTAACATTATCCCAAATAATCTTTATAATAATAGGATCAAATCACTTGGCTGCAGGAATAAATTGGCATGGCTATAGGAATAGACCGACAAAGTTCAAACATGATTTCATAAGTTCAGGTTCAACACATGGAATACATATAGTCAATTCATAATACTTTACTACCACAATGCAACCCAAAAGATGTCAAAAACCTAATAGTTTTGATGGTAAAAACATGACAAAGTATCAACTTATCATGCCCCCCAACTTTAAGAGTTTGCTGATCCTGCAGCAAAAGGAAAATTTTTGATTTTTGTTGTAACCCTTAAATCACCAACAGTGCCCTGACCTGTCCCCCTTGAAGCCAAGTTCCAATAAAATCCTTTCATTTTTTCCAGCCTAGACCATCTAGCTATTTCTTCTGTGAATGCATCATAATTCTGCTCTGTTGGCTGGCATGCCAAGAGTGGCCACATAAGGATCGGAGGTTGAAGGATCAATGGTAGCAAGTTGTTGGCTTTCTCCCTACCTAATTGTATGTATCTGGGGGCTCTTTGCATGGCTGCATGAAAATTTTGTAGTGAGTAAGGTTCTCCCTGTTTTAAATGTTCTGGTAGATTATTCCAACGCTAAGTTAACCCTTCCATTGCAACTGTCCTGCCAGTTTGAACCAATGCTCATATGCTTGATAAACTTCTCTCATTGGAAGCACTATTTTACTAACATCAAGCTCTAATTTTTCATACTCCCTGGCTTGTGGCCCTATGATAATCTCATTTTGGATCCATAACATTAAAGCTCTGATATGGATATCCCCAATATACAATAAAGGATTCCACTCCCTGTCTGAAGGTACAACATAGTTATGTAAATATAATTGACATAGAATTTTTTCACAGTAGGTGGAGAGGTTTGATAAGCAGAAAATAATTCTTTAGGTGTTTCTAAGGAAGGATTAAGGTCCCTAACAATGCGGTTTAATTTGAAGTTCAGATACCGCTTTTTTAAATGTACTACATAAACTCTTGGAGGTGCCCTACACTGCATCAACTCAGGAACCATATCATAAATTATTTCTACCTTAGCCTCTAATTCCTCAATTCTGTTATCTCTCTTTTCAATCTCTTTTGTTGTTTATCAATAATCCCTTGCAACCTATCCTTCTCTATTTCCCACTGTCTATAAAATGTTAAAGCAATAGATAAACTACTTAGGGATGAAGGAGGTCTTATAAGTACTACCTTAGATCACGGGATTTCTTCAATAAACTCCTCATTCTGAGCTGGCATACCTCCCATATTTTCCTGAGGCTGCTATAGAACATCTTCAACATTTTCTTCAAATTGCAGTGCCACAGAAGCAAGATTTGCTAGTTTATCCTCAATAACATTTTCTTGAATCTCAATAACATTTTCTTGAATCTCAATAACATTTTCTTGAATTTCATCTTCCGTAGGGCTTCCTTCTTCCGAAGATTCTACTGCAATAACCTCTGCTGGATTACCCACAGGTTGAGTCTTCTGTGTCCTCCTTCGTGTTCTTCTCACATATACTTTTGGAATGGCTATAGGAGCTTTTATTTTTGTCCTACACCTCTTGGCTGTAGGAGGAATTTGAGTTACCTACGGCCGGGTAATAAATTCTTCCTCTGTTTCACCCATTTCTAACTCTTTTCCCTTCCTTTGCAAAACTGGCGAATCTCTTTGAAGAGAAGTAGAGGGTTGTTCTTCAATTGGTTTCGATTCAATATTTTCTTCCATAATAACTGCGGCTCCTTCAGCAACAAACAAACCCTCATCTTCAACAGGTGGATTATCTGCAACATTTTCTTCTTCAACCGATAGATTATCTGCAATAGGAGCATCATCAACCCTAAATTGCTGTATATCCTCAAATACACCCCAATCCATTTGTGAAACATCTCTCAGGGACTGCTGTACAAGTAGCTTAACCAATCCATTATGGCTAATAGAGCGATTTCCATTCTTTCGCGTCTCCTTAGCACTTGTAGAAATGAGATGGTATAAGAAATTTGGAACATTAACTTGCCGTCCATGCCGCAGATGGCTAAGTAACTTAAAATGAGGTGAATGCAGGTTTGAATACCGCCCTTCACATATAATGTATTTCATAACATACAAAGCTACTTAAGGCCAATGTGCTGGTAGAGAAACCCTTCTAGTTCCTTGTCTATCCACCATTAAGGATTCGTCAGTGGGAGTTGTGAACTCTGCCCTGACACTCCTCGCATCTTTTGATTCCAGAAAGAGTTCTCCTTCCTGCAACAACCCTTTTACTTTTGCTATTTTCTGCTCCGTAGCAATTACCCTCAAACCTTTAACCATAGCTTCTCCTTCATTAAAGGAATGCATGAGTTCTGTAGCAATTTCTTCATTGTAATCCCTGATTTTCAAGAAGTAATCCAACCAGCCATTTTTTTAGAAATAATGCTCACAAAGACCATCCTGTAGCAACCCTTCATGGACCATTGGCTCATGGTGAATTAGATCACCACCCATCTTTTACTCTGATATTTTTCTCTTTGCCGCTGAACCAGAATATTTGACAGTATTGCTAAAAATGAAATCTCTTTACTTTTCTTAATTCTGGCTGTAGAATTTATTATTCACTTGCATGAAATAATAACATAATACATAATGATGGGGAGTAGATCGATTCAGGGTACCAAAAAGGACTAATAATTAATCATATTGGAAAACGAACCATAAAGTACCCCCCCAGCTTAACCTAGCACGTGTCCATGCAAGCTGACAAGATTTCGGGTAGTGGAGCGGATTTAAAAAATATATAATCATAATGAACTAATAAATGCATAATTAAAATAAAATACAATATACACGTACCTGCAATTGCACAAAAATGAAGGCGAAATGAAATGAAATGACAGGTAAGAACATGGGATGGAATGTCGTGGATGAGATTTTATGTATGGAGAAGAATATTCCCGTATAAAATGGAAATATTTTATTATGAAATGGCAAATATGTTCACTGCAGAGGCTGCAGGAACATTACCTTTATTACCTTGCTTAATTGCAACAGGAATCTCATGAGTTGTTGTAGGGTCAGTGTCAGTTGCTGCAGGAACCTTTTCAGTGGCTGCAGGAACCTTTATGTCACTTTGTGGAACAAACTACTGTAGGAACTCTTCTTTAGTAGCTAGCTTATGATATAGTCTTAGTCGGTGCCCATTTACTAAGAGTTTAAATCGAACAGGATCAATTATGGGCAAATGAACTGCTCCATTCTAGAAAACTTCTTCTATCTCATAAGGACCTAACCACCTGGTTTGAAGCTTTCCCATAGCATATTTATATCTGGAATCATAAAGTAGTGCCCAGTCACCAACTTTGAATTTCTTTTCCTTGATATATTTATCATGCCATTTTTCTCTTTGATTTTGAATCAATTATGTCTGGTGAACAACTATCTTCCTCCATTCATCTAGAGCATTTAATTGTTGAATGCATTCTTTCTGTGCTTCAAACAATGTCATATTTAATTGCAAAGTTGTTCTCAAAGTTTTATGCTCAAATTCAGTAGGCATCATTGTTGTTTTTCCATAAACCATCTCAAAAGGTGTGAAACCAATTGGTGTTTTCCAAGTTGTTCTATATGCCCAAATTACTTCTGAAAGCCAATGAGACCAATCTTTCTTGTGAGCAGACACTATTTTTGTAAGAATAGCCTCAAGCTCTCTATTTGTAACTTCTACTTGTCCATTAGACTGTGGATGATATGGAGTAGATTTCCTGTGTCTTATATTGTATTCATTGACCAAAGCCTTTATCAATATTGAAGTAAATTGAGGACCTTGGTCAGAGACAATTTCCCTTGGTACTCCATATCTTGTAAATATCTCCTCATAGAGAAACTCAACCACCTTATTATCTCTTGCATGTGTCATGGCTCTAGCTTCTACCCATTTTGTTACATAGTCTCTACATACAAAGATATAATATTTGCCATTAGAAGGGGGATCAATTGGGCCAACAAAATCTAATCCCCACTTGTCAAATGGTGCAACTGATATTTGAGGATATAGTGGCATCTCATCAGATTTTGTAGGTTTGCCCATTCGCTGACATCTGTCACATTTCCTTGTGTACTGAGTTGCATCCTTGTATAATGTGGGCCAATAGTATCCTATATTAAGTATTTTCAGTGTTGTTCTTTTGGCAAGAAAATGACCTCCACATGGCTCATCATGACATGCATGCAGGATGTCATATGTTTCATCTTCTCTAACACATCTTCGCATGACTTGGTCAAGTCCAGTATAAAATAGACAATCAACAATCCATGAAAAGTTAAAACTTTTTTCAACTAGCAACCTTTTTTCCTTAGGAGAGAAATAAATTGGCATCTTAGCTGTAGCTAGATAGTTGGCAATATCAGCATACCAAGGAGTGTGAGCCTGTATGAGAAACAAATGTTCATTTGGAAAAGTGTCATCTATTATTGTAGAATTTTCTTGCAATTGAAGACGTGAAAGATAATCTGCAATCACATTAGACTTCGTTGGCTTATCAACAACTGTGATATCAAATTCTTGCATCAATAATAACTAGTGAGCTAATCTACCAGTGATTGATGGCTTATTCATGAGATATCTAATTGCAATATGATCTGTATGCACAAATATGGGATACCCTGTGATATAGTGTCTAAATTTGTTAAGTGCATATATGACAGCTAGCATTCCTTTTTCAGTAACCGTGTAATTCAATTCAGGTCCCTGCAAATTCTTACTAATATAATATATTGCATTTTCCAATTTGTCAATTCTTTGGCCTAGCACTGCTCCTATTGCATAATCAGATGCATCTGTATGAATTTCGAATGGTAAAGACCAATTTGGCCCCTTAAGAACTGGTTCTTGAGTCAAAGCATGCTTAAGCTTTAAGAAAGCTTCATTGCATGCTGGGGTCCATTTAAATTCTGCATCTTTGGTAAGCAGTGAATATATGGGACTTGCAATTTTACTAAAATCTTTGATAAACCTTCTGTAGTATCTAGCATGACCAAGAAAACTTCTCACATCTTTTTTCTTCACAGGGTCATTAATATGCTGAATGACCTCAATCTTTGCTGGATCCACTTGTATGCCTTGTACAGATATATGATGACCAAGGACTATTCCTTCTTCCATCTTGATAAAACACTTCTCACTGTTTAAAGACAAATTGTAGTCTTCACATCGCTGCAAAACTTTCTTTAAATTACCCAATGCTTGATCAAATTCAGAACCATAAGTTGTGAAGTCATCCATGTAAATTTCCATAATATCTTGAGAAATATCAGAAAAAATACTAATCACTGCTCTTTGAAAAGTGGCTAGAGCATTACACAACCCAAAAGGAAGAATAGAATATGCATACGTGCCCCATGGGCAAGTAAATGTTGTCTTCTCTTGATCCTCTAGAGCTATCTGTATCTAATTGTAGCCACTAAATCCATCAAGGAATGAAAAATATCTCTTACTAGCAAGAGAATCTAATACCTTATCCACAAATGGCAATGAAAAATGATCTTTTCTTATTGCTAAATTTAGAGCTCTATAATCAACACATACCCTCCATTTGCCTCCTTTTTTAGGCACTATCACTAGAGGTGATACTCATTGACTGTCAGAGATAGGATAGATATACCCAGCTTTCAACAATTTTTGTAATTCTTCTTTAACTATCTCCTTCAAGACAGAATTGACTCTTCTTTGAGGTTGTCTAAGTGGGCAACACTCATCCTTTATGTAAATACGGTGAGTACAAACTACTGGATCAATCCCACTCATATCCTTGTAATCCCATGCAAAAGCATTTTTATGGAGTTTCAGCAAGTCTACAAGGCCCTCCTTTTGAGTATCTAATAGATCTCTATTGATATTCAAATATTTATTCAATTCCACCTCTATCTTAATAGTAAGATCAATTTGGTTTATATCAGAAAAATGAGAAAAAGATAATTCTTATGGTAACATAGTATGCAAAATATCAGTGGCTACAGGAAAGTCCAAACCTACAATATTCAGAACCAATTCCTGCAATTTTTGCTCTTCTATAAATTCATTTATCAGTATTTTATAAAGAATTGATTCCTCACCATATAACTGCATGAGTGGTCCTTGATTAATCATCATAAGGTGATTAATAGAGTCAACTTCTTCAGATTCCTCCCCCAAGATAGGCCAAACAACTTGTTGTTGCTCAAGCTGTGGTTGTGCTGGAGAATACATGGCTAATGTTTTTGTAGAACTCCCATCTGAAATAGTCATGTCTCCTGATCTACACCCAATATATGCATCAGCTGTGGCAAGCCAAGGTCTACCCAAAATGACTGGATATCCTCCCAATGTTGCTTTTGGAGATAGAATCATAAAGTTTGCAGGATATTCCCAGGACTCTAGAATAACTACTACATCCTCTATGATATCATCAGGTCTCACTGTAGAGCCATCAGCGAGTTGGAGAACTATGGGTGTAGCCCTTAAAATATTGATCTCTAGATGTTTCATTACTTCCCTTGTCATTACATTAAGGCTTCTCCTAAATCAATCAAAACATTCTTTATTTGACTGCCATTAATGACTATACTCACAACAGGACTACCTGGATCAGAATACTTTGGAATTGCAATTTTACCTAACATGATATCAACCAATTGACCCATAACATGCACTGTTTGTGAATCCTTTTTCTTCCTGCCAAGTTTCTTTAGGCATGCCTCTCTCAATGCCTTACCATATATAGGCACATCCTTTATTACTTGCAACAATGGAATTTTAACACAAATGTGCTTCAGTTGATCAATAATATCAAAGCTTTGCTGTTGTTCAATGGGAACTTCTTTGTCTTACAATCTATGGGGAAATGGTGGCAATATTTGACTCTGGGATATTGTATCTATTGAATTAGAGATTTCTTGCTCCTCCTGTACCTCAATGATAACTGGATGAGAGGGATTAGGTAAAGTTTTTCCAGATCAGAGGTGTATGCCATCTAGTGATAAAGAATAGGTTGGGTACTGATTAACATCAGCTGAATAAGCTTGTTGTTGTTGCTGAGATTTGATATTTGGATTTGGCAATGGTTGAGTAGGCAACTATGTCAGTTTAGGCGGTGCAATAGTAGCTGCAGGAGGAGGCATTAAAGCAGGAGGTTGTGGCTATTGAATAGGAGGCTGATATCCAGAAGATTGGGCTGGCCATGATTGGTTTCCCCTCCATTGAGAGGTAGGTTGCCAATTCCCTTGAAACTGGTTCCCTTGACCCTGAGGTGGATACTAGTTCCCCTATGGCTTCTGCCACTGTGGAACTTGATTAGCAAATTGCTGCCCTTGGCCTTGTGACCCATACCAATGTGGATAGTTACCAAAATTTTGAGAATACTGTGGTTGCCATTGGTCATTTGGTGCTTAAGAATTACCACTATAACTAGAAAAAGAAAGTGGATCGGGTGGCATACCTTGTCTTTGAAAATTTGGTCTTCTTTGAGCAACATAGAAGACTTGCTCATCCTCACCTTGAACTGGTTTGAAGTCAAGTACTTCCATGTTTGCAACCATCTTACATCTGCAATCTTTCTTCCACTGTTTATAATGAGGACAAAATTTTGTAAGGAATGCATCAGCTTCCTCATGCTTCTTCTTAGCTGCCAATGTATCCAACTAGGTAGCTATATTGTTTATAATGTCCTCCTTGAAGTCCTTTAGCAGATGACTAAGTTCCAATCTAGAAACTCCAGTTCTAGATGTTGATAATTGTGCCCCTGGCTTAAATCTCCTATTCTTCTTAGATGTAGATCTGGAATACTTCTTGAAAATTTGTCCTATTTCAGCCCAAGTAGATTGTGTAATGTCACCTCCTCCCATAAGATCTAAGGAATCGGTGCATTCATCACTGATACCCCTCAAAAATATCAATTTGAGGGAATCTTCATTCAGAGTACTATGCTTGGACTTCTTGACACTAAACAAAAACCTTTCCAAATAATATTCAAGACTCTCATCTTCAGTTCGTATCATTCTAAAGATATCATCCCCATGACGATCAATGCCTCTACAATAATCTTTGTATTTTGAAAGAAACAACCATTTCATCTCATCCCATGTGTTGATTGTGCTACTACCCAAGCTCATAAACCATCTCAAAGATGACTCCTTCAGAGTGGCAGGAAAATTTTTGAGTCTATGGGCATCTGTAGTATAGTCAAAACTCCTACAGAGAACATCAAACTCAAACAGAAATGTATCCGGATCCTCTGTCACCAACCCATAGAATTTAGGGAGTGAAGATGTTGGAATGTTCTTGAGGTTAGCATTATCATGTTGATCAGAGATGAGAAACTTGAACGTTGGACCTGGTGGTGGTGGTGGATTATTCCCACCAGGAGGAGGGTTCTCTTGCATTGGACTTGTGGGGGTTGTTACTATAGGAAATTCTTCTTCTTGTGGACCAAAAAAGAACTGAAGACTACCTTCTGGAAATTTAGATTCATGGTGATTCAAATTTTGTGGAGCTTGGTAAAGTTCAACAAAAGGATTTATATTTGGGAAATTATCTTCTACATGATTAGGATGAGTGGGCAGAAGTCTATCTCTGGGGTCTCTTCTTCTGCTATGCATGCAGATTCATGAAATTTTCAACCAATTAACTAGAAACTATAATAACCATAAAAGGTTCTTAGTTTGACACCATCCCCAGCAACGACGCCAAAAATGTCTACTCCAACTATAAAAATAATAACTCTAATTGAAATCTCAATCCGAAGTTTGGACATTCATCTGGTAAAGTTACTATTTTCATAGCTAGTGTTCATTTAGTTATCAACCCAGGGACGTAAAACTTGAAATGGGTCTGCACTATATATGCACTAAGCTCCTTCAATGGCTATTAGGCATTGCTACAGTAACTAACATTATGCAGAAAGGAAAAGCAAGAATGGAAATCATAGAAGGCTACATGAAAACTTAAAAAAACTATGCTAGAATGATCTAATGTAAATAATAGAAATCACTCTGTTCTGGCTTGGCTACAGGAACAATCAAAGGATCTATTTTCAGTGACTGTAGGAACAATCCAGACATGAAATTCTACTGCAACTAAAGAAGAAATAATTTCAATGAACATAAACACATGATCACTCACCAAGTGGGCCCCCTTGGATGAGTGATATCAAGCTTCCAGCAAAATACTTTTAACAGATCAGAACAACATATTTTTCATTCATTTCTTCCTGAAAATGATTACATGTTCTAAAAGAAAAACTCCAGAATGCTTGTCAAAATTCTGTTCTCTATTCCTTTCTATTCCATCTAACCTCTAAGAAAAGGAAGAGCTTATTATAAAGCAAAGGTCAACTACAATGGACAACTTAAATCATGCCCAAAAGAAGAGTTAGATGATTGACAGATGAAGAAGATAACTAGACCTTAGCTACAGGAAATGTGGATCTAAACTGAACCACAATTTTTGCATGCCGTAGCGATATTTTGCGAATTCAATGTCCACTAGAGTTAAACTCCCATAGTGATGTATGGCTACTCCGATTATGCCATATCTTGTGCTCGCTCAGCTCCTCTTCCGTTTGATCTCCAGTTATCTCATACATGATTCTTCATTCCTTAGGTGCGAAAGGAGAACATCCACCCCGACATCATTTATTGTCTGCACTAAACAAAAACAACATACAAGAACATTAAATACATATTTTACTTAATTAATACATTCATTAACTCACATATAACATTATCCCAAATAATCTGCATAACAATAGGAACAAATCACTTGGCTGCAGGAATAAATTGGCATGGATGCAGGAATAGATCGACAAAGTTCAAACATGATTTCATAAGTTTAGGTTCAACACATGGAATACATATAGTCAATTCACAATAGTTTACTACCATAATGCAACCCAAAAGACGTCAAAAACCTAAGAGTTTTGATGGTAAAAATATGACAAAGTATCAACTTATCAGAAGACATGAAATATCCTACTGCACTAAATCACAAGAAGGCAAAACTGTTGCACTAGATGCATCATCAGGTGCAATAGGTGGTGTGATATCAAGAGAAGGAGATGAAATGTAAGGCTCAAGAATGGGGTCACATGTGAGAATCCCCAAGTTTAAATGCCCAAAGTTATCCTCAAAATATGAATCATCAACATAGGAAGAATCAACCTCATCAATAGGACCAAAATGTGAAAAAGAGTACAATCGAGATGCATGATAACCACCCCAGTTACAATGATAGCTCCACTCTCCAAGTCTCTAATGATAACTGAATCAGGTGTGAACTCCACAGTTTTCCTAGTTGCCTCATGTGTGATTTGATAGATGGAAACAAGATTGTTTGTCAAGTGGGGTACACACAACATATCATTGAAGGAGTTATCCCCAATGGAAATAGATACTTTCCAAATCACATCAATGTATGTATGATTGCCCATCAAAATCTGCGGCATGTGGCAAGGCTCAAATGTAGAAAACATAGACTATGAAGATGCCATATGATGAGAAGCCCCGAATCTAGAAGCCATCTTCTTGAATCATGACTTGTAGTAGCACAAAGAGCTTGTCCCTTTCCTTTATTTGTCCCAAAAGAGTGATCCTTTCCTTTAGAAGAAGACGATGTAGACATTTTGGGTAGGTTGATTTTGTTCTTCTCAAGAAGATTTTTCAACTAATAAATATCCTTCTTATAACAATGATGTTCATCATGTGCCGACTTCTTGCAATATCCACAAAAAAGACTGTCCTTATATTATTTCCTCTTAGGTGAGAATGGTGAATCACCTTGTTGTGGAGAGGAAGATTGTGCTCCATCTTGTTGTGGTTTTGACTTAGGTTGCTTTTGATTCTTGCCTTTTCCTTGATTTCTTTGATTCCCTTTGTTAGCCACCAAAGCTTGTGAATTTGAAGATTTGAGAATCTCCATTATGGTCAATATAGATTGCTCAAGTATCAACATCTCCGTGAATGAATCAAATGAGGGAGAAGTGTATGAGGAACCTTGAGCTAACCTATGGGTGTGAAAGCTAGATACAAAGGCTGCACACTTTGAAGGAAGCTTGTCCAACAAGTTATAAACCAATTGAGCATCTTTTTTATCAATTCCACAATCCTTTATCTTTTCTCTTAGCTCATTTTCTTTTGTGACATAATCTTGAATTGTATCAAAATCCTTGGGATCCAAAGTTGTGAGGTCACTATCAAGCTTGTAGCCCTTAATCTCATCAACTTGACCATACAATTTTTGAAAAAATCCCAAGCCTCTTTAATTGTAGTACACTTATCAATGTGAAAAATAAGGTCATCTGATACATACTTTCTAAGAGTTCCAATTGCCATAGCATTTTTAGTGAGCCATTCAAGTTGAGCATTAGGATTAGCCTTAGGATCAGGTGGTGCTGTAATAATTCCATTTACATAATGAATGAGTCCCTTTTCTATTAGTTTACTCCATGCCTTAATCTTCCATGATGTATAATTATGAGTTAAAAGTGGAAATTTAGGAGAACCCATAGCACTAAAATGAAAAAACACAAGATAGAGAGAGGCACAATCACACAAGACACCCCCCCAAAATACTCAATCAAGAAGCCCCCCCCCCCAAAAAAAATAAAATAAAATAAAAAAAATAAAAAATGGTGATTTGGCACTTTATACTTAGTGCATATACAATGGACCACTTGCAAAATAAGGCAAAGTGGACTTCTGATTTCAATTTACAACCTCTCAAAATGAGATATAAAAGACTTCAACAAATACTGCTAATGATCTAAACTGAGATCCAAGCAAAATGCAAGTACCAAATAGGCCAAAAATGACCAAATACTGAAAGTACAATTTCT
This sequence comes from Cryptomeria japonica, assembly GCF_030272615.1. Lineage (NCBI taxonomy): Eukaryota > Viridiplantae > Streptophyta > Pinopsida > Cupressales > Cupressaceae > Cryptomeria > Cryptomeria japonica. Next base: position 421,959,917 of record NC_081413.1, on the reverse strand, counting down.
ACTCAAAATAACTGCAAATAAATGGCAGATTATGAAAGTAGATGAAAAATTATGCACTTAAAAAAAATGGCACCTGAAGAAGAGTCCATATGAGCCCAAATGAAGCCTCCAAAGTTGTAAAAATTGGGATTTCATGACTTTAGAAAAACCTGTATCCAAAAATCAAAAAAATTCTACACCACTGTACAAATCATGAAATTCTACCCCAAAACAAAAAAAATTGCTCAAAAAAAGGAGTCCGGATGAGTGAGATATCACTATTTGAAAATTGTTTGCAAAATTATAATTCTGAAAAATTTCTGCCACAGCGTCAAACTTTAAATGCCTCTAGATTTGACCTCTGAAGTTCGATTTGAATGAAAAAAAAGGCAAAAATGACTTTCTTGGACCTCCTCAATCCAATGGTAACCTCAGATTTGACCCATCAAGATCCAATAATAACCTGCAATAGAAAGCTCAAAAAATACAACCCCAAATAGCATCAAATTTCTCTCAATTGGCAAACCAATGACACTCTAATGACTCTGATACCATGTGAGATTTTCCCAAGATCTAGAGGCAATGGAAGACACAAATAAGATAGACAAAATATATGATAGGAATAAACTATATTCTATCAAGATGAAAATACTGATCAACTGGATCATCAATCGTTACATACAATGAATATGAGCCTACTTATATAGGCAAGACTATATGGATATGTGAGCACACAAACATGACATGTGGCTCAATAAGAAACAAGGGTAGGTAGGAAATAGGTGTGGGTAGGTAGGAGAAACAATATAATATTCCACATGAGATGAATCACCCACTGAATGTGGAATGCAACAACAAGACAAGAGCACAAAAGGTGGAAATTCTCCAACACACACTATCCCAATGTGGCACAAACACCCAAGTGTCTCATACCCAAACTAATATGAAATGCATTTCCTAAGTAAACTTAAGTAAGGTGTAATAATATCCATGATGAATAATTAGTTACACCAACAATTTCCTCCACCTACCCTTTAATCCTAGTTAACCATTTATCTTTACACCTCTTAATCTTATCCCTCCATTTCCTACAATGTTCTCTATATAAGAGGATTCCCTCTTCATTATCAATCCTAATCACCTAATCAATGTGTCTAATCAATCCATCTAGCTAATAACTACGTCAATCAAGCCTTCTTGCGTTCAAGCTATCAACCATAATCTGTTCTTTATTGAGCTCTTGTGCACACATAAAATCTAAGAGTAGATATATCAAACAAGATCAATGGAGATAGGAAGAAATGGAGATTGAAACCCTACTTGACATGTGAATGGTTTACTTTGTTTTATTTTGATGATTTACATGATCTTAGGTATCTTCATTTGTGTATGGTGGATCCTTTTCATTGTTAGGCTAGGGTTTTGTGGTTGGATCTTTGTTAGTCTTTCAATATTATTGTTTTCATCATCCATTTTCACCATATATAGGTGCGTCTCATTGCAAGCTTTGACCCACTTAAATACCTCCTAAGAAAAGTTGCGCTAAGAGGAAGATTGTACAAATGGGTCATGATCTTAAGTGAGTTCAACATCTAGTATGTTGATAAAAAATCCATCAAGAGTTAGATAATAGCAGATCAATTGGAAGAGGCTCCTGTTCAATACAATCATCCCTTGCTGACCCATAATTTACACACACATACATATATTTCTTCACTTATGTAACATATACCTATACATAATTACATAACTCATTCTAACCCATAATTATATAGAATACATAAAGTCATATATATAATTACTAATGTGTAACTAATATGTCTTATTTTCTTAAGAGGCTACCTCACAACATAACTAAATTAAATACAAACAAAGGCACATAAATCTAGTTTTCAAGATGTGATCACCAATTTATTTATTTAGTGAATATGATTTATCATTTGCTTGCCCGATAACCATTCTACTTATTTGCAGAAACACCAAGATACTATTCCTAAAATGATACCAAAGGTTAAATTTTTATTTGTCTTGGTAGACATATATGCACAATTCAACAACATATACAAGACACAAATATTATTAGCATATGTTCTTCCTTTGACATGTGCAACTCTAATTTTAACAAATTTTTCAACATCCTCTCGATGCTTTGATGCCCCTTTTGTGGGTGTAATGTTGAAACATACAAGTAAATGTGAAAAATGCATTGTTGGACTGGTTTTTCTTTTTTTCTCCCCCAAAGTTGTGTGCTCTCTTCCTTGATATAGTCTTCTCTTTTCTTTCTTAATGCCTTACTAAGAGTCATTACATCTTTCCATCATGAGGATAATTTTAGCATTCATGCCAATTAATAGTGTTTCATAAAGGAATTAGTCATGCACTTCATGAGAATTCAAGAATATTAAAATAATTAATAAGTAAAAAAAAATTAAAAAAAACCTTCACATTAAAATTCAATCACATTATTAAATTTTTATGTTCAACCCCCACCACATATGTGTAATTGAAAACATTTATTTGTTTTAATAAAAATGAAGATTACATTTTTTTTTCAAATAAAATTATCATTTATGTAAATTATAAGAAAATAAAAAAATAATTTTCTCTTATCATATATATTTCCAATTTGTACAAATTGAGATATAATCTAAGATTTATGTTTGCAAATATTCAAAATAAGACATTTACACTTAATTATCTAGATAATTAAAAGACACTTGATGATTTCTAAATGAGTGTCTCTGCGTGTGTTCATTCCATCACAACATGTATTTTCTAGATGTTAGGTCCCTTCTCTCTAACAATGTTCTCTTCCTTGTGACAGTATCAACCTATCTATTGCACTCATGGAAACAACATTAAACATTAGTTTGTGTAAGTAATAAAATCAAACATTCATCATAATATTTTTCATCAATTATAGTAAGGTTTAAATTTCATTGCTTTAAATTGACAGATCCAAAATTTAAATATTTAATGAAAAATGTTTAGCGCAATCAGAATGGGTTGTGACATATTTTTTCAAGTACATCCAATTGACTTTCTCTAGTGATTAATTTCTCTAGTAAGTCAGCTACATAATCTTCCATGATACTATGAAATAAATAGATCACGAAATATTATTGTCATAGCTCTTCAATATGTGTCTTCTATATTTTTTTAGACCAAATGACATTACATTCTAGCTGTATGTTCCCCAAGGACATGTCAAGGTTATCTTGTGTTGATATTTAAGAGTAATATGTATTTAGTTATGCTTGAGAAGCCATCTATTGACAAAACTATTTTGTGACTTGTCATTAAGTCCAAAATAATGTATATCTTAGTGTATATATTAAAAATTAGCTTCTTCCTGACCACCATCTATCATCACCGCTTCTTCACAAATAATTATTGTTGTCACATGGGACCATCAACCATCTTCGACACCCTAACCTCTCTAGTGGTTCTCTCACTAACACTTTGAACTTTTGTTGTAGTGGCAACTGGACTGTGTTAACAAACTTAGCGACTTTGCTGGGGATGGTTCGACTCTCATCACCGACAACTTATTTGCCTTATGGTCGATTGTGTCTAGTACGAACCTCTCGGCTTGGGGGGCTAAATTTTTGTCATGTGGGACCCTCAACCCTCCTTGATGCAGGATCTTGCATCATCCAAAAACATTTTAGTTTGTGTTTCCAATTTTGATTTATTTTTATTTTTTGGTTGGCATCTCTCTGATCAATTGACTGTGATAAGAAAGTTAAAATGTTGTCTCTGCTCTATGGTGATCGGTCTGTGAAGTACTTTGAAACAAGGCATGGATATCCTTTAATTTATAAAGAGAAATTGCAATTGCTCCATACATATAAATGTATAAGCATAGACAGGGTATGTGAATTATCCGACAAAATGCCTCAAAGAGACGTTGTCTCTTGGACTGCAACGACTCCAGGATGTGCACAAAAAAAATTTGTCGATCAGGTCGGTAGGTGCAAAGCCAAATCCCATTGTTTTTCACTAGTATCATTCCAAGTGTATGAAAATACATCTCTCAGAACTATGACTGCTGCATATGGGCATTCAAAGACTTCGGTTGGGATATAAGTTTTATTTAGCAAACAAAGAGAATCGAAGGACAAAGTTAGATAGACATCCATTGATTGCTCAAATAAACAAATTAGTCTTATATCCATCAAATGAAGATGCAAAGTCATCAATACCATAGGAAGAATGTGAAGGGGCACAAGGAAATAAATTTAGAAGCCATCAATCATTATGGAAGACCAAAAAACAAAATATGAAGGGGCGTTGCATCTGATTTGAATAGTCACCGATATAAGTTATAAAAGTGAGTAAACAAACGAAAAGAGAAGCCACAGGAAGAGTATGTGTGAGTATAATATGAACTCCCATTTGTGATAGATTGGAGGAAAGTGGGTTGCGTAGAATCAACCAAAGAGTGAAATTGGCCCAAGAGTTTTGGATGTGCGGCTGCGCACTAAAAGTCTGGTGTTGAGTTAAAACAGAGTCTAGTTTAGTTTGTTTGTTCGTATTTTTGAGTTTTGTTAGTAGGCAAGAGTGTTCCTCTCTTGCATTAAATGGTATCAGAGCTAGTGGTTCTAAACATGTGGACATATCACTAAATGTGAGGCAGTCTACACCAAGACCTGTAGGTGAAGAGTGGAGTTGTGTGAACAGATCATCGACTGTGAGGCAGTTTGCATTTGAGAGTGTAAACTGGCTATGGAGAGCTTAAACAGATCATTGTAGGCATGCGAAGTCTTGATCGATTGAGATCTTGAAGCCACAATGTTTTGCATATGAGTGGAAGATCATAGTAGAGATACCAATTCCAAAGAAGAGGACAAGGTGGGTCGTGAGGAGGCCCGTGTTGATTTCGTTTGTGGAATGATATTGGGAAGAAAGTTATAGGATATGGAGAAGCTCGCTGAAGAAAAATAGTTGTAGCCGGAAGAAGAAATATGTTTTAGCAGCCCACATGAATGGAGAGAAAAAAGAGGAGGAAATGGTCACGATGGACCATCAAATTGGTGATTGAAAGCGATGTAGGTGAAAATACCTCATAGATTGAGGTAGTCGAAAAGGAAGAAGAGGTTGTCATTGATATTGATCAAGAACCTGATGAAGATGTCATGTTGTTCATCGTGAAGATGAGCTACCTGAAGAAGACATTGTCATAGTACTGATTGAAGAGGATGATGAGAATGAAGTGAATGTTGAAGCTATAGGAGAACATGAGGTAAAATCCAATGAGTTTTATAGTGTTGAGTTTAGTTTACCATTGTTAAATGTAGGAGAAGATATAGTTGCAAATTTTCTTGTGGGTGTTGGTTGGTTGCATGTAGAGAGTGTTGAGGATGTTTTAGGACATTGGTGGAGGTGGTTATTTTGTGGTGGGAAATATATGATGTAGAGGTAAGGTTCAAACAACTTGAAAATGCTCCAAGTTACTCACTTGCTCAACCAAACAACAAACCCTCCTTTTAAGGATTCACTCTAACCAAGAATCACACCTTTAAGAGTATCAATTCAACATCCCATATCACCTATTTTCATCCCCATAACCCCACAAAGGGAAAATATGCAAAGGTTATCAAAGTTTGGTTTCAAACCCCACAGGCAATAGTGCTCAAAATGACTCAAATTGCTCACAACCCCTCCAAATTGTTTGATAGGCCTAAAAAGGCTCAAGATAGGTTAAATAGGTTCCTAAAAACTCAAATGATGCCAAACAACCCTCTTATTTGGTTGTTCAAGTCCCAAAAGTCACAAAGTGCAATTTGGCTCTTTAGACCTAGTAGCCCTCAAAACTCATTTTTTGGCTTCCCACCCAAAAATCGAAAGGACAGGACAATATTATTTTATTTTGTTGATCACCAACCTAGGGAATCACTTTCTACCAAAGGACAGGTTTTGGAACCTCCTGCAAGTACCATTACTAATGAACCCTCATCTATGGCTAGAAGGGCTAATTTAAGCACTTAACAAAGGAACTACCCCCCAAACCTACAACTCCACCAAAAAAATTGTTGGAAAACCTTGGGGTATCCAAATAATCACCAAATACCAAGTTATAGTTTCTGGTTTGCATTAAAACTAAAGTTATGGGGACTGTTCATGAATTTTATTCAATTCCCACAACCAGTCACATAGAGATGCCTAGCCAAATTTAACAAAATCTCACCCAAAATTCATCCTTTTGGTCTGAAACCTTTTTAATATTAAAATAAACTCCCCAATCCTACATCTAACCAAGAATCAGATTTTTCCCATTGTTAAAATGGTAGGAATGAGGAAAGGAAGTAAAAACCCTAGCCTAGGGCACTTTCACGGGTTGTAGAGGTTTGCGACGCCTTTTCTCCCTCAATACTCCACTTTAGAACCTCCCTCTTGGCTCAAATGAAAGGTAACTCAACCAACTATCTTCCCACAAAAATATTTTTCACATTGGAGGCCGTACAGATCCGCACCAAGCGAGTTTGCAACAAAATTACAGCAAAAATGCAGATTTTATTGATTTCAAATAACAATTTTTACAATTTTCACCCACAACAACCCCCACACAAGTTTGTTGAGGAATTTTATAGTTTTCCCAACATGTTAAAACCTATTGGAGATGGTTATGAACGTTGGGAAACTAATTACAACAACTTTTAAAAAAGTTGCTTTACAAATTGACAACTTTTGTCAATTTTTGACAATTTTTGCATTTTGCCATTCAAACTAATTTTATCATCAACCTAGGGACCTAAATGCATTGAAATGGATCTAAATAGACCAAAAAAACCTTGAGTCCCTAATTCTACTCATCCTAACTTTTGTTGACTATAGTTGACCATAGGGTTTATAATGCACCCTAGGCCACTAGGCCTTACAAAATGGACAATTAGGACCTTATTACAAAACAAAACATAAACAAAGGATTCTTTGATCCTTACTAACACCTTGATATCAAAAACATGAAGTGTTCAATCAAGAAATTATTAAATTAAGGCTTGTTCCCCTGCACCAATATCCCACAAAGGAGGAGAGAAGATGAGAGTACCTTTGGTGGAGGAGGACAACCTTTGGTGGGCATGAGTCCATGAGAGGGAAGAGGAGGAGAGAGAAAAATTGGTGAAGGAGGTCGGAAAGTGTCCCAACTATGTGCTGGAAGAGGCAAAGGAAGAAGCTATCTTTTTCTTTATCAGCGATGGAGTTTGTTGCAGGTTACCAACAACCTGAAAGAGTAGTCCAATTAATCCACTCCATTTTCTGAGTTCTACTCACAAAATTTTCCTACCCGACGTGTTTGATGCAGGAGCAACCCAGGTCGATTGGCAATCCTGCATCATTCAAAAAATTTTTAGTTTGTGTTTCCAATTTTGATTTGTTTTCATTTTTTGGTTGTCATATCTCTGATCAATTGATTGTGATAAGCAAGTTAAAATGTTGTCTCTTCTCAATGGTGATTGGTCTACAATGTACTTTGAAACAAGGCATGTACATCCCTTGATTTTTTTATAAAGAGAAATTAAAATTGCTATAAATGTGTAAGCATAGATAGGGTATGTGAACTATCCAACGAAATGCCTCAAAAAGATGTTGTCTCTTGGACTGCAATGACTCTAGGATGTGCACAAAACAGATTTTTTGATCAGGTTGGCCGGTGTAAAGATAAATCCCATTGTTTTTCTCCAATATCATTCCAAGTGTATGGAAATCCATCTTTAGGAACTATGACCACTGCATATGGGCATTTAAAGACTTCAATTAGGATAGAAGTTTTGTTTAGCAAATAATGAAAATCAAAGGAGAAAGTTTGATAGACATCCATTGATTGCTCAAGTAAATAAATCAGTCTTATATCCATTGAATGATGATGAAAAGTCATCAATATCATAGGAAGAATGTGAAGGGGCATAAGGAAAGGAATTTAGGAAGCCATCAATCATTATAGACAACTAAAACACAAAATATGAAGGGGTCTTGCATCTGAATTTGAACAGTCACCGATATATGTTATAAAAGTGAGAAAACAAAGGAAAAGAGTAGCCATAGGGAGAGTATGTGTGAGTATAATATGAACTCCCATTTGTGCTAGATTGGAGGAAAGTGGGTTGCATAGAATCAACTAGAGAGTGAAATTGGTCCAAGAGTTTTGAATGTGGGGCTACACACTAAAAGTCTAGTGTTGAGTTAAAACAGATTCCATTTTAGTCTATTTGTTCATGATTTGAGTTTTGGTAGCAGGCAAGAGTGTTCCTTTCTTGCATCACTCCTTGACATTCTATCCTCTCCAGTGCTTCTCTCACTAACAATTTGAACTTTTGGTGTAGTGGCAGCTAGATTGTGTTAACAAAACATCATGTAGAGGGCAGGGTGTTGAGGAGGGTCCCAGGTGACAACAATTACATAATTTTTAATTATTTAATTAATTTATTGTCCTTGCATATTAATTAAATAATTTTTAAATAATTTTATTATCTTTGTCTATTCATCTAATCTATTATAATTAAATAATAATTATAATTAAATAATTATTACAATTATTTAATTAGCTAACATTCTTCTATAGTTGAATAAATGAAATAATTTATTCAATTATTCACCTCTTTAATAGTTCTTTCGAGAATAAATTAAATTCTCATTTTATTTATTTACTCTCTATGCAGATGAAATTAAATGATTTTAATTATTTAATTTCTTCCACCACTTCTCCACTCCATCCCACACCTTCTTCCATCTTTAGCATCCACTTTCTCCTATGTGATCTTGATTGTCAATCTTCTTTGGGCTAAATTCAAATTGAACTATTAATCTTTCTCCCACCATATCTATATATTCAAATCTTCTCCTCTATCATTTCTTTAACCACAAATGCCATAGATTAGTGTTGTAGTCACTTTATTTGGTGCATCTTCTTGCTAAATCGATATTTTAAAAAAAAATTAATGTGCTTTTGTTTGGTTTTTCTCTGCCAATGCTTTCGTTAATAAGTTTTGTTTTAAGGATTCTATTTTGGCATATCTATTATCACACCCAATGCATATATGGTTTTATGTTGCATGTCTATTCTGAAAATTGGCACTTCTGTAAGGTATAACATTATGGTTATTGTCTTTTTATGCTCTTTTTATCACACTATAGTTGTCCTTTTATGCTCTTTTTCTCACCGTCTTTGTTCTTTCATTTTAGGTTGCTACATTTGTGTTGTTTCCATTTTATGTTAAAATGTTCTCTATTTTTTGTCATTCCTCACTTGCCAGAGATAATAGAATTAAAACTACAAATTTATTTTTTATGGGAAGTGATTTCTTAGAATAGACAAAATCTAAACTACAGACAAGTGTGCTACAAGATTTTTTATTTTTCTTATGATTTTTAGTTTAGATAACACTTCAATTTGATAATGGAATGAACCTTGTCTATTGTGTTTGGTAGACACTTTCATATTTATATGTCCCCAAAAGTGTTATGTGTGCAACCTCTCCCCTCACATTAATGTACAAACTTGGGTTCAAGAGAAACACCAACACTTTGCCTTTTTTAATTTTTAAGTGGGAGATCTACCTAGTGATTTTATCACCCCAACATTTGACCTTAGCTAGGTTTCTTGATGTGGTATATAAAGGGCAGAGAGAAAAAGATGTACCTCAAGGAGTGGTTAATGTCATTCAAAGCCAATTTATAAGACCCTTGATCTGTCAAGACTAGCTAGTGAGGAGAGTGGGGAGCCCTTAATCTTAGGCTATTGCATATGAGCTCTCTATTCACAGTAGTCCCCCACTAAGAACTATTATTTTCTAGAAGCCTTTATGACCATCAACCATTATTCCAAGTGGTGCACAACTACTTGCGAAAAAAAGTGTTTGCATTACTATCTTTTTGCATTAAGATATGGTCTACCTTGGGTAAGGCTAGTCCTCCAAGGTTAGAGATGTGTGGTGGTAGATGAGAAAACATTTTCTATTTATACTTTGTATAGTATATGACAGTAAGGGGGTGGATGTCACGATTCATAGTGGAGTGGAGGTAGATGTCAACCTTGCAAGTCCATGAGGAGTAACACACCCACCTAAATAGCTAGGTTTTGCTTGTCTTAAGAATGTTTTCTCTTGTAAACTAGTGAAACTATTGGCCTCTATACCTTGAAAATGTTAATCATTGCATCTTCTCTATATTTTGAGTATTTTCTTGTCAAAAATCCAACAAGTCAGCAAACCCTATGAGATTTTACAACTGTCATATCAAAAATATATTTGAAACACATCTATCGTGTATTCATGTGCTACTGTCCAAAACTGGTGTGCATTTTCTCTCTATAAGTACGCATCTATTTCTACCTTATGTGCCTTTGAACTCTATCTCTATGCATCTATCAAAAAATACTACACCACTCTTATCTAATGTAGCACTATTGTTCTCTATTTAAGTGCCTCTATTGTTTATCACTACACATATGAATGCATGTACTACACCCATGACAATCCAATCTAGAGTCTAAAATATTAAAAAATGAGTTTGAAATCTAAAAATTGAGCTTGACATTTGAGTCTAAAATCTAAAATTTGAATTCAAAAGCTGAAGTTTGAGTCCCAAATTTACGAATCTTGAAATTCTAAGTTGAGTCCTATAATTTGATGTTGATTCTAATAACTTGAAACTAAGTCCTACCTATTTGTGAATTTAAAACCGAGTTTTCCTAAGTTGAAACTAGAAACTAAGTTGTCCAAATTTGATACTAGAACTAGAGCCTTGTTGAATCTAAACATTGAAATGTGTTGCCATAATCACAAATATTTGTTGAGTCTCATTACTAGCCTAAAATTTAGTCACTATCTTGAAATTGAGATAAAAAATTGAAACTGAATATTCCAATTAGGTGTTTGATTAGATTTCCTATCACTGTTCTTGAATTTATGCATTTGTCCTTGTTTATATTGAATTTGAACCCTATTTGTAATCCCTAAAGATCCAACCACTAAACCCTATATCTACAAACTAATTCAACAGAAAATCAATAGAGATCTACCATGCATGCAAATAAAAATAAAATAACAAAGATTATACAATTCACACATAAAGTAGGCTTCTATCCATTCTCCTATCCTGCATGATCTTGTATTTGATGTTGTTCCTCTTAGATTTGTGTTTCACTTGCACAAAAGATCAAGGAAGAATGAATGTGGTTGTAATGATGTATAGCTATGTTTGCAAAGATGATGTGATGATGTATGCTAGAATGATTGTGATAGAATGTGAGTATGGTCCAAGTATGATATATGAAAGATGAGAGGAGGAAGCCTCTTTTATATAGGACATCCTAAAAATGGAGGGTTTGTATTGGGGCTAAAGATGAAATGAAGGGCTAAGATTAAGGAGTAGGTATTTAGAAAGACGTGTTGTCATGTGGATAAGATGAAAAAGTTAAATGGGTGAATTAAATAATTACAAGTATTTATTAATTTAATAGAAGAAGGGCCACACAAATTAATTAAATAAAATATTTATTTAATTTGAGAAAGAGGGAATGGGATTAAATAAATAACATATATTTATTTAAATTAGAAAGAAAAGGCTTAGTGAATTAATTAAATAGATAAAAACTATTTATTTAATAAATAGTGGAAAAAGATAATGAATTAATTAAATAAATAAATAATAGAGGATGTTTAAGGATAAAATAATTAAATAAATATTAAATATTTATTTAATAATTAAAGGATAATTTTAGTTGTCTACAATACTATTATGTTGTGCATTGATCTCAACCTACTACGTAATTATTTCAACCTTCTATGCCTTTTTATCAATTTTGTTCTATTGATTTATTTTGTTGTGCTATTGACACTTGCTATTATGCTTATGTTATTGTTTCTCGTGCTTTTGTCTTGTATTCTCGATCGTTTGTCAATTTTTTTGGAACCTGTGTTTGAACCAAAAACTACATTTTTTTGGCAATCAGACTAACACACAACTAGGCTTGAGACTAAAACTAAGACTTGTTAGATTACATTTAATCCTACTCCTAAATTTACCTTGCATCCCTGGAGTTTAGATTTTTCACATTAGGTTAAAACATTGAAATCAAACTATTTCAAAATCAACTCAAGATTGTTCATCGATTTTCTAGATCTTGCATCTTAATCATCCTGGATTTGGCATTTTCTCTAGGGTCAAGTTAATTTATCAACATTTATTTATTTGTTGGGCTTGTACGCATTAGTCTAGTGCAGTTTTAAAATATCAATCACAATTCTTGATCATTGTCATTCAAGGGATATATATAATATTTGATAATTCTGGGTCTCATTTCAAAATTGCATTTTAATCATTAATCTAAACATTCAAAAATCCAAAAAATCAAATATCCCCAAATATACAAAAAATAAAAATAAAAATATTAAAATCCAAAAATATTACTTACCTTAGACTCAATTTTCATATCCACATCACATCACAAGTCTCAAGGTCTCTCTCATGTGAGATACAAATCGATCTAAAAATAAGACAATGAAAATGGATCCTACACAACCAGACCCTATGATCAATCCTACAAGCATATATTACCAAAGGACATCTTCACATTTGACATGATATTCTTGATAACAATCACCTACTATAGATTACTCTTTGGCTAGCATTCAAAAACACATGAAACAAGATGAAATTAATGTAACTGTCATAATATCCTAGAATTCTAAGAGTTATGGATGTACTCTTGTCTACAAACCTAAATTGCATGTTTCCTGTTGCTAGCACAAAATGGAGCTAAATTGACCATTAGAATTTGATATTTCTAACACTATGAAGATCACACAAAACAATCCCACATCAAACATAGGTATTTCCAATTCAACACCTCCAATATACAAGTCAACCCCACAACAAACCAATACCCTCACACATCAACCGAATGTATTCTTGTCACCTTCATTTGATTTGAAATTCAACAACCTCCTTTTCAAATTACCATTAATACATAAAAAAATATATACAAATACCTAACTAAAGCATAACACCACCTCCCAACCAAAACATAACACCATCTCCCAACCAAAACATAACACCACGTCCTAATCAAAACATGACATTATAGAATAAAAACCAATCAAACCCAACTCATCCACATAACAACCAAACACCTCCTCCTAATAACACAACAACTCCCCCAAACAAAAAGATAAGAAAATTCAATGTTAACACCATTTCCCAAAACCAAGTACCCATTTGTCAATCCATGACTCACATCCCACAAAATCAAAATCAGAAACAAAACCTTACACCTCCACTTCAAAACCAAAAAAGCCCCTCATTTGGTAGCACCTATAACCCAAACCCCATGAACACTTTTTAAAACATATTGGCAAACAACATCTTGTCAAACCTACATTTGACACATCAAAACCTAAACACAATGATGCATCAACTAAAACTAGGACAAAACCAAAACCAATCACACATACCACCTTTGAACAAAACACACCTTCCACCTCAAAATTAAACCTAGACACCAGTCCCAAAACAAAAAAATCATACTACACCACACAACCAATATAAAAAAAATTCACACATAACAAAAACATTCCAACACCAAACCAAACACATATTAAAAAAAACCTTCCAAACCAATAACACATCTTCTAAGGTATCATCCCCTTTGTTGCTACATTCCTAGGAGTATCACACAACATGCGTACCTACCCAAAAACCTCAACAACATCCAACTCCCACTAATAGACATATTAGCTCACCAATTGTTGAAATTATAGCAACATATCACAAACATGTAGATAGGAGGAACCGAGAAAACATACACATTTGAGGATATTTTTGCTTATGCATTTGACAAAACCATACATATTCCACCCTTACAATTTTGAGATTCCAAAATTTGAAAAATATAAAGAGAAAGGCAATCCAAGAGAACATATTGGAGAGTTTTACATAGCATGCTTAGAGGTTGCTTGCAATGGCACACCTCTTAAAACGTAGTCTAGGTAGACAATCCATTGAATGGTTTTGACATCTTCCATATTGAATCAAGAAATTTCAAGAGATATCAGAAAAATTTATTACACAATTTTCCTACAACATAGAACACGTAGTATCCATGAGTGACCTTTTCAATACCAATTTTTTTTTTTTTTTAAATCCTTTATCTATTTCTTGTAGAAGTTGAGGAATCTAGCTATAAAATGCCTATGTCATGAAATTGAAAAATAATTGGTCTATATTTTCATACAAAACCTTAACCAAAAGATGAAGTTTCACTTACATGTCCAACAGTCAAACACATTCAACGAGGTTATTGAAAAGGGTGTTTCCATTGAAGAAGCCCAAATATTCAAATAAAACAAAAACAATACCAATACATCCAATGATAATTAAGCCGATAGGCTTTTAGTATGGGGTTTTTTGATCGGGAAAGTGTCAGCCATCCGGAAAAATAATTTTCCGACACTTTTCCGTCAAGTTTTCTGCCGACTAAAAAATACGTTTAATGTTTTTATTTATAACATTGTATTAATTTTTTGGCGAGATGTATGTAGGGGAAATGACCCAGTAGTCGTGCACCCTAACTTCACGCTTCTCAAAATCCTACTTGGAAATTTCGAATCACTCCGATTTTTTTATAGCAGCTTACTTGGCAAGTCCCCTGCTTATAACTAAGGTTTCAGGGCCAAATCATCAAATATGATGCCACATCAGCATGCTTTTTGCCAAGGTGTCCAAAACAGCCCCAAAAAAAAGTGAGACCAATAGGCGTGCAAAAGAGACCCCAATAGTTGTGCAGCCGATGTGGCATCACCTGATTGGTTACTTTTTACAATATTAGTACATTTCTTAACAACTATTGGTACATTTCCTAACAACTGTTGGTACATTTCCTAACAAAAATTGATATTTTTTGTTTCAAACAATAGGTTTTATTTGTTCAATTTTTGGAACAAAAGGTATCAACAACCCTCACAACAATTGGAACATGCTCAACTACTGGGTCCTTTCCCCTAGTACATCTTCTACGTATTTGTCAGCGAAGTTAATTCATTTGAGTTGAACATTTCATGGTGGTGCACTCAATATTGGACAAACATTTATTGGTTTGAATGCTTACCAGTTCATGGTGGCCTCCCAGAGTATGACGATGAATTCACTTTGCATTCAGACAAAATTGATGCCCAGGATGAAGAGAAGAAACTCATATGCTCCTCATTCTATTGTCTCTGCAAATATCTTTTTGCTTGCCTTCATTTATATCCAAAGCCTCTGCTGAGTAGGGATTTCTTAAAACATTAGGGTTCGTCAAATTATAGAAGACAGAGAACCTAGCTTCTGTTTTGTTTGTGGATAATGGCGGAAGAAGAATCTATGTTTTTTAGATACCTGTTTGTTGAATGCACCGTTATTTCCCTCATTTCCATGCGAGATAAAAAATTGGGCATTTTTATTCACAGAGTAAGGGCAATTAGGTTTTATACGGTTAATTTTTTGTTCTTGCAGTTGCTTATAGGATGTAATTTTTTTGGGTTTTTGGTTTTTTGCAGTTAATCGGTAATACCCACTAGTTTATCTTAACAATTTTGTGGAAGGATGTGTTGCGAAAATTGTTGTGAAGCTCAAAATCATGGAGTCATGCTGTAGTGTGAAGGACAAGTATTTGAAGCATATGGAAATGTTTGGGTTCAAAATTTGAACTATGTTGCAATTTTCTTTGGCTGGAAATTGAGAAGATCGAACTGATACAATGGCTAAGGTGTGATTTCCTTATATTTCGTTTGTATCAGACTTTGCTATGTTTTATGCAAAATATGATTCTGTTTTCTGGTATCTTTTTAAGTTTTTCTTTTTCCTTTCAATAATGTTTTTGGGTTTCAATAATAGATCTGAGATTTTGAGGTGTACTGAAATGGCTATCTAGCGCCAACTTTTAACGAATTCAAGTATCCAAGTTTTGATTTTCGGTTTTTATATTTCAGCTACAATTGTGTTAGCTTCTTTGGTTGTTTCTTTAGCAGTACTTGTGTTTGCCTATTTATATAATTTGACTTTCTTTATTAAATATATATGTGTGTGATATGATTTAAAATGGATTTTTGAGATACCCAATTGAAGAAATTAGAATTTTTGTAGGTTGTTTTGTTTCATAAGACTATGAACATGAAATTAAAAAGGACCGCAAGTGAACAAGTTCAAGATTATTTTGGCAATTCTTTCTAGATGCATGATAGAAATTTGGTATTAGTTTTAGCATATAAATAAATATTCATACCATTTTACATGTGATTGACCAAAGACGTCAAAACCAAAATTAACAAAGTGATTAATTTCAAATACAGAACCTGCATTAAAGTAAAATGTAGAGTTAACTTCCTTTGATTGGAGACATTGATTAGAGTTAACTTCTTGTATGAAGTTGTTTGGCTCTGTCTTATTCTTGAAGTAGTCAGATCTGGTCTTGACATGTGTGCCAGTTTTTAGGTGATATATGCATCTCTCTTGACAGTTGATTGTTAGGATGAACATCAAGTTTTTTATCAAGTTTTTGGAGCCTCTAATTGACATGGTTTTTCTGGATGATCTCATTTTGGCTGTGAATCATCTTATCATTTTTTTTGTTAAGTTTCAGTCAATGCAGAACACATATTTTTTAATTTATCAATTGAACATGAAATTAAAAAGGACCGCAAGTGATCAAGCTCAACATTATTGTGGTAATTCTTTCTAGATGCATGACATAAAATTGGTATTAGTTTTAGCATATAAATAGAGATTCATACCGTTTTACATGTGATTGACCAAAGACGTCAAAACCATAATTAACAAAGTGATTCATTTCAAATATACAACCTGCATTAAAGTAAAATGCAGAGTTAACTTCCTTTGATTCGAGACATTGATAATTTTGTAAATCTCAGATTAAAAATCCTCGACATTTAGTATATAGATAATTTTTTAAATGCAACTTGGTTGGACAGTAGCATTTGAACCTATACTAGTATAGAAGATGCTTATTTACTATTAAATTAAAGATTAATTGTACTGTGAAATACTTTGTTTGAGTATAAGTTTAATCTTTCAAGCACTTTGGTAACTTGCCTTGCTATATATCATTGCAAGCAGGAAAATGACACTTCCTGTGTTATTTGTTGTCTTAGATTTAGAAAGAAGTTGTTGAACTCTAACCATCTTTACATTTTGAATTTGGAAATACTCAAAAGCATAGCTATTTTTAGAAATTTTGTTAGAGCATGCACAAGAAATTTCTTTTGGTTAAAAATCTTTGTGCTCTCCATGGTTGTGGCCAATCAATTCAGCATGAGTGTCAATCTCTTATCCTTATGTGAGGAGTTTCATTCAGGGAATTTGGCTTTTGCAATGAAGAACATAATTTCTAATTTCTTCAAGTAATCTATTTTACTGCTGGCACATTTGGAAGTTGCATGGAAATCTGCATGCTCTTTTAGATTTTTGATTGCTAGAGCTACAATTTAGCTTTTGGAACCATTCAAGGTGATAGATTTTATGTACATCTTATTTTGTGATAATTTGGATCAATGCAAAACAAATATTTTATAATTTATTTGATGAGTTGAATCTTTTTCTTAGATTGTTTATATTTCATTTATAAGGAACACAAGTTATTATGTTTGAGATTACTTTGGTGATTCTTCCTGGCCTATGATAGAAAAGTGGAATTGGTTTTAGTATATACATACAAAAGTATACCGATCTATCAATATGTGATCAATTGCTAGATTTAACTAAATGGTTCATTTTAAATAATGTCTGCATCAAAGTCAAATATCAAGTCTACTAACTTTGATTCGATATTGTTCCTATGAGAAGTATGGCCAGTTACATATGATCAATTGATAGAATTTGCAACATTGTTTGCCGCAGTCATGCACCCAGTCATCTTCAATGCAAAGTAATATTTCTCTATTCCTTTCACTATAATATGGTTCTGATTCTGATTTTTTTTTAGATTTAGAAATTATAGTAAACCATTTGTAATTGCATAGACATATGGAATCTCAGGATACATACGTTCTAAGAAAGAAAAATGGATGTGCACTGTAGGCTCGTGAGAAAGTACAAAGCAATACCAAAGTGGTGGTTTTTCATGATTCTTGCCTTGACTTTAACAGTCACCATTACATTCTGTGATTCGTTTAAGGATCAACGTCAATTGCGGTGGTGGGGAGTGCTCCTTTCATGTGGCCTTGCCATATTCTTCGCTCTACCAAATGGCATTATAAAGGCTACTATTGATAAGTTATCAAAGTCTTGCATTTTGAAGAAGATAATGGTGATCATGTTGCAAATTCTTGCATAAATGTACATTCTTCTCTATACTTGCAAATCAGCGCATCTTCCACGACCGCCTCATATCCCTTCCTACAGTTTGATCTATGTAATACCGTAGGTGATAAATCTTTGTCTTGGCAACTGTAATGTTTCTTTAATGTATTTCCTATTTACATCATGAACCGCATATTTTCAAATGAAGCATATTTTTTATAGATTTATCATCTACAATACTTAATAATTTTTTTCCCCTATCCACGTGTTAATTGGGTTTTGTTCCAAATTGCATCATGGAGGCCAAGCCATCTTCTTATGATAAACTTATTCCCAAGGATATTTTGAATGGTGAAATGAATTTCATGTTTAGTTGAAAATTGTAAGATATGACAAGCTTGGATAAATCGGTGAAAAAGTAGACATTATACTCTAGAAAGAGTTTAATATGTGTTTATTAAAATCATCTAATTTAGTTGAATATGATTTACTAAGTATCATTGTCTATCCTTTGATTTCTAGCCTTATAACAGTATCATCTAAGTTGTTTGCACCAACGTTAAATTGTGATTAATCTATCTCCATTTAGCCAATCAAACTGTAGGATTTCTTGTATAATTTCCTTCCTAATGTGTCATTGCAACATACATGCTTTTTATGCAAAATTTTGATGAAAATAATTTTGTCGTCTTGTGATTGGTGTTTTAGATGTGTGGCAGATATATTCCCAAATATCAATGCAAGAGAACGCACATAAAACTATAGCTCTGTCAGTTCATTTCAGGGATATGGGGTTTTCAAGGATCAGATGGAATTTGTTAATAACCCACATGCCTTGACGTTTGGATGTGGCAAATGTTGAGAGAGTTATGTAGTGTCTAGAAGCCTCTGGCATAGGTTTTCCTATTTTTCATTTTTCATCACAAGGGGAGCAAAAAAAAGAAGACTGTGTTGTGTAGTAGCAGATAGCTCCAGATTCATGTACATTTTTGGTTTTGGCTCAAGAGGTGTTAAGGAGAACAGAGTCAGGTCAGCTGAAAATTGAAATCATGGCAAATGACTTATTTCAAGATTGTGTCATGTTGTTAACAATGTTGATGAGAAAAAATGGGCACAAGCTGCACGAAAAATATTATGAAACCCTGTCAAAGCAGAATTTCCTAAAAAATGAGACGAACCAAAATCAGTTTTCCTAAGCTACTGGATCAATCTTTTAACAATAAATAAAAAGTGATGTAAAAATATTGTGATTTTAGAGCTACTAGATTCTTGAGCTTGAGATAAGGTTTTTGCAGCCTTTTAAATGAAAATATTGGCTGTTGAGTCAAAATTTGTTTTCAAGCCTGAGGCAAGGATTGTTTGAACTGTTTGGAAGATTTTTTTCGAGTATGAGACAACTTTCCTGGTGAAAGATATTACAAAATATAGCCTATTGGCTAATCAAAACATTCCCTCAAAATGGGCACAAAAATTTAGAACAAATAAGGTGCATATTCATTTCAAAGAACTTGAGTGCATGTACACTGTCGTATATAATATGTTGTTTTGGTCATGATGTACCCGTGCCTAGGCATACAAGTAAAACAGATCTTTTGTATAGTGTGATAGCGACATGTTAGTCAATCGCAGTCGTTTACTGCAAAATCAGCGATGTAAAACGCGCCACAATCTGTACTGTCGTTTTGAAGCCAGAATAGATGTGTCCTAGAATGTTACTGTATTTAATAAAAGTCGTTTTTAAATTAATAAACAGTAAATGAATATACTTTTTATTCCAGTAACTTATTATCTTCACTAGAACTTCCTTTTTTGAAAGTGCTAAAGGGCTGTGGAAAACCACTCTGTATGAAATAAATAGACTATTATGAGATAAATGAAGCATTCTTTCTATAAATGCATAGTTTGTTATAATGTATCATTGAGAATTTTAATGATATTTAATTTTGGACATTCTACTTTGTGCTACTCATTTTTTTAAATGGCATCCACACAACACTCGCAGTTCCAGCTTGTATGCTCAATGATTCAGAACAATTCTCATCTTAGAATTCTTATTCACTTGTTTAGACTTTGTCATTCAATGTCCACTTCCCATTGTTCTAATTTAGTGATTCAAAAAACAGAATTTTTTCACATTAGATCATTGTTTTCTGCCTAATTATGAATATGACACACTTTGCCAGAAAATTGCTTTTCTATATTACAATATTTCAAATGTTAGATTAACAATCTCCTTTTAAACATTTATCTCTTTCTTTTCTACTTCACTAATAAATAAAAATGATCAAATGTAATGGTACAGTTTTAAAAGTACCCATCTTCCATTTACACAGACTCCGCCTATCGGCTTCCTGTTGCGAGCACAAAGCATGCAACTGCTAGTTTAAAATTATGTTCTAGAAACAAGAATGTAGTTGGTGATGGTGTGGTGGAGGCTAAACCGATTAACATTGCACAACCCATGGTTAGCCTTCAATGACCTTCAACATCTTATGCTTATACATTGAAAACAATACCCAAACATCAAATGTTGTTAAAAAAAAATTCACATAGAGGCCCTTACAGAACAAACGTAAGCATAAGACAAAAATACACACCTTTGGGGCAGCATATTAAGTCAACTTTACAGAAACTAGTACATTCAAACATCATTACACTTCTAGAAATTAAACAATACGAATTGCAAGGCAAATCTACATGGTGGAAATATAATAATATATTGATTTTTGTGAGTATCATATAGTGAAAGGACATAAAACCTTCCTTTCTTGTCTACCACACACATACAACACATTTTTCACCATCTCTTATTCTATTATTAATCAACCATTGGCCATAAAGCATCGACACCCACTCTCACAAACTCCTCTCTTGTGTTGGAACCCAAACAACTTAGAGCACACGGTTATGTCTCGGATGCATTTCTTTCACTTATGAGGCACACAATTGGGTTTCATCAAAATGCGTGACAAGCAATGTCATGTCCCCTTTTCCAAAAATAACACTTACTAAATATAGTAAGTTTCCATTGGCCAAAAATAGTAAGTTGACTATGATGAGATACTATGAAAAAGATCATTTATTTAATAATTATATTATCCCAATGCAATTTATATCTTTTGGTAAAATAAATTTAAAATTTATTATTATAGTGGATCTAACTCAAGAGGCATTAATGGATATGACAGGGTTTATGGTAGGGTGTCGTAGTGGGAGTTATAATTTGCTTTTAGTCAATAATCTAAAGACCATTATGTGAAATCTTTATGAGGTCTTTTTTGAGAGGGAATATTTGAAAATATCATTAAATAATATTTATTTTAGCTTCTTGGTTTGTGTGAATTTGTATCCCAATTTTTATATAAGCTAGAAAGCTTTCACAATGGAGTTTATGCTATTTTTTCTTTCTTTGATATAACTTTAGCTTGTTGTTCTTCAATGGATGATAAACAAGTGGAACCAGAGACTCTCTGAGAAAGATTCTCATCTTTCCAAGTGATATAAGGTTGGGAGGGAAATTATTTCTAAGAGTAATCTCATTTAGAGGTTACCATTGTGCATAAGATTCACAGTTGTTTGCAATTTCAATGTGTTGCAGTATTTTGGTTTGTGGAGTAGTTTGTAGTGAATTTGGCTCTATTTTGTATTGCATAAGTTTGTTTTTGATATGAGGTCATGGTTTTACTGATAATTTACTATTTTTTTCTTTATTTAATGTATCAATATCTTCTAGTACAAGTTTGCAAGGGTTTTGAATGAATTTTTTGTGCCCTTGGGCAAATTGGGTGTGCTAAAATTGATAATTTGGCATGCAAATTTATGCTTGAGATAAATAATATCAAATCTCTAATTTATAGAATCTTGATGGCATAAAAATAATTTTATCTTATGTTTATACTTCTATGTTAATTTTGGTGAATTTTTAGGTTGATTCGATTGTCGGATCTTCAATTTGGGTGCATAGTTTAGGAGATTTTTGGTTAAAACTTTGTGGATAATTTAGTTTAATTTGAAAGAAAAAATTGCACATGGATTTTTTGAATGATACATAGATTAATTTTTTTTTTCTTTTGCTGCAAATAAACTAAAATAGATAATTTGTTTAATCTAGGACATTACAATGGTATCAGAGCTAAGACCTTTCCAGTGGTATTAGAGCTAAGACCTTTCCAACTTGTAGGGTTCTAATTTCCAAACCATGGGAGGTTTTTATCAATCTATGTTTAAGAATTAGGACAATGATATTTTAGCATTCAAAATATCTCATTGGTTTGATGAATATTTAATTATTTGTTTAAGTTATAAGAAGGATCAAGCATTAAGAACAATGTAGCCTCTGCGGTTCTCCTTGACTACTAGGGTTTCTAATGGCTTGTGCATTCATGGAGATTCCTGCCAACAATGGTGAAGGTGTCGCATTGGTTTGACTATTGCACAATAAATGGCATGTGGTTTTGTGTGTAGCATAAGATCTTTCGTTGCTGGGACTGTTGATGGAAGGATTTTGCAGAAGGGCAATAACCTCAATGGCGCCTTTTCTTTGCAAATTGAAGGAAAATTTGGTGGGAAGGTGTAGGGGAGGCGGCGTTTGAACAAGAATTCAGATGATGAGAGAATTGGGCAAAATCTGAGCACCATGGCTAGTTGGAATGGAGGTTTCAAAACTAATGCATTGCCCTTTTTTCGGGGAGTTCTTGTGACTGACAAACCAATGGCGAGTTTATATGCCAAGGAAATAGAGGAAGTGATTGAGAATAAACAATATTTTGTTGAGATGGGTTTGATAGGGAGATTTCAAGGTTTTTGGCCAAGTCGAGGAGGCTACATAAGTGCATTACAGAGTATTAAGGCGCCATCTTGATTGGGGATGTGCAAATATATCCTAGAGCCTGGGGTTTTTTTTGTGGTTGTTTTCAACAATGTGTAGGATAGAAACAAAGTCCTTTGTGAGCATCTTTGGAGCTGGGAGGAGAAGCATATGCTCTTACTGAAACCATAGTACCCTGATTTCAACCCAACTACTGAATCTTTTGACAAGATTTCAATTTGGGTAAGACTTCCAAACTTGTCGTTACAATTTTGGTTTGAATCTTGTTTTTCTACTCTTAGCAATACTTTAGGGAAATTTTTGAGATTGAATGAGGGCTCTCTAAAATACTTGCATACTTCCTATGTGCGCATCTTGTTTAAAATGGATATGACAATAGATCCTTTTACAAATTTATCCTTGAAATATGCAAAGGGGATTGCTAGGCCCAATATGGAAAGCTAATGTACTGAGAGGGGAGGGGTGAATCAGTACTTCAAAAATTTTCTTCAATAATAACTTTACTGTTATGCATAAACCGAATAGTGCAGTAACATAATATAAAGCTAAAACAAATAGATAACAATCATACATGATTCACTCCATAACACATATATTTTGGTTATGCAGAAACTCTTGGTTAGAGAGAAAAACTGCGGTGGGGATGGCACCCACAACTTCACTACTGCAATAATAAAGAGTGCTTGGTTAGAGCTACATGTTTAGCTATTTCTGATAGCTTACCCTGTTGGGAGTAACAAGATCTATTAGATCTACCTTGCTAAAGGATTTTACAACACTTAAACTAAATGCTGCACTTGGTTAGAGGCTTTACAATTTATAGACTTGATTAGAGTTTTTTACCTTGTTAAAGGTTTCTCTTACAACTTCAAAATATTACAATAAATCATTACAAATATTTGCAACTTTACATCTGGAATGTTATAGTAGATTCTATATGCTCAGAATAGATTACCTTGCTTATAGCATACCTCGGTAACCCATATAGTAACTCCGTAAACCCTTTTGTTTACTCTATTCTTTGATTGTTCTCTGAAATCCTTCTCGGTGACCTCTGTGTCTCTATAACAGTCATAACACTTAGTGCTTTTACATGTCTTGCTTCCTATATCTTCCTTTTTGTCATGCTACATGTATATATCTAATCTTAATCCATGTTGTATAAATATATCTCTTATGATGGTGATCCTTTCATTGCTTCGATCTTACAAACATGTTTTTATCGAATGAATAACTATGCAAAATATTTCATTGGTTAGATGACCTCAAAATCATACACAATCTTTAAGTGCAATTTCCAATGTGATAATGGTTAGATGTTCCTCGATCTTGTAACATGTTTTCATATGTATGTCCAGGTTCAATGAATCTGGTAACATGTTTCACTCAGTGTATAACAACTCGATGTGTCATCTTTGCTGCTCGGTAGACATGAAATGATACTCGGTAGACAGCTCGGTGTATACTACTACTTTCTTCAATAACCGACTGGACTGTTCATATCGACTAAATATCTCGGTAGTAGTAACCAACTAGAGTATATAGAATAACTTTGAACATAAAACTAATGGAAACTTGATAAGTAGTAACAATCTCCCCTTTTGACATTAGTTGAGATGTTTGACAAAAACTACTTTCAAAGTTATAACTCAATAATCTATATACTTGCAAAATGTGACTATGCTGACAATATATACAATAGTCAATGAAGATATACTCCCCTTATCGATATACTGTACAAAACTCTGATTTTGCATGCTTGGTGATCAATGTTCTTTGTGTTGTGCTCTTGATCTTTGCTTACTGTCCTATTCATTGCTCTTGGATACTCTGCTTGCTCTGCTTAGTATACTCCCCCTGTATACTATACTCCTTTTGTTTGATACTTTGAATACTACACTCCCCAAATACTGTATCACTCCCCCTTTTTGACAAACATCAAAACTTAATTACCATTCGGGGGTGGTAACTGGTCAAAAATGGATTTGTACTTGGTTCGTGCTTTTGTGAGAGCGACAAAGAGTGTAATCTTTACACTATCCATTAAAGAATTCTGTGCTTGAATATCAACCAATAATGATATTAAGCCATCTAGAGTGCTTCCCTCTTGTGTAGTAGATAAGGAAGTGACTCGGTTGATCTGTTCTTGGACGAATGAAAGATGAGGAAGGAATAATGTCTGAAGTGTCATTATGTCCATCCTGATCTTGTGTTCTTCATTTCTTAGGTCCAATTGTTAAGCCATGATCTGTTGTAACCTTGTATAGAAATTCTGAACTGAATTTGGCTCTGTGGTCAACTTATTTGAGAGATCGGTGATCTCTTTCTCAATTGCCTCTGTTTTATTCTTAATGTCTTTAGTGAATAAAGAAAATGTGCAGAGTTTTTGAAATAAATAAAGAATGTGCTTGAGTTGAGGAGTCAACTCAGCAATAAATTTGACAAGTTTAACTTTGCCAATAGCTATAGCTTTCTGTACCTCTTCTATCATTTTTGCAGTGAGCTCTTTGTCTTTTAGCGTGCTCAAAACTCCGATGCATCTACTCCAGATGTCTCTATCTTTGTTAGGAGTTCATCCAGTTGAATGTGGATGGCTGCATCTGTTGACACTGTAGCTTCAGGTAGCATATCCATTAAGAGTGTCTTTACCTTCTGAAGTACCTTATTTTTCTTTTGAATTGCCATTTGCTTTTCTTGTTCAGCCTTTGCTTTGCATAGTTCACCGAAATCAATGAGTGCTTGCCCTTTTAATTTTGATCTATCTATATTGGGCAACATTATTGGTTTTGACAAATCAACTTTAAAATGATGCTTTTTCATCTTCTTTTCTTTACCTTTCACCGATGGAACTAAGACAATGGCTTGTGAGGCTTGATGACCCTCGGTAGGTTGCTCGGTAGAGGCAACACTTTAATTGGCTTTTTTAGCCTCTGTAGAGTCCTTTGGTGTCTCGGTACTTGGTGTCTCAGTTGCAACATTCTCAATGCTAGAAGGTGCTTGAGATGTCTGTTCTTGAATAGTACCTTCTCCTGCTGTAGAATTGTGACCTTCAGTGCCTTGATCTGTATCCTGAGGGGTTTCAGTTGAGACAGGTTGTTTGACTGGTGGATAAGGCTAAACTTGTTCCAAGACTGATTCACTAGATATAAGTTTTGCATATGCATTGCCTTCTATCATTTCCTATTCTGATGCCTCTGTATCCATGACATCTTCATCTATTTGAATGGTGTCAGCAGGGTCTTGCTCAGTAACATCAGGATCTTGCTTGGTGACATCAACAATTTCAACTATAGCTTGCTCACCGGCATCCTTGATTTTAAATATTTCCTGCCATTTTGCTTTTGTCTGATTTTCAACTTCAATATACAGCCCATTCATTAGTTTTAAGGCTCTCTATTTGACAAGAAACTTTGAGTTGTAGGTTGTCAGATGTTCTTTTATTTTAGCTAGTGACATGTCAGGAAAGAGATGAACCAAACTTCTTTCTCTGATCTATTTCTCTGAGTCCATTGTATACTTCCACCTATTATCAATATGCAAATAAAGTTCATTCAGAAGTGACTTAGCTAGTTCCAATGGAGCCAACCAGAATTTTAGAAGTGTGCAGATGATAGCTTCTTCAATTTGTCTCTTCTCATCATTATTTTTGGTTTCATACTTGACATATTTGAATGATCCAAATCCTCCATATTCTTTCAGATTAGCACATAAGTTTTCAACACTATTTACATTTACCTTCTTGCTTTTGACAATCTAAAATTTGCTTGCATCCTCTGATTCGGTATCACTAGACTCTTTTGCCAAAATGAGTCTCCGAGTAGATTTCTTGCAAGTCTTTGTTACCTTGGGAATAGTAACACTTTTTATTTTCTTACTCGGTGAAGCTGCAGATGCTCTAGTGTTAGGTCGCTTTGGAGGTGGAGTCGGTGAGGCCTTTGATGTATCCTGTTTCTTTCTCTTCAACACTTTTCCCTTAGGCAATTCGGTGCTCAATGTTATAGCTACCTCTTGGGCTTCAGATTCCTCTTCGGTAATGGCAATGGTGCCTTTGACAGGTGTAGAGGAAGAGTTTTCTCTGAATTTCTCCAATAATGCCTTTATCATCTTTGTTGCCTTTCTTGTAGCTTTGGGTACTACAATGCTCATCTTTACCTTTTCCTTCACTTCCTCATAGGTTCCATACCTCAGCTCGGTAGCATGTCTTGGTAATGTAAGAAATGCATCAATTTGCTATTGTGTGATGTCAAAATCAATCTCGTAACCCATCGGTGAGAAAGATTGAGTCCTTGGTTCCACAACATTCACATAATAGTAATCAGTGTCAACTTCAAAACATATGTCATTTTTGTATTTCTCCACTAGTTGGGGTGGAATCCTATACCTGTTATGCATTTTCTCTTGAAACTTCTTGAAGTAGTCATCCATAATATCATTGAAATTATCACCTAACTTCTTAATGAAGTCATTTATTTGATGGGTGATTGGTCGGTGTAGTTCCCAAACAACTTTACCGATTGATGGAAAGAATTTTTCAAAATAGAAAAACATGCATACAAGTAATGATCCAAACTTTAGTGTATTAGCCGAGTTGTTCTTCTTTGGCTTCCTGATGGTGTTCAGATTCTCAAATAGGTTCCTCAGCAACACCTCACATAGATCAATTTTCATTCCCTTTTTCACAATTTTGTATGCTAGGTCTACTGCTGCACAGGGTACACTATTTTCCCTTGCTGATTGGAAGAAACAGTAACCTATTACTCTTATGACAAATTTTAGTTCTTCATCTATGACATTGTTCAATTTCAATCCTCTGCAATCTGATTCCACTCTAGTTAAACTGATCAATTCCTTCTGTGATATCATCTTTTGGGCTCGAGCATGATCATAAATAGGGTAACCGGTAATCAGATGGATGATTTCCTTGGTAATCTTAAATGGTTTCTCTTCTATCCACATGAAATCATCGCGAACTCTGCTCAGAACAAACTTGACCCACTGGGGTTTGAACACACAGGGATAGGTTAGGGCTTCAGTTAATCCCTTGATCTTAATTTGCTCATACTTGCTATTCAATTTACCATATGTGCATAATTCATCATAGGTGTCTTTAATTTCAACATGACTGAGTTCTTCAACACGACATTTGGTGAAGAATCTCACATCCTCGACTAATAACACTCTATTCGGGATGAGTGAAAAAGTGGTTTTGTCATCCGGTTCAAATGCAACTTTGGGAGTCAAAGAGTATTTTAGTGAGGGCTTCTCTACATTCTTGACAATAATGGGATCTTGGATCTTAGGTGCCATTTTAGGTTTCAGATAAAAGCTAACAAAGAATACTTAGGGTTTCGGGATTTCAAACGGCAAATGCTTCACACTTAGCAAATAGTAGCAACTTGATAAGATCGATAAACCAGCTTAATAATGCATTGAGATTGATGTAAATACCTTGAATTTGCTTTGTAGGAGGTTTGATCGCCTTAGATTCGCTTTGCTTTACTCTCTCAAAAACTTGGTGAGTTGAAAATGATCGCGAAAATGCTTTTAAGTACACAATATGCCTTATCGGGCTCCGTGTAGGTTAGGTCAAAAACATTAAATGCACTCAGTTCCATTAAACCTTCTTTCCTTTTTCCACTTTAACCAAGTAACCAAACAAACTTCATTTACTGACTTGACAAGCTTCCTGTATTCACCGACTTGACAGGTTTCCTGAAAAGTGCTTCAAAAGACTTTGATAGAATTTCAAACTTACTATTACATCTTAATTATGCAGATTTGAATTAAGTACATAATAAAATAGGAACTGTTAAGATTTAACCTTGATAGAATGCAGTCTTCATACCTTTACCGATTAATTTGGAATAGGAGCACCTAACTTGGTAGGTAAGGTGCTTTTTTCATTTGACACAATTTCCTTCTTTTTTCAAATCATCTTTAATTTGTCTTTTATTTCTTCAGTGTCTTTTCTAGGTTGATCTCTGCAATCTCCAGCTAAGTGTCCAACTTCATGACAATGAAAACATGCCATACCAGGATTTCTCCATGATCTTCAGTTGTACATCCCAAACCTTATAAAACAGTTGGCACTTATATGTCCATATCTTCCACAACATTCACACCATATCCTTGTATTGTAGTCCCATGGTACTACAGAATACTATCGGTAAGGATGTGTGTGAGTTCGGTAACCTCTAGCATTTTCTTGGTGTGCATACCACATATAGTTCTTTTTCTTAAACCAACACTTCTTGGTACTATGTCCATATCTATTGTAGTTTTTACAAAACCCTTTGAATTTTGCCTTTTGATAATTGTTTATAGACTTTGTCCTACATTGATTAGATGTGTGACCATATTTATTGCAATTGTAACAATAACCTTTGGACTTAGTGACTTTCGGTTGCTTACCTTTTCTGATTTGGCACAAGTTGGCAGTGTGACCTTGATTTCCACTGTAGTTGCAAATAAGCTTCTTTCTTTTGATGTTGTTCTTGTTTCCAGCTTGCTTTGATGATTCTCCTATCTCGGTAGTATGAATTCCCTTCTTGGTAGAGTCTTTTCCTTTGTAACCGAGTCCTGCATCTTTGTTGGGTCTTCTTGTACTCAGTTGCTCATCCGACATCTTTGATGCTTCATAACTCTTCTTCAGTGTTTCTTTGGATTTCTTCTCTATTTCAAGTTCATCGGTCAACCTTGATACTTCAAGTTTCAATGCTTGATTCTCATCATCCTTTAGAATTGCTTCATGATGTGCATAACCTAGTTGATCTGATAGATTTTGTTGAATTCCAGTCAACCTTGTGATTTCATCATTCTTATTAGATACTAAGACTTCAAGTTGTTATTTCTCTCTTTGTAGATCTCTTAATTTATCCTTGGCTATCCTTAATGCATCAAGATTTTCAGTCATCTATGTGCTGAAATGTTCATGTTCTCTTTTCATTGCTTTTAGTTGATCAGCTAGTGCTTTGTTCTTTTCTCTTAATACTCCAATCATTTCTTCAGTTTCTTCAGATATACTATTCTCAGATGATGTCTCAATTTGTTCCACTAACTCTTGAGAGTCCTGCAAATCATCAGATAATCTTCTTCTTACTTTCAGAGATTTTTGCATTTGCCTTTGCATGTCTGCAATCACTTGATTAGCATGATCCAGCTCTTCTTGCAGATACACAATCCTTTGAGATTTTTTATAGCCTTCCATTGATAAGATCTTTCTCTTTAGGCAGTTAAACCCTTTTCCAAGATTGAAGCTCTGATACCAATTGTTAGGCCCAATATGGAAAGCTAATGTACTGAGAGGGGAGGGGTGAATCAGTACTTCAAAACTTTTCTTCAATAATAACTTTACTGTTATGCATAAACCGAATAGTGTAGTAACATAATATAAAGCTAAAACAAATAGATAACAATCATACATGATTCACTCCATAACACATATATTTTGGTTACACAGAAACTCTTGGTTAGAGAGAAAAACTGCGATGGGGATGACACCCACAACTTCACTACTGCAATAATAAAGAGTGCTCGGTTAGAGCTACATGTTTAGCTATTTCTGATAGCTTACCCTGTTAAGAGTAACAAGATCTGTTAGATCTACCTTGCTAAAGGATTTTACAACACTTAAACTAAATGTTGCACCTAGTTAGAGGCTTTACAATTTATAGACTTGATTAGAGTCTTTTACCCTGTTAAAGGTTTCTCTTACAACTTCAAAATATTACAATAAATCATTACAAATATCTACAACTTTACATCTAGAATGTTATAGAAGATTCTATTTGCTCATAATAGATTACCTTGCGTATAGCATACCTCGGTAACCCATATAGTAACTTAGTAAACCCTTCTGTTTACTCTGTTCTTTGACTGTTCTCTGAAATCCTTCTCAGTGACCTTTGTGTCTCTGTAATAGTCATAATACTTAGTGCTTTTACATGTCTTGCTTCCTATATCTTCCTTTCTATCATGCTACATGTATATATCTGATCTTAATCCATGTTGTATAAATAGATCTCTTATGATGGTGATCCTTTCATTGCTTCGATCTTACAAACATGTTTTTATCGAATGAATAACCATGCAAAATATTTCATTGGTTAGATGACCTCAAAATCATACACAATCTTTAAGTGCAATTTCCAATGTGATAACGGTTAGATGTTCCTCGATCTTGTAACACATTTTCATATGTATGTCCAGGTTCAATGAATCTGGTAACACATTTCACTCGGTGTATAAGAACTCGGTGTGTCATCTTTGTTGCTCGGTAGACATGAAATGATACTCGGTAGACAACTCGGTGTATACTACTACTTTCTTCAATAAGCGACTGGACTGTTCATACCGACTAAATATCTCGGTAGTAGTAGCCAACTAGAGTATATAGAATAACTTTGAACATAAAACTAATGGCAACTTGATAAGTAGTAACAGGGATTTGGATTTAGATGTTAGATTACAAAGGTATTCCCTTTAGATGAAGGAGATGTTATCAAATAGGGCATATGGAAGTTAAATGTGTCAAGAAGAAATATTATAGGTATGTCACCTAGTGGAGGGAGGCACCCCCTCAACATTTCTCAGTGGAGAAGGAAGTGACTAATTGTCAAATGGAGGGTAACACAAAGAAATCTGCTGAAAAAAATGTCAAAAAAATGTCGAGTCTGTATGCTCGAAGAAAGGGAAATGTTAAAACTAATGGAATATAGAGAACAAATCCCCAAATTTCAAAAACTATGGGTGGGTTGGTGATTAAGAACAAGGAAAACATTCACTCTAGATGCAACACCACGGTGGTCAAAGATGGTAGTTGTGTGGGTTCACTAATTGTAGACCATCATATTTATTTATTTTATTATTGGTACCTAGATCATTGCAAATTTATTTTCGTCATAGAAAGAAGGAAAAAAATGGTGATAAAGTAAGGGATATAACTTGTAGTATAGGGCATATGGACTCCTTATTTGAAGTCTTAAATTGATGAAATTCTTGTTATCCTTTAGTGAACATCATAGATCTCATTCTATCATTCCACTACTTCAAAATCAACAAAAGAGAGTATTCACATATGTGCTTATAGGATCATATTTGGAGATGATATTTTCACATGCCAAGGGTTGTTCACACACTAATCTTATCTCATGTTTTGATTTGGCACCATATTACTCCTAGTTATCTATTTGCAAGGAGCACATGAAGTACAAGTTCTTTCCTAATACCTCGACTTTCCAATTCATAATGAATCAAGTGATAGATTTTGATTTCATTTATGTTGATGATATTTTCATCCTTGACAATTTTTGGAAAGATGATTGGGAATATGTGGAAATGGTTATGGGTATATTCAACAACCAGAGTTCTTTTATAAGGCATCTTCTCAAAATACTACTAACACATACCTAGACTTGGATATTGGAACTCAAGAATATGTTGTTTCAAAAAGAAAATGTGATAGGAATTCTTTCTTTTATAAGAAGGTAATTGGTACCCTAAGAAGGCTCCAAGGAGATGTATAGTAGGTCATGATTGTACTATATAATCCTTGTGTAATAATTTTCAGAGGGTTGTTGATTTTTAATGGTTGCAATAGTATACATATGCTTATAGAGGGGTATTTAATCATTTTATGGTTAATTAAAATTTTCATATGGCCTATATTGTTATTCCATTACTATTGTATTCCATTCATATTGATGATCATAAAATTTTCCCACTTTGAATGGTTGATTGCATTCTTGCACGCTTACATAGGATCTAAGTTGAACACATTCATGAGTTTAGCAGTCTATTTTCAAATGTAAATTTCAGACTTGGGAAGGAATGATTTTTAGTTTGTGGCTACTCATGAAGATATTATAGCCCTTACATGGTTGCTCAGCCATCTTACGAAAGAAAAATTATAGTTTGCTACTCAGGTTGGTCATTTCTGTTAAGATTAAGGTGCTACCTTTCTTGTAAATCATATGAAATGATTCGAACATCCTTGGAAAATGTCCTAAGGCTCTTAGGATGTATAGGGAAAATAATTTGTAATATTTTATTCTCACCATTTTTTGTAATAGATTCATAAGGGGTGATTGGTTACACTAGCAATGGTAAAAGTGGGTTGTGAACACAAATATTTAATATTGCTTTCCTCACTTATGGATGTCTAGAATAAGATATTTAATGAATTAAGAAAGCACAAAAAGAGTGACCTATGAGTTTCTCCAAGTGGGAGTATGGAAGAGGCAACATGTGTCTCTTGGTTTTTGGTTATTTATTACATTTATTATAATGCTTATCTTGCAAGTATAGGTTTCCATGTTGGAAGGAAGGTATTGGAAGATAAATCAATATGTTTTCGAGTTTAATGGAGGTATTCCAAGGGTTTTGGCCATGAGTAATGAAGAGTCTTCTTTGAGAACCTGTATTGGTGGTATTGGAGCTCTTGCCATTCTATAAATTCAACCTTTGGGTAAATTTTATGTGTAACAAAATGTGGAACTATTGAATGTAGTTTTCTCTGTAGGAATGAAGGATGGATGGGAGGCATAAGGAGGTTGTTTACATGTGAATAGGTTCTTCTATGGTGGATGAAAAGAGGAGAATGAAAGTGATTGTATTGTGAGTACTTTTATTATTGTTAGTACAAGCTTGTCCTCTTTTCTTGGTGAAGTTATTTCCCACAAGGGCTTCTCCACATAAATATTGTGTTATGTGTGGATGTTATGTTGCTGATTTATGCCTTTTTTCTACATCTTATTCTGATGTTAATCATTATTTATCGCTATTATAAGTTCACATAAGATAGGTTTATTAAGCATGGTTGACAGGCTGATTTTTGGCATCATAAAGAAGGATCTAATCATGGGTTTTCCACAATTAATGCAACTTAATTTTCAGATTTTCATATGAGTTTCATATTTTCATGTTTCTTCTATCCAAGACTTTAATATTATCCTTTGATTAGTTTATTTGATAGAGATTCATCTTCACAATCTTTGGTATTGAACCTATTTATTTCTCAACATTTGGTATCAAAGCTGAAGGTTACTAGTTTTGGGTATTCCTCTATATTTGGTTTATTATCTTGGAAAGCTTGTGAGAATTATTTAGAAGGAATTAAGGGTTGTTGGAAGGATTTTGGGGATGCAATGAATTTTCTGTGAGTTAACTCTGTTTTGCATATTTGTGAGATTGGAAACCATGGATATTATCAATGTAATCTTTGTTGGGCGTTTGAAGCTCATGCTTATGTATCTTCATGGAGTTTGATAATATGTATGTAACCTCTTGTTTGGTGGTTTTGTTCCTTTAGCTTGTGGTCATGTGCAGTGGGAAGGTGTTCATGTTGGATGGGTAATGAAATCTTGGTCACATGGAGATATACCAGTTGTTTGCAATATGGAATAGAGTTCTAACGTTGGGTTCATGGTTTTAGCCTATAGTTACATGAAAGAAATAGAACATACGCTACTAACATCTTTAAGGGTTATGGATCTGATATGTTTCATATGGTTCAAACTCTTGGATAAATTTCCTTTCCTTTCTTGGGTTGTAGTGATCTCTTGTTTTTAATTATTGGGTTTTGTAGATATGTAGAATTTTGATTGTTTAGATGACATGTCTAATGTGAATGTTTGGATGTTTAAACGGATTTTAGATTTACAAAGATGATTTTTCAAGATTTACATGTAAACTAAAATTTGTCGTATGTAGATTTGTGGTATGATTGGATTTAGTATATTTTGGATGTAGACAATTATAGGATTGTATGGCTGCTTGGAAGGTTCTTATTGATCTATGATTACTCCTAAGTGGGTTTGTTTGGTAAATCAGGTCTAGTGTTGATTCTGGTATTGGAGTCTTGGAAATTCACATGTTATACCTGATTATCTTTGTTATGCATGATATTGATGTGAGGTTGAATCTTTTAGTTATTTTAAATTAGAGCATTGGTTATGTATTTCTTCTTTGAGATGTTGCATATGTGTCGATCTTGTAGATTGTCTGATAAGGATTTGGTGTGGTAGGCCCTTACTATTGATCACCATTATTACATTGGTATTTTGATTGTTATGAGAAAATGTTTATTTGGAGTACTTGATATAGTTGATCATTTGAATCTTAGCAGTAGATTATGGTGCATGGGAATATCTATTCTCTTTTAGTAGAGTTTTGGTAATGATGTTGTTCATGATGCCATGCATTACTCGGTATCACTTTCAATGGGATTTTTATGTAGTCACATAATGTGTTCTATATTCTTTTTTTTCAAGATTTTGGTTCTAAGTTGTTGTGGTTGTAATGTATTGTGAGCCATGGACAATCTTTGATTGTAATATGGATGATCTTTTGTAATGGGTGTTGGTGTCATGAGTAGCTCTTGGTGTCTACTTTTATATTGTAGTGAGAGTTTGACATCTTTGGTTATATTGACAAAGGATGTGAAATTTTATCTTCTTGGTCCAACTCTTCCTTTTAGGAGCTCTTGGCTGAGTTCTTTGATTGTGTTGGGGCCATGAAGGATCTTCAGTTAGGAGATGTTTTTCTTGAAGAGCTTGGTTAGACAATTTAGTGGGAGATTTAGTAGTAATGTGGATTCATAATTTGATGATGGATGGTTATGGTGACATCTTGGTACCATTGAGGATTCTTGAGTCTTTGGTGAGGCTTGGTTGTTTCTCTTTGGTTTTGAGTATTAGTTATTTGCTTAGAGCTTCACGATTTTGCAAGATTGCATTTGAAGTTAACATGTATTGATTGGTTTATGCTCATGGAGACTAGAGAGACTTGGGGAAGGTTATGAGATCCCATGTTTTTGGGATCGTGTATTGAGATGGTGACTCTTTGATGAGGATTTCATTAGAAATATTGAGGAGCCTACATCTGGTTATGGATGTGAATTCATTATGGATCTAATGAGAAGATTTCTATTTATTATAATCTTTATTGTTTAGTGTTGTGAGCACATGATAATCTTGTTTTCAACTCTTGGTCTACTCAACAAATGAATGATCTAAGAGGTATTGCCCACTTGGTTATCAGATGCATTCTTTATTTTGTATTTTGTTTTCTCATGTGAATAAGTCTTGAATATAGAAGTTTTTAGGCATTTTTGAGAAGAAGATACATGGTTTTATGGATTTCAATTGTTCTCCTTGTTGTTGGTCTTAAGCTGTGGTAGCCTTGAGGACTTTTTTGGAGAGGTACAAGAAATGGTTTATGGCTTTGGGCATAATTCACTTTGTTGTGTGAATGGATGGTTTGTTTGTTGGGCATGTTTCATTTGATTGAATCTTAGTTGTCAATATCCTTTTAGTATGGTAATGGTGAAGGCGATCTTACTTTATACAACTTGGTCCATGTTAGTGTGGGACAAGGATATGGTTTGATTTGTAGGTTCTCTCTTTGGTCTTGTTTTTCTTCTTGCATGTTTGCATACTGATGGTATGATGAATCAATAAGGATCCAAACAACTACTGAGAGGATGGGGAGGTGAATCACTAGAGAGAAAACTAACTAAACTTTCACCAAACTAAAAAACAACCTCTCAAGTCAAACTCAGAATTGACTAGTTCAAACACTGAACTACAAATTGCAATATCACTATCAAGTATACCAGTTGACTGTCATATTAGAATAACAGTAAAACAACTTTGAAACTATCAAAACCTTTTAATCAAAACATCCAAATACTTTATTGACAAAAGTAAAAGCACATTTTAGATTACTGTCGGTCATAATATTATATCTAAGTGGATTTAGCAGTTAAGCAAATTAACCATAGCAAACATAACCACAAAAATATTCACCACTTGACACAATGATTTTGATGTGGAAACCCAAATGGGAAAAACCATGGTGGGGATGAATACCCACAAGTATTTTGAACTCTTTTGAAGTTTGCCCTATTAGGAGCCAAGCCTGTTAAAGCTTTACAATAAGTCATGTTAAGAACATATCCTGTTAGGGACCACCTGATTAAGGGATTGGCTATAATGCCCTATTAGAAGCAATACCTTGTTAGGAGTAACCTCGATAGAGGATTTGAAATCCAAGCTAATGAATCACCTTGTTAGAGGATTTAGATAACACTAAGCTTGTTAGAGCTTACTCGGTTAAGGGATTTGATCGTTGTAATTGTTAGAGAACAACATGGGTTTTCTAATCTGGTGAATAGCACTACTCAGCTTGATTAGATCCTTTTCATGCTCCTATATGCCTTTATACATACTGCAGATACATCTCCTGGTTCAGAAACCAATCACTCTTGCACTTAACCAAGATGCCAACACTACAACAAAATAACTCATCGACCTTATAAGAAAAACAACAGGTCGATAACACATCACAAACCTAAGATCTCATACAGATTATAAATAAAATTGGTTCAAGTATGACTGTTGGATTACATAGCAATTATTTCACATGATTCAAGATAACCTCGACCGCTCCTTGATCACCACTTCATTGATCCCTATAACTCATCATGCGGTTTCCACTTCATGCAATCTACTTTCTCATTCCCAAGATAAAACCATTATCTCTACACTCCAAAAACCATTTGAAACTCTTCACATACAACATGCATATGTGGCATAATTATTACTTCTTATCATTTATTCATAAACCAATACAATTGATTCACCAAGCTCCATCGGTTAGGGTTTGGCACATCAACAGGTAGAGTTACCAATTGATCTCACCTCTTCTCTAGTAATATTGGTTTCCATCACAAGCTCACCTACCAGTTGCAAAACAACATCATTACCAGTTATAATTGACATCAATGACAACATAATAGTTCATCAATGCAATCTTCATACAAATACCAACAATCTCCCCCTTTGGCATTGATGGCAATACAAGTATCAATACCCTTGATTGTTATGATTGTGAATAGGAATCCTGGTTTACATTTTACCATGTACTCTCCTTCAACTGAGTCTCCATGTCTTCAGCTGGTAACTGGCCATAGATCTTCTCTCTTTCAAGCATACAATTATTTTCCCCATAATCATATAGTTCTTCTACCCCTTTGAAAATAATGCCAAAGTGAAAGTAAAACATGTAGTGTCATACTTCACTATTCAACATCAACAAACTGCAACTTGATGCCCCCCTTATGGAATAACTCCACTCTACACCAATCCTTCTTCAAGATTCTTCAATTATCTCTGGGATTGATGTATTCCACATTTGCTCAATTGACCTCATGTAGGGGCACAAACCCTAGCTGACCTCTAAGATACTCAAAAGTAGTCTTAGGCAGAGGTTTAGTAAGGATATCTGCAAGCTGCTCCTTGGTAGATACATGTTCTAATAACACATCTTTACTCTGCACTTTCTCTCTCAAGAAATGATATTTCAGCTCAATATACTTGGTTCTAGCATGCAACACCAGGTTTTTTGAAATATTTATTGCACTGGTGTTGTCACATAAAATATTTACTGGATCTGTAATCTTCACCTTGAATCCTTCTAAAATGTGTTTCATCTAGGTAGTCTGGGTACAATTCATATACGCTGCAACATATTCAGCTTCAACAGTGGACTATGATATGCAACTCTTATTCTTGCTACTCCATGATACAAGTCTTCCTCCAAGAAAGAATGCACCACCAGTTGTGCTCTTCCTATCATCAACATTACCTGCCCAGTCTACATCTATATAAGCCTTCAAATCAAACTTACCTGCATATGAATACCATAATCCATAGTCAATAGTACCTTTCAAATATCTGAATATCCTTTTGGTTGCTATCAAGTGCGTCTCCTTTGGATTCTTCTAAAATATGGCAACTAAACCAATTGCATGAGCAATATCCAGTCTGCTGTGAACATAATGCAGTTTC
The DNA here is from genome assembly GCF_030272615.1 of Cryptomeria japonica. Taxonomy (NCBI): domain Eukaryota; kingdom Viridiplantae; phylum Streptophyta; class Pinopsida; order Cupressales; family Cupressaceae; genus Cryptomeria; species Cryptomeria japonica. Next base: position 421,920,968 of record NC_081413.1, on the reverse strand, counting down.
CCTATCATTGATATGTACTCCTTTTCATCACATATGCGACTTCATCCTCCTTAGACAATTTACAACCTTTGACCATTAGTGTCCCAACTCATTTACAATCACTCATTCCAAATATCTTCAATACCTCTTTCACATACTTAGATTGTGTGATAAAAATACCACTCTTCATCTATTGAATTTGCAAACCTATGAAGAATTTTATCTCTCCTACTAGAGACATTTCAAATTCACTATTTGACTGAGGACATTGATAAGGAGATCAAGAAGACACAAAAAGAAATTGATGACTTTGTGGATAATATTATAGGTTCATCCAGACTCATATCAGTTTTTGAACAGGAAATGGCAGTCTTTGAGGAGAAATTAAAAAAACTTGAGAAAGAGAAGGCAAGGATAAAGTCTAATGCCTGAGAACTAAAAGATAAACTTGGTACGAGGTTAGATAATTTGATTACTCAGAGAACTGAATTGTCTGAGGCAACAATACAAGGAGAACGATCACTGAAGCAACATATGCACTACCTCACTGGTATGATCCAACAGACTGAGGCAACTTTAGATGACAACAACAAATTTATGCAGACTCTAAATATGATTTTTGCGAACATCTTTCAGATTGTAACCAACCGGTTACAAACCTTGAGGTATCATTTTTTCACTCTTTTGATGACATCCTTTGTCATTGATGTCAAAGGGGTGGTGGAGAGAAAAATGCATGTACAAAGGAGATCACTTGCTCAGGGGGAGCACATCTTTTTGGATTTTAGTTTTTGGATAACAGTTTTGATTTTTCTCATGAGTGTTACCATAAATGCCAAAGGGGGAGAACGTTGGCATTCTACACTCTTATGAGAATAGTTGATGTTGTCATTGATGGCAACCATCTGGCAACCAACTGGAAAGTCACCGACAATTGGTTTCTACATGCTCGACATCACAAACTTCATACACCGACAGACACCGACACTGACAGGCACTTCACTGGCATTCAGATTACATTGGCAACAAAGCATACCGACACTCCAACTGACATGGGATAAAGTTTTATTTATATGAATCATTTTGTAATGTAATTATCTTTTGTAAGCCAACATGGTATATTGTAAAAGACTCATATATGTATGAGATCTTAAAGGTCATTTTATGTGAGTAGATGAGAGAAAGATATAATGTGTGATGAGGCAATTTTGTATAAGGTGATATAGTTGACAGTGAAGGTTTTGGTTATTGACTGAGCTTAAACCAGTACTGAACCTGGCATGAGAGATGCTGTTTTGAGTAGTACATTGTATTGGATTTGATAATCCATTTTGTAGTCAGTGTGACTCTTTATTGAGCAGTGAGCTCTAGGCTGTTGGCCTCCCTGCATGTCCAGACTCCTCATTGTAAGTAGTATTTATTCATTGGTCAGTGAGTAAATATTGTGGGTCACAAATCCCACTGAGGTTTTTCCCATACCGGTTTTCCTTGTTAATTATCTTGTGTTATGGTGTGTTTCTATGTTGCCTCTATTATTTCTATTTATTGCAACAATTATTATTTACCGGTACATTGTTTTGGGATGCAAAGTTATTAATAAGTTTAAATATTTTGTAAACCAGTTAGACACTGATTCACCCCCCTCTCAGTGTCTTTGGGACTATCATTGAATCTAACACACTCATGTCATCATTTCCTCCAAATATGATATCATCCACAAACACTTCGCTAACCAGTATCTCATCTCCTTCTGATTTGAGATATTGTTGTCTTCCTTGGTTCTCTAAAAACCTATCTTCATCAGGTGTGAATGTATCCTTTCATACCATGCTCTCGGTGCTTGCTTCAAACCATAGAGTTCCTTGTGTAGTTTACACACTATATCCTTTGCATCAGTCAAATCATAACCATCTGTCTGCTTAATGTATACTTATTCTTCCAGTATTCCATTTAGAAATGATGACTTCACATCCATCTGATATACTTTGAATCCCTTATATGCTGCAAATGCAAGTAGAGTCCTAACACCTTCCAATCAAGCAACTGGTGCAAATATCTCACCATAGTCTTCTCCTTCTTCATGTGCATAGCCTTTTCATACCAATCTAGCTTTGTTTCTGACTACTACTCCATCTTCATTCAGTTTATTCCTGAATACCCATTTAGTACCTATCGCATTTTTATTCATTGGTCTGAGTACTAGGTTCTAGGTATTGTTCTTATCAATCTGGTCAAGCTCCTCTTCCATAGATTTAATCATGTGATCATCTCCAAATGCTTCCTTAGAAGTTCTAGGCTCAATAGTGGAGATCATGCAAGAATTCTTTGTAATTCTTCTTCTGGTTAACACTCCAACATCTTTATCTCCAATAATCTGGTTAGGATTATGATTGAGTCTCATGTACCTTGGAATGACATGATCATTATCTTCAAGTTCTTATTCCTCACTTTCATCCTCTTCTTCTGAATCTACCTGTTCCAATTGAACTGGTACTGTAGCATTCACTTCACCAGCTTGTGGCTTCATCGGTTCTGGTTCCAAAATTAGAATGTAGGGTTCATCTTCCTTCTTTTCCTTACTGGTTGTTGTAACATTTGTAGGCCTTAGTCTTGGTGGAGTAACCAAGAACTATGCCTTCATCACTCTTAGCCTTAAACTTACTAACATAGTCACCTCTCTTGATAAAACATTTACTACCAAAAATATTAAAATAATTGACATTAGGTGATCTACCATACCGGTATTCATAAGGAGTTTTATCCTTACCTCTCTTTACTAATATCCGGTTCATAGTGTAGACAACTATGCTGACAACTTCTCTCCAGAAAGTTTTTTCTACTCCTCCTTGTATAAGCATCATTCTAGTAGCTTCAACAACTGACTGATTGTTCCTCTCTACAATACCATTCTGCTGTAGTGTCCCCAGTGCAGAAAGTTGCCTCTTGATTCCATTATATTCACAATATCTAGTGAATTCCTCTGAAGTAAATTCACCTCCTTGATTACTCCTCAAACACTTTATCTTCTTACCACTTTCCTTTTCAGCTAAGGCCCTGAATGCCTTGAACTTACTAAAGTCTTCTATTTTGTCCTTCAAGAATGTGACCCACATCATTCTTGAGTAATCATCAGTGAAGATCATAAAATATCTGTCACCTTGTATACTTTTAGTCCTTATTGGTCCACAGAGGCCTGTATGAACCAAATCTAACAAATGTTCCGTTGAAAAAGATTTTCTCTTAAAGGTTGAGGATGTCATCTTTCCTAACTGACATTCCTTACACAGACCATTCACCAATTTGTCCAACTGAGGAAAACCTCTTACCAACTTGGACTTACTAACCTTAACAATGTTATCAAAATTTATATGACAAAATCTTTGATGCCAAAGCCAACTATCATCTATTTTAGTAATTAAACAATTGTTGACTTTAGGATTCAAGTGAAATAGGTTACCTTTTGTGTGCTTTCCACTTGCAATCAGTTCACCTTTTCTCCCATAGATTTTGCATATTCCATTCTTAAATTCCAATGGATAACCTCTGTCATTGAGTTGAGATAAACTTTAAAGATTGTGCTTTAATCCTTCAACCCAATAAACATCATCTGCACTGCTCTTTCCATTAAGAGAAATGGTTCCCTTTCCTTTTACCATGCAGGGTGAGTCATTTCCAAATCTCACTCATCCTCCATCAAATTCCTTCAAAGTAAGAAATTTACTTTGGTCACCGGTCATGTGGTGTGAGCAACCACTATCTATGATCCAATCATCAAAACTATCCATGTGAGAAACTAATGCCTTTTGATCAGATGTCTCCTCTTTAATGGCTACAAAGACAATGTCTTCATTAGCATCTTCCTCAGATTCCTCATCAGTGATACCACCATCAACTGCAATGAGATAATCTCTTTTTCCTTTTCCTTTGTAATTCTTGTACTTCTCATGCTTATGCTCATTGTCACCATTAGGACAATTAGTTGCAATGTGTCCAATCTTGTTACATGCAAAACATTTCAAAGGTAACTTACCTCTATACTTACCGACACCTCTGGGTAACCGCTTGACCAACAATGCTTCAAGATTGACCAGACTGTCATCATCATCAACTTCTCTACTGGATCTAGACCCATAACTCTGACTAACATCTCTACTTTTCTTCATAGGTGGGTTAGAAACTAAAGCTCTAAATGCAAATTCAAATTTCTGAGCACTACCATCATAACCATTTAATTCAAATGTAGTAAGCTTACCAATGATGGAGTCAAAAGTTACCTTAGTTTTATCAATAGACTTTAGCTCCTGAATGGCTGCAACTCAGATAGCGTAGACCAATAGAAGGGTTCTCAACACCTTACTAACCACTGTGGTATCCTCCACTTTACCACCAGTACTCTTGATCTCACCAACTATCTCCTTGATCCTCTGACCATAATGTTGTATATTCTCTCCTTCAGCCATCCACATGTCATCAAATTTACCTCTCTGACTCTCTTCTTTGGAAATCTTCACATGCTCATCACTGCTATAGATTTCCTCAATTTTCTTCCACACCTCATAAGCAGTCTCCGGACCATAAACATCAACATACTCTAAATCAAACAAAGAACTAATAATGGCCTCTAATGCTTGATTATTTTCTTGTTGCTCTTTCTTTTGATCATTAGACATAGTCCCACTAGGTGTAACATATTGAGTACCAACATGTTCCTCTTATTGACTTCCTAGACTTGATATAGATTTTCATTCCATCACTCCATATTTTGTAGTTTTCCCTATTAAACTTTAGACCTTCTTTCTTCATCATGTTCTTCAAGACCTTTACCTCAAGCTATAAGGCTTAGACACTAGAGGACCTGAAATGCTCTGATACCAATTGATGGTATGATTAATCAATAAGGATCCAAGAAACTACTAAGAGGGGGGGGGGGGTGAATCAGTAGATAGAAAACTGACTAAACTTTCACCAAACTAAAAAACAACCTTTCAAGTCAAACTCAGAACTGACTGGTTCAAACACTGAACTACAAATTGCAATATCACTGTCAAGTATACCGGTTGACTGTTATATCAAAATAACAGTAAAACATCTCTGAAACTCTCAAAACCTTTTAATCAAAATATCCAAATAATTTATTGACAAAAGTAAAAGAACATTTCAGATTGCTGCCGGTCATCATATCATATCTAAGTGGATTTAGCAGATAAGAAAATTAACCATAGCAAACATAACCACAAAAACATTCACCACTTGACACAATGATTTTGATGTGGAAACTCAAATGGGAAAAACCATGGTGGGGATGAATACCCACAAGTATTCTGAACTCTTCTGAAGTTCATCTTGTTAGGAGCCAAGCTTGTTAAAGCTATACAATAAGTCTTGTTAAGAACAAATCCTGTTAGGGACCACCTGGTTAAGGGATTGACTATAATGCCATATTAGAAGCAATACCCTATTAGGAGTAACCTTGGTAGAGGATTTGAAATCCAAGCTAATGGATCACCTAGTTAGAGGATTTAGATAACACTAAGCTTGTTAGAGCTTACCTGGTTAAGGGATTTGACTATTGTAATTGTTAGATAACAATAGGGGTTTGCTGATCTGGTGAATAGCACTACTATGCTTGATTAGATCCTTTTCATGCTCTTATCTGCCTTTACACATACTGCAAATACATATCCTGGTTTGGCAACCAATCACTCTTGCACTTAACCAAAATTTCCAACACTACAACAAAACAACTCATTGAACTTATAAGCAAAACAACAGGTTAGTAACACATCACAAACCTAATATCTCATAGAGATTACAAAACAAATCGGTTCAAGTATGACCATTGGATTACATAGCAATCATTGCACATGATTCAAGACAACCTCAACCACTTTATTGTTCCCTGTAACTTATCACATAGTTTCCACTTCATGCAATGTACTTGCTCATTCCCAAGATAAAACCATTATCTCTATGCTCCAAAAACCATTTGAAACTCTTCACATACAACATGCATATGTGGCGTAATCATTATCGCTCATCATTTGATTATAAACCAATACAACTGATTCACCAAGCTCCATCAGTTAGGGTTTGGCACATCAATAGGTAGGGTTACCGGTTGATCTCACTTCTTCTCTAGTAATACTGGTTTCCATCACAAGCTCACCTACCAGTTGCAAAACAACATCATTACAACATCATCACCAATTATAATTGACATCAATGATAACATAATAGTTCATCAATGAAATCTTCATGCAAATGCCAACACATACACATGGTTGAGTGTGAAGATCTTGGGAGAAATATGGAGACTGGTGGTGAGAGAGGTATTACACCTTATTGGTTGTGGGATTTGTAGATCATGCATGTTTCCTTGAAGCTATGTGATAGAGGAGTTAGACACATCTTCTATGTGAAGTATTATATATAGACTTTGTATGTTTTGATCTTTTCTCAGATTTGACATTACTCATCCAGTGGGAGTTTTTGGATATATGTCTATTTATCCTCTCGGATATCTTGGTTTTCTAATTAATAAATTTGTGATAATGAGTTTGCACATTTCATTGAGTTTGGATCTATGAGTTATACAACTTGTAGGTGTGTACAACCTATTGATTGTAGTGGGCTGACTTGAATGTGGACTATTTATATCCATGAGATTATTTTAGTGGTGATGTAGACTTTGTTAGTTGGCCTTATTTGTGGTCATTTGAGCATTGGTATGTTTCTTTGATATAGGAGGTTATATATACAAGGACTTGATTGCGGGTCTAGAGTTGATATGTTGACAACATGAAGTTTTATCTATGTTGTTTTACATTGATTTAAGGTATAGTTATCTTGGATAAATTACAATTTATTGTAGTATGATTAAGGTAGTTACTCAGAGCCTTTGTTATCATTTGAATTTGATGCTTATGTTTATGTAGAGATTGGTGCAGGTTTTAGTGACATTTGACATGGTTCACCTAGGCATGCTCCTTTTTTTATTTCATATGTGTAATTTTGGAGGATGTGAGGAGTTTGTTGCTTGATGGTAGTTGTCATGATTGATTTTGTAGGTGTCTTGTTGGAGTATGAGAAAATGGTGAAGATTTATATGGTAATTGGATGGATAAGGGATGGTTTTCCCTTTTTTGTGATTCCTATGGGTGTATTTACAATGTGTGATGTCAAGTGGGAGAATGTTAGGATTAAGGTGCCATATACCTTGTAAATGCTATGATATGGTTCAAACATCCTCAAAAACTATCCTAAGACACTTAGGATGTATTGGGATCATACTTTGTAATATTTTATTCGCACCATTATTTGTAGTACATTAATAAGGGGTGATGGGTTACACTAGCAATGGTAAAAGAGGGTTGTGAACAAATATTTAATATTATTTTCCCCACTTATGGATATCTAGAATAAGATATTTAATGACTTAAGAATTTGGAAAAAGAGTGACCTATGGGATTCTCCAAGTGGGAGTCTGGAAGAGGCAATAGGCATATCTTGGTTTCGAGTCATTTATTACATTTAATGTAATGTTTAACTTGCAATTATAGGTTTCCATGTTGGAGGAAGGTATATGATGCAGGAGTATCCCCGGTTCATATCAATCTTGCATCAACCAAAAATATTTTCTTTCTCTTTGCTTTCTTTTTACAGTTTCAACATTTCTTTTTGTGTGTCCCGATTTTGGCTCACCAGATCCCGTGGAGTTGGATTCTACTTGAAGACTTGATCATCTTTCTTATTTCCAGACTACATTGCATTTGGATAATTTTTTGACAAGTTATCGCTATTGGTTTCCTCGATAGTTTCCTGTTACCGGTTGACAGTTTCTTGTTACCAGTTGCTTGGACCTATTTTGGTGATCTACCAGAATCCCTTCCAAAGCTTGCAGAGCCTTGGGCATTGATTCCAATGTTCCTTGGTGTGTGGCCAACCTTTTCCCACGATCTATATTTCATCCTTTGGATTTTTTGGAGGAATCTCTTGGCGGAGGCCGACCTTGTTGATTTTACACATTAGGTCTTGTTCTTCGGGTTTTGACCCTTTTTTGGGCTAACTGAATCCTTTGGATCATATATATAATTGTAATTGTGCATTAGAATGAATAAATAGAAGAATGATGTAGCTAGACTAAGTGTAGAAGATAGATCTTAAGACTCAAGGTCCCGGTTGTGACCTATTCTATATTTGAGAATATTCCAGCAGGCCTATGAGCCGGTTATGCTATAACCCAGTTGTTACCAGTTGGTTGTAATCAGTTTTCATGAAATAAAACAATCTGTTCTACATTGCCTCTATTATATCTTTGTGTTTCCATTGTGTTACTCTTGCTGACTAGTCCAAATTGATCTCTTTGAGGTCCCTCCTAACCGGTGATTGCTTCAGTATTGGAAGCTAAACCAATGTCTTTGTGGAGGAATTCCAAGGGTTGTGGTCATGAACAATAACAATCCTGATTTGGGAACCTTTATTGGTGGTTTTGGAGCTCTTTCCATTCTATAAATTCAACCTTTGGGTGAAGATTTTATATAAAATAGAGTGCAAGATAGTTGAATTTAGTTTTCTTTATAGGAATGAAAGATGAATGGGAAGCATAAGGAGGTTGTTCATATGTAAAAAGGTTCTTCTATGGTGGAGGAAAAGAGGATAATGGAAGTGATTGTATTGTAAGCAATTTTATTGTTGTTAATACAAGCTTGTCCTCTCTTCTTAGTGGAATTTTTCCCTACAAGGGTTTCTCCACATAAATCCTATGCTATGTCTGAATGTTATGTTATTTATTTATGCTTATTATTGTCATCTTATTTTGATGTTAATCATTATTTATTTCTATTATTTAAGTTCACATAATATAGGTTTATTAAACATGGTTAACATGTTGATTTTTGGCATCATAAAGAAGAAGGATCTAATCACGGGTTTTCCATAATTAAGGCAACTTAATTTTCAGATTTGCATATGAGTTTTAGAGTATTAAACTTAATTTTCAGATTTATCTTTACAATCTTTGGTATTGAACTTGTTTTTTTTCTAACAATTGCATCATTAATAAATTATTAATTTTAGTAACTCTTGTTTTGAATAGCTACAAATTGTTGCACTTAGAGATGGTTTCTATGCATTGAAGGTTATCATTATTCTAGTGAAAATAAATACAACATCCATAGATTTTGTTTGTAGGAGGTTCATGATAGAAGTCTCCATTGGAGGAGATCATATGGATTGGGTGATTGACATAGTAGTTTTTATAATGAGTTTGGGAAAAGGTTTTAGAATGATAGTCATAGGGAGGAAAATGAGTTAAGTTTTTATATGGATAGGGAGTGTCTCTTTCCTAAACCAAAGATGAAGAGGAGAATATTGAGGGAAGCTCATGACACTTGATTTATGGAGAATTTCAAACATATATCAATGGATGATTACAAAACTTGTATATCATTCTCCATCAAGATAAGATATCATCTATAATTTGGGTTGCACATTGAACATTATGGAATGAATATTATTGTTGTATGATACTAATGGCTGACCTATTGATGTACGTTACCTATTTCATATTATTCCATTAATCTGAAAACACCAACACTCTATTTGAGGTAATGCATGGGTCTATTGTTGTGCATTTCAATGATATGCATTTCAACAATGTAGAGGTGAATGAAAAATCTATTTTCAAAAAGCGTATTGTCTATAGTACTAGATGTGGTAGAAAATGCAATGGATCTTATAATAATAGTAATAGCAGCAAAAAATATATCCATAACACCAAAAAATGTTTCAAAAGTCTTAGATTCAAGTTGCCCAATGACAATGTATTTTTAGCTAGAGATCTAATATTTCATTTGATTTGCAAAGAGAGAATGTTTTAGAGAGTTTCAAGAAGGAAACTATCAATCATATCAATAAGTTTCCTAGCATGGTAGAATATTACATAAATTTATTTTCTACTATCATGTTGAAAATTTCATTTGAAGGTCAGAATGTGCTAGTGGAAGAGTTTATAAAGTGCATAAAATTCTATTAGAATGGGTTGTTGATTGTAGAGTTAATATATAGATTTTGGTGGAGTATAAGATGTTGTTATATGATGTTAATTTATTTCACTCAAATTTTTTATTTATATTCCAAATGAGATCCTAAAGTTGCATCTATCATCCTTAAACCAAAGGCACAATTCAGAGCAATTGGATTTATTTCCAGTGGGGAGTGTCACCACAACTCCAAGGTAAAAAAGGTAATTGTTTTCAATATTTGTATTCAATATTGTGAAGGATATATTTTTTGTTTTAATAATTATATAGACCTTTCATAAAATAGATCTATATCTTTAAGAAATATTGCAAGAGCTTTTGGTTTAGTTATCTTGGAGACAATGCACAGAAAAAATTATGAACAGAAGGTGATAAGAAGAGGTTATCGATTTAAAATGATGCAAGGGATGCTAATAAACCTCAGGTAAAATGTAGTAAAATATTATATATTGAATATAATATTTACCATATTATAGAATACATGCACACTTTTCAAGGAATTTTCAAGATGGTTGTGAGGAAGATGCAACATAATGCAAGTACAATATCACTATTTGGTATGCAATTTGTTATGACTGATTATTTTGGCATCAAGATCTTGGAGCCATGTTTTTGTAATTTCTTGAGGATTTTTTTTTTGGGAAGGGAGGACTTGTCATGTACCCTTTTCCATAAATAGTAATTTCTAAAAATAGTAAGTCTCCATTGGCCAAAAATAGTAAGTTGACTATGACATGATACCATGAGAAAGATTATTATTTAATATTTACATTATTCCAAAGCAATTTAAATCTTTTGGGAAAATAAATATTAAAATTATTATTATAGTGGAACCAACTCAAGAGACATTATTGGATATGACAAGTTGTCATAGTGGGTGTTACAATATTTTTTTAGCCAAGAATCTAAACATGGTTATGGGAACTCTTTATGAGGTCGATTTTGAGAGGGGATAATTTGAAAATATCATTAAATAATATTTATTTTAGCCTCTTGGGTCGTGTGAATTTTTATTCCCACTTTTATATAATCCACAAAGCTTTCACAATGGATTTTATGCTACTTTTCCTTTCTTTGACAAAGCTTTGGCTTATTGTTCTTCAGAGGTTGATAAACTAGTGGAGATTGAGACCGTTCGAGTGGGATGATCATGGTTTCTAAGTGATCTAAGGTCAGGAAGCTGAGGGTTGCTAAGAGTAATCTCATTCAAAGGTTACCATTGTGCATAAGATTCACACTTATTTGTAGTTTCAATGTGTTGCAATATTTTGACTTGTGGAGTAGTTTGTAGTGAATTTGGCTCTAGTTTGTGTTGCAAAAGTTTATTGTTGGTACAATGCCCTAATTTTTCTAATAATTTACTGTATTTTATTTATTTAATGTATCAATAATTTTTGGTGCAAGTTTGGAAGCGTTTTTAATGAGTTTTTTGTGCATTTGGGCAAATTGAGTGTGCTAAAATTGATAGATTGGAATGCAGATTTATGTTTGAGATAAATAATATATAATCTATAGTTTATGGAAGCTTGATTCCATCCAAATAATTTTATTTTGATGTTATTTAAATTCATATTAAGTTTGGTGACGTTTTAGGTTGATTTGATAGATAGATTTTCAAATTGGGTGCACAGTTTATGAGATTTTTGGTTGAAATTTTGTGGATATTTCAATTTAATTTGAAACAATCAATTGCATGTGGATTTTTGAATAATACATAGATTAGATTTTTTATCCCTTTCTGCAAATAAACTAAAATACATAGTTTATTTAATTTGGGACATTACAAGTAGTAATTAGATTTTCTATCCCTTGCTGCAAATAAACTAAAATACATAGCTTATTTAATTTAGGACATTACAAGTAGTAATTTATCAACTTTCCTTGTAGATTGACAAATTTTACATATAATATTATTATATTTACTCTAATAAGATGCCCTCAAACCTATCCATCACAATTAATTCAAACATAGACATTAATTCAATATTGCTCTCTCTCTCTCACAAAGTGTTTGTGAGAAAGGCCACTTGATCCAATATAAAATACATATCTTCCCATGCTAACAAGCATTTTAGGTCATTTTGTTCTAATTTATTAGTGCTACGGTAAAATACAATGCTTAGAGAAGATGGATAAAAAAATAGAGACATATTTTAAAATCCTTAAAAATTATTGGATGGAAGATAGACCAAAGGAATGTCCTCGTTCTCTTGCTAGGCCCAGATGATTCTTCTTGACCTTTATCTTTTTCCACATCCAGCTCCACAACTTGATTACCTTGATTCCTATTATCCAAGTTGAGTACCATAGTACTCATGCTATAAGTAGTGGCTTTTACAACTTTGTGGCTTAGATTCATAATGGTGTGGAGGGAACCCTTAAGGTTATTCAACTTTTCCTCAAAACCAGAGACTTTCCCTATGTAATATTTCAAATTCTCAATGGCCTCAATAGTCTTTTTCAGATAGTCTGCCATCAAATGTTTCTCTTCTTTGGTCTAGATTACTTTAATAGAAGAGTCCCTACTATTACCAGTGCCAAATGACTCCATCGCCTATAATTTACTTCTAGTTGCCCTCTGTTTAAATTATAATTCCTTAATCTCATGGAAGATCCATTTGAAAAAATTGAAGAAATTAATAGCACCATCTTTCGCCATAACCATAACATCAGATAACTACTCTCGATCAGGTTTCAAGTGATGGAAATCCGTTGGCATTATGGATGAATTGATTATGTGTGGTATTGATATTTTGTCATTGATGTCAACACTAGCTGTTACCGGCAGACATGTTTACACTGGCTGATATGGATGATTACCGACATACCAGTTACCAGTATAAAATCTAGTGCTACCGACATAAGAGACTATTTGATTGGCACTTCCGACATGTTTGGATTAGTGAAGTATATTAGATTTCATGTGTTATGTGCTCCATGAGCATGTTGTGGTCAGTTGGTATTGGCTTGGTAATTGGATGTTATCATACACATTGGTAAACCCTTACCGACACTGGTTTAAGGCTTTACCGACAAAGCTTTCATTGAGGAATTATGACAAGATACATAAGTGGTGTTGGTGCAACTTCTTGATGGATAGCAGGATACTGAAGATGTTCATTGATCATGTTTCAATTGCTTGAAGATGTTGCTTTGGTGCGGTGGAACAAAAATAGGTCTGATACCTATCTAGGTTATGGACTAGTATCATGCTAGCATGTACTCTACACGTTACCTAGATGATTCGAGATGGTTTATGGATTTGATATTATTGTTTTGATCTTAAGCCGACATGACATATCATTGTAAAAAGGAATTATGTAATGATCTTATTGTAATATCTTTAGGTGGCCGACCTAATTGGTTTAGGCCTTAGGGTTTGTATAAATAAGAGGTAGAAACTCTTTGTAAAGTATCATGGTTATTGGAAAGGTCTGTTGGTATTTCAATAGAAAGAAAGATTGTTAGCATTTCAATAAGGATATTGAGAAGGTTGTTGGAGATTATTGATATAACTGAAGAAGGATGATAACTATCTTTATAACATTATTTTGTCATTGACGTTAAGAAATTGATTTTCTAATTTAGTATGATGTTGCCATATCTTGAGAAGATTGATTTGAAGAGAATTAAGATATCGGTAAAATACACAGAAAGAATGTGATAAGAAAGGGGAGAAATAAGCTATTCAATGGGCAACTATTACCGAGTTAGATAATGATGAGATCATGATGTTTAGATTGTTTTGATATCCTACAAATGTTGTTGATTGTAAGGTGAATACTATACTATGTCACGGAGAAAAGAACCTAGTCAGTAAACCCTAAGGAACCTAGTTGGTAAACCCTAAGGAACCTAGTCGGTAAACCCTAAGGTTATCGATATCAATTAATGAAGGCAGAATGTCTACCGAGTGAAGTTCAGTATTTATTGAGTCGCAACTGAGTTATGACAGATCGTATTGGATGAATACAAGCATTATTTAATGAAGGACAATGATGAGTTGGAATTGATTAAATGATTGGTATGTCGTGCATGAAGTTTGTTAAGGATCTATGGTGATGGAAGATCGAGAGGAAGATCTATAGCTTAGATTGAACCGCAATAACCTTGTGCAAGTTCCAAGAAAGGAATGCAAGTCCCTAGGCAAGGTAAAACATTTTCAGATCGAAGGATACATTGAACCTGGTCAAGTTTGAAGATCTGATGGCTAATATTGATCATGGGAAATGTGATCAAGGAGATTAAGCGGTTAGAATTGTTTATAAATAAGGAATTGTTGATGAACAATGAATGCGGGCAAGTGTAAGCACAAGGATGCTACATAGTGATTACTAAGAACAGAAGCTTGAAGACCTGTTTTGAATAATAGAGGAAGGAGCCTTGCAGAGGGACAAGATAAGTCCTATGACAAGATTGTTTTGAGCAAATAAGAATCTGCTTTAGCATTGTAGATGTGAAGTTGCAGATATATATTATTACTGTTGTTTATTCTGTAAGTAACAGGAAATCTCTTAACTGAGTGGACCTAACAGTCTTATTTGTAAATCCTCTAGCAAGGTGACATTCTAGTTGAGTGTTTGAAATCCTTTAACAAGGTCACTTCTAACAAAGTGAAGATTCTAACAGATCTGAGGTAAATCCCTTAACCGGGTCACATCTAGCAATGTGTTTGTAATCTTTAACAAGATTTTCTTTTAACTGAGCATACTCTAGAAGAGTATATTTCTTAGTGGGTCCAAAATCCCATAGTGGTTTTTCCCTATTTGGGTTTCCACGTTAAATCTGGTGTTATATGTGTTATGATGATTATGTGTTTATGTGTTTGCATGTTTAGCAGTTTTTGGTTATATTGCTGAAGTTTAAGTTACCGAGGTTGAATCTGTTGAAAATATTGAAGATTAAGTTTGTATGATTCAACCCCCCCTCTCATCTTGTTAGCTATTGGCATCAAAACTTTACAAGGTCATGGTTAAGGAATGTAATGTGTGAATATTGTAATATCACTCAGGATAAGGAGTTGATCGATCATTGGTGATCAGATTGGATTTAAAAGAGGATTTAGTCCTCCGACATAGAACTTAACTAGGATTGTAATCAGGCATGGTAGATCCTATTTCCAACTGTTCAATCTATTGGATTGTTGTCCATTTATATTGAGAAAATTGTAGCCTATCTATAGTTAGTGAGACTCTTTTGTAATGAGCAGTATGCTCTAGGTAGTGTGCCTTGTAATGCCCTACCAAGAACCCCAAAGGAAAAACCCACAAGCAAGGGTGAAACATTTTTGTTTTTTAATGAAGTATAAACATCATAAGTGCATTTACACACATGCACGATAACACAAGCAGAAGACTTACACTAGAATTCCTTAAGGGTTACCAACAAAGAATTAAATTCATAAGATAAATTCCACAATAATCATTAATCCAAATAATCCATCATTAACTCAATGATCACAAGAAGCCATATGTGAATAACAGATTACACCATTGAAATATTGAAAGGATACAATATAATTCCACTTAAATAAGCATTTACACATATCATAAGGAAACTGATAAAAAAATCCAAACATAGGATTACAATACTCTTCCAATACACAACTTCTCAATATACATATACAGATACATCTTAACCAAATACAAGGTTACATAAGATCAATATTACAATGACCACATAGGTCACCAAATAACAATAATCTTCAACATGAGATGAAGCATGAGCCATGAACCATAGGAACACCTGCAAAGCCAATCCTCGCATGAAGGTACAAACCCAAACATCCGATGGGAAGTGGCACTACCACCTGACCATGTAACTCCCGAAATGGAATCACCCCACCATGCTAGGAGATAGCCGAGGACCCTCAAGCAAGCAAAAGCATGACATGGTTGATAAAACAACACAACTCCATAACAACACAAGAGACTCCACAATAATCCAGGTGACTCAACATCACAAATACACAAACGACTCGATATCACAAAACACAAGTGAATTGACATCACACACACAAGTGAACCTAAAGAGAGAGTGTCATCCAATAGCTTGATGGTTAACTTGGTAGGCTCTCTATCCTGGTAACGTCTCCCGAACCTTCGGTTCCAACTAAGTCTCATGCGGACCCTTCCAACCTTTCATGAAGACACGGTGGTCGGTTTGCCATTCCAGGCCTTCTCACTACATTATGAGCCCTGTACAAGAACTCACCTATACACGAGGTACCATTATCTTATTAATGTTATGCATCTACCCACATAATCCATTAATTAGATTATCACTTATTATCTAACTTTCACAGGGGTGACCTACTTGAAAGCCACTCTCTCAAAGGACACTAAACAGACAAGGTCACTCCTCAAGGACCTTATGGTGAAGCAGACAACCATTACCCCACTTTCGGAAACAAGTGGTCAAATAAGGACATACTGACTCTTGGCTAACCATAAGGAAAAGACACTACATGGTTATGACAATGAAGCCAACATATATCACTTGGTCATTGGTACCAAATACGCCACCACAGGACGACTGAACCATAGACCAAAAAAGTACAATATACACTTGCAAGGACAACTAATTGACTAAGTCCGCACTTAGACAATCTTAGAGAAAAAACAACATCATACCTACTTGTAACATCATTGATTGGAAATTAAATAAAACAATCTTTTGCAATAGTCACATCTAATCAATTTCCAAATCAATATTCCATCAGGAATGAAATTCCACATTAAACATTCAACCAAATTAAACATGAATTCCAAACAGGCATTTAATCCATTTCCAGAATATATCCAAATTAACCAATTTGAATTCCTAATTCATGCCTTGATTTCCATAGATAAATTTATTAACCACATAATAAAAATCACATGAAAATCACCATTTTTATTTAGCACAAAATCCATTTAAAAAAATACATTCCATTTATTAAAATTTTATTTTATTGCATTAACCGGTTTGAGCCGGTAAAGGGACATGGTTATGCGGGGGTCAAACCAACCCGCAATAGTGCCGCTACCGGGGCCATAGGAACTACCTGCCAGTAATACTGTTGCTAACCAGTAGCAAGCACTACCAACCAGTAGCGTTGCTGTCGACTGGTAGCAGGCACTACTGTCCAGTAGCACTGTTACCAACTGGTAGCAGTCCTACCGATCGATAGTGCTGCTACCGACGGTAGCAGTAGCTATCAACCGGTAGTACTGCTACTTGCAGGTAGCAGAGACTACCGACCTATGTGGTGGGACTAGCCCGCCACGAGGTGAGGTAAGGTCAACAAAACAAATAAAATACATGCCTCCAAGGCATTAAAATCAACACTCCACCCAATAATTTAAACATGAAAACAATTCATTTCTAGAACATTTCATGACACACACATACACAATGCCAAATCCAATTTTCAAATGGAAATTTACCAATAAGGCAAATGGTGAAATAAAATCCTGTGGAAACCCCAAATCTTGGACAACAAGATACTAGAAAGCACACAACAAGCTAAATCTAGTTCATTCTTTCCAAATAGAAGACGTAAAACAAGAAATTGATTTTCAAGATCAAACACACATCAGATAGAGAAATGAACCATTTCTTTCCTAAATACAACTATATGATATAGATTTCACAAAACCAACAATAATAAACACTCTTTCTTCCATTCCAATCATTCCACAAGCATCTACAGGAATATTTGCATAATTTCCACAAATAGGAAGCAACTGAAAATTCCAAATTCAAAATTAAAACAAGAAGAGATTATCCAACCTTGAAGTAAACTAGCAACCAAAGTGAAGGAAGGATCCCAATCCCTACAAACCAATTCAAATTCCAGCTCCTCCTTCCAGAGTGATTTACCAATTTTCTCTCCAAAATTATGCCTCTCCTCTTCTCGTGAAACTCCAGGCATATATGGAAAAGTAATTTTAACCTAAAATTTCTAGGTTAAAAGTTCTCCAACCAATCAAATTTAAATATTTTAAAACTAAAAAAGCAATTAGATTTACTCCTTTTTCAAAAACAATTCTTTTCCAACAATTAAAATGAAAAAGTCAAATGAAAAAGTAAAAAGGAAAGCTTTTATTAATTTCTATTTCCAAAAATACTTTCTTTCAACACAATCATTTAACATTTAAATGGCTAGGCAATTATTTATTTCCTTCCAAAATATATCAATGCACCTTACAAAAAATTAAGCCCTTTAACCATTTAATCTAGCAAACCATCAATTAATTAAATCAATAATCATAGAGCATTTTAATTAACTAATTATTCCAACATGAGATAGCATCATCCATTTAATTAAATAACCATTGAAATAAACGGAAGCACGCACAACAAAGAATGATCAAATGATGACTCTCAAATGACCAAACCAAAGCACTATGACTCACATAACAGCCAGATGGGAAAACACCACCGACTGACAACACTCACACGAGTGTAACTGTGGGTCAAGTTAGGGTAAAAAACTATCTCATCCACTCCCATCAAATATATAAGGCACGCTCATACCTGTGAAACCAGGTGGAGTCGATACCCCATACCTACCCGGTACTTGTACCTGCAATGTCCAACACCAAAGAACCACACGTGCATATAGACAAATATATATACAGACATGACATGCATACTAATGAAGGAGAACCATGATGTTCCCTATCTCACCAGAGTAAGTGAAGGAAAATCATCCCCTCGCATCCCAATACACTTGCAAACATGCAACATATAAATAACACATCACAATATAAGGTAACAGTGTCAGTCCATAATTATGATCCATAAAATAACATTAAATATAAGCACTAAGATACTGCATAACATCATACACCATAGATCCAGATAAAGCATTAAATAACATTGCATAACATCTGAATCAATATACAAAAATGTTCCACTGAAGAGTCACTGAAGTAAAGCAAAAACATACAAAAAGAGGCTGATCGAGGAGAGGTATTACATGCCTTCTTGCAAGTGTAGGCCCCTCATTGTAACACATACTTTCTGCAGAAGTATCATCTGACTATGGGTAGGTTTCCCACTGTGGTTTTTTCCTTTCAGGGTTTTCCACGTAAAAATCATGGTTATGTGGTATGGTTGCCTTACATTCATTAGCAGGTTAATTATTAGGTATTATTTACTAGTATTTGTGCTTTACCGATACTTGATCTATTTGAGGTTATATTGTGGATTAAAAGTTATAATCTATTAACAACTGATTCACCCCCCCCTCTTAGTTGTTCACCGGTTATCCTAACATAATCAACATTCATCTCCAAAGGGGACATAGATCTTTCTTGACCAAGAGAGGTAGGGTGAGGAGAAAGAGAGCCACTCGAGGCAAGAGAAAAATCAACATTAATCTTTCCCACCCCACATGAAGGGTCACCCATCTCTACAACTTTCCCCTTTTACAACCCATAAATTTCCTTCCTCCCCATGTCTTTGCTTCTATCATCATTAGGGGAAGGGGAGGAAGAAATCCTTATGTTCTTCCTTTTACCTAAACCAGTTATGGGGGAAGCAAATTATCCTTTTCCTTCCTCTCACATTTCCCTCTAGTCAGAGATTTTTTGCTAGGTTTAGGAGATTTTAATTCCTCTTAGGGGAATGGAATCTTCCTCATCTATCTCGGTATCCAGATCTTATTCCTTAGAACCAATAGAGTTCATCTCATCCTCCTTCGAAACTGAGATAAAATTGGAAGGAGCAGGCAAAGCTTTAACATGATCATTAATTAAGAGAAGAAGACCTTCATGTAGAACCAAAATTTTAACAAGGTTCTTCCTGTTGTCCTTAATACTGGAGCTAAGGGAAGACAACAAGAAAAATGGGAAGGAAACCCTCACCTAATGATTGAAATGATTGAGAAGCACAAAGTGATAACTGAAGGCTCTGGTATAATGCATATCAAACATGATATCTTCCATCAAAAATTTCAGAAGCTCCCTCCAAATCGGCTTAATATGTGACATGTCATAGCTTCCCTATGGAGACCAAACAAATTTCTCTCTTTCCTTATCAAATTTAGGAAATTTATGCCTAGTGAAGTCAAAATATTTTCTATTTCTGTAGAATTTCATGCCCTCCATAGATAGACATGTTACCTCTAAAATTAGCTTCTCATCAACCATCACATTTCTACTGCATAGGGAAATATTTCCATTTTTCCAACCCTTGGCAAAAAGCTTGCTGACATTCAGATCCCACCGATGAAGCTTCTTAATGTATGGTGTGAGCCTCCCCCTCATCAGCAACAACCACATGGTATGATTCTTCCTCAAGCCATTGTAATCAATCGAATCTTCACGACACCTATATCCCCCCATTATGACAGTAACAGTGAAAATATGCTGAGACCAATGTCAAAGAATAGAAAACCATCCAGGCCACCAAAATACCTAGAAAGCATGTGGGTAAAAAAGCCTCAAACCAACAATAAATCTACTGACATAAATGATTACATTAGGAATAATGCCATAACACAAAAGGGAAATCATGACACATTATGAGAGAGTTGGCATTAAATTATTGAAAAGGGTGGGTGTTATTTCCTCTTCTATGAATATCATCATACTTAAGTAATGTCATGACATCTTTATCCAACTTATCACTTAGGTTCTACGTCATCCTTTCTCTAGCCGCAACCCCTTTATTGGCAAAAATGTCCGCCACCATGTTGGTTTCCTAGTAGGCTTGGGAAATCACACAATTTTCAAAAGTTCCAATAATTTCCTTAGATAAACTAATCCATCCCTCTATAGTCCAAGAAGGCTTATAGTTTCCTTTGAGATATTGGATAATATTATTCGAGTCTTTTTCAAGCCAAACACATTTACAGTTTAGATGACGAGCCAAGTTTAAAACTTGATAGGCCCCTATGGCTTCAACAAGGCAGCTAGTCTGGCAACCCAAGGGGAGTGCCATTGCTGCAATAAACCTACTATTCTCATCTCTTATCACTCCCCCACACCTAACCAACCTAGGATTACCTTTTTCCACCCCATAAAAATTAATTTTCACCCATCCCGAGGAAGGGAAATGCCAATAAAATCCATCTCTGGATTTCTTTATAGGTCTTAAAGCATTAGTAATATCAATCTTTGTGAGCCAAGCCTCACCCACCCTATGGTCATAATCCTAGCATATGAATTTCTCCTTAGAATTGGGGTTGGTATTAATACTATTCAAATTTTCCCCAATAGCTCTAATTTTTTTTCCAAAGACAGTATCCTCCAAAAGAGCCCAATTTTTGAAATTTTTGTTGTTGCGTTCTTTACAAATCCCCCAAGCCACATGTAGGAAGGTATAAGACTACAAAAAATTTAATACATGGTTGGTAGAGGGCACCTTCCACTGAGAAAAAAAGTCCAAAATAGACTCAGGAAGAACCCAACTAAGATTCTAGAGCTGTAAGATCTGACTCCAAATGGTGGAAGCAAAAGGACAATGAAGGAATAAGTGGGAGACAAATTCAACCTCAACTAAATATAGATAACATTTTTTGGGAATAGAGAATCCCCTCGTACATAATTTTTTCATTATTAGAAGTTTATTTTGAAGGAGAATCCAAACAAAAATGTTAACTTTAGAGATAACATTATGAATTTAAGCTTTAGCCCATTAAGGTGGGCCGGGGGAAGCAGACTGATACAACAAAGCAACAACAAAAGAAATAGAAAAAATACCTAAGGAAGACCCTTTCCAAACCAGAACATCCTCCTCCCTATGTTGACCCACTTTAACAAAATAAAGATATATTTGAAGGGGCAAAAGGGCAGAGCTAATATGGGTTAGGTTAACCCACTGACCATTTCTCTAGTAGTCAACAACATACAATCCAAATCTATCTTTACAAGCATTCATTAATTTCCTAAAAGTTGCATTATTGCATAGTGGCTCATGTCCAAGCCATGTATCTTCCCAAAACAAAATCCTTTTTCCATCACCAGGTTTCCATCAAACTCCCTTAGCTAACATATCCCCAGCTTTAATAAAATTGTTCCACAACGAAGAACCATTCATAAGATATTGAGACTCAGGGAACTCCATAAAAGAATTAATGTTGTATAGATATTTACTATGCCATATAGAGTTCCATTCTCCAAAACTTTGAAAATTTCTCCAAACTTTCTTAGCTAAAAGGGTTTTATTGAAGGTTCTTATATCCCTTAAGCCAAGTCCGCCATATTTCTTTGGTTTACAAACAACTTCCCATAAAATTAAAGGAATTATCTTTTTCTCCTCAACTCCCAGCCATAGAAAGCATTTGTAGGTTTTTTTAGTGATATTTGAAAACTTAGAGGGTATTTTGAACAAGCTTAAAGCATAAACAGGTAGATTCTGCAAGGAAGACTTTAGGAACTGAATTTTCCTAGCTTGGCTGAGAATAACCCCTTTCCACCCTGTCAGTTTCCTATTAAACCCATCCAAAAAGAGAACTGAAAGGAAACATGAGGTTTAGTACAGAGAGGGACTCCCAAATAGATCAAAGGAAAGGATCCAATGGTACACCCCAAGATATAAACAATCTTCCTCTGTCTAGCTTCCGGAGTATTAAAGAAGAAAAGAGAACTCTTTGCCCTATTCACAATCTGCCTTGAAGCATCTTCATATTTTACTATGATTTTCTATATAGTTATGGATTCCCCAATGGAAAAAATTCCCATCATTATGGTGTCATCAACAAATTGTTAATGGGAACACACTAAATTTGTTGAAGAAGGTTTTAGGCCCTTTAAACTTCCATCACGAACCATTTTATGTAGAAACTTGCCCAAACTTTCAACCATGATGGTAAAGAGAATAGGAGAAATAGGGTCACCCTATCTCAACCCCCTCATCACTTTAAAGAATGAGAAGGAGAGCCATTAACAATCATAGCTATGCTAGATGTTGATATAAGTTGCCATATTAGATGAAGAGATCTTTCCATGAAGCCAAACTCCTTTAAGAATTTTATTAAGAAACCCCAATTAACCCTATCATATGCTTTAGAAATATCCAATTTAAGAAAGAAGCCTTGACTTATAGAAACCTCCAGCAAATGAATATTCTCTTGAACACTAACAATTGAGTCAAAGATTTGCCTACCTGAAACAAATCCATTTTTTTGTGGTGAAATCAACAAAGGAAGAACAACCAACATTCTTGAACTCAAAACCTTTGAAATAATTTTGTAAAAAGAGTTGCATAGACTGATAGGGATGAAAGCATCGAACACATTAGCTTCATAATATTTTGGGATCAGAACAATAAAAGTTGAATTAAGTTCCTTCAGAATATTTATTCATCCAAAGAACTCCTTCATTGCATTCCCAACATCTTCGACAACAATACCCCAAAATGTTTTAAAAAAGAACACAGGGAAGCCATCTGGGCCTGGGGCCTTATTACCTTCAAAAGAGAACACTACTTTCCTAATCTCTTCCAAAGAATGGATAGCAACCAACATTTTTTTTCTCCTCATTTAAAATTTGGGTATTGCATCAATTAAATCTTGGTGGGCTGTTACATGCAGCCTATCATCATCTTTCAAGAGGTCAACAAAGAAGTGGACTATTTATCTTCTTATCTCTTCATCCCTTTCAATCTTAGATCCATTCTTCATAACATGGGATATTCTATTTGATTCTTTGTGCTTAAGGGTTCTCATATGGAATTATTTGGTATTCTTATCTCTTGAAGTGAGCCATAAGGATCTGGATCTTTATTTCCAAAACTTCTCTTCTTTGGAGTTAATGTCATGATACTTAATAAGAATTTTATTCTCTCTTAGAAGGTAATCCCCAATACATTAATCTATCTGAATCTTATCTTCGATCTCCTTTAAATTAGATTGGATAGAATATATCATAGCAAATATTCCCAAAGGTCTCTTTATTCCATTTTCTAATATTTACCTTAACCTCATTTAGTTTTTTAGCCAGCTTGAACATAGTTATACCACTGACATTTATGTTCCACCAATCTTTAACACAATCATGAAGCTTAGGGTTATATAACACATTCTTTCAAATCTAAAAGGGAAGTTTCTATTTCCATGCATAGAATCCACCACAAAACTAATTGGGTAATGGTCTAAACCAATCCTAGAAAGAGCATTTAGGGAGGAACAATAGCCAATTAGCCACTCATTATAGATTAAGGCTCGGCCCAATCTTACCTAGATAAGATCATTTTCGGTCCTCCTATTAGTCCAAGTAAAGGTAGCTCCCGTTAAGTCCACATCATGTAGCCCTTGAGTGTTTATAAAGTCCATTAGGCCCATTTTACTATCCAACTAAATCTGAGAGCCACCATACTTATCCTTATCGTGGAGAGGGGTGTTGAAGTCCCCCATAATAATCCAATTGTCATCAAGAAATTTAAGTCTGAAGGAAGCAAGATTAATCCAAAATTTCCTTCTTTCCACATTATTATTTGGGGAATAAATATTGGAGAATCCAAAAAAAATCATCTCTTAAATGCCTAAATCTTGTAGCCACATGATTTGCATCCTCCCAAACAAGATTTCCTTGAATGTAATTAAGGTTCCAAAATGTAACAATCCCCCTAGAAGCTCCATTCGAGCTATTCCCTTGCCCACCACATACTTTAAAAACCTTTATCCTTTCAACTCTATCTTTAGGCATCTTTGTTTCCTGGACTAAAAAAATATTTGGTTTGTGGTCCCTAACAAAATTGTGCAAAATATCTTGTTTATGAGAGCTATTTAGCCCTCTAACATTCCATGACATAAATTTCATTTCTTAATTGGGGTATTGTTTTGGAAGATCTCCAAGATATTTCTTTGAACCCCATCAACAATATTTTGAAGGCATTCATGCTCCATATGCCATTTGGAAGATTTTATTCCTGAGGTCTTCGTGATTCCACAATTCAATTTCACCCTAATCCTAGTGGAGAACCCCAGAGGAGTATTATTTGATATCTTCCCTTTTCTCTTTTCCATCCTAGTACAAGAGCTATCCTCTTCCATGTTAGTTTCTTCAAAGTTCATATTTTATTTATCCTCCCTATCCCTAGCTGCAAATATTTTTTGAGAAACTTTGAGATCAGGAACATCTTGATCCATCACAACTAGAGTGCATGTATTGCCCCTTTCACTCAGATTATCCCTATTTCTCAAATATTTATCCATTGTATTAGAAAAGGTGGATTTTACCACCTTAGGAGTATTCTAGTCAGAATGGAATATGGAATGATCCAAACCTTGGTCGTTGCCAAAAACCTTAGAAAATCTTTGGCTCATCATTTTTTAATTAATCCTATTGGGACTCCTCACCATTCTCAACCGATCCATTTGAGCCCTCATTCCTTCCAAAGTGCTTACCACCCATTTCATCATCTTCTTGATTATGGCCTTTATTAGGTTCTGACTTCCTATTGCCATGAGTTGGACAAAATCTACCATTATTCCTCCCATCATCTTTCCCTTTTGTATACATAGCTCTATCTTTTTTTCTTACATTTTTGGAATTTGAAGTCCCATGATTCTCTTCAACATTAAGACCTTGTTTAGGGTCTAGCTTATTGCAAGCATCCTTATCCAAGGCACTATCTGTTTGTTGGCATTATGATGCATTTTGTATGACTGGTGAAATGGTTGTCATTGTTTGCAACATTATCTTCTAACTCTCCACAATCCATTAGTAAAGGGGTAAAGGATAACCAGTGAAGAACAAGAGTCCTTATTCCCATCAACAGTGAGTAGACTGGTATACAGGGGTTAACTGGCTAAGCAACAAGTAGACAGACATAAAAGAGGTAACCAACTAAGAAGTGAGTAGATCGACATACAAGAGGTAACTGGCTAAGAAGTGAGTAGACTGACATACAAGAGGTAATCGGATAAGCAGTGAGTAGACCAGTGTACAGGAGGAAACCAATTAACTAGAATTGGACCGGTACAAGAGTCTCAACCAACAAACTCATATAACATCTAGTTGAACCGATAGTCTTCTCTTTTCAATCGACGAACTTATTAGCATGAATGACTGTCTTGACCGATATTCCTGGAATGATTTTTGGAGAGTAATTTAAGGCACGGTAACATAATTTTGAATGATATTTTTGGAGGGAAAGTTAGCGCCAGAACTAAAGGCTAATATATTCACATAATTCATTCTAATTATGTTGTTGTCATAGTGAAAAATATCTATGTGAAAGTAACTAGGGGGAGCATAACAGAGTATAGAAGATACAAGTATGAATTGGTGAAGCTGACACCGATCAGTTGAACAAAGCATGCAAAGCAGATCTATAAGACATAGGTAGTGCCATCAAATAGATCAATCATCTTTTTTGTCTTCTAATAATTGCAACATTGTAAATCCCTTAACAGGATGGACCTTAACCAGTTCTTTATATAAAATCTCTTAACTGAGTCACTTCAGATATGCATTTGTAAAATCTTCTAGCAAGGTTAACTTTAATAGGTTCTAAGATATTCTTAACCGGATACCAATCACTCCTAACAAGGTGATGTTCTTAGAAAGATCTGGTTGTAAGCTCTTAACAGGGCACTCTTTTTCACAACAGTAAAAGAGATTGTGGGTTATCTCCACCGTGGTTTTCTCCCTCTAACCGAGGGTTTCCATGTATAATTTCTAGTGTTAAGTGATGCTTATTTGTGCATGCAAATCTCTTTTCTTTGATGACATCTTCTTTCATGTTTTATGCAATGCTTAAGTTAATTTTGAAGGATAGTTTTAGATTGGTCAACTTGAATGTTTGAATTGTGTATAAACTATTTTGACTGATTCACCCCCCTCTCAATCATCGGTTAATCCTAAGAATTGGTATCAAAGCCTTGGTCCTTTGAAGAAAAGCTTGACAACTTCAGGAAAAGATCATGAAGGAATACTAGTATCAGAAGCAGATTGATGAAGCCAATGAAATTATTACTCAATTGAAAGAGAGACTGAGAAAATCTCTTGCTAAAAGAAAGGAACTAGCCCTACAACTAAATGAGATTCAGGATATCATAGATCAACTCTCAGAACATAGTGGATCTGAAGAAGCAGAAGAAGTAGTCTCAGAGCTGATGGAAAATAATAAGAAGCAGACCAAAGAAATCACATGTCTAAAGAGAGAACATGAAAGTCAAGCCCTGAGAATGAGTCAAATATTGGAATCCAGTAGAAATGCAGATGAAAGAAAAACAGATGCAGAAGAAGCTTTTTCAAAAGCTGAAAAAGCCAAAAGGCTTGCTGAAGAAGCCCTAAGAGAAAATGATGCAATCATAATTAAAAAAGATGAAGAAATCCGAATTCTCATTCAAGAGAATGAATACATACATAAGCATTTGCATGACAACATGGAGGAAAAGGAGAAAATGATGAAAGAAATTGAAGAACTCAAAAATGAGTTGAAAGCTACAAATGAGAGAAAAGAAAAGATGAGGAAATTTAATGAAATCTTTGAGAAGATAGATGAACAATTAAAAGCTCAGAGGAGAACAAATGCGACAAATGGTCTTGGTTACTCTGGTATAGGTCCTATGGAAACTGGAGAATCATCTAAATCTAAAAGGATAAAGGATGATAAAAAGAACAACTCAGGAATGAAAGGTATGAAGTCTTTTAAATCTTC
Organism: Cryptomeria japonica; assembly: GCF_030272615.1. Classification (NCBI taxonomy): domain Eukaryota; kingdom Viridiplantae; phylum Streptophyta; class Pinopsida; order Cupressales; family Cupressaceae; genus Cryptomeria; species Cryptomeria japonica. The sequence goes on along the minus strand of NC_081413.1, from coordinate 421,893,348 downwards.
TTGCAAACATTGTGGTAAATTAGGTCATAAGTCTAATATCTGTAGAAACCAACTGGTTAGTCAAAAGAAGTCTTTCACCTTTGATGGTTACTACCATAATTGTCACAAGTATGGTCACACTACTTATGAGTGTAGATCTCGATCTAGAAGCATGTCAAATAAAAGAATATTTAGTGGATATTTCTTTATTTGCAATAAATATGGACACAAAACTGGAGAATGCATGTTCAAGTCAAATGTATTAAGATCACCATTTAAACCGGTTAGCCCTAATAGAATGAGTAATCAGTTCAATGCCACCTATTCCACTTGTGGTAATTTTGGTCATGTTATAGTAAATTGCAGAATGGGAATGAGTCAGAGAAATAATGCAGGACCATGGAGGACAACTAGTATGGAATGTTTCAATTGCCATAAGATCGATCACTTAGCTAGAGAATGTAGGAACCGATCCTATAACCGATTTGAAGACAGGAACCGGTTTGGCTAGAAGAAAGGGCAAAATGACCTGAAAGGAAAGAAGACAAATTGAAGAAGTGAGGAATGAAATGAAAAAGACATGGATTAAGAAGGAAGAAAGAAAAGAAGGAGAAAGTTATTCTAAAACTAAGTCATCATCCATTGGTGATGATAGTTCCTCTTCAAAATAGGCATACTGATGCTCAAGGGGAGCACACATGGTAAGATAATTATTGATTCCCCTTGACCGATATGAGGTTATGTCTATCTGCATAGTTTAGATGCATAAACATTTGTTTAAAGCTCTTGTTTGGTAAATGTTTTTAGGGTTAGTGTAAACGTTGATTGTGTATCAATATCAGTAACAAGAAATCAGTAAAAAGTAAATCAGTGTACCTTAAGTTGTAAATGGTCAAATGTACACTAACTAGCCATTGCATTGAAGCACCGATAAATCTTAATAGATAAATAAAGAAATGTCAAAACATTTTGTTTACCTTGCTTTCTTGTGATCGTTCTTGATCTCTCATGCGACCTAAGGCGATCAAAATCTTGCTGGTTCTATTTGTACGAAGTGATCAAGCAACATTATAGTGGTGATTGGAAATCCTAGAGGAGAAGGTATCCTAGGTATTCAAACCCTGTTTTGAATAATTTATTTGAAGTTCATCATGGCAGTGTCTGTATCGACTTCTATATTGGTTGAAGTACTTAAGGAACCACAACTCGAGTTCAAACTTAAACCTATGAAGGCTGGAGAGATCGACATGACTGATGCCCTATCATCTGTGCTCTTCGGTGTGTTGCTGGTCAAAGATATTCACTCCTTCATCCATTGCAAGCTTGAAGAACTTGGAGACAAATATATTAGAAGTGAATTCACAGGGTTTTGTAATCATGATCTGTTGAAGGCAAAATATTTTCATCTAAAGACCAAGGGTTTGTTGAATGTTGTTGACTTTCCCGATCAATTTAATGTCGATTGGGTTAGGTATGTATTAATCAAAGTGCATGATCAAGATTACAAATGATGTAATTCAGAGAGTAACAGGGTTTAGCGCAACTAGTGAAGCACTAACACTAAGAATAATATCATCTATTGAAGTCACCCAATTGACCGAATCCTGATGTGATAGTAGATCAATGATAATCACTCATATTGAGGATGCAAAAGTGAGGTTTTCTTCCACGGTGTTGGGTTATAGGGTCTATTAATCAAGCCACATGATCAGTGTGTCAAGCAGTGCTATACATGCAGCCTATCGAATCATCAAGGAGGATGCATCATATGATATTTGTGAGATGATCAAAAGTCAATTTCTGGTAAACATGGAGAGAACAAGAAGGACAAGAAGCAATATTTTAAATATGTCTCGCTACTGGTATGTATATTTTTCTACGTACAAAACTTCTTTCTCGGTAAGGGTATTATAGTATGGTCTGAAGAAAAACCTACCATGGTTTAGATAGGTGGAATGATTAGGGATTTAGGAGATAGGTTTGGAGAAACAATGTGGGGATATTTTAAGGAATTTCAAATCAGGATGCACAAAAGGGAAAGAATACCAACCGGTATAGTGCAAAATTTCAAAGACAACATTTTCTTTCTTGTAGACATAAATTGTTTGCATCATTCAAGCGGTTCAACCCAGAACCTTTTGGGCTCCACCTATGGGTTATGAGGTCACAATATACATTATTAAAGTTCATGCAAACATGCTACTCTCTAAACCGGTAGACAAGAAGGCAAAGAGATTTGGAACTTCTGAGGAGGCAATCTCCAAAATAAAACAAGAACTTAAGGAGCCAATCAAACAAAGGAAAGTAAGAAAAATGATTGATACCCTAGACAAAAATATGAAGGCAAAGCATTTGGTGCCACTACTTCCACCGGTACTAGTGAACAAACAGGGGCCAAATCAACCAAAATTAAAGAATAATCAGGAGAAAAGAAGAAAATTTCAAAGACTTGGTAAAGATAGACCGGTAGGAGTAACATATGCTAGGAAGAAAAAGCGTGAAGGGACAATTGACACAAAGGCTAATAATAAGCTAAAGAAAGATGAAAATGATGGTGATAACACTAACACCCAATCTAATGTGGAAATAAAAGAAGTCCGAAGAAGTGGTAGAAATGTACTTCCAACGGTTGATGAATTGGTGCATGGGATCAAAGAATTTGGAGGTCTATCTGGTGTTGGGAGAAAATATCCCCTTTGCAACGAGGAGGACAAAAGAAAAATTGAAGACACACTTATGTGGAACATGCATTGGTTTTGTAGAACTCCCAGTAAATTATATTGAATAGTTCCATCAAATGTGCAAGGTCAAATTGAAGGGAGATGGAAAATAACTTTAGCTATTGAGAAAGAGCACATGATTAAAGCACTCATGGAAGTGCAACATGAGATTGATTATAATCAGAAATCTATACTGGCAGAAAAATGTATTCAATGCTTTAAGATAAGGAATAGAACATGGAGAATGGCAATAGGAGATGTCCAAGGTGTGGATGATGAGGGTGTTTCCTTGTGGAAGAATATCTTGAGCTAGCAAAAGGAAGCTGAAGAAGAAATAGAAAAGGGAACAAAACAGGACCAAGGTGCAACTTCTGTTGGCAAAGGGAAAAGTAAAGACAAAGACTCTATTGAAGGTTTGGATGTTTTCTCAGTTGATGATACCATCGGTAATGTTGTGTCAGATATTCCTAATCTGACTAAGGATGTAGACCGGTTGAACACAAATCAACCATTGAAACTATTGATATTGGCATTTCATTGGTAAAGGGAACCACTCAAACCAAGCATCCTGGTGTAGATGAAGTTATAGTTGAAGATATACCTTATGAAGATAAACCTCATAGAACTTTAGTAATAATAAATCCTACTAACAATGAACCCCTTTTATTAGAGAAAAAGGAAATAGTGGAGAAGGAAGAAAAACAAAAGGAAGTAGAAAAGAAGCAAGAAGAGATGATAGAAACAAAGGAGAAGGAAGAAAAATAGAAGGAAGTAGAAAAGAAGCAAGAAGTGATGACAAAAATAGAGGAGACCAAGAAAACAGTGGTGGACACTCCCTCGGTAAAGAGGAAGTTAGATTTAGAAAAGGAGAGTGAAAAGAAGAAAGTCAAATTCACCACCACAACCAGCTCCGAGGTTAAGGATGAAGAAATGGATGAAGAAATAGAGGAGGAAGAAGAGGAAGACTCTATAATCAACATAAAGAAGATGAAGCCTAAACAATTAATGAAAGTTTCTGAAAAATTGAAACTTCAAACTGAAAAGGCAAAACTTAGAGCAAAGAGAAAGAAGACCAAAATTCTTAATACTGCAAAAACCATTTTGTTTGATCTCATTCCTGACATTGTTGTTGATGACAATGCACCCATCATTGATTAGTTGGGAACTCTTGTCAAAGCAATCGGTTCAGAAGAAACCGATCTAGAGAAGGTTACCGTTAGATAGTATGAAACAAAGAGAGGTGAAAAGTTAATGGAACACATATCAATTGGATAAGTTTCTCTCTCCACCAGCACTGAAGAGGTCAAATTCATTCTACTGGAAGTTGGCTAGTTATTGGTGAAGTAATAAAACTTCATGATTTAATCCAAGATCTTGAAGATAAAAGAGCTCAGACTCAAAGGAAAATCTAATATCTATTAGGTTCTTTTGATCCTCTAACCATCTCTGCAATGACCTTTAGTGGAAAGGTCAAACAGTTAATTCATGCAATCAAAGAGTTAAAAGAGGAAGAGGGTAAATGAGCTCTTAGTTTGCTAGAGCTACAATTCTACCTTGCATCGATCATTGATTTCATGCAAAGAAATGTCAAAGAAGAAGAAGGCATGATAAGTGCACTTGACTGTAAGTCTGTAGATGAAATGGAGGATTTTGTTACATTTTTGCATGGTCACTGCAACACCACAAAATAGGTGAAGTCTTCATGGCAAATTTCAAACATATTTTTTCTTTACTTTCATAAATCCTTTTGTATATTATTTTCCATTGATCTCAAATGGGGGAGTTTGTATATGTACTTGAGGTAGATGAAATAGGAGTCAAAACTGACACATACATAACTACTTTGTAGTGTTTGCCACCAATGCTAAAGGGGGAGTTTGTTGGCATTATGATGCATTTTGTATGACCGGTGAAATGGTTGTCATTATTGGAAACATCATCTTCTAAGTCTCCACAATCCATCGGTAAAGGAGTAAAGGGTAACTAGTGAAGAACAAGAGTCCTTATTCCTATCGACAGCAAGTAGGTTGGTATATAGGGGTTAACCGGCTAAGCAACAAGTAGACTGACATATAGGAGGTAACCCACTAAGAAGCTAGTAAACTGACATACAAGAGGAAACCGACTAAACAATGAGTAGACTAACATATAGGAGGTAACTGACTAAGAAGTGAATAGATTGGTATATAGAAGGAGACTGGTTAAGCAAAATTGGACCGGTACAGAAGTCTCAACCAACAAACCCAAATAACATCTAGTTGAGCCGACAGTCTTCTCTTTTTAATCGATGGACTTATCGGTATGAATGACTATCTTGACCGATATTCCTAGAATGATTTTTGGAGAGTAATTGAAGGCGCAGTAACAAAATTTTGAATGAGATTTTTGGAGGGAAAGTTGGCTCCTGAACTAAAGGGTAAGATATTCATAGAATTCATTCTGATTATGTTGTTGTCAATGTGAAAATGATCTATGTGAAAGTAAATAGGGGGAGAAAAATAGAGTCTGTAGCTCCATCAACTCTTTTAGATCTACTGGGATAGTTAAATGCACCTTGGGTTTAGGTTCTAGGGGACAACTCTCTTGGGATACTTGCCTATGGGCTCTAGGTCTATCTTGGGAAGAGCCACCACGTCTAACATGGAACTCTCTCAAGTCAAAATAATTAGGCAGCACATTGAGGACAAACTCACAGTATACTTTCCTCAAAAAATACAATGACACCTCAAAATTATTACCAAGTGGCTTGTTAAAGACCATCCACCACCTCTACCAAAAAAGATTCTTCATCTGCATATTGGTACACCAATGTATGGGAAACCTCTTTGCATTAAGAGGTAATGATTCACCAGCTTTAGGATCAACAAAAAGGGCACATATTTGTTGTTTAATAATTTTTTTTTCACTCCCTTATATGATAACCCACTAGCATAATATTGACGACACCTATCCCTATAGTTTCCCCATTTTGTAATTTGAGTGGAAACTATAGTGGTACCACTAGCTAATGTTTCTAGGCTAGTGGCAAAGGATTTATAAAGCTCAAGCTCAAATGTTTTCAATTTATTAATTGGTCTATTTATTTTAGCTGTATTTTGCCCTAACTGATTAAGCAATTGCTCCTATGTATTAGGTGTATGGTCAAAAGGAGGAGCTGGAGGTATATTCTGTGGGTTTTGTTCGGGGTTTTTCAGGAGGTGCATCTTGTTGTTATTGTTGTGGATTTTTTTGAATCTAGTTTGTGTAACAAAAAATAAAAAAACCTAATAAAAAAAAAAAAATTTAAATTCAAAACTTAAAAAAATTTGAACAAATATGAAAAAAAAAAAAAATCTCTCTCTCTCTCTCTCTCTCTCTCTCCCTCCCTCCCTTTTCCTTCACATTTTATTTACTACAAAAAGAGCGTACAGGATATTGGGACTATTAGTTCTCTTGTTTGCTAAACATTTTAAGGCCTAACAACGCATACGGGGCACCGAGAATATTAATGTTGGTCTGCAAACATTTTTGGGGCCCAACAACATGTATGAGGTTACTAAAAATACCGCATATGCGGTACTGGGACATATACTTTTAGTTTGCAAACCGCCTTAATGACCTCAAAAGAAGTTTTTGAGCTTGTTGAAGGCCCCACTACAACTGTGTTTGCACTTCTGTGACTATTTTATACATAGAAGTAAGCGAATTTTTTATTTTTGCATGATTTCAAATGATTGAATTGTTGTTCTTATTAGTTTTGTCAATGTTATTGTGATTGTTTAATAGTTTTGATTCAAAAAATAATGATAATTCTAAAATTTATGTTTATTTGATTGTTTATGAACTTTTGTTTACATATATATGTAATATGATTCTATTTAGGACAACTGATATCAACCATGGGAAATAACAAGCAAAGAATGATGGAACAACGAGAGGATGAAAAGGAAAGACAAAGGCAATGTATGAAGAAATTATGTGACATAAGAGCAATGGGACAAGAAGGTATGTCATCCTCAACATCTCAATTTGATTTACCAAATGAACATAATGCACCTAATGCAATTGAAGAAGAGACATTTGATTTACCGTATGAACCTAATGTAATTGAAGAAGAGATCACATTGAATAATCAATTAAATCATGAACATACACCTGCTCTATTTGATGAATTGAATGTACCCAATGCACGCAATGCACCGATGCTAACATCTCCTAGAATCATTCATAGGAAACCAAAGTATCTAGTTGACATTGATGAGAATATATTGAAGCCAATGCCCGCTAAAATGAATGAACGAATTTGTAGGAGAATGGTTAAAATAATATGACAAAACTCTTTTTCAAACTGAAATCAAACCACAAGATGTCATTAATTGTTCAAATGATTAAAAATTTGAATTTTAGAGAGACAATGAAAATTATAGGCCTAAGATCATCTGAAAGTAACAACATAAGAACTATTCTGAGAAATATATTCGATGCATATCAAACTTTTGGTTCAAAATCATGTACTAAAGATTCTAATGTCACTTGACATGTGATTACATCAACCATAATGAGAAAGAAAATAAAAAAGATCGTTTGATAAGCAATACAAGTAAGTCATTAAATGTTAGTAGAACAACATTAAATAAAGCATTACAGAGGTGAGAAAAAATAAAGGAACCTAACAATAATTCTCTTTGGGCATTCTCAGGTAGACTACCACACAAAGACAAGGTTGTTGTTGATGCACTAAGAACATTAATTGAAATTTTTTGGCATGAAAACACAAGAGTTTCTCCCAACTAAAGAGATATTGTTAGAAGGTGAATCGGGTCTACAAATCATGAGCCACATGCCAAACACTCTTTGGATATGACTCAAAGAAAAATTTATGAAAGATTCCTTGAAAAGTTTCCTCAAATAAGAATATGTCAAAGATTTTTTGAAATAGCAAAACCTTTTTATATTAAGATTAATCATTACATACCACGTGTTGCTGTAGGATCCACATTGAATTTTCTACACACTATGATATTTTTGTCATATTTGTTCTACTTTGCACACTAACGATGTTTTGTAGGAATGCAATATACAAGCACCTCCTAGGTTGGCAAGAGGATTTATTTCAAGTGTGCTATGTGATAGACTTGATGGTTGCATTTATTACATGATGCCTTGTTTAGAAGGTTCTTGTGCTATATGTGGTGGTTTGCAATGTTTACCAAGATGTGTACATTTGGAGAGCACACATGAAATTGGTACGCAACTATTTTCTTTTGGAAAATACAAGACAGTCACATATGGAGTTAAAGATGGAAAAGATTTGAAGAGATGTTAGTTAGTGAAAAATGATATATGTGTACCTGAATTTATGAAACTATTTCAAAAGAAACTAGTTTGTGAGTACATAATGCATACACATAGAGCTCGATGATTAGGTGAGAAATTCAGGTTATGTAAGGACACATTTCCTCTTGGCACCATTGTCTCTATCATTTATTTTGCTGAAAATTATACACTACAACCTCTAAATGAAGTGCAATATATGTATTATCATTCTACACAAGTTTTTATTTTTTTACACATAATATTCATGCATAGCACAGAGGAGGATCAAAAGGTTGTAAGAGAGTATCACTTATACATAAGTGATGATCGTACTCATTCATCATAGTTTGTACAAGGATGCTTTAAAGTTTTCTATGATAATTTAAAGGAAAAAAACATACAATACAATCGACACTTAATATGGTCAGATAATTGCACTGCACAATTCAAGAATGCAAGGATGTTTTATTGGTTGACAAGGATGCATATGACAAGAGATGTATATCATTTTTGGAATTTCACTGAGGATGGACATGGTAAGGGAGAGCACAATGGCGCAGGAGCATGTGTAAAAAGAGTTGTAGCTAGAGAAGAATCAAAGTACAAAGGTTGTGCTGAGTTGATAGATGCAGAAACAATTGTGCGATGGTGTAACTCTACAATGGGTCTAGGTAATCCAGGCACGTCAATGGTTTGTATATATTTTTGGTTGATAACTCAATCTAACATTGAAAATTATCTAGATTGTTGTATAGTTGTAGGATCAAGTGACATGCACTCATTTATGAGTTCAAATGCAAGTTCACTAGTAATTTATATGAGACAGATGGTATGTTTTTGCTTTTCATGCATGCATTTTTTGTGGGAAGAATGTGAATCACAAGAGTGGGTTGACAAATTGTCTTGTAGACCGTTGGTTCCCATTGATACAAATCAAATTCCCAGACCACTACAATTGAGCCAAATAGAGACATGAGTGGATTTTGACCATTTATCCGACCTAGTGGAGTCAGGTGATTTTTTTAGTTAATTTTTTTGCAAGTATTCTTTTTGGTTCATTTTGTTGTAAATAACACTTTATTTTATTTTTGGTATTAATTATCACTTTATAAAATGTAGGTCATGTGTATGCAGTTGTTTCATAAGAGAACAATGAAGAAGGAATGAATTACTTTTTGTGTCGCTATGTTGAGCCTAAAAGAAAACTGACAACTACAATAATTGATGGAGAGGGTATTGAGTACCCAATAGGGTCTGTTGTCATGACAGGAACACGACTTAGGAGATACCCTATCAAGAATTCTGATGTTTCATTGTATAAGGACTTTAAAACACACATACATATTCTTCATTTCTCCAACCTTGTTGTTTCAACAAATATTCATTTGATGAAGTATTGTGGTAGACCTCCAAACAAGATTTTATGGAAAGTTCATGAATCTGAAAATGAGGTGATACTTGACACAATATGGGTTAGAGCCAATCTTGAAGGCTCACTTGATTGATTCTATGGTTCAGAGTACAATGATTTTGAGAATTTTGTGTATATCATCGGTGAATTGTTCTATATTCATTTTTGTTATATATAGATGCCCATGATCTGATTTGTACATGTTTAGGGGCATATTTTTGTATATTTAAATGGTCATGAGCTGATTTGTACATATTTAGATGCCAAATTTTGTATATTAAAATGGCGATGAGTTGAATCACACATTTAAATGCCAAATTTTGTATAAAAGCCCATGAGATGATTTGTAACACATTTTTTTGTATATTTAAATAGCCAAGAGCTGATTTGTCCATTTTTAGAGGCAAATTTTTGAATAATATGTGACAATATTTTGTGACTCTATTTTGTGACTATGTTTTGCGTTTATGTGATGTGATAAGGTCAATCATGAGCATTCTTGATAAGGTCAATCATGAGCATTCTTGATTCTTGTATAATCATGGAGAAATATTTGAATCATTATTGGGTCATGGGAGTCATAGATTGAGTCTAGATACAATTTGAGCAAAAAATGTCATTATTGTCAAAAAAAGTTGTCAAACAACTTCTAGATGTTTTGGTGCATTAGGAGGCACAACATGAGCATGAATAGCATAAAGCTGCCCACTCAGATGCACTCATGATTTTGGTTTGTGCCTATGATGAACGAGATAAAATATAGCCTATCTTGTAACTTTGTATTGCATGCCACTGACGGTTTTTGCAGCAGGTGAAAAAATGCTACCATTTAAAAATAGTTTCGAGTCGTCAGAAACCAAGATAGGTCATTGTAGATGAACCTCATGGGACCCTATAGATTCAAATGGATCTAACATATACATCATGGATTGGGAGAAATAGTCTGTCAAAGTTTGATAATTTTTTGGACTCGGGGTACTTGAGAGATCACGTCGGTAGGGTATGGCTCTCAATGTTCTGACGCATTGGGAGGCACAACAAGAGATTTCCTAGTGTAAAACCTACCACCCAAACACACTCATGATGTTGATTTGTGCCCATGATGAACAAAATCAAATCTATCCTATCTTGCAACTTTGCATTGCATGCCACTGACAGTTTTTGCAGCAGGTGAAAAAACACTACCATTTGAAAATGGCTTTGATTCGTCAAAAACTGAGATAGGTCATTGTAGACAATCCTCACATGACCCTATAGGTTTAAATGGATTGATCATATTCATCCTGGATTGCAAGAAATAGTCATTCAAAGTTTGATAATTTTTTGGACTCAGGGCACTTGAGAGATTGTGCAAGTAGGGTATGGCTCTCGATGTTTCGACGCATTGGGAGGAAAAATAGGGGCATTCCTAGCATAAACATGTCCACCTAGATGCACTCATGATGTTGGTTTGTGCCCATGATGAACGAAATAAAATCTATCCTATCTTGCAACTTTGCATTGCATGCCACTGACGATTTGTGCAGGAGGTGAAAAAAAGCTACCATTTCAAAATGGCTCCAAGTCATCAGAAACTAAGATAGGTCCTTGTAGAGGAGCCTCACATGACCCTATTAGTTCAAACCGATCGAATGTATGCATCCTAGATTGGGAGAAATAGTCTATCAAAGTTTAACAATTTTTTGGACTCAGGGTACTTGAGAGATCGCACCAGTAGGGTATGACTCTCGACGTTCCAGCACTTTGGGAGGCATGAAAGGAGTATTCCTAGCATAAACCTACTCACCTGGATGCACTCGTGACATTGGTTTGTGCACACGATGAATGAAATCAATTCTAGCCTATCTTGCAACTTTGATAATTTTTAAAACTTTGAGAACTGTGACAACTTTGACAACTTTGATAACAACTGAGCAACTTTGACAACAAGTGAGCAAATTTGACAACTGAGCAACTTTTACATCTTTTATCCAAATGAGCCCAAAATTTGACAAATTGATAACTTTGACAACAACTGAGCAACTTTGACAACAATTGAGCAACTTTTACATCTTTTATCCAAATGACCACAAACTTCACAAATGGCTTCAAATGATCATTAATGATCCGAAATTACCTTATTTAGATAAAACAATGCTAAAACAAGATGAGGACCAAAATTTGACCATTGCGAGCATGAGGGTGCTCTCACACCACACACATTGAAAAATATAAATGAAAGGAATCAAAACCATCCACTGATCATTACCATGGATCAAATTTCACCATTACTATTGAATTTCATTTTCATTGAAACAAAGAGTTTTGTAGGGTTAATTCAACATTTTAGAAAGTTTATCAAAGCATATTCCATGATTGCGATGTTTCATATCATAGAATTTTGTTGTTTATATTCATATTGTTGATTACATAGGCAAATATTCATTTAACTTTATAAAGGGGCAGCCACCAAATACAACAAATACGCAATAATGAACTCAATACAAGGAGTTTTGTAGGGTTAATTCAACATTTTAGAAAGTTTATCAAATCCTATTCAATGATTGCAATGTTTGATATCATATACTTTTGTTGTTTATATTCACATTGTTGATTACATAGACAAATAATCATTTAACTTTATAAAAGAGTAGCCAACAAATACAATGAGTACATATTACTGAAGTCAATACACATTTATTGGATCAAATATCAACATTTATATATATCAAAAAAGGCATGTATGAAAAGTCAATACAAGTATTATAAAAATGTGGCATATTCCATGTCCAAATCGATATACAATAAAAATTTAGAATATATCTACATGTATTGGTCATTCAATGACCACAACTAACACTATATGATCCTACACTTGTGGCGGATCATCAAAATTGAGCCTCTTCGATGTAGTACATGACTGTGTAGATGATTACAAAACCACAATTCAAAACTTAAGTTAGAATCCTTTTATATAAAATAGTTCACAATTATCAACATAACTATGCATTTAACTATAATTACTTTGCAATATAAATGTAGATCACCTCATTTACTGATCTAGGATCTATTGTCTTCTATGTGTTCTCCTTGTCAGCCTTAAGAGTTCTCTTGAATACCTTCTTCAAAGGTTCCAAGTTATGGCCGAACCGTGAAGGGGGCTATTGTTGATTAAATATAATTAATACAATGTACAAACATATATACATCAAAACTACTAAAAATCTATAATATAGAGAACAAAAGTGTACTAGAGCCTGAGATGTTTCTCCAATAGACCGAGGAGGGCTAACCATTGATGGAGCAGCTGTCGCTATTACTTGTATGAAAAAATGATCAAAGATTAAATACAATTAATCTAATGATAAGTATTGTAGGCTAAAAATAATTAATGCAATATATCAAACAAAAGTGTATCGAAGCCTGAGATGCTTCTCCAGTACACAGAGGAGGGCTCATCATTGATGAAGTAGCTATGGAGCTTTCCTATATGAAAAAATGATAAGATTATAATTTATCACAAGTTCACATGTACACATGCGTATAATCATCAAATCAAGAAAATAAAGTAGAGATACATAGCTCTGTCCTCTCTCAATCCTCGAGCGTATCAGGTGCATTCAACATATCTACATAGCTCAATGGCCGCTGTACATATAAAATAGACAAAAAATAGTAATCAATCTACAAATCCCAACTAAGACAATTTCAATCGTTTCAAACAATTGTACAACTAAAAATGTGTTCAATTACCTTCTTCCCACGTTTTGGCGTTCTCGAGTATATCTTTTGCTGAGGACGAGGCCTAGACATGAAGTGGGTACCCTAAAAAAAAATTAACATGAAATATTAGTACAAATAATATTAAACATAATTTAACAAAACAAAATTAAATGACTTGCAAATTCCATCAAAAAAATACATAAAATAAGGTGTACAAAATATGATACCATATAGCCTTGTAGGCCAAAATTGATCACTAAGAGCGTGACATCATCAATCTAGGACATTTGGTCCTCTAACAACGCCTACAAACAAAAAAATGTTTGTAGCTGCTTGTAGAGTCTGTAGGTCCATCGACTCTTTCAGATCTACTGGGACAGTCAAATGAGCCTTGGGTTTGGGTTCTAGGGGCCGATGACTCTACTAGGATACTCTCTCATGTCAAAATAATTAGGCAGCACATTGAGGACAAACTCACAATATACTTTCCTCAAAAATTGCAATGACACCTCAAAATTGTTACAAGATGGCTCGTCAAAGACCATCCACCACCTCTTCTAGAAAAGATTCTTCATCTGCACATTGGTACACCAATGTATGGGAAACCTCTTTGCTTTTAGAGGTAATGATTGACCAGTTTTAAGATCAACAAAAAGGGCACATATCTGTTGTTTACTAATGTTTTTGTTTTTTCACTCCCTCATATGATAACCCACTAGCATAATATTGATGACAACTATCCCTATAGTTTCCCCATTTTTTAATTTGAGTGGAAACTGTAGTGGCACCACTAGCAAATGTTTCTAGGCTAGTGGCGAGGGATTTATGAAGCTCAAGCTAAGATGTTTTCAATTTATTAATCGGTCTATTTATTCTAGCTATGTTTTCCCTTAACTGATTAAGCAATTGCTCTCGTGTATCAAGTGTATAGTCAAAAGGAGGAGCTGGAGGTGTATTATGTGGGTTTTGTTTGGGGTTTTAAGGAGGTACATCTTGTTGTTGTGGATTTTTAGAATCTGCTTTGTGTAAAAATAAATTTAAAAACAATAAAAATAAATGAATTTAAATTCAAAACAAAAAAAATTGAACAAATGCGAAAGAAAAATAAAAATCAAGCAAAACCAACCTTGATCCATGGCGTTTGGGTGAGAAAAGAGGGAGCCCGTGCGTGGTTTAGCGAGAAAAATCCCAAATTATCAACTCGTGACTGTGTGAAATATAAGACACAGCTAGCCAAAAAGAATAATTTATTGATAGGTGCCGCATATGCGTTGCTTTAAGACTTAAAACCGCTTATGGGGTTCTAAGTCCTAATGAAGCGCATACATGGTCATTTTTCTAAAGGAACCCCATACGCGCTTTTGTCTCTTTAGGCTCGGGGACAAAGAACCTAAGCGCGTACGGGGTGATTTGAATTTTAAGTATCATGATTGCGGTGCCTATTTTTTAAAGTTTTTTAAGGTGTGTGCCCACTTTTTTGCACACCATCTTTGTGCACTTACCCATTAATCTTAAACTTAATTATTAGTTTAAGACTATATTACTTTTATTATATTCATATACTATTAATTATAAATGATCTTAATAAAAATAACTAATAATAAGATAAGAAGATCCCGCTTATCAATTGGGACTTAACATGTCTAATTAAAGAGAATAGTGGGATGGGACTTAGAAAAATAGAGCTATAAAATTTGCCCTTGAGGGCCAATCATACTTGGAAAATATTCAAATATCTTTCAAAGCCATGGTGTAGAATTATGTAGAAAAAGTATGTTGAATCAGATGATCCTAGCAAAATTCTTACTATGGCCAATACAGGTGGAGGTTCAGCCATATGGAGATTTATTTGGGAATTATCACTAACCATTTCATATGGAAAGTTGGTAATGGAAAGAAGGAAAAGTTTTGGAGAGATTCCTGGAATGGCAAAGATGGATTGGTAGTGTTTCCATAATAGAGATTGGGTGGTAGAAGTTGAGAGGGAGATTGGAGTCTATGTTGTAGATTACATGGTTGAATTAGATGGTGATAGGTAGAATTTTGAGTGGTGGCCCATTGAAGAGAGAATCTCATCTATTGATGATGACTTGGTTCTCAAAGAGGCATTAAGGAAATAGAGGATCAATTTAACACAGGAAGAAGACAAAATTGTATGCCATGCTTCCAAGTCTGACAAGTATAATGTCAAACTTAGGTATGATGTCCAACATAGGTAGATTGGCATCAAGGGGTGGCCAACAATACTATATTGGCACAAGAGTGTTTCCCCTTGAGGGGAGGCATTCCTTTGGGTGGTTCTCTATGGTCGGATATTAATTGGGGATAGGTTCAAAACTATTGGGATGAAAGGTCTGAGCATATTCCTTTATGCCCAAAAAATTGGGAATATGTGAATCATCTTTTATTTTGGTGTCCCTTTGCTTCAACATACTAGGAGTGACTCCTAGAATCAATAGGTTGGCAAGCAGTTAGAAATGAATCCTTGTTTGATTTTCTCAGTGGATGACCGATTGCAGGAAGAAGTTTGGTGTGGGGGTATATTTGGTTGGTAGGCCCGTCCATGGTGGCTTGACACCTTTGTGAAGAAAGAAATAGGAGGTTCTTCTATGAGAAGTCTTCTCCAATTGAATATATTATCAATGGTATCAAAAGTGGGACATGTGAGGTGGTGAACACAAAAGTTGCATACAATTTTTTTTTTCCTTTATTCTAAATGGGATAAGGAGATGAAAATTATTTGGCCTTCTTAAAGTTCCTCATATTAATATTGAAGGAAAATTGAAGAGAAGGAGAGAAGCTTGTTGTTCACCCCTTGGGGATGATAGATGTAAACTAAATTTTGATGGGGCTTCTAGAGGAAACCCGAGAAAGGCTAGAGTTGGTGCAATTATTAGGGATAATGCATGTAGTTGTATTTGGGCCTTACACAACTATATTGGGGAGGCTACAAATAATGAAGCAGAGATAGAAGCATTGGCAAGAGGTCTAAGATTATGTGTTACTAAAGGTATATTGAAAGTGTATATTGAAGGCGATTCCTTAATTTGCATTAATGCTAGATCTAAAGGGAAGATCAGTAATTGGAAATTAAAGAAGTGGATCCTAAGGATTAAGTTTTGGCAGGAGAAATTATTAGATTTTAGCATCTCTCATGTATAAAGAGAATCCAAGATGGTGATAGATTGTTTGGAAAATTTGGGAGTGGATAGCAAAAAAAAGGAAACCATCTTAGAAGATTCAGACATAGGGACAAAGATAAAATAAATATTTAATCGAGAACAAAGTATGAATCTGAGTTTTTCATAGAAGGGAATTGGATAAAATTAATTATCTTCCTATTTGACTGATAGTTAAGCCTTTGATTTTCTCTCATATATGATATGGATAGGGCTTTGAGAAGGATGTAATAGTTATGATGATAAATCTGCACATTGGACCAAAACTTTAGGGGGGTATATCCTTTTTTGGCAGAGGTTCTAGGATTGAGAAATCCCCTTTTAGAATTGATATATGATGATATATTATGAGATAGAGACATTGGTCTGTTGTTAATTCTTTGAGATTCTGATTTGATATGCATTAGGTCCTTGAGAGAGAATCATTCTTCTAAAACCTTTTGAACTATTCTATTACATATTTCTTGAATGTCTTGAATGCATTTTATTTTCAAAATATAACAATCTTTATACACAATTATTTTTTCATTCAGTTTTCAATTTTAAAAGCATTCAAATAAAAGCACTCAGCAGTAGTAGGAAATTATTGCCATTCTTGCTAAGAACTGTCTTAGTAAAGTTTAAATCCACTATAAATAACCTTGTTTGTGCTTGACAAGAAGGGGCACACCCACCTGGATTTAGTGGAGCCTAAAGTGTAGAGGGATTTGGTCTTCGACCATCCTTGTTCTTTGGCCAAGGCTGATTGGACTACTTGAGGATTTGGCAAGTCTTTTGGTTTTCCAATCTGTGGTTTTGGGCACCAACACATACTAGAGTATCAGATGGGTTGTTAAGTATGGGCTCTTAGAAGTATAGGCTCGGGTGGAATATGCAATAGAGAAGTGGTTAGTTTTGATATGTATGGAACTATTCATGTATATTTTTGAAGGTATTAATAGAGGGAGCTACCCCCTTGGTAGTTATTAACCAAAATAAAAAATTAATAATTATAAAATTTTACAAATAAACATTAAAATGAAAATAGACATTTCGTTTAATGACTAAATGAAAAAATATTTAAATTTGATATAAAAAGTTTTATTAAGTGTGAATCAACTTCCTGTAAAATAGGTAATTAATTTTATTGTTGGCAATTGACACTCAATTGGTTGGTTTCACTATGTTGTCATTGATGGCAACATGCTATCTTGTTTTGGCTTCATGTTTTGGTTCACTTGTGTACCGACAGGAAATTCACAGACACTTCACCATCATCGACAGGATGAAAGGATTTCTTTAGTTATCAGCAATGTAGGCCGACATGGTTTAGAATCATTTTATTGGTATTGGAGTCCGACATCTCTTGGATATGGCATCGGCGATTGTTTTTTATATTCATGTATTTATGTTATCTAGCTGACATGTATATTGATATTGTAATTATCTTTGTAAGCCAACATAAGACATGATAAGATTGTATAAGGTATATAGGTTAGTTGTATTAGATCATTTTGATAATGGACATGTGGATGAGGATATGAATACGAATATGAATGTATAGAAGAAGAAAAATATATCAGAGAGATTATGTATGTGAGGATATTTTGTAAAGGGTTATTCCGGTAAAGGGTTTAGGGTTTCAAACCAGAACAAACATAGCTTAACTGGAACTGTGGCATAGAAGATGCTATCTTAGCAGTTGACTCATTTCTCTAGATTGTAGTTGTATGATAGGAAATCAGAAATCATCAAAGCAAATCAATATTAGTAATCTAGCTCAATCATGAAAGCTCAAATGCAATGATCAATCCTAACACACTCAATAAAGACATGAAAACAAAACATTCAAGATTTGAAAATTAAGCAAACCAAGTGCAGATTTGAATGTCTCCTTCATGTGGCTCCATTGTCCTTCTTTCTCATTCAAATAGTTTTGTTGTGGATCTCACCTACTAGTGCATACACATGAGATGAAAGCAAGTAGACAAGATTGTAGCACAAGAATACTCGAAGCGTGATTGATTTGACAAAGTGATTCGAAAAAGTGATTCGTTCGATCATGTGATTAGTTGGGATTGAAGAAATTCATCCAATTTATAGACAAATTGGAGAGATGATCAAATTAGCATGAAGAGATTCAAATGGAAATTGCAAATCAAGAATGTCAATTATGACAATTTATGACAAATTTGCACTTTCTATGCAAGATTGATTGATTGATGATTTATGACAAAATTATGACAAATTTCTATGTCAAAATTGATTGATTTTCAATTATGACAAATTATGACAAATTGAAATGTCATTCCCATGAAATTAGGAGAAAAATAGGAGGAAATTGAATTAGAAATTAGGAAAATTAGAAAATTGGAAAATAGGAATTAGGAAATTAGAAAAAGAGGAAATTAGAAAATGAGGAAATTAGGAATTTAGTGAATTAATTAATAATTTTTTCATTTATTAATTAATTCACAAAGAGGGAATTTAGAAATTGATGAAAAATTAGGTAAATCAATAATAATTTGTTATTTATTAATTAATTCACAAAAAGAGGAATAATTAGTTAGCCAATTAAATTAAACATTTAATTGTGACACGAAGACCTAGGATAAATAAACAAATTATTTAACCTAGAGGGAGAAATGACAAACAGGGTTAAATGAATAAAATCATGAAACCCTAAAAGATGAATTAGAAATGCAAGGATGACAATTAGGTCTTGACAAAGGATTATTGATATCGATTCGATTTAATCATGATTCTGACTGATAAAGGACCAATGCTAACAAACGATTTGATTAACAAATGCGCCAATTGAAGAGGAACAATGACTAATTGATCCAAAAATGACAAAATTGACAAGGACAAAGATCAATGACAAAATAGATCACAAGACGACAAGATTGATGACAAATTGATCAAAAGACAAGAATCGATGACAAATTGATCGCATGATGACAAGATTGATAAGAGGACAAAACCCTAATTAGGATTGACAATGTCCAAAATGATGACCAATGAATACACATGTAGATGCGACAGGATAAGATTGACCAAAATCACGACTGAAGATTATTGTCGACAAGACCAAATTCGAAATCGATAAAAATGAGGAATGTAGAAGAAAGACTCGATGCTCGCAAATGATATAGACCAAATACATGACATAGGAGAAATGTTAATGCGACGTAAAAACCCTAAAATAAGGCAATGTGCAAATGTTAAAGTATGATTCCGCAAGAATTGACCATTTTTAAACGTTTACATTTTGCCCCTCTTTGAGACAATGCGATTTTAAGCGTTGTTTCAAAGAACAATAATGAAAATGCCCTAGACACTAACAATGACATATGAAAAATGCCCCAGACAATAACAATGACATATGCATTTTTTAGATGTCTACATTTTGCCCCTCTTTGAGACAATGCGATTTTAAGCGTTGTTTCAAAGAACAATAATGAAAATGCCCCAGACACTGACAATGACATATGAAAAATGCCCCAGACAATAACAATGACATGCATTTTTTAGACATCTACATTTTGCCCCTCTTTGAGACAATGCGATTTTAAGCTTTGTTTCAAAGAACAATAATGAAAATGCCCCAGACACTGACAATGACATATGAAAAATGCCCCAGACAATAACAATGACATATGCATGCCCCCTTGAGGAATTGGCTGGAAACATCCAGAAAAGAGGCCAATTGATCAATAAAAATGATAGGAGCGAATGGACGGACAATCGGAGATCGGATCCATGAAGGACAAGAAATTAAAGATGCAAAAGACTGCGACCAACATAAGATGGAGAGGGTGCACGCCCATCTATGCACTGAAAAAGATCTATAAATGAGACAAAGAGAGTGAAAATTTCTCATTTGCACTAGCCAAAGAGGAGGATTTGTTGCTCTGGAAAAGGACACTTGCAGAGAGATGGCAAACATTCCAATGGCAGATCACCTCAGAGAATGTGTACGCACATACAAATGACCGGACGACGCGGGAGCATCAGTATGTATCTCAAAAACCCATGTTTTCAATTTTATGAATTTGACTGGCTTGTAGGACATTGCGAGGCCCACAAAAAAGGCAGAAACTGACTTCCGCGCTTGTGTAGGGTGAATCCTGCGCTTGTGTAATGTCTTCTATGCTTGTGTAGGGGGACACAGGCGTAGGATACACAACACGACCCAGTTGTGCCCTGGGAACTCAATTTAGGTCAAAAACAGCATGCAAATGATCCGGAAAGGGGGGATAAGGGTAGGATAGGTCAGAATAGATGAAAAACACCCTGATTTAGACATGAAATGAGGAAAGACAACCCGTAGGAGCAAACCCTAAAACTGACAAAAATATGCCCCAATTGTGATGCAGAGTCGACAGTATCCATTGATCACACGGGAGAATCGACCAGACTGCTTCATGTTACGACATAGACTCAGAAGCATGGACAGAGATACATTAGTAGGACTTGGGATATACTATATCACATTCATGCCTAAGATTAGGGCAAACATAGGACTTCTTAACACATTTGCAGAGCGATGGCATTCAGAGACTTCCTCATTCCATTTGGCAACTGGAGAGGCGACTGTGACACTAGAGGATGTATGGCGTATCCTCCGCATTCCGATTCATGGAGAGATGGTAGAGTATGACCCAGTGATAGGGAGAGACATGTTGTGTAGATTATTTGAGTGTGACAGATGATCTAGATATCGTAGAGAGGGAGATTGGTTGGGAGACCATGGCATCAGAGTATGATCAGCGATATGTGGTGATAGCAGTGGTGATAGCATGTCTACTAGCAGGAGATAGACGAGGACATGGATTCCCTATTGGATGGGAAATAGTGCTAGAGTGGATGGCGACAGAGGGGATGGTGTACGCATGGGGACCATTTGTACTGGCTATGCTATATTTTTAGTTGCATCAGATAGCATATCAGGGAGTGCAGACTTTGAGCTGTGGAGTCACACTGTTACAGGTATGGGCATTTGAGCACATAGCCATATGTCAACCGATTGCAGAGAGATAGGTATTACCACATTGACCATATGTGTATTGCTATGGTGGAGCACTCAGAAAGGGTCCATTTGGATACATATTGTATTGGCGACATGAGCTAGACAGACTGAGAGAGTTCACATGGAGGCCATATCGTGATTGCCCTGGGTGGTCAGATGATAGTGATGAGCTACCGTATTGTAGATAGGAGAGGTACCTGATTGGGCAACCAGTGAATTGCCAGAGAGTGATTGAGATGTACTTGCCAGAGAGAGTCAGACGACAGTTTGGAGAGAGGCAGGATGTACCTAGGAGGACTGCACACTTTGCTTGATCTCATAGAAAGACGAGTCAGTGGGGTAGTATGATCCAGCCACACATAGCATATGCTGACTTCACATAGCTACAATAGAGACAGTGGGATTGGAGATCAAATGTGGTGGATGCCGGGATGACAGAGGAGTATGAGCGATGGTTTGCACAATGGTGGCTAGTGCCATTGACAAATTCAGACATTCCAGTACTGAGGAGATAGGAGGACTTCCCACTCACAGGAGAGGAGGAGGGAGATGATGAGGATGATGAAGATGAGGGCAGTAATGAGGATGAGGGGGATGATGAGGATGAAGATGAGGATGGGGATGATGAGGATGAGCCAGATGCAGGCGAGCAGGAGGCATTTCAGGATATACCCATAGAGCAGGAGACAGCTAGCATAGAGGAGATGGAGATGTGCAAGGCTACCATAGCGAGTTAGCATGATCATATTGCGACTTTAGAGAGACAAAATTCCATCTTGAAGAGAGAGCATGAACAGTTCAGAGCAGAGATAGTCAGACTTACAACAGCTCGAGATACAACAATAGCTCAGGCACAGCGAGAAGAATAGAGTCACTGAGTATATTGGGTCGATTAGGGACACTAGTGCATGGGAGATGGCACAGATGTTGGTAGAGACCGGAGAGGAGATACACCATTGGAGGACACTATATGAGAGTGCAGTCCTGCCAGAGCAGAGAGTAGCTTCATATCGGGCACAATCGAGGACAGAGAGTAGGGCATGCTCTCGGAGGTTAGTGAGTAGCATGGGGGTGAGTGGACCTATGAGACCACCACAACCAGGACTAGGAGGGACATCATCCATGAGACATGGCAGGGATGAGGAGGATAGAGGGAGCACCTAGTGATAGAGGCACGTGCTCCTTAGGATAGAGGCATATGTAGTCAGCCTGCAGGCCATACTTAGGACAGACAGTCCAATTTTGTACTCCGATATTATTTTGACATATGATATGATATGCATCGATATAATGGGATGCAATGTGTGATGACTTATGTTATTTTCCATGTATGAATGACTTATGCACTGTTTATTGTGGAACATGTATGGATGTATTTTGATTTGTTGATGCATTTATAATATGAAATGGATAAAATACTTGATATGATGTTTGATGTAATGCAAATGTTCTAACCAAATGGATGCAGGATGCAACATATGTTTTTGGGGAAATCAGAGCACTAGACCGGACTGACTATCTGAATTGACAGAAGAAATGTTAGTAAGAAGAAATGAAACAGAGGACAGTTAGAGATGAAGAACAACTTGCTTTCAGTAATGCACTTTGTAGGTGAGAACCTTTATTTTAATGTAGAAAAATGGATGCGTAGCATCATGGCATTGAAGGCTAGAGCTGAAATGCAACCCTTTTTGCAAAAGATAGACACATCACAGACAAACAACAATCACAACAAAAAAGAAAGGGACCATGAACCATCCCGGTCACTCTAAATCACTCAGTGACATCATCGAGCAACATAGGAACATGATCAAAGATAAATCAATAAAAAGATAAGATGCACAAATTCCAACAAGGCAAACAAACATCTTGATCTTCATTGTCAAAAGTTGAAAGTGCTAATAGGATGATCATGCTGTCTGGTTTCAGGGAATGAGGTACCCCATCTAAGACAGGACACAGTCTGGTTTTGAGTATACCACACCCTGTATAAGACCCATGATAGTGTGCCAAGGATGAATGATTTTGAGGTTGAGTGATATGAAAATTCTGATCAATTTGAATGTCTGGTTTGATTGAAAGAGTTCATCTGTTTACGCATGATTTCATTAAAGCATAGCGTTGGATTGCGTGTTGTTGGATGTGTACTTAGTGATATGTCTATGCACAAAGGGAGCATTTATTTTTTTTTTGTTTTGCGTTTTGAGATTTTACAATTTTTTTTGTGTTCATTTTTTTTAGGACTTTATTTGACTTTTTAGGAATTTTCTCAGGACATTTTTCAATTTTTTTTTAGAGATTTGTTCAGGACATTATTTGATTTTTTGTTTTGGATTATTTTAGGACATTTTGCAATTTTTTATGATCTTTTTCAGAACATTTTTCAATTTTTTAGAATTATTTCAGGACATTTTTCAATTTTTTTTTTTGAATTATTTCAGGACATTTTTCATTTTTTATGAGATTTTTTTCAAGACATTTTTCAATTTTTATGATTTTGCCCCCAGTGTCTAGCAAGGCAAGAAATATGACAGGTGAATAAATAGGCTTTCTAAAATGATGGTGGATAGAGGGAAGATAAAGGCCTTTTAGTATGGAGACAATACAGATGCAATTTTCAAGGGCTATTGTGTGATGGGACAAGAGACTGGATATGACAATGTAAAGTAGGAACATGGCATGAGGGACATGTCAAGAGGTTTTTGAAACCATGTTT
The DNA here is from genome assembly GCF_030272615.1 of Cryptomeria japonica. NCBI lineage: Eukaryota > Viridiplantae > Streptophyta > Pinopsida > Cupressales > Cupressaceae > Cryptomeria > Cryptomeria japonica. The sequence continues at coordinate 421,869,335 of NC_081413.1, read as the reverse complement.
AAATTTTGCATCCTTATGTCAGATCAAGATCAAGGAATGAAAAAGAGTGTATGGATAGTGATAAGATATGGATAGGATAAGCAAGACCAAGAATGGATAAGGGACATGGACTAAAGGTTGGGATAGGATACGGGATAGTGGCAGAAAGTTGCAATAAGCCAGGGAATATGGATGAAAGGTTATAATAAGCAAATGGATAAAGACCAAAAGCTACGATAGACTAAAAGCTGCAAACAAGATGCATGATGCTCATGACGATCCTCAGCCTTGTCAAGATCAAAGGTGGAAAGAGGAAATGGACATGAGGGACAATAGGATAATGGAGGAGTATGACATGGTATGATAGGATAATGAAGGGCAATAGGATATGAAGGAGGAAACCTGCCCCCAAGTGTGGTGTGCAAGAAGTTCATAGATTATGCATGACACCTATTTGCTAGGTTTTCATCATGGTACTTGCCGAAGGCGCCTGTTTGCTAGGTTTTTACCAATGGACGAATTATTTTTGCTTTACTTTTTTTTCTTTTTCTTTTTTTCTCACTTTTTCTTTTTTTTTTGTATTTTGACTTTTTCAAGAGAAGATGGACACATGATAGGGGATGGAAGAAGGACTCAAGCGTCTTTTTTTTTTTTTGGATAGTAGCCTTGAAAAAAATGGACCATGACCTTTAAAAGTATGCTCAAAGACGTTGGTAGGATAAGGACATGGAAAAAGAGATGAAACTAAGGCGAGGATTTATGCAAAGGATTGGATCAAAGGGATCGAAGGATGGAAAATATGCATTGGATAATGGATAGGGTATTGGAAGAATTGTGCTTGAGTGGATGGAAATGTTGGCAAGATCAACATTGGCACACACCTTGAGGGGTGATGGACTGATGGAGGAAAGATGTATTTTGGATATTGAGATTTTGAGGAAGGAAAGGCTATGGATTTTGGGACATAAGGGCCCAAAACGGATGAAGAAGGTGATGGAGAAATAGACTTGGAAGGTTTGGATGGAGGAATAGCAATTTTGGATGCCAATTTGGATGGTTCTTTAGGCTTTTGTGCTTCAAGGAGCCGCTTAGGGATCCACATGGTTTTTGATTTTTCATGCTTTTGTGGTTCCTTGGAGTGCATTGCTTGCACAAGGGATTTAGGAACCCATATATATTTTGAATTTTGTTTTTGAGAAATGGGCTTTTGTGACCTTTTGGATTGTTCCTTTTCTTTATAGATCATATTGTTCTTTGTTTTGACATGTCGATTATATTGGACATGTTGATCCTTGAATACATGTGGATTGCTAGACTTATGAACTTTATACTTGGCATCCAAATTGCTTGGAGGAGGAAAGGAATGCATGGATGGATATGAATGAAATGGACCTCTTTTGGATTGATGAAATTTAATCAAGGATGTGTGCCTTTGCTAACCTTGCATAGAGGACAAAGGGATATAAGGACCTAAGATGGATGGAAGGGATGATGGGGAAGGGATATGTTTGGATTTTGAAGGGATGTTGGATTTAGTAGGGGTACCAACATCTTGAGAGTGAGTTGTGTAGACATGACCCTTAACATTCTCTTTAACATGAAGGGATTCTTGCTTATGGAGATCTACTCCTTTGCCTTTATGAATATCTTGACTTGTAGGATACTCTTTTCTTTGGGAAGAAGATGCGAGTCCATTATGAGGTGGATATGATATGAGAGAAATAATGAGATCTTGAAGTGGATCAGATTGGACCAAAGTGGAAGAACCCATTATGCATGTCGAGGGTTCATGAACATCTTGCATTGACATGTTAGAATCATGAGGGGGATTAGGATCATGAGTGGGACTAGGATTGTGTAGTGGACATGGTTCAATGACAGGCTCTTCAAGAGATGGAATGGGAGAAATAATGGGATCATCAAAAGAAAAGAGATCTTGGAGTGTATATGGAGCATTAAGACAAGGAGATGGAGGAACAAAAGGATCTTGTGGAGGATTTAAAGGAATAATTTGATCTTGACAAGGAGGAAGATCATTGAAATCCTCTTTAAAGTTTCTTTGCTCTTGACTTTCAATGGGATCATCATAAAGGATGGAAAGGATATCTTGATCTTTCTTAGGAAGTGGAATGCCAATGGGATTTGAAAGGACATTTTTTTCATGAAATGGAAGGGGATCGTTTGGGATTGGATGGACTGGGATATCTTGATCTTGCTCGGGGAATGGAGTGTCAATAGGACTTTGGATAGGATGGAAAAGAATAGGGGAATCATCGTGAGTGTCTGGGAACATGGGGTCCTGTTCAACAATTGCATGGGATGATAAGGTTTCAGGATCTTGATCTTGATCTATTTCAAGACACATTTCTTCATGCTCTAAATTATCCTCTTGACATGGGGTTGGACTTTGGATATGCATGGGGGATTCTGACAAGGGATCAATGTTTTGGCATGAAGGAAATGCACTTTGAACATTTGTGATGGATTTTGGCAAGGAATCAATGCTTGAACATGAGGAAGAGGGACTTCGAATGGGGTCCTCTAAAATAGGTAATGGCAATAAAGTGCATGGTGGCATTGGGTCTTGTATTTCTGAAACATGACAAGGATGTGCATCATGAATTGGATTATCGTGGCAATCAATTATGGATAGCTCTTGGATAATTGCATCCTTGGTTGTTTTGTTTGATGAGGACAATATAAAAGGTTCTTGTGAAACTTCTAAAGGTGTAGGGATAGATGCCACTGGAGAGTCAATTTGTTTGTGGGGAGATGAGGCATTGCTAGACATAAGTGTATTATCTTGATCTTCCTCAAAGAACTCACTTGGTAGGTTCCTTAAGAGCCTTGCAATAAAGCCACCTTTCTTTCGAGGTTTTGACATAGTTGTATCTGGAATTTGAACTTGTTTTTGGTTTAATGTCATGTTTTGATATTGGACTTGGTTCAATTGTTCTGACATGTTTGAAACTTGGCTTGGTGTGGGCTGCAACCTTTGTTTTTGAATTTTTGGTTGTAGTTGTTGGCATTGATATTCCACCATTGGTTGAACCATTTGTGGACATTGTATAGTTGGTTGGACATATTGTTGAAATTGGACCATTGGTTGTATTGGTTGTATATGTTGAACAATTGGTTGAACCATTGGTTGTATTGGTTGAAAATCTGATTGATAGTAAACATCTTCTTGTTCTTGTTGTGGAGGCACATAATGTTGAAATTGATGTTGTCTCCTTTCTTGAAATTGTTTCATCATCTCTATTTGGGAGAGGAGAGCTGGTATGTCTTTTCGTTCAAGCTGAGATCTTACATCAATTGGCTCAATCTTTAGATTTCGACCTGGAAATTTTTGAAACATTTTGGACATTTGTGATCTATTCTTCTCAATGTTTTTCACTCTTTGTTCCAAAATCTCATTTTCTTGAGCTAGTTTCTCCTCTAGTTTTTGTATTTGGAGACTTGTTTCATCATAAAAAGTTTGATCGATATTGCCTTGTTGTTGGGTTGGATATAATTGTGATTGCCTTGGATTAAAATTTGATTGCATTGTCGGTTGATACGTCAAACTTTGTTGCATCATTGGTGCTTGGAACCTTGTTTCAATAGACATGTCACTATGCAATGTTTTTGGGATTTTTGATTTTAAAAGGATGATGTATGATATGCAACTAAATGCAAACTAAATAGAAAAAAATGCAATCTTATGCAAGAATGCAACCTATGTTTTTAGTTGTTTTTCAAGATTTTGACAAACTCATGAATGCAAATCTAAAAAAAAAGAGACCCTTAGGAAATTGAAATGATGTCTAGACCTCAAAGGACAAAAGGACCAAGTGACAAAAGGACAAAATGACAATGTCTCCCCTATATGCTTGGATACTAAGCTAGGTTTGACCAAATGACAATAATGACAAAAGGAGAAAAGGTTTGATAAGGTCCAGACTTCCTAACAATGACTTAGGGTTTACCAAAGATTTGGATTACTCAAGTATGACAAAACCTAGTTTTGACACTATATGCAAAGGGACAATTACTATGTAAATGACCCTAATATGATATAATAATGACCTAAGCTTGATTAAGAGACCTAGGGTATGCAAATGCAAATGTATGACACTGTCAATCTAAGTTTGAATTATGAAATTGTATTACTCTAATGCAAGAGGACACATGCAAAATCGATGACCCTTATTGATATGAAAAGGAGTATGACCTAGGTGAAACTTAACCTTGGTAATTGATAATGAATTTGCAAAATGCAAACCTAAGATGAACCTAAATCTAAGTGACATGAATGTTGAGACAAGATTTTGAACAATGTTTGACAGCCATGTTTGAAGGTGTTTTGAACTTTGTTGGATGAAATGTTCTTGTGTTTAACCTTGTTTTGAATCAATTTGCCTTGTTTTTGAAATTAGATGTAATTCAACTTTTGACAATCAAAGAAGAAAAGTTACTTCAACTTAGACTCAAGACAATCATGCTCATTCACACATTTCTTATGGTAGGCAAGGACATTAGGTACTTGAGAGGTAGACTTGTTATGGGATTCAAGGAGAATACATAGATGCTCGACCCCACGGGCTCCCCTCCATGACACTCACTTCTCAAGGCAGCCAAGCATCAGTCCCCATGGAAATCTCCCCATGGCAAACTTAGTATCTCTTCCAAGTATCCGAACTTGTCCTTCTCAAGCAACTAGAAGGATTTTTGGCCTTTAAATACAAGGTGTTTAGTCAAGATTTCTGTTAAGTGTTACTCCTTGGTGTCATGCAAGCGTGATTGAGACATTAAGCCCACCAAGATACCAAACAAATGTAGTTGCGCAAGCATGATTTAGACTGTGAGGCCCTACTTAGATGTTGATATGAGAAAGAGTTCAAGGGTCATCACTTCCCAAGTAACTGCAATTCCCACATAACCCTTCCTTCAAAGCTTTTGCCCATCAGGTATTTGTTTATAGTGAGTTAGAATGCCAAGGTATTCTAGCTATACTCACTTTGGGTCATTCCCTTCTCACAATTATCACTTGCTTGCAAAAGCAAATGGTCGAGAAGGCAGGCCCTCTAAAGGTGACACACAATCAAAAACATGAGCATGGTATTGAAGATTTGGATTTCTGATCACCCTAAGAAGGATGAGAGCATACTCTCCTACTTCAATGTCAAACTCAACAATCAAAGAAAACATATATTCATTCCATCCTATTTAGAAATCATACTAGGTGCCTAAACATTAATTACAAACACAAAGTTTAGTTGTAGTCCAAGGCAACCTGCAAAACCCAAGTCAGAAGTTTGATATGCTTAGTTTTTGACTATCGAACCTACACAAAAATGTGTTAGTAGTTTCATTTGTTGTCTTTTCCATGTGTATGCCAAGGTTCTGCACAGAGAATCGGTACCAAAAAACCAAAAAGCAGTAACAACATGCAAAACAGAACAATTTGCAAGTAAAAACACACTGCCTTTTACCTCTGTTTTTGTCCCTACACAGGCGCAGAAGTCTTGACACAGGCACATAATATATAACACAGGCACAGATTGTCCTTGAAACGGGTACAAAATGCATAACACAGGCACAAAATGCTTGACACAGGCGCAGAAGTTCCCAGAAAGCCCTGCATTACCCTATTTCTTGGGTTTTTAACCTGCAAATCAACTCAAAAGCATTCAAAAGCATGGTTAAGTGGTCAGTTCATGTCAGGTTCACCAATTAATGTATGATAGGAAATCGGAAATCATCAAAGCAAATCAATATTAGTAATCTAGCTCAATCACGAAAGCTCAAATGCAATGATCAATCCTAACACACTCAATAAAGACATGAAAAAAAAACATTCAAGATTTGAAAATTAAGCAAACCAAGTGCAGATTTGAATGTCTCCTTCATGTGGCTCCATTGTCCTTCTTTCTCCTTCAAATAGTTTTGTTGTGGATCTCACCTACTAGTGCATACACATGAGATGAAAGCAAGTAGACAAGATTGTAGCGCAAGAATACTCGAAGCGTGATTGATTTGACGAAGTGATTCGAAAAAGTGATTCGTTTGATAATGTGATTAGTTGGGATTGAAGAAATTCATCCAATTTATAGACAAATTGGAGAGATGATCAAATTAGCATGAAGAGATTCGAATGGAAATTGCAAATCAAGAATGTCAATTATGACAATTTATGACAAATTTGCACTTTCTATGCAATATTGATTGATTGATGATTTATGACAAAATTATGACAAATTTCTATGTCAAAATTGATTGATTGTCAATTATGACAAATTATGACAAATTGAAATGTCATTCCCATGAAATTAGGAGAAAAATAGGAGGAAATTGAATTAGAAATTAGGAAAATTAGAAAATTGGAAAATAGGAATTAGGAAATTAGAAAAAGAGGAAATTAGGAATTAGGAAATTAGAAAATGAGGAAATTAGGAATTTAGTGAATTAATTAATAATTTTTTCATTTATTAATTAATTCACAAAGAGGGAATTTAGAAATTGATGAAAAATTAGGTAAATCAATTAATAATTTGTCGTTTATTAATTAATTCACAAAAAGAGGAATAATTAGTTAGCCAATTAAATTAAAAATTTAATTGTGACACGAAGACCTAGGATAAATAAATAAATTATTTAACCTAGAGGGAGAAATGACAAACAGGGTTAAATGAATAAAATCATGAAACACTAAAAGATGAATTAGAAATGCAAGGATGACAATTAGGTCTTGACAAAGGATTATTGATATCGATTTGATTTAATCATGATTCTGACTAATAAAGGACCAATGCTGACAAACGATTTGATTAACAAATGCACTGATTGACGAGGAATAATGACTAATTGATCCAAAAATGACAAAATTGACAAGGACAAAGATCAATGACAAAATAGATCACAAGACGACAAGATTGATGACAAATTGATCAAAAGACAAGAATCGATGACAAATCGATCACATGATGACAAGATTGATAAGAGGACAAAACCCTAATTAGGATTGACAATGTCCAAAATGATGACCAATGAATACGCATATAGACGCGACAGGATAAGATTGACCAAAATCATGACTGAAGATTATTGTCGACAAGACCAAATTCAAAATCGATAAAAATGAGGAATGTAGAAGAAAGACTCGATGCTCGCAAATGATAAAGACCAAATGCATGACATAGGAGAAATGTTAATGCGACGCAAAAACCCTAAAATAAGGGAATGCGCAAATGTTAAAGTATGATTCTGCAAGCATTGACCATTTTTAGACGTCTACAGTAGTCTATATTTATATGTAGTCAGTGAGGCTCTTTTTTGTGATTGAGCAGTGTGCTCTAGGCTGTAATCTTTCCTGCAAGTGCATGCCCCATATTTTGTAATATCTCTTCATATGGCCAGTGGATTGATATTGTGGGTCACAAATCCCACCATGGTTTTTCCTCTTTGAGGTTTTCCACTTATAATTCTGTGTGTTATGGTTTTCATTTATGTGATTGGCTTATTGGTTTCTTTACTTCTTTCAATTCTATATGTACTAGTATACTAGTTGGTGTATGCATGTTTTAATAAGGTTAAAATTGATCATACTAATAGAACACTGATTCACCCCCCCTCTCAGTGTTCTTAGATTCCATCAATTGGTATCAAAGCTTTGTATTTGGGAGGAAGTTTGACAGCTTGAGGGAGATCCTAAATCTAGAATCCATGGATATGGGTTTGGAAAAGCAACTTGAGATGACAGTTGAAGATTATGATGCTGAAAGGATAAAGAACTTAAAGCTACAAGATGAATTGAGTTCTACTAAGGAATTCATTCTTGTCCTATAGGAGAGGTTGTCATCTGTTCAAGCTAGGAGTAAGGAACTTTTGCAAAACTAGGATGATGAAGAGAAAGATGCACTTAAGGAATAATGTCAGAAGATGAGTCAGGAGAACATGGTTATGAGAAATGAAATGCAAGCTATAACTATTAGAATGTATAAGGAGATTGAGGACCAAAAGAAAAAGGAAGAAAGTCTTGCTGTATCTCTGAAGAACAATTTTGAAGAATGTGATAGGTTGGCTCATGAGAATGATATGTTGAGAACTGATTTAGTACAATCCTAGAGTAATGAACAAGAGCTTGAGAGACAAATCATAATTCCTGCGAGATGATCTAACTACTGCAGGTGAGTGTAAATTTTTTTTCAAGATTAGTTTAGCACAACTAGATGAGTTATTGAAGAGACAAAGGCAAAATGGAGATTCCAGTGACTTGGATTTGAGCAATGATAGAGTTTTGGTACTACTAGTGAAGATTAAAACCATAAGGCATCGGTAAGGCAGCTCAATGCTTATAAATTTAATGGTAAATGTTTTGTTTGCAACACATGGCTAGGCAATGTAGAAATAGAGAAAATCAGAACAATAATTCCACTCCCTGTCAATGTTCTAAATGCAATAAGAATGGTCATAAAATAGAAGATTGCAGAATGAATGTAAAATGTTATGCATATGGAAAATTTGGACATATGGGTAATCAGTGTAGGTCAAGCAATTATACCAATTTTAGAAAAGCAATTAAAAAGAACAATGTTACATGTTATGCATGTAATGAGGTTGGACATATTACTAAATTATGTACATGCAGAAATCCACTAGTTGGTAATGGAGGATCAAAGGAGAAAGGAAAAAAACAGGTTAGTGAAATTTGACAATATCATACCCAGAGATGGGTCAGGAAGACTGAAGAACAATCTGCAGATGGGAATCCACCGGTTACTTATTCGACAGAGGAGGTTGCTTGTGCAGCGACAGGTAGCTCATCCAATAACTAAGGCAAATACCTTAGGGGTAGGAAAAATTCATTAAGATGCCACATATGCTCCGAGAAGAGGTTTTGGAAGATGTTCCAGACATTGGAGATGCTTATCTGACATGGATATGTTTTGTCTGAGATCCGATATCTTTCACCAGAAGTCATTGATGTCAATGAAAGATTAGGGTTTTTCTTCGAGGATAAAAGGTTGAATCTACTTCAGTCTTGATCACCTTGCATTCAGTGTGATTCAGTGTGATTAAGAGTGATTTAGTGCGATCAGATATCTTCTTGAGTGATTTGACCAGCGATTGGAAGAAGTCTTTAGGGTTTTTCACCGGAAGCAATTCACAGGTATTTATCTTTAATCATGGAAGTTAAATCATCATCTGTACCTATCTTTGTTGCAAATCTGACTGTAGTTGAGGTCAAGGACCATCCTAGGCTAACTTTTGAGCAGTATCTGCATGTGGCTACCTTGGAAGATTCAGTAGGAGATTTTTCTCGTGTCTTGGAAGGAGTTGTGTATGTGGAAGATGTAAGAGCTTATATTCATTGTCCTATCAAGGATTTGGGAACATCTGATATCAAGAGCATGTAAATGAATGAGCTAATGAGAGATTTTGGAAAGATTAAGTCTAAGTACAAGCACATTGAGGATTTAGGGTTTACCGACATTCTGGACATTCCATATTTTGAAGATGAAATCATTAGGTATTCTTTGAGCAGAGTGCATGGAGAGTTTATTTGATTAGATAGACTAGATAAGATTAAAAAGGAGGTCATCATGAAATCACCGGTTTACCACAGATTGGGCAGCGTCCGAATAAGAAGGTTTCTAATGATCATGTCAACAAGATTTATGGTGCAACTTCAGATAGGTGATCAATGAGGATCAACACTATCACTGACACAAACATCAAATTCGGTAGCATGGTTATCTGTTATAAGGTAACTCAATCAAACTGACATAATTTTGTTTTTAGCTCCTGCATTTACGCAACTTACAAAATGATGAGAGAAAATGAGAAATTGGATCTATGTGGTTGGATGTTTGATGAACTATTGATAAACCTAGGAAAGATTAAAGGAGAAAAGAAAGGGACTTTCCGGTATGGTAACCTAGTTGTCTGCTTAATGCTATTTTTCATGAATGAGACTCTTGGTTTTGGGAAGAGACAATGGGCATTTGATATCTTGGTAGGGAGGCAACTAAAACAATCAATTTCTACATTAGGCATTCAAAGAGATGACAAAGTATGGGGATATTTTAAGACTTTCCAGAAGGCTATAAAATCTAGGGAAAGGATTCCTAAGCACATTGTTGAGAAATACTCAACTGACATATGCTTCATGGTGAAGAAAGATGAAACACTCATGGAAGCGGTCAAACCCTGGAAGATATAGATTGAGGAGATGGGCTATGAAGTGGATACACAGGTTTTAGATTCTTATGCAAAAATTTTGATTGATGCACCTATTGATGAAGCTGAGAAGCCCCATGGTAATGCAAAGTAGAAGACACAAGAGGTTAAAAATGAGTTCAATCGGAAGAAGAGAGAGAAGCGGGAAGGTAAGGCAAGTAAGTTTGTAGGAAAAGTTTCACATGACATCATAGAATTGATTGATGTTGTCCCGAAGAAAGGCAGGATGAGAAAAGAACTAGAAGTATTCATTGAGTCTATTAGAGAAGATTCTACATCTGAGGATGACACACACCTGAAATTCAAAAGGGTTATAAGGAAGAAAACAAAAGAAACCAAGGTAGAGACTAAAAGGCAACCAGTTAGGAAAGTTACATTCAAGTTATTGGCACAGAAGAAAGCACCAAAAGTAACACCTTCAGCTCCATCCAGTACTAGAAGAAGGAAGAAGAAGATAGACATTGATCTGGCGATTGAATCTGGTAATGTAACTATCATTCACCAAAGACTTGTGCAGAGTTAGTTAATGAGATTACTAAGGATGGTATGTTAAAGAATTTACAATTTTATTATGAACATTTAGAGGATGATGAAAAAAGAGAAATAGAGGAAGCAATGCAAGAGGACAAAATTGTATGATATGTTAGATACTAGGAGACTATCGGCAATGCAAGAGGACAAGCATATTAAGATATAAGAGTTGTTATCTATTTGTGTTTCTATTTCTCAAGAGGAGATGGATAGGACACTTGAGGTTGCAGATAGAAAAATATTTAACAAACATAGAATAACCGGTCTTATGTTACGAAGGGTAAATGAGATATTCATGGAATTGATTTTTGGAGAGTAATATAAGGCACAGTAACAGAATTTTGAATGAGATTTTTGGAGGGAAAGTTGGTGCTAGAACTAAAAGATAATATATTAACATAATTCATTCTGATTATGTTGTTGTCAATGTGAAAAAGATTTGTGTGAAAGTAAATAGGTGGAGCTGAACAAAGTATAGCAGATATAGGTCTGAATCGGTGAATCCGACACCGATCAATTGAATAGAGCATGCAAAGTGGATCTATGAGACATAGGTAGTGTCATCGGACAAATCATTCATCTTTGTTGCCTTCGAACAATTGTAGCATTGTAAATCCCTTAACAGGGTGAATCTTAACCAGTTCTTTCTAGAAAATCTCTTAACTGAGTCACTTCAGATATGAAGTTGTAAAATCCTCTAGCAAGGTGAACTTTAACAGGTTCTAAGGTATTCTTAACCAGATACCAATCACTTCTAACAAGGTGATGTTCTAAGAAAGAACTAGTTGTAAGCTCTTAACAGGGCACTCTTTTTCATAATAGTAAAAAAGATTGTGGGTTATCCCCACCATGGTTTTCTCCCTCTAACAGAGGGTTTCCATGTATAATTGCTAGTGTTATGTGATGGTTATTTGTGCATGCGAATCTTTTTTCTTTAATGATCTCTACTTTCATGTTTTATGCAATGCTTAAGTTAATTTTGAAGGATAGTTGCAGACCAATGAACTTGAATATTTGAATTGTGTATAAATTGTTTTGACTAATTCACCCCCCTCTCAGTCACTGGTTAATCCTAACATGGTTTGTTTATCTTTCCAAACTTTAGTTACTTTAACCATCAATTTAAAAAATGTTTTATTGGCCTTAAGAGGGCATTTTTAAGCCTAGTGCCTAGATATTTTACAATGAAAGCAGACAAAGGGAAAAGTTTCAAACTATATAGGCTAAATCCATTTTCCAAGCTTAGAAACTATATCAATCGAGGAAGTTAAATCAATAGATTGGACTATTCCAACACAAATCCTTACAAACACCATCCTCTTCCTAGTTGTCAATATTGCATCAATCAAAAGGAGCTCACCAAAAGAGCTCTCAATACCCCTAAAAATATCCTTCTTCCAGTAATCCAATGGTAACCCAGGAAGCCACACAGATTAGGACAACCTCAAAATTGGTGCCGCATTAAATGGCCAAAATATCTTCTTCACAAGAAAAAGAAAAAGAGAAGAATCCTTTCAGAATAGTCAAAACTTCAACCTAGCCCTTAAGCTTCCACCTTTTTCTCACAAAATCCCTAACCAATTCAATAGTAGGTTTGAAACCAATGAACTTTTTGAACAGAGTTAAGGTCATCATTGAAATGTTATGATAAATCACAAAGTATGGCATAGATATAGCAAACATTTCATTACCTCGATCATAGATGTTATTGATAGGGGGGAGAGAAAATTTACTTGTGGGTTTAATCCCAAAAAGAGATACCCAGTTCTTTTTATGCTCCTCATAATTTTGCTCCTTCAAAAAACACCCAGCGGCCAGACCAACCTTTTCAGAGACCTTCCCTTCACGAATATTTTCTTTGGAAACCAAATTAGTCTTATTCTGGGATTTAAAAAATTTCATTGGGGACTGCTACCTAAACATCTACCATAGACCCACATGGGTTAGGATCACGGGTAAACTTACCTCTTGGGTCCACCTGAAACCCTAAAATGTGATTCCTTGGGTTCCCATCCTATGAATCTACACTGTCTTGTCCTTCTTCTCCATTTTCCATAGTCCTCGCATTCTGATCAACACCCAGCTTTGCTGTCAAGGATCTGGTAGCATTCAAACCAAAATTCTGCCGCTTGGAAGTCACCTAAAACCCGCGCTCAATGCTGCTCCTCTCCATTCTTCAAGTATTGGGTAATATTAACTATAACTTCTGATTCAATAAAATAGTATTAATACTCATAATATTAAATAAACATTATAATGAAAAAATAACCCTAATTTAATTAAAAATCCTATATAGTTATACTTATAATAATAAAATTAGGATAAGTGCACAAAGATGGTGTGCAAAAAGGGGGGTATAAGTGGACAGTTTTTTTTTCTGAAATCAGGTGAACTTGAACTTGGAGGAGAAAGTTGAAAGTCATCCACTCAAGATATGAAGATAATTAAAGAAAAAATAATATAGTACTCTGAAACTAGTTTCAAAACTACTAAACTTTTTCAAAATTGGATAAGACTAAGGGGGTCAAATCCTTTACGCATGAAAAAATAGACCCTAATTTTTTCTAAAAAACACAACATAGTGTCTGACGTGCGAATCAAAAAAGTCATAGTTAGATTTAGTATTTTGACAAATCCTTTGGCATAAAGATAGTTAAGAGTGAGCACTAGAAGTTGTGTATTTTTTTGTAATTTTTTATTTATTTTTTTAAAGATTTTTGCAATCAAGCACATCCTAAAAATTAGGTACCTATTTGTGCGTGAAGCATAATGTGCACCAAAACAATCAAAAATACAATTTTTTTTAAATTGTAAAGAATCAAGTGCACTACAATAATATATAATTTTTTAAAAATTTGGATAAGTAGATCAAAAGTTATTAAAAAAATGGTACACGTATGTCTTTGAGAAGTATGGAGACACTGTTGAAAGAAAATCAATAATAATATGTTATTTATGTTTAAATTTTTAAAAAATTATATGGTTAGAAAGCTCAAAAGATGGGTGAAAATACAGTGGCAATTTTAAAAATACCCACTTGATGAAGTGTAAACCCAATGATGACAAAGTGGAGAAACCAAGTTGATAAAACAAAACACGTCAAAAAGGAGGGAAATGGAGGGAAATCAAACTTCCAACTCACAAGTTAGTCATCCAAGTGTATTAAGAAGCCTAAAGATTTAAAATTGTGTATACGCTCCTTGTACTATAAACAACACATGCGAGCTATTTTTAAAACAAAACTGCGTACGGGGTGTCTTTACAATAAGCATCATGTACGCGGTGTTAAAGCTAAAACAACGCATACGCATTGCTGCCTGTGTTTAAAATATGGGTGTGTGCATACACATATGTATATATATACTATATATAATATTTAAACTATGATATGTCATGTATATATAATGTGTATATATATAATATTATACATATGTATATAATATATATAATATATTATATATTATATAATAATATATAATATATTATGTATAATATACATGAAATATCATATTTTAAATATTATACATATTATATATAATCTATTATGTATATATACGCACACATATGTGTGCATGTATGTGTATTGCCTTTCGATATTTTATGTGTATTATACATATATGTGTCTGTACGTATATTGATATATATTGTCTTTTAATATCTTATTGTACTGTATTGTATTTCTCTTTCTCTCTCTCTCTCAAGACCCCACATAACACCCAATGACCTCTTCGGACCATGCATGATATCTCAAGGGGTCAAATGGTGTCTTAAGGGGTCATATGGTGTTGTAACACATGTGGCTCAATTAGGACCCCACGTGACCCCTAATGACATCATGTGACATGTCTTCCTCTCCCCCATCTCCCTCCCTCTCTTTTCTTTCCCTCTCTCTCCCTCTGTCCCTCCCTCCCCCATCTCTCTCTCTCTCTCTCTGTCTTTCTCTCTCTCTCTCCCTTTGGACCCCACATAACACAACATGACCCTTTAGGAGCATATAATGTGCTAAGGGGTCAGACGATGTCTCAAGGTGGCAATATGAACCATTATTATAATATAAAAAATAGTGCCAATACTGCTTACAAAATTTGACACCTAAGGGGTCATACGGTGTCCTAAGGGGTCATAGGACACCATATGACCCCTTAGAACACCATACCACCCATAACAATACCATATGGTGTCTTAAGGGGTCATATGGTATGTTAAAGGGTGGGAGGACACAATATGACCCCTAAGAACACATTACATGACCCATAATGATACCTAAGGGGTCATATGGTGTCCTAAGGAGTTATAGAACACTGTATGACCCCACATAACACCACATGACCCTTTAGGAGCATATGATGTACTAAGGGGTCATACAGTATCCTAAGGTGGCAAGATGAACCCTTATTACAATATAAAAAGCAATACCAATACTGCTTAAAAGAATAACAAACCAACATGCTCCCCCTCTCTCCCTTCATCCATACCCCATCCATCTCTCTCTTCCTCTCTCCTTCACCACTCTTTCTCTCTCTCTACCCCCTTTATCTCCCTTACTTTATATTGTTGTATTACAATTAGGTCTTCCATGTAGTGGTCACCATTTGGATGAATAATAGACCTAATAATCCCAAGGTCCACATTTTGAGAAACAAAGGCTATGCTTTCCTTGATATTCTTAGAATTTGAATCAGTGTACAAAACCCATTGTGCATCATCCCTCAACCACACTCCTCCTATTGTTGGGATTTGGTCAATCTTTGGTAATGCACATTTTTTCTTTCCAATTTGTTCCCTTGCAATTCTTAGAATACTAAGAGCCACAGGATGAAGTTGTTTTCAAGCTGATGGTCTAGCTAACGGTCTCAAATAATTATTCTCACATTTTTGTAGTCACATCAAATAAATATTCTCACATTTTGTAGTCATGTCAAATAAATAAGTTCTTTAAAATATGTGTGTATAGATATTTTATTAATAATAATTAAACTTTAATCTCTCTCTCTCTCTCTCTCTCTCTCCCTGTCTCCCCCCTTTTCCATCCTCTCTCTCTCTCTCCATCTCTCGCTATCCCTCCCTCTCTCTCTCTCTCTCTCTCTCGCTCTCTCTCTCTCTCTCTCTCTCTCTCTCCCTATCTCCCCCCTTTTCTATCCTCTCTCTCTCTCTCCATCTCTCCCTTTTCCATCATCTCTCGCTATCCCTCCCTCTCTCTCTCTCTCTCTCTCTCTCTCTCTCTCTCTCTCTCTCTCTCTCTCTCTCTCTCTCTCTCTCTCTCTCTCTCCCCCCTCTCCCACTCTCCCCCCTCCCTCTCCTCCTCTCCTTCTCCCCTTCTCCCTCGCTCTTCCTTTTCCATCCTCTCTCTTGCTCTCCCTCTCTCGATCTCCCCCCTTTTCCATCCCCTCTCTCTCTCTCTCTCCCTCCCTTTTCAATGCTCTCTCTCCCTTTTACATTCTCTCTCCCTCCCTCTCTCTCTCTCTCCCTCCCTCCCTCTTCTCCCCTCTCCCTATCCCTCTCTCTATCTCCCTCTCTCATCCTCTACCTTGCTCTCCCTCTATCTATCTCCCTCTCTCTCCCTCAATCTCCCTCTCTCTCTCTCTCCCTTGCTCTCCCTCTCTCCCTTTCTCCCCTCTCCCTCCCTCTCTTTTCCACCCTCTCTCTCTCTCTCTCCATTTTCCATTCTCTCTCTACTTCCATCTCCCTCCATCTCCCTCTCTCCCCCTCACCCTCCTGCTCTCTCCCTCCCTCTCCCTTCCCCTCTCCCTATCCCTGACCCTCTCCCTTTCCCTCCCTCCCTTTTCATTCATATTTTATTTACTAGAAATAGCACGTACAGGGTACTGGGACTATTAGTTTGCTCGTCTACGAAATTTTTTTAAGGTCTAACAACATGTATGGGGTACCGAGAATATTAACGTTTGTCTGCAAACATTTTTAGGGCCTAACAACATGTACGAGGTTACTAAAAAGACTGTGTACATGGTACTAGGACATATACTTTTAGTTGCCCAACCGCTTCAACAACCTCAAAAGAAGTTTTTGAGGTTGTTGAAGGCCCTACTACAACTGTGTCTGCACTTTTATGACTGTTTTATACATATAAGTAAGTGAATTTTTTGTTTTTGCATGATTTCAAATGATTGAATTGTTGTTCTTATTAGTTTTGTCAATGTTATTGTGATTGTTTAATACATTTGATTCAAAAAATAATGATAATTCTCAAATTTATGGTTATTTGATTGTTTATGAACTTTTGTTTACATATATATGTAATATTATTCTATTTAGGACAATCGATATCAACCATGGGAAAAAAAAACCAAAGAATGATGGAACAACGAGAGGCTGAAAAAGAAAGACAAAGGCAACGTATGAAAAAATTACGTAACATAAGAACAATGGGACAAGAAGGTATGTCATCATCAACATCTTAATTTGATTTGCCAAATGAACATAATGCACCTAATGCAATTGAAGAAGAGACATTTGATTTACCGTATGAACCTAATGTAATTGAAGAAGAGACCACATTGAATAATCAATTAAATGATGAACATATGCCTTCTCTATTTGACGAATTGAATGTATGCAATGCACACAATGTACTGATGTTAACATCTACTAGAATCATTCGTAGGAAACAAAAGTATCTAATTGACATTGATGAGAATATATTGAAGCCAGTTCCTGATAAAATGAATGAATGAACTTGTAGGAGAATGGTTAAAAGAATGACAAAACTCTTTTGCAAACTTAAATCAAGCCACAAGATGTCAATTAATTGTTCAAATGATTAAAAAATTGAATTTTAGAGAGACAATGAAAATTATAGGCCTAAGATCATCGGAAAGTAACAACGAAAAAACTATTGTGAGAAATTTATTTTGAGCATATCAAGAAATTGGTTCAAAATCATGTACTAAAGATTCTAATGCTACTTGACATGTCATTACACCAACCATAACGAGCAAGAAAATAAAAAAAGATCATTTGATAAGAAATACAAGTAAGTCATTAAACATTAGTAGAACAACATTAAATAAATCATTAGAGAGGTGGGAAAAAATAGAGGAACCTAACAATAATTCTCTTTGGGCATTCTTAGGTAGACTACCACGCAAAGACAAGGTTGTTGTTGATGCACTAAGAACATTAAATGAAATTTTTTGGCATGACAACACAAAAGTTTCACCCAACCAAAGAGATGTTGTTAGAAGGCAAATCGGGTCTACAAATCATGAGCCACATGCCAAACACTATTTGGATATGACTCAAACAAAATTTCGTGAAAGATTCCTTGAAAAGTTTCCTCAAATAAGAATTTGTGAAAGATTTTTTGAAATGACAAAACCTTTTTATACGAAGATTAATCATCTATGCACAACGTGTTGTTGTAGGATGCATATTGAATTTTCCATGCACTATGCTATTTTTCATCATGTTTGTTCTACTTTGCACACTAAAGATGTTTTGGAGGAATGCAATATACAAGCACCTCCAAGATTGGTAAGAGAATTTATTTCAAGTGTGTTATGTAATAGACATGATGGTTGCATTTATTACATGATGCCTTTTTTGGAAGGTTCTTGTGCTATATGTGGTGGTTTGCAATGTTTACCAAGATGTGTACATTTGGAGAGCACATATGAAATTGGTACAAAACTAGTTTCTTTTGGAAACTACAAGATAGTCACATATGGAGTTAAAGATGGAAAAGGTTTCAAGAGACGCGAGTTAGTGAAAAATGATATGTGTAGCTGAATTTATGAAACTGTTTCAAGAGAAACTAGTTTATGAGTACATAATGCATACACATAGAGCTCAATGGTTAGATGAGCAATTCAAGTTATGTAAGGACATATTTCCTCTTGGTACAATTGTCTCTATTGTTGATTTTTCTTAAAATTATACAGTACCAAAATGAAATGCAATCTATGTATTATCATTCTACACAAGTTTCTATTTTTGTACACATAATATTCATGCATGCAAATGATAGCACAGAGGATGATAGAAAGGTTGTAAGAGAGTATCACTTATACATAAGTGATTATCGTACTCATTCATCATAGTTTGTAAAAGGATGCTTTAAAGTTTTCTATGATAATTTAAAGGAAAAAAACATACAATACAATCGACACTTAATATGGTCAGATAATTGCACTACACAATTCAAGAATGCAAGGATGTTTTATTGGTTGACAAGGATGCATATGACAAGAAATGTACACCATTTTTGGAATTTCACTAAGGATGGACATGGTAAGGGAGAGCACGATGGTGCAGGAGCATGTGTAAAAAGAGCCCTGGCTAGAGAAGAATCGAAGTACGAAGGTGATGCTGAGTTGATAGATGCAATAACAATTATGCGATGGTGTCTCTACAATGGGTCTAGGTAATCTAGGTATGTCAATGGTTCATAGATATTTTTGGTTGGTCACTGAATCTAACATTGAAAACTATCTAGATTGTTGTACAGTTGTAGTATCAAGTGACATGCACTCATTTATGAGCTCAAATGCAACTTCACTAGTAATTTATAGGAGACAGATGGTATGTTTTTTATTTTCATGCATGTATTTTTTGTGGGAAGAATGTGAATCACAAGAGTGGGTTGACAAATGGTCTTGTAGACCGTTGGTTCCCATTGATACAAATCAAATTCCCAGAGCACTACAATTGAGCCAAATGGAGACATCAGTGGATTTTGACCATGTATCCAACCTAGTGGATTTAGGTGATTTTTTGATGTCCAGCACATCCTTGCTTAGTTTTTCCATCTGCTGCAGAGTAGGGGCCTCCTGGGGGTTCTCAGTAGCCAAGTCATCAGTAGTTTCCATATTCTCTTTTGGCTCACCAACAATAATGGAGTTGTCAATATCCTTAACCAGATCCATCAGAGGGATAGAATGCATCACCTGTTCGGCCAAGTTTAAATCCTTAAACAAATTTCCAGGATCCAGAGCATTGTTTTTAGGGATTTCCATACTCATAGGGCCCTTAATGTCCATG
Source organism: Cryptomeria japonica (assembly GCF_030272615.1). Classification (NCBI taxonomy): domain Eukaryota; kingdom Viridiplantae; phylum Streptophyta; class Pinopsida; order Cupressales; family Cupressaceae; genus Cryptomeria; species Cryptomeria japonica. The sequence goes on along the minus strand of NC_081413.1, from coordinate 421,849,607 downwards.
TTAAAATGGGTCATAAATTTATTGTCAATGAGTTCCTAGGATTTCCTTTCAGGGGTAGTCATATCAACAACACCAACAGTGATTGGGAAAAGGTCCCTAGTCATATTAACATTATCAGCATCCCCATCAGGGGCCCCCTTAGTTTTAGGCCCCTCCTCCTTCTTGTCCCCAATGGGGTCCTCCTCAGAGTCCAAATTCTCAATAACTAGGGTCTTCTTCTTGCGGTCTTTGGAAGAAAGTCTAGAGGATCTCCTTTTAAACTCTGAGTCTGAGGAAGGGTTGTCATTCTTAGTGTCCTTAGCTGAAGAATTATCATCATAGACAATGCGTTTGCGTTTTGCAGAGGTTTTTCTTTTTCCTTTGGACAGGGAGTGGGATGCGTTGGGGGAGGTAGGTAGAGTTAAGATAGGGGAGACTGCTGAAAGAGAAACAACCACAACATAGGCAAGCAAAGACTTGGTGGCCATGGCAAAGCCCTCCTGGGGATATTGGAAGAATCTAGGGAAAGCTAGAGACAGGGCCGCAAGCTGTTGGGGAGTCAACATTGGGGGTTGAGAGAGTGAAAGATATCTAGGGGGCTAGAGAGCCTCATTGAATTTATACAACTTGCAAATAGGACCCTGGTGGAGGAGAAAAGGAGGCTTATCCCCATTCTTAGGGTCCATAGTGTCCTTAACAGAGCTCTCTAAGGAATGCAGTAAATAAAATGACAGACAAAGAAAATCATAATTGCAGAAGTGATTAAGGAAGGGCAAATGGTAGTAGTAGAATACCTTATACTTGCCTTCGAGAGTGAAGTATTTCATGATCATGAGGCAGATCATGTTGCACCGGTACTTGAGCTCCTCCCGAGAAAACCACCTTGCAGCTTGACAGGTTCCTCACGGTTGCAGAAAAAATATTTCAAACCCTCACTATTTGCAACATGGCTAGTGCGCTTCCAACGACGGCCATCCAGTGACAACTTTGTAGCTTGGGAAATGGTCTCTTCAGAGACATCAAAGGTAATTCTACTAACCAAGACCCATCTTCTAGACCAGAAGGAGGCGAAAGCAGCCAAGAGCTGCTCATCATGGCCCTTCAGGCAGTCTAGAAAATCAGCAATTCTACCTACAATATAGAAATTCTAGATGTTTTTAAAATCATCCGGTTCATATCCCACTCCATCAACCCCCATTTCATCTGCCAACAAAGAGTCCGTAGTCATAAAACAAATTGAGTTGCAGAGACCTTCGAGAAGAAAGCCAGGAAGAAAATGGGGAATGTGCGAGCCCAACGTCAATAAATGAGAAATGAGGTTGGGTGCATGGGAAAACAAGAAGTCACTTTTAGTAATGATATGATTGTTACAAGGTGTTAAGAGCCAGCAGATAGTGGTTGTAGCCAACACTTTTCCAATCTAGTTGTACTCATCATGGCTTTACAAGCCCAAGTGAAATGCCAACAACAATGCATGTGTTATCTCCAGCCTAGCCGAATGAGTCACCACCTCATCCAAAGGGATCTGAGGAATATTCCTATTATTTTAATTATAAATCCACCACCTCTAGATAGATCCGAGGAGGAGGGGGAGGGAAGAAATTAGCAACCACTCAGTCATTAGTGGGGATCTTGGATTTCTCTTCTTGAAGGAGGAAGTTAACATGGTTTGGGAGTGATTTATGACTCCAACATCTTAGCCCTAAGAGGTTTAGGCCATTGGCAGCCATGGCATCCGCCACATGGTTGTCTTCCCTATAGATATGCATAACTCTAAATGAGTCAAGCCTAGAGATAAGCCTCAAGGTGTCCCCGATGGTTCCCTTAATTGTCCAATTAAACTTATTCCACCCTTTGACAACATTAGTGATGATGATGGAGTCTCCCTCAATGTCCATAATTCTGATTCCCATGGAGAGGGCAATGCTGATTCCCCAAGCTAAGGCCATCACTTCACCCTGATTAGAGGAATGAACATTCAAGTTGCCTACATAAGCAACAACAAGGGCCCCTAGATGGGATCTGGTCACTCCATCACCAACAGCTAGGCCCCCCTGGTGGCCCCATCAAAATTAAATTTAAAATTAGTAGCCGAGGGGGACCAAATCGTGCATTGTCTTAGAAGTATTTTAGAGGATTCAACAAGAGAGAACGAGGGGGGAAGGTTCCAACATTTGGCAATTGCCCAGTCCCAGATAGAGGGGGGATTGAACACCATTCAAGTTTTTTAAACAAAGATGCTCTCAAGAATTAGATTGAGGAACCAAGCAAACACCATTTCCACAAAGGTCTCTTTGTCTTTGAATATCCTATCATTTTGCTCCTTCCAGATAAACCAACTAACATGGGGGGGGGGATCTACTTCCATAGTTGTTTGATAAGGGGGTTGGAAGAGGGGCCCTAGAACTCCTAACACATATTTACCAAATTTTCATTCATAACCCAATTGATATTAAGTTTACTATAGACCATCCCCCAAAGCTCCTGGGTGAAAGCACAATGGAGGAAGAGATGGGCTGGATTTTCTTCATCAACTTTGCAGAGGATACATCTATTAGGGAAATGAAAACCCCTATTGACCAAGTTTTCTTGAGTCCAAATTTTGTTGAGGAGTCAAGTCCACCAGAATAAATTAACCTTAGGGAGGAGTTGGGGGTTCCAGACCTCTTTCCAGATAGGGGAGACAGGTTCCTTGAGTAAGCTAGTGTAGGCAGTCCTAACAGAAAAGTCTCTAGAGGGGTCCCACTTCCAATAAGTTTGTCATCCATAGGGAACAAGGGGAGGAATATACCAGAAAAAAATATTCTAGAGCTCTCTAGCAGTAGGAAGGAGGAAGGGGAAGTCAGCACAACAGTCCTCCAATGTCCTCCAAGTGCAATTACTGAAGTAGTCACTGACCCTTTCACCAAAGAAGCCTTTAGTGGCTTCCTGCAACCGTCTGAGGAAGGGGGAAGAAGCAAGGGGTATCTCCCCTAACCAACAGTCTTCCCAGAAAAGAATGTTCCTACCATTTCCAATAATCCACTTCAAACCATGAGATAAAGGGTCCCTACAGCTTAAGATGTTATTCCAGATTTTGGAACCCCTGGGAAGGTCCTCCTTTTTTAGGATAGACGAAAACTTTGAATTACCCATGTAATTAGCCTTGATGATCCTACTCCAATACAAATCCTTGTTCAAAACCTTCCATGGCAATTTAAGTTATGAGGGCCTTATTGAATTTGGAGATCTTACGAGTTCCCAAGACACCCATGGCCTTGGGAAGACACACTTTGTCCCAGCTCACCAAGGCAAGCCTCTTCTTTTCTTCCATTCCCATCCAGAGGAAAGTCTTTTGAATGTTTTCCAACTTAGCAGTCATAGCCACAAAAATATTGAATAGGGAGAGAAAGTACACGAGGATCCCCTGAAGGGAAGAGGAAAGCAGTTGCAACTTTGCCGCACTACTCAGGAATCTACCTTTCCAACCAGCTAGCTTTTTCTGCATTCTTTCAAGGATAGAGATTCAAAAGGAATTAGAGACATACTTAATAGTCAGGGGGAGACCAAGATATGTGTTGGGGAGGGAGGCTTTTTGATAGCCAAGGATTCTGTAGACTTTATCTTGGAGTTGGGCATTAGTGTGAAAGAAGTAAATGCTACTCTTATCATAGTTAATGTGATGGCCAGAAACCAAAGCGTAGGCATTAAGAAAGGATTTCCAAGCCTTAGATTCCCAAATAGAAGAGACACCAAAGAGGATCATATCATCGACAAACTATTGTAGAACATTGGGGGGCGTCATAGAGGCAGGCTTGATACCCAACAGAGTACCCCTGCGAACCAAAGAGTTCAAGTTAGAGGCCAACACTTCAGCAAGGATGATGAACCACTGGAGGCCCTAAATTTCTCCAAAGGGTTCCTGTTTAGCAACACAACATAGGTAATAGTAGAAATGCATTCCCCAATAAGTTTGAGAATTTTGTCTCCAAACCCGTTAGCTTTGAGAACTTTGAAGAGGAAGTTCCAATTGACCCTGTCATAAGCCTTGGAGATGTCAAGATTGAGAACCATCCCCATCTAATGAAATTTATCCATGGAGTGAATAATTTCATGAGTAGAGATGTCTGCATCAAGAATCTGTCGACCAAGAACGAAACCCTTCTAGGATGGGCTTATCAAAGGATCCAAAAAAGGTTTAAGCCTATTGACAAGAACTTTGCTGAATATTTTATAAATAGTGTTGCAGAGGTTGATGGGATGAAAGTCCTTGAGAGAAGATGCCTCCTGAGTTTTAGGAACAAGAGAAATTAAGGTGTGATTGAGTTTGTTGAGGAGCCTTCCAATCTAAAAAAATCTCTAGTAGCCAAAATAACATTACGGCCCACCACATCCCATAAATATTCAAAAAAAGCCAGATGGAAATCATCAGGACCCGATGCTTGAAAGGGCCCATAGAAAAAACAACAGACTTGACTTCCTCCTCAGAGACAGTGGCAAAGATGAGGTTGTTATCTTCCACCGAGAGGGGTGGTGGGAGGCGGTTAAGAAGGTCTTCCCCTGCAGGGTCCCCCGATCATGATCATCCCAAAATAAGGTTGCAAAGTAGTTGGTAGTCAAATGGACCAAGCTCTAAATGTCGTTGACTACCAGATTGTTGTCATCCATAAGGGAAGAGATGTGGTTCCTACACCCACGAATAGAAGAAGATATGTGGAAGAAAGTAGTATTTTTATCACCTTCTTTGAGCCATTGAACCGTCAATTTCTATTTCCAATATAGTTCTTCTTTGTGGGAATTTTCCTTCAATTTTCTGTAGAGGGCTGCCTCCTCCATATGGGTGGATTCAAGGGAGTGACCTTGAACAATATGCTCTTGTATAGCAGTCAGTTTACTATTTTTGATTACAGGAAAAATAGATTTTGAAGGGATCTTGAAACCCTTTACAAAAGATCCTTAAAAGATAAGAGCATTAAGAAATGAGAAAAGACATTCTACAAAAAAATGAACAGAGTTCTTGGCAAAAACTAGCATAAAAGCCCAACAAAACCAGCAACATGCAACCAAAATAGAAAAAAGTCAGAGGACAAATTACTTAATGTTTTTAAGGGCATTAGCCAAATTTTTGCTAATCCCTTGCAAATCTTTGATACTATCCCTGAGCATTGGGATTTCCTTGGAAGAGGCCAAAGTAGATTTTTTCATACTCGCCATAGTCCTTTTTGTCGTGCCACCAGGAACACTTTCCACGTTCCCTGCCTCAATATCATCCTCATCAACATCTAGGTCCACAACAAGTTTGGAAGTGTTGGAGCCATCAAGAAACTTTTCAATTTTCTCCATATTCCTGGTCATAGAGGTAAGGATATCTAGAATCATAACCAAAAAGTTCTTTATGACTATCTTTCCTTCCTCCAACTTACTAATCTGAGCTTTCAACTTCTCCTCTTTTTCCTCCATAACCTTTTTCCACTGCTCTTGGTTACTTTCATGATTCTTTCCCTGGTCTTCCTGCTGCTTATCAAATTTTTCTAGTTTCTTGATTCTTTCATATACCCACCTATCAAAACCCATACGAGCCTCAGATTAGTTTTTGAGTTTATCCAGAATAATCCCATCTCTAGCTTTATCCTGTTACCTGCTCATTTCCTCCTTATCCTTCTCCTTCTCAGTTTCCATTTCCCTTTCCTCCTTATTAATCTGATTGTCCTGCTCCTCCATAGGCTGGCTGTTAACATTACCAATACTCATGCTGTGAGTAGGGCTATTTTGATCAAAAAAATCCTCAGCTCCTCCTTCCTCTTCCCCCACTTCCTCTTCTTTCTAGCTCTCCTCTCCATTAGAATCATCAGTCTCCATCTCACTTCCATCTTTTCCCATGTCCTTAGAATCAACCTCTGTATCTTTTTGTTTACCCATGTCCTCTTGAATTTTCTCCATAGTAGCTTTTTTAACCTTTTTGCTTTGTATCAACTCATCCTTATTGGGCCCACATTCCTCAATTTTCCTCTTTCCTTTCCCCAATGACACCGATAACCTTTTGTTTTCCTATATAGCTAGAATATTGCAATGCTCATAAATGAGCAAAACAAGTCTGTAATGAAGCACAAGAGAAGGAAGGTTCTTACAATGCTTGTTCAAAGACCGCAACAGAGACCTGAAAAGGTAATAAGGCAAAGAAATCCTCTTCTCATGTCTAAAGTGATTTAGAAGCACAAAATCGTAGGTGTGGACCCTGGTGAAATGACCTTCCACAGTAATATATTCCATAATTGCATTAAGCACACAGTCCCAGATTTTTTTGATATTAGAAGCATCATAATACCCCCTCGAAGCTTTTCCTAATTTTGCTCTCTCCTTCTCTTTACGCGGAAAAAGCTTCACTACATTATTAGACACTTTCAGGTCCCTAAAGTAATTAAGACCAGAGTGGGGCATACATGTGACCATGGAAATGAGGTCCAATCTAGCTTGAATCTAACTCCATGAATTTTGAAGGAGCTATTTTTCCAATTTTCTGTGACTTTGGTAACCACTAGGTTAACTCTGCTTTTACCATAGTCTACCAATTTTTTCATGAAATGCATCATGAATCCCTTCTCCAGCTTTGTCCATACCTTAGGCATCTCCCACCATCTGGAAATATTATCAAGTTCCTCTTTTCTTAGATCCCCCCATTTTAGAATTTGTTTTACAATTTCTCTGCTTCTGCAACTTTTGATCTTTCTTCCAAATGACACTCAGCTTTTTAAAATGCACACCCATAAAGCGTGCAGAATTTTAATATTCTTGTTTAGGACTCTGCCCTTCTAACGTGCTATCATTACCTTTCTAAAAATTTGATGATTAATCATTAATAATTCCATAATTAATGACGATCCTTCTTTCCCCACAAATCTATCCTTTCTAATGAGTTCATTAATATTAAAATCAATATCAACTTCTCCATTCCATATGCTTTGAGCTTTGGAAATAACACCAATGTTAGCAAGGCCATCCACTATGACAATCAGTTTACTATTGAGCTCCTTTTTTTGCTTGAATATGTCCTTGAAGGTGTACTTGTTCCAGCCCCAGACGTTTCTTTTGACCAAGTCGAGCTTCTGGGCAATCCTGAACATAGCAGTACCAGATATGTTGCTACTCCACCATCTTTTAATGTAATCCTTGAACTCAGGGTGAGAGTTCCACATAATTTCATACCAAAAAGGGTACTTCCTCCTAGCAGCATTAGTAGTATTCCATAGGAGCAGGGGGTTGTGGTTAGAGACCATTCTGGGGAGGGTAGAGAACTTCAAGGCTAGACCAATTCCCTAGTTACCCGAGATAAGAAATCTATCAAGTCTGACCTAGATAAGATCCTTTCCCTTCCTTAGATTGGACCAAGTGAATTTTTGCCCTGATAGTTCCATATCCATTAACCCATTTCTACCAATAAAATTAGCTAGATCTATCATGCTATTAGAGTATTTAGGAAGGCCTCCTAGCTTCTCAGAGGGAATCAAAGGGGAGTTGAAATCACCCGCTATCAGCCAATGAGCATTGGCATCATTTTGTGTTAGAGTTGTTATCTCATTCCAGAGCATTAATCTACTAGATCACACATTAGGGGCATAAACATTAACAAGGATGCAAGAGTCCATCAGGGAGGATAGTTTAGAAACCAAAAGGTTGGCCGAGGAGGAGAGAAAACTACCAGAAAAAAGGGAGGGGTCCCACATGGTGACCAGACCACCAGAGACTCCAGTGGCCTCACTAATAAGAAATTTAGCACTAGGCTAGATTTTCCCAGCCACCAAGGAGAAGGAGGACAAAGACATTTTAACTTCTTGAAGAAGGACCCTAATTTTATTTTCAAAAATGAAAATTTTAGAGCATATTGCTTTTGGGGGCTGTTGAGGCCCCTCATGTTACAAGAGAGGACCTTCATTTCTTACCTTTTATGGTCATCTCCAAGGTCCTCTTCTTGCCATTGGCAATGTTCCTTGCTGCCTCCTTTTATCTTGAAAGTCTTTGCGATGACCATCCCACCTTGAGATTTGTCCCCACATCAAGCTTATGAGTCTTGGTCTTGTGTCTTTGAGTAATTCAACCCTCATCAACAGGGGTCATGCAACCACTGAATGATGCACTAGAGGCACTAGTAGAAGATAATCCCTAGTTTAGGGGGGGAGCCACCAACAAGGAGTGAGCTATCTTTGGGATGAGAGAGGGGTCCCTCACAATCTTGCCATCTTCTAGTTGATCAGCCTAAGAAACTAAGCTGGTCATCGGGGACATGCACTGGACCATCTGGGCCGGATTAGAGGCTTTCTCCATAATCTTTGCAAGAGATTGGAGAAGGTTGATGATACTCTCAACAAATGGATATTCTTTAATAATTGGGTCTTCAATAGCTGAGGGAGGCAGGTCCAGGCTAGGAGTAGGGGGGATAACAGGCCCCACAACAAGGTCATGTTGAATAATAAGAGAATTTGGCATTGGGTCTTCCCCTAGGGCTAGGCCCTTGAGCTTGAGGAGAGGGGGTGATGGGGCCTTGCATTGAGAGATAACATGACCTAATTTATGACACTTCTGGTAGAATAGGGTAGCATTTTCATTAACCAAAGCTTGAGTCCAGCTACCCAGCCTGGATTTAAGAGTTATGAAGTTGGGGAGGTTCTTGCTCACAGTATCCTAGACACAAAAGAGAGCATAGACCAGACGTGATTTGGATTTGGTGATTTCATCGACACCTACAAAGTGGCCAAATGAGTTCCCAATCCATTTGAAGATGGATTCATCCTAGTATTCAAGGGGGAGCCTCGGGAGATGAACCCAAACCGACGTAGTTTTTTGCAAGTCAGTCATAAGATCAAATCCAACCTTCCAGCGATAGAGGGAGAGGTTATTACGACCATAGGACTAACAACCAGAGAGGACATGGGTGACATCCTCCTCGGCAGTAAATTTGAATAGGAATAGGGCTCCAAGCATAGCAATGTCAGAAACAACTAGAGTGTTAGTCATGTTCAGCAAAATGTAGTCCAAGATAACGTCAGGAAGCTCAAAAGACGTTCCTTCCTTAGATTGTGAGTAAATTGGGACAAAGTTGGGGTTGACAATGTCTGACTTTCTGACCAACGCATTCTTCCATCCTTTGAGAATTGCATTAGCAGCCGGAGGCTCCGACGATAGAATAACTGGCTTGGAAGGAATAGGGTAAGAAATTGAAACAATGCTCATCTCCTGAGGGCTCTCTAAAGGATGACGGTCAAACTAAGGCACCACTAGATCGGACGGAGGAACCGCAGTGGGACCAACAAAAGATGTGGTAGAAGAAAGTGTCAGCAACATAGGGTCTAGGTAGGGGCCATGGATGGTGGGGGGAGATCCCCACCAACAGACACCACCATGAACAACGAAGGTTCAAAATTTGAAATTGTTGCAGAGTGGGAAAGTCAGAGCTAAATTTTTTTTCTTCTTTTATAATTTTTTATGACTATGTTTTGAGTCTATATGATGTGATAAGGTCAATCATGACCATTCTTGATAAGGTCAATCATGGACATTCTTGATTCTTGTATAATCATGGAGAATTATTTGAGCCATTATTGGGTCATGGGAGTCATAGATTGAGTCTAGATACAATTTGACCAAAAAATGTCCAATAAAATGAATGAACGAACTTGTAGGAGAATGGTTAAAAGAATATGATAAAACTCTTTTGAAAACTTAAATCAAACCACAAGATGTCAATTAATTGTTCAAATGATTAAAAATTTGAATTTTAGAGAGACAGTGAAAATTATAGGCCTAAGATCATCCGAAAGTAACAATGAAAGAACTATTGTGAGAAATATATTTGATGCATATCAAGCTATTGGTTCAAAATCACGTACTAAATATTTTAATGTTACTCGACGTGTCATTACATCAACCATAATGAGAAAGAAAATAAAAAAAGATCAATTGATAAGCAATACAAGTAAGAAATTAAATGTTACGGAAACAACATTAAATAAAGCATTGCAGAGGCAGGAAAAAATAGAGGAACCTAACAATAATTCTCTTTGGGCATTCTTAGGTAGACTGCCATGTAAAGACAAGGTTGTTGTTGATGCACTAAGAACATTAATTGAAATTTTTTGGCATGACAACACAAAATTTTTGCCCAACCAAAGAGATGTCATTAGAAGGCGAATCGGGTCTACAAATCGTGAGCCACATGCCAAACATTATTTGGATATGAGAAACAAAATTTTATGAAAGATTCCTTGAAAAGTTTCGTCAAATAAGAATTTGTCAAAGATTTTATGAAATGGAAAAACCTTTTTATATTAAGATTAATCATGTACGCACCACGTGTTGTTGTAGGATGCATATTGAATTTTCCATACACTATGATATTTTTTTGTCATATTTGTTCTACTTTGCACACTAACGATATTTTTTAGGAATGCAATATACAAGCACCTCCTAGGTTGGCAAGAGAATTTATTTTGAGTGTGCTATGTAATAGACATGATGGTTGCATTTATTACATGATGCCTTGTTTGGAAGATTCTTCTGCTATATGTGGTGGTTTGCAATGTTTACCAAGATGTGTACATTTGGAGAGCACACATGAAATTGCTACAAAACTAGTTTCTTTTAGAGAATACAAGATAGTCACATATAGAGTTAAAGATGGAAAAGATTTGAAGAGATGTGAGTTAGTGAAAAATGATACATGTGTAGCTAAATTTATAAATTTATGAAATAGTTTGTACAAGGATGCTTTAAAGTTTTCTATGATAATTTAAAGGAAAAAACATACAATACAATCGACACATAATATGGTTAGATAATTGCACTGCACAATTCAAGAATGCAAGGACATTTTATTGGTTGACAAGGATGCATATGACAAGTGATGTACATCATTTTTGGAATTTCACTGAGGCTAGACATGGTAAGGGAGAGCACGATGGCACAGGAGCATGTGTAAAAAGAGCCCTATCTAGAGAAGAATGGAAGTACGAAGGTGGTGCTGAGTTGATAGATGCAGAAACAATTGTGCGATGGTGTAACTCTACAATGGGTCTAGGTAATATAGGTACATCAATGGTTCATAGATGTTTTTGGTTGATCACTAAATCTAACATTGGAAACTATCTAGATTGTTGTATAGTTATAGGATCAAGTGGCATGCACTCATTTATGAGCTCAAATGCAAGTTCACTAGTAATTTATACAAGACATATGGTATGTTTTTGCTTTTCATGCATGTATTGTTTGCGGGAAGAATATGAATCACAAGAGTGGGTTGACAAATGGTCTTGTAGACCATTGGTTCCCATTGATACAAATATAATTCCTAAAGCACTACAATTGAGCCAGATCGAGACATCAGTGGATTTTGACCATGTATTTGGCCTAGTGGATTCAGGTGATTTTTTGATTTAATTTTTTTGCAAGTATTCTTTTTGGTTCATTTTGTTGTAAATAACACTTTATTTTATTTTTGGTATTAATTATCACTTCATAAAATGCATGTCATGTGTATGAAGTTGTTACAAAAGAGAACAATGAAGAAGGAACAAATTACATTTTGTGTCGTTGTGCTGAGCCTAAAAGAAAATTTACAACAACAATCATTGACGGAGAGGGTATTTAGTACCCAATAGGGTCTGTTGTCGTGATAGGAACATGGCTTAGGAGATACCCTATCAACAATTCTGATGTTTGGTTGTTCGAGGACTTTGAACACACAGACATATTATTCATTTCTCCAACCTTCTTGTTGTAACAAATATTCATTTGATGAAGTATTGTGGTATACCTCCTAACAAAATTTTATGGAAAGTTCGTGAATCTAACCACGAGGCGGTACTTGACACAATACGGGTTAGAGTCAATCCTGAAGGTTCACTTGATTGATTCTATGGTTTAGAGTAGAATGATTTGGATAATTTTGTATATATCATTGGTGAATTGTTCTATATTCATTTTTTGTATATATAGATGCCGATGAGCTGATTTGTACATGTTTAGGGGCATAATTTTGTATATTTAAATGTCCGTGAGCTGATTTGTACATATTTAGATGGCCAAATTTTGAATATTAAAATGGCGATGAGATAAATCACACATATTTAAATGCCAAATTTTGTATAAAACCCTATGAGATGATTTGTAACACATTTTTTTGTATATTTAAATAGCCAAGAGCTGATTTGTCCATATTTAGAGGCAAATTTTTGAATAATATATGACAATATTTTGTAACTATGTTTTGAGTTTATGTGATGTGATAAGGTCAATCATGACTATTCTTGATAAGGTCAATCATGATCATTCTTTATTCTTGTATAATAATGGAGAATTATTTGAGTCATTATTCGGTCATGGGAGTCATAGATTGAGTCTAGATACAATTTGAGCAATAAATATCATTATTGTTAAAAAAGTTGTCAAGCAACTTCTACATCGCGCCGGTAGGGTATAGCTCTCGATGTTTTGGTGCATTAGGAGGCACAACAAGAGTATTCCTAGCATAAACCTTCCCACCCAAATGCACTCATGATGTTGGTTTGTGACCACGATGAATGAGATCAAATCTAGCCTATCTTGCAACTTTGTATTGCATGCCACTGAAGGTTTTTGCAGCAAGTGAAAAAATGCTACCATTTAAAAATGGCTCTGAGTAGTTAGAAACAGAGATAGGTCATTTAGATGATCCTCATGTGACCCTCTAGGTTCAAATGGATTGATCATATACATCTTGGATTGGGAGAAACAATCTGTCAAAGTTTGACAATTTTTTGGAGTTGGCACTTGAGAGATTGCATTGGTAGGGTATGGCTCTCAATGTTTTGACGCATTGGGAGGCACAACAAGAGAATGCCTAACATAAAACTACCCACCCGAATATGCTTGTGATTTTGATTTGTGCCCATGATGAATGAAATCAAATCTATCGTATCTTGCAACTTTGTATTGCATGCCACTGATGATTTTTGTAGTAGGTGAAAAAACACTACCATTTGAAAAAATGACTTCGATTCATCAAAAACCAAGATAGTCCATTATAGACGAGCCTTACATGACCCTATAGGTTTAAATTTATTGATCATATGCATCTTGGATTGCAAGAAATAGTATGTCAAAGTTTGACAAGTTTTTGGACTCAGGGAACTTGAGAGATCACGCTGATAGGGTATGGCTCTCAATGTTTCGATGCATTGAGAGGAATAATAGGAGCATTACTAGCATAAAAATTCCCACCTAGATGCATTCATGATGTTGTTTTGTGCCCATGATGAACAAAATTAAATCTAGCCTATCTTGCAACTTTGCATTGCATACCACTGATGATTTTTGCAGGAGGTGAAAAAATGCTACCATTTGAAAATGGCTCCAAGTCATCAGAAACTAAGATGGGTCATTATAGAGGAGCCTCATGTGACTGTATCAGTTCAAATGGATCAATCATATGCATCCTAGATTTGGAGAAACAGTTTGTCAAAGTTTGACAATTTTTTGGACTCGGGTCAGTTGAGAGATCGCGCAAGTAGGGTATGGCTCTTGACGTTCTGGCACTTTGGGAGGCATGAAAGGAGTATGCCTAGCATAAAACTGCCCACCTAGATGCACTCATGATGTTGGTTTGTGCACATGATGAACAAAATTAATTGTAGCCTATCTTGCAACTTTCACAATTTTGACAACTTTGACAACTTTGACAACAACTGAGCAACTTTGACAACAACTGAGCAAATTTTACATCTTTTATCCAAATGAACCAAAACTTTGACAAATTTGACAACTTTGACAACAACTGAGCAACTTTGACAACAATTGAGCAACTTTTACATCTTTTATCCAAATGACCCCAAACTTAAAAAATGGTTTCAAATGATTATTAATGGTCTGAAATTACCTTATTTAGATAAAACAATGGTAAAACAAGACGAGAACCAAAATTTGACCATTGTGAGCATGAGGGTGCTATTGCACCACACACATTGACAAATATAAATGGAAGGAATCAAAAGCATCCACTGATCATTCCCATGGATCAAATTCAACCATTACCATTGAATTTCATTTTCATTGAAACAAAGAGTTTTGTAGGGTTAATTCAACATTTTAGAAAGTTTATCAAATCATATTCCACGATTGCAATATTTTATATCATAGATTTTTGTTGTTTATATTCATATTGTTGATTACATATGTAAATATTCATTTAACTTTATAAAGGGGCAGCCACCAAATACAATGAATACACAATAATGAACTCAATACAAGGAGTTTTGTAGGGTTAATTCAACATTTTAGAAAGTTTATCAAATCATATTCAACGATTGCAATGTTTTATATCATAGATTTTTGTTGTTTATATTCATATTGTTCTGATTAATTGAAAAATAGGTTTTAAGGACCTGAAACCATTACAACATAGTTAAAATAAACAGCAGAGAAAATAGAGTCCACATACAAAGTGACTGGTCCAAAAAACTAGCGAATAGAAAAAACAGCTAAACAACAAAAACAACAAAGAACCCAAGGAGACACTACATAGTGATTTTCTTTAGTAGATCCTCTGCCTTAGTCACCAGCTCATCATAAGTCACCCCAACTACTTTTACCTCCTCTATGTCCTTATTCACTTTCTTTTCCTTCCTCTTTCCATGGGTGCGAGTTTTGGGACCTTGGACTTCCCCGATTCCTTCTGCATCCAGGTCAATTTCCTGGGTTTCCTTTTCATCATCGAGCTTGCTGATGAGGCATGGGTGTTGTTGGTTGAGATTTTCAGAATGATAAGACTCTACTCCACAATGTTCTTGAGGCACTCCTCTATCTTGTCCACTTTGGCAACTATATCCGAGAGCTTTTTTTCGCTAGTTTCCTCCAGGGTTTTTCTATCTTGTGTCTCCTTTTCAATTTTCTCAAACTGGGGATTAAAGGCATCTCTGATGTCTTCCACTTTGGCAATTGTGTTCTTCAAATCTTCGATAAAATTGGCCATAGTATTCCCCTCTCCAATGTTAATGGTTTCCAGGATCATGACTCTGTTGTAGAGTTTTTTTCAATCATCCACAGTATTCTTATTCCCATCAATAAGCCATTCTATGGTTTTCATAAAACCCTTCAAGGCCTCGGGATAAGGACCAGGAGAAGGAGTAACTTTACCAGGGGTTATCTGTTCATCTTTAGCAATATGGAGGGCAGAAATAGTGTCAGCGGCCTTGAGGGTCTCCTCCATAGTCTCCATCTCCAGGCTTTGTTCAACTTCTAGGGTTCTTGTTTGCTTGTCCTCTTCCGGTTCCTTGCCTGTGTCCTCCAGATCTTTGCCAGTCTCCTCTATTTTCTTTTACTTCTTCCTAGGTTGGGCTTGGATTTTACTTTTTCCCTTTAGCACTCCCTTAGGGTTCTTCTTCTCCTTAGGGAAATTAGAGTCCTCTTCTTCTGAAGAGATACTAATCAAGGGTTCACTTTGAGATTTTTTTCTCTTAGAAGAAGAGGGTTTTGATTTCCTCTTCTTGTTCCTCTCATACTCTGAGTTGTCAGAGCTTTCCTCATTTTCAGTCGAGGAATCATTATCTGAATCCTCCTCCTCTGAGAAATCAAAATCAGACATATTTTCTTTCGAATCCAGAGGGAGCTGCATTCGATTGATTTTACTGGCCTTTAGATGATCATAAATGAGGACCATAAGTCCCTGGTGCATTGCGGTGTCACCCCAAGGATTTTCTTTATATGCTTTTAGGGAAGCATTCATAGAACAGAGCAAGAAATAAGAGAAATTCACCTTATCATTATGCCTAAAATGATTTAAGAGGACAAAGTGATATCCATATACTTTCGTAAACCTGCCATCTAGAGTTATATACCTCATTAAAACAAAGAGAATTTCCTGCCAGGGCTTTGCAAAAGCCCTAGGCGGGTAATAGGTTTTGCTCAACTTTACCAGTTTTTTCTTCTCTTTCTCTATGATCGGGTACCTTTCAATGGCTTCCCTACTAACCTTCCTATCTCTGTAGAAATTGCAGCCCTCCCTTTTGAGTCCTGTAGCTTTAGCTATTAACTCTTCGTCAATTTCTACCAGTTGGTCACCCATCTTAAGCTTGCCCTTCTTCCAATTTTTGCAAAAGAAGCTAGTTATCTTTCCATCACGGCCATGGAGTCTCTCAAGGAAGCTCGAAAGACCACCCTTCTGCAAAATTTCCCACACCTCTTCTTTCTGTTTCCACTCCTTGCAACTTCCTGGTTCATATCTTCTCCTATTTCCGCCCATGGTGTCGTTTCTCACAATCAAGTTCAGGTTACAGAGCTGGTGAAACAGAAAGCTTTTCAAAACTAAAACAAAAGCCGAGAAAGTGTGTGTAGCATTAATGATTTAACAAGTTATAATACACGTTCTGCTAAATTTGATGTTATAATGAGTAATTCCCTCATTATCGAAGTAACTTGAAGTGCTTACATCAATACATATCATAATTGCCTTGTCAATCAAGATTCTTTGGGGTACTTCGATATCTTTCATTTATTATGATTTGTCTTATATCTCTGGGAAAACCGCTCTCACCTGTCCACGTGGTAATTGTATCATTCTTCACCGCCACATTTGCAGCCCAATTAGTAGAACAGTTGGCCTCCCGATATATATGGGATATGTGGCATTTTTTGAAGGTTCTGATGATGTCAATAGTAGAAAAAATTATATTATGGATCGACCAAGAGGGTTGAGAGGTCCCATTGAGACACTTAATAATATTATTGGAATCCCCTTCGATCCAGAGATGGGTACAGTTCCATTTTTTGGCAAGAATAATGCCTTGAAGGGCTACCATAGCTTCCACCTTATGATTGGTCTGAATGCCAATAGGGATAGCAACCATACCTTTGCAAATGCCTTTATCATCTCTGAGAATATCTCCACAGCCTAAAGGACCTAGATTTCCTTTGGCTGCTCCATCAAAATTGATTTTGAGCCAACCATGGGGAGGGGTTTTCCATTTAACTTCAATCCTTTTATTATGGTTGATATTATGACCATCAGTGATCTTCATATTCTAGGCTCTTAAGATATTTGACTCCAAAGAGTTGTTTGAGTAACAAGAGACCTCCATAGTTCCAATATTTTCCTAAATAGCCCTTTGAATTTTCTAAAAAACAATGTCTTGATTTAAGGACACATCCCTGAAAATTCAGTTGTTTCTTTCCTTCCAAAGACCCCACAGAATGTGAGGCAGAGAGAGCTACCACATGCACCTCAGAAAAGAGTTGGTCCAATGAATTTGCTAGGAAGAAAACAAATCTCTGATGTTACTAGGAAACACCCAAGCAAGACTAAAGCTTTTGAGGAAGCTTTCCCAAATAGAGGTTGAGAAAGAACAGTGGAGGGCAAGATGGTCCACTGACTCTTCCTCTTGAAAGAACAACACACACCTATTTGGAAGGGAAAAACCTTTGCATTTAAGGTTGTCAATAGTAAGGATCTTATTCTGGAGAATAGTCCAGAAGAACATATTGATTTTAGGAGTTAGCCCTTTTAACCAAGCTTTAGATCAGAAAGGATTCATAGGAGGGGAGGGGGAGAGGATACAATACATCAAAGATACAATAAAGGTACCTTTGGGGTTATATCTCTAGATCAGGGAGTCCTCTTCCTTATTCAGCCAGATAGCAGACAGTTGGGTTTTGAGCTTGGAGAGACTGGGATGAATTCTATCAATGTTTTGCTAGTTGTTCCCATCCCAGTAATCTACCACTAAGGTACCAAAAGAGCCAATATAGGAGGGAGCATGAGAAGCCCACTCATAGAAGTCAATTAGGGGTTTGTCAAAAAGCTAGGGATCCTCCCAAAATCTCACTTTTCTACCATTTCCAAGTTTCCATGTGACACCTTTAGCAATCACCTCTTTACATTTAGAAACATGGTTCCAGATATTAGATCCATTTATACTAAGATCCGAATTAAGAAAAGAAGATAGAGAAGAGGACAGAAGAGAATACTTACTTCTCCAAATTTTGCACCATTCAGAATCAGAGTTAAACCATCTCCAAACTTGTTTTGACAAGAGAGATTCATTTAAAGTGTGAATCCTCCTAAGCCCCAGACCACCTTTGCTTTTTGGCTTGTAGACCTGATCCCATGCCACCAAGGACACTCTTTGCTTTTCCTCCACCCCAGACCATAGGAATCTTCTTTGAATTTTCTCAATAGCTTCAGCATACTTGACTGTAATTCTAAATAGGCTAAGAGCATAAATGGGGATACTTTGAAGAGTAGCCTTAAGAAGAATGAGCTTACCAGCTTGACTTAATAGAGCCCCTTTCCAACCGACAAGTTTTTTGTCAAATTTATCAACCAGCGAACTCCAATAGGAGTCAGGAGGGGCAATCCCCATGGGGAGACCAAGGTAGGTAGCAGGAAGGTCAGCAATCTTACACTCCAGAATTCTACTGATCCTTTGTTGTCTTCTCTCCAGAGTGTTAATGAAAAAGACATCACTTTTGGCCCAGTTAATAAGCTGCCCCATTGCAGAAGCATATTTACACAAGGTATTCTTCAGAACTTTAGCTTTTGAGATGCTTGAATCCCCCATAATTATTGTATCATCAACAAACTACTAGTGTGAACAAATAAGGTCAGTAGAAGAAGGTTGGAGACCCTTAAAGGATCCTATCTGCACTAAATTTTCCATGGTCCACCCAAAGCATTCTACCATAATAATGAATAGGATGGGGGAGATAGGATCTCCTTTCCTAAGACCTCTCGAGGCTTGGAAAAAGGTTGAAGAAGAACCATTGACAAGAACAACAAAGAACACAGTAGTGGTAAGTTGGGATAAAAGATCCACAACTCTTGGGGCAAACTCGAAAGCAGAGAGGACTTCCTGAAGAAGAGACTAGTCCACCCTATCATAGGCTTTGGAGAGATCTAGCTTAAGGATGAGACCCTGCTTCTTCATTTTAACAAGAGAGTGAATATTCTCATGAATGGTAATAATGGAATCAAGAATTTGTCTTCCAGGAACAAACCCATTCTGTTGGTGTTTAATAAAAGTCGGGAGAATAGACAAGAGTCTAGAGGTCAGGACCTTAGATATGATCTTATAAAAGGAATTGCAGATGCTAATAGGTCTGAACTTGTCCAGAGAATCAACACCTTGAATCTTGGGGATAAGAGCAATAAAAGTACCATTTATTTCCTTCAAGAGTTTTCTAGCCCCAAATAATTCCTTAACCCCATTAGCAACATCAGTCCCAATAATGTCCCAGAACTCTTGAAAAAAGAGCATTGGGAAGCCGTCAGGACCAGGAGCTTTGTTTCCATCAAAGGAGAAAACAACATTTTTAATTTCTAAGGTGGAAGGAATGGAAGAGAGATAAACATTATTTTGGGCATCAATGAGACGAGGAATGTTCTGAAGTAAAGAGGACTGAGCTTCAGCATCTAGACTTTGATCCCTCAAAAGGAGGTCTGAGAAATACCTCTTAGCTTCATTCCTTATTTCATCTTCCTTGACCAACTCCCCACTGTCCACAACTAACTTGTTCATCCTGTTGGCAGCTTTATGTTTGATAGTTGACATATGGAAGAATCTTGTATTCCTGTCTCCTTCCTTGAGCCATTTTCATCTCGATCTCTGCTTCCAGAACATTTCCTCTTTAGTAATAATATCATGGTATTTCTTAAGAATCTCATTCTCCTCAGCAATAGAAACAGTACTAAAACCATCCTTCTGGATCTGGTCCTGTATCTCTTTTAGGTTTTCCTGAATTTTACTCTTAGCCTCAAATATATTCCCAAACTTGTTCTTATTCCAGATTTGGATGTTGTCCTTCACACTTTTGAGCTTCTTAACCACTTTGAACATTGTCATTCCCTCAACTTGGATACTCCACCATTTTTTAATATACTTTTTAATATCAGGGTGAAGAGTCCACATTTTTTCAAATCTAAAAGGATAGTGTTTTCTTCTGTTGATCAAATCAGCATTAAAAGTAATTGGAAAGTGATCGGATCGAACCTGAGTATGTGCAGATAGAGAACATAAATACTGATTGTACCAATCATCAGAAATAAGAGTTCGGTCAAGGCACACTTGAATAAGGTCATTACCATTTCTTCTATTAGTCCATGTGAATTTACAACCCTGTATCTCCAAATCATTAAGAGCTAGAGAATTAATAAAATCCATGAGAGCCATTCTACTTTCCAATTGAGGTAGGCTGCCCCCAAATTTTTCCTCCTCTTTTAAAGGCGTATTAAAATCTCCCATAACCATCCAACTTAGATTTTTGAAACTTTCCCTAGCCTATTTTATCCTTTTCCAAAAAGAGTTTCTAGCCTTTAATGTGTTAGGAGCATAAATGTTTGTGAGAACCCATGAAAAACCATCTTTAAGATGCTCAAATTTAATTTTAGAAAAATTACCTTCCTGAATAATGACCTGGTCTTTAACAGTGTTAAGATTCCAGATGGTTGCAATGCCTCCAGAAGCACCCTCAGAACTTCCCCCACTAATTTTACCATTTTTGAAAAACTTCAAAGATTCAACTTTTTCTCTACTCATTTTGGTTTCTTGAATGAGAAAAATGTCAGGATTGCTATCTCTTATCATATTCCTAATAATATCATGTTTATGGGGATTGTTTAGACCCCTTAAATTCCAAGAGATTATCTTCATAGTTACTTACCAATTCCTAGCTCCTTGAGAGGTTTTGAGTTCCATCTGCTATGTTCTTGCTAGCCTCCATGTCTCTAACTTTGTGATTAGATGGTCGCCCTAGGGAAGAGGAGACATATCCCACATCAACTTGAGCTATTCTACTGGATTTCCTAATCAAGGATATTGAGGGTGTTGCTGCTTTCTTACTCCTATGTTTAGGCTACTTCCATTCCATTTTTGACACAGGAGCCACTTCCGGATTGGTTAGGATTTTGGAAATTTCATCTTCATTACCCCATTTAGGAGTTCTAGACTCAGTTGAAATAATGTTTACTATTCTTGAATGTTGATCCTAATTTGAAAGACTCAATCCCAAAATTGCACACTTTTGGGCTTCTTGTATTTCAAAACTAGGGATGGCTACAGAAGAGTCTGTCCTTTCAACATGTGGAACTGGGATCTCACCTTCCTCTGGTTGATAGTCTCTAGTTTCTACTGCCTGATTTTCATATGTGTCATCCACCACTTCATCTTTTGATTTTGGAGGATCATTCTGATCATTCAAATCCATTTTCTGCGTAATTTTTATGGGGCTAGCTTTGGTTGTTTCATTCCTATCTGCCTCCTGAACAGTGGGACTGAGGATAGAGTTTGAGGCTTCCTTTTGTTCCCCCAAAGGAGAAAAACAATTTGGATTTTTTTCCTTATTTTCTATGTTTTTAACTTGCCACACCCTTTTCTCTGGCATATTCTGGCTTTCAGTCTGAGGTTTTAATTGATTAGGCTCCGCTTTTTTCTTTTTTAGACAAGATTTTGCCCAATGACCTACCTTCTTACAATGGAAACAAGCAAAAGGAATAGTTTCATATTCTATATGTTGCTTCTAGGTTCCCAATTTTGAAACTAGATCAATCTCTTTCGGCATATCTGCCTTAGGGGCTACTCCAACACAGAACCTTGCATGGGTTAATCTTCTTTTTGAAGCAGTGACTGGGTTAATAGAGAGAAGCTCACCAAAAGAACTTGCAATTCCAGAGAAGATGCTTTCTACCCAATACTCGAGAGGCAATCCTGGGAGTTTTATCCACACTAGAACCTGCACCAGAATAGAATCATTCATATTTAATTTTGGATGCCATTTTCTTAGAACCAGGGCTATCTTTCCCACCATCTAGGGACTCCCACACAAGATCTTAACCTTATCTTCTTCACCCAAAAAAGAGAAAGACAGAAGACCTTTGGGAAGAGCCGAGACCTCTACATTTCCTTTAAGTGCCCATTTTCGATTAACAAAGGCCCTAACAACTTCAATGTTTGGGTGTAGACTCGTAAACTTCCCTACCAAGGAGTTTGACATACTATTGATATTATGGTCCAGAACCTGGTCAGGGGTGGAGATAGCAAACTTACCACTAGAAGGGTCAGAAATGTTCTTAACAGGAGGAAGGGAGGATTTGCTAGTTGGTCTAGATCCAAAAAGGGAAGACCATTTTTTTACCTCCCTCTTGTTATCCATGGAGTCTACAAGTGGCATAGGCCCCCAATTGGGCTCAACCACCAGATTGTGAGTCAGTAACCAGAACTAGGAGGTTCGGGGGCTTGTCCTTATCGTCCATAGGACTAGCATCATTGATCTGGCCACTCTCACCATTGGAACCAGGGTTCCCACCTTGATGAAAATTTGAAATTGTTGATTACATAGGAAAATAATCATTTAACTTTATAAAAGGGCAGCCAACAAATACAACATGATGCACTGGAAAAAGGGATTGTTAGGAACACAAGACAAATCATTCAAACCTTAGTGTCAGTAGTATCAACCATAAATGAAATACAAAAGAAACTACCATCCTAAGAATACATATCAAGAGAGATATCAAACATATTGTAGAAAGCATACAAAAAACAAATTTATATTAAGTGGACAGATTTATATGTCTACACAACGAATACACAATAATGAACTCAATACACATTTATTGGATCAAATATCAACATTTATATATATCAAAAAAGGCATGTATTAAAACTCAATACAGGTATTATAAAAATATGGCATATGCCATGTCCAAATCGATATACAATAAAAATGTAAAATAAATCTACACATATTGGTCATTCAATGACCACAACTAACACTATATGATCCTATACTTGTGGTGGAACATCAAAATCACACCTCTTCAATGTAGTACACGACTCTATAGATGATTGCAAAACCACAATTCAAAAGCCAAGTTAGAATCCTTTTGTATAAAATAGTTCACAATTATCAACATAACTATGTATTTAACTATAATTACTTTGCATTAGAAATGTAGATTACCTCATCTGCTGAAATAGGATCTACTGTCTTCTATGTCTTCTCCTTGTTAGCCTTAGGAGTTCTCTTGAATACCTCCTTCAAAGGCTCCAAGTGATGGCTGAACCGTGGAGCAGGCTATTGTCGATTAAATATAATTAATACACTGTACTAGCATATATACATCAAAAACACTAAAAATCTATAATATAGAGAACAAAAGTGTACCAGATCTTGAGATGTTTCTCCAATAGACCGAGGAGGGCTAACCATTAATGGAGTTGTTGTCGCTATTACCTGTAAATTTTTTAATCAAAGATTAAATACAATTAATATAATGATAAGTATGTTAGGTTAAAAAAATTAATGCAATACATCAAACAAAAGTGTACCAGAGCCTGAGATGCTTCTCTAGTACACAGAGGAGGGCTCGCCATTGATGAAGCAGCTATGGATATTTCCTATATGAAAAAATGATAAGATTATAATTTATCACAAGTTAACATGTACACGTGTGTATAATCATCAAATCAAGAAAATAAAGTAGAGATACATACCTCCGTCCTATCTCGATCCTCTAGTGTATCACGTGCATTCAACATATCTACATAGCTCAATGGCCACTGTACATATAAAATAGACAAAAAACACTAATCAATTTACAAATCCTAACTAAGAAAATTTCAACCTTTTCAAAAAATTGTAAAACTAAAAATGTGTTCAATTACCCTTCTTCCCACGTTTTGGCGTCCTTGAGTATATCTTTTGTTGAGGATGTGGCCTAGACATGAAGGGGGTATCCTAAAAAAGCAAAATTAACATGAGATATTATCACAAATAATATTAAACATAATTTAAGAAATCTAAAATTAAATGACTTGCATATTCCATCAAAAGAATACATAAAATAAGGTGTACAGAATATGATACCATATATCCTTGTAGGCCAAAATCGATCGCTGAGAGCATGACATCATCAATTTGGGACATTTGGTCCTTTGACAACGCCTACAACCAAAAAAATTTATGTAGCCACCTGAAGATTTTGTAGCTCCATCGACTCTTTCAGGTCTATTGGGATAGTCAAATGCACCTAGGGATTGGGGTCTAGGGGGCGATGACTCTCCTGGGATACTCGCGTACAGGCTCTAGGTCTATCTTGGGTAGAGCCACCACCTCTACCATGTGACTCTCTCGCATGTCAAAATAATTAGGAAGCACATTAAGGACAAACTCACAATATACTTTCCTCAAGAAATACAACGACACCTCAAAATTATTACATGGTGGCTCGTCAAAGACCATCCACCACCTTCGCCAAAAAATATTCTTCATCTGTACATTGGTACACAGATGTATGAGAAACCTCTTTGCATTAAGAGGTAACGACTCACCAGTTTTAGGATCAACAAAAAGGGAAAATATTTGTTGTTTACTAATGTTTTTGTTTTTCACTTCCTCATATGATAACCCACTAGCATACTATTGACGAAACCTATCCCTATAGTTTCCCCATTTTGTAATTTGAGTGGAAACTATAGTGGCACCACTAGCTAATATTTCTAGGCTAGTGGCGAGGGATTTATGAAGCTCAAGCTCAGATGTTTTCAATTTATTAATCAGTCTATTTATTTTAGCTATGTTTTGCCCTAACTAATTAAGCAATTTCTCCTATGTATCAGGTGTATGGTCAAAAGGAAGAGCTGGATGTGTATTCTGTGGGTTTTGTTCAGGGTTTTGAGGAGGCACATCTTGTTGTTGTTGTTGTGGATTTTCAAAATCTTGTTTGTGTAACAAAAAATAAAAAAACCTAATCAAAATAAATTAATTTCAATTCCAAAACGTAAAAACATTCAACAAATGCAAAAGAAAAACAAAAATCAAGCAAAACCAGCCTTGATCTATGGTGTTTGGGTTAGAAAAGAGGGAGCCTATGCATGGTTTAGCGAGAAAAATCTTGAATTATCAAGTCGCGGCTACGTGAAATATAAGATATAGTTGACCAAAAATAATAATTTATTGACGGGTGTTGCATACACGTTGCTTGAGGACTTAAAACTGTGTATGGGGTTCTAAGTCCTAAAGAAGCACGTACATGGTCATTTTTCTAAAGGAACCTCATATGCGCTTTTGTCTCTTTTGGCTCGGGGACAAGGAACCTAAGCACGTATGTGGTGATTTTAATTTTAAGTACCGCAATTGTGGTGCCTATTTTTTAAAGTTTTTTTAGGTGTGTGCCCACTCTTTTGCACACCATCTTTGTGCACTTACCCATTAATCTTAAACTTAATTATTAGTTTAAAAATATATTATTTTTATTATATTTATATATTATTGATTATAATTGATCTTAATAAATATAACTAATAATAAGATAAGAAGATCCCGCTTATCAATTGGGACTTAACATGTCTAGCTAAAGAGAATAGTGGGGTGGGACTTAGAAAAATAGAGCAATAAAATTTGGCCCCAAGCGCCAAGATTACTTGGAAAATATTCAGATATCCTTCAAAGTCATGGTGTAGAATTATGCAGAAAAAGTATGTTGAATCAGATGGTCCTAGAAAAATTCTTACTATGGTCAATACAGGTGGAGGTTCAGACATATGGAGAATTATTTGGGAATTATCACTAACCATTTCACATGGAAAATTGGTAATGGAAAGAAGAAAAAGTTTTGGAGAGAATCCTGGAATGACAAAGTGGTATGGGTAGTGTTTCCATAATAGAGATTGGGGTCTATGTTGTAGATTACGTGGTTGAATTAGATGGTGATAGGTAGACTTTTGAGTGGCGGCCCATTGAAGAGAGAATCTCATCAATTGATGATGACTTGGTTCTCAAAGAGGCATTAAGGAAATAGAGGATCAATTTAACATAGGAGGATGACAAAATTGTATGGTGTGCTTCCAAGTCCAACAAGTACAATGTCAAACTCAGGTATGAGGTCCAATGTAGGTAGATTGGCATCGAGGGGTGGCCAACAATACTATGTTGGCACAAGAGTGTTTCCCCTTGAGGGGAGGCATTCCTTTGGGTGGTTCTCTATGGTTAGATATTAATTGGGGATAGGTTCAAAACTAGTAAAATGAAAGGTCCAAGCATTTTCTGTTTATGCTTGAAAAACTAGGTGTATATGGTGAAAATGGATGCAACAATAATAACAATATTGAAAGACTAAATGGATTCAACCACAAAACCCTAGCCTAACAACAACAAAGATCCACCATAACATATGAAGATTACCTAAGACAATGCAAATCAAATGAAATCACAAAGATTATACCATCACATGTCTAATAGGGTTTGGATCTCCATTCTTCCTATCTCCATTAATCTTGCTTGATATATTTGCTCTCAGATTTTATGTGCACAAGAGCTCAACAAAGAACGAAATGTGGTTGCAAGTAGGATCGCATATGCCAAATAGTCAATTGATCAAATCATCAGGTCATTAGTTAGTGTTTGATAATGAAGGAAGCATCTCCTTATATAGAAGACACTATATGAAATGGAGAGTTAAGATTGAGAGGTGTAAAAGGAGGTCGGCTATGATTAGAGGGTAGGTAAAAGAAATAATAAAATAATGAAAGGGGTAGGTAGTGTATGAATTAAGAGATGAATGACATGTGTCATAGGTAGAAAAGGTTAATGAATTAATTAAAAAAATAAAGATTTATTTAATTAATAGAAGAAGTGAGATCAATTAAATAAATAAGATATTTATTTAATTTGGGAAAAGGATAATTTAAATAAATAAATGTATTTATTTAAATGAGAAATAACTCTAGAAGAGGATAAATGAATTAATTAAATAAATAAAGATTTATTTAATTAATAGAAGAATTACACTAAAGTAATTAAATAAATAAAATATTTATTTAATTAGACTGGACAATTTTAGGTGTCTATATTTTGCCCCTCTTTGAGACAATGCGGCTTGTCGCGTTGTTTCAAAGAAGATAAGATGAACTGATATAGAGTTGCCCCAAGATGGGAATGATATGCCCCCTTGAGAGATTGGATGAAAAAATGTCTGAAAAGATCGTAGACAATCTCTCGATAAGAAAGATGGGATAGAATGGACTGACCAGATAAAGTGACAGAGTCACAGGATAATGAAGACTGACTCGGGAGATGAGGGCTAGGGCTAGGGTAGTCTATAAGATAGACCACGAGGGAAAATACATCCTCATTGTCATCCACACATCCATGAGAGCAGAGTGCAGAGTGAAATAGAGCAGTAGCAGTTAGCAGCGATGGATTTGATTCATAGATTCAATCGCATTCACTGATATCAGAGGCCAGCAGCAGCAAGAGAGCCGGTAAGAACCACAAAACCTCCTCGTACTTTGTTGCATTTATTGTTGTCATTAATGCATGCTAGATAGGGTAATAAATGCACTCTAGGTTAGGGTCCAAAAAATGTCCAAAATGTCCAGGTGTGTCTGCGTTGGTGCTAGGCGCGTCTGTGCTTGCTAGGCGCGTCTGTGTTTGTGCCAGGCGCGTCTGTGCGGGAAAAGGCATCTGTGCAGAATGCAACTACGTCTGCACTGTGCAGGTGTGTATGTGCTAGGCAGGCACGTTTATGTCATCTAGGTGTGTCTATGCAGAGCATAGGCACGTCTATGTAAAATAGGCACGTTTATGCAGTCTCTGAGCGCGTTTATGTCAGGAAAGCACGTTTGTGTCCAAAAATGTGAATTTGTGTCTTCTAGGTCAAATCAACAGTTCTGTGATGAACATACTGTAAAGCAGAAAAATTGAACCCTAGTTGTTCTCCCCTCCCCAACTCCAAGGAGAGAGTTGGGAGATTCACTAGGGTTGATGGTTTTCACTTAGGAGGGACTTTATATTCAAAAGAGGGGTTGAAACCCACAAGATCCAATCCCATGCAATGCAAGATTGGATTCTATATGAGTTTCAAGGGTTGTGACAGCAAGGCTACCCTCTTTTGTAAAGAATGTAGATAGAATGATTAAGTTAGGAATACATAGAAAGTGAGAAAGATTCACTTATAAACTGAGATAGGGATATGATATGAAGCTACGGACCTGGAATTAGCAGTAAAATGTCGAGACGGCGCTGTCCTGCAAATTTGAGCAAAAGTTGACAGGACGATGGCGCCCGGCGTGCACACGGTCCTCCACGGCAAGGTGTATTTTTGACTTTTGCAACTATATATAAAGGACCATCAGGTGCCCTAATAGTTTCACTAGAATCAAAGGTGATGGAAGGTTCTTTAGGGATTTTCTACTGCTCTACAAAGTTAATCACATTTGGTTTCATAGACACAAGATCATCAGGTGAGACAGAGGAATCAGTAGTATCAATCGCATTAGAGGTATGAGAAGGTAATGGATCAGTAAAAATCTGAAGATTTTGGTTAGGAGGAGCTACAGATGTATTGCCTTTATCATTCACTCCAGAAACAGAAATAGTATTATTATCAATCAAATCTTGAATTTTCCCCTTTAAAGCAAAACATTTTTTAGTATCATGCCCAGGTTGACGATGAAATTGACAAAAAGATTTGTTATCAAAATAGGGTGAAGTAATCTTTGCAGGATCAATTTGCCTTATAGGAGGAAGAGTAAGCACATTTTGTTCCAATAACTTATTCATAATACTATGCAATGATTCATTCAAAGGAGTAAACTTTCTTTCTTTCTTGAAAAACTTAGAAATAGGAGACACACCTGATGCTGCATTCACATTGTTGTTGATGATGTTTTCATTGAATTTAATGGACTCTCTGTTCGGTTTAAACTTCCCAAATGGTTGTTGACTACTATCACCCTTATCACTCGGAGCCATAGGATGTGATTGTTCCATTTGACTCACAGTCAGTTGATAATTGTGAAGAGTTGCGCACAACTGTTGGAAAGAAGTAAACTCAGAAAATAGGAGTTTTTCTCTAATGTCATTTTGTAAATTAGAAATAAAGATTCTTTGAATATCATTGTCAAGCACTGGAAAAGAAATTTGAGCATACAAATGCTTATATCTACCAATGAAATCAGTCACTTTTTCTTTAACACCTTGTTTACAATGCATTAAATCAATCAAAGTAACCTTAGGACTTATATTGTTTTGAAATTGTTGAATGAAAGCATTTGCAAGTCGTTCGAAAGAAGTAATAGAATAGGAAGGCAACGAGCAATACCATTGTAGGGCTTTGTCTCTTAATGTTCTAGTAAACAGTTTTGCAAGCAACCTTTGGTCATAAGCAAAATCAGTACATATTGTTTGAAAAGTCTTAACATGTGTTAGAGGATCACCCTTACCATTATAAAGTTCCAAGTGTGGAATTTCAACATGTTTAGGGGGGATAGCTCGAACAATGTCAAGAGAAAGTGGGCTCGCAACATCAAATGTGGGCACACTAAACTTAGATTGGTTCATAGAGGCAATTTGTTGCTGTAAAGAAGAGACAGTTTGTGCAAGATTGTTAATGGTCGCTTCAGTCGAAGAGTTCATATTAGACGTGTTAGATTGTGATGGAGGTGTTATGTTATTGAAAGAAGGTAGAGAGTAAGGTGGTGGGACACTATGATAGTTAGTCATAGGAGATGATTGGACAAGAGGAGCACTACAAGGAGGAATGGAAGGGTTAAATGAATTGCCCCCTTGCGTCATGTTCATTTGTGGAGATATAATAGGAACACTCATTGAAGGAATGAATGAAGAAGTTGGATTGAATGAAGGAAGAGGGTTGATTGAAGAAGAAGGATTGCCCCCATGATTAGTGATCATAGGAGGAATGTCTTGTATTGAAGTAGTCATTATGTTTGATGTAAAAGTAGGTATACTAGCAATAGGAGTCGTCAAAGGAATAGAATGATTAACTTGAATAGGAGGTTGTGTATAACCTAAGGTTTCGGCACAACTCTTCATAGGCATCACATTTGAATCCACAATGTGTGCAATACCACGCAAAATATCAATTCCATTCTTATCACTTTGAAGCATACGTTTTAGACCCTCAATTAAAGGAAGAGCTTGACTATCAGGGTATTCTTGAGACATCCACTGTCAAAAATCGTCAAATTGGTTATCCAATTTTGAAAGATGTTCTACAGAAACCTCATGGAGAGATTCTTCATCATTAAGAGGATTAGAGGAATTACCCATGTCCTCGTTAAAAAGACCATTCAAATTAGGTTCCATCTCCTCAGTAATTAAACCTTGGAAGGACTTAATTCTAAGGCTTCGTCTAACGGGAATAGTGTAAGTAGGACTTATTGTTGTAAAACTCATGCACTAAAGAAAGAGAGAAGATTTTGAATTTTAGAGGTAGCAAATTTCAGTAAAACTAGCCAATCTTCTAGATTTAAGCTGTTAAATACAATCAGGACAATCTCCCGAAACTTCGGAAAAAATGTCTGGGACCGTGGCACTCGGGGTGCACACGGTCCTCGCAACTTTTTTCGAAATTTGCAGGGATGAAAGTTATGATGATTTTACAGCTAACTTGAAAAAATTGAGTGATTTTACGATTTGTAGATAGGCCAAATTAAAGTTGCAATCTCAAAATTGAACCCTACCCAGATTGTCGAAAAATGCAAAATTTAAATTTTGAAAAAGAGAGGGAAACTGAAATTTTGAATTTTATGATTTTAGAGGGAATGTTAAGAGCAATGCAAGTTTTGAAATTTAGAAGTTGACTCAATTTCACGCAAAATTCAATTTTGAAAGTGGAAATCAAAGTTGTTGTAATTAAGCACTTAATTTCAAAAGTCACAAATTGCAAAAATTTGAATAAATCACTAAAATTTTGAATGAATGATAACACACTTTTCAGATTTAGGACTGTAAGAAACACAATTTTGACACAAATTTCAGTTTCAACAATTTTTGAATGATTAGAAGCCTCAATCCAAGCAATCGCTAGACCAACTTTGACTGTAATTTTGAAGGTGTTAGAATTGATAAAATCAGCCAAAATTCTAGATTTTAGCAGAAAAATACAGTAAGATTTAGCTCCTGAAATTTCAGAAAAAATGTCGGGGACGATGGCGCTCGGGGTGCACACGGTCCTCGCAACTTTTTTCCAAATTTTCAGGGATGAAAGATATTGTGATTTTATTGCGGAATCCAAAGTTACAGCTGATTTGGAGATGTTTTGATCAGTGAAATTGTTGGACAAAGGTTGAATCAAGAAGGTTTTAAAAATTAGGGTTTTGACACTTAACCACTTAATTTTCAAAATTAAAGCACAAATATGAATTGACAATTTGTAATAGAAGGGCAGATCTGAAACAAGCATTAACAATTAAACATTTCACAAGTTTAATTACTTAAAAAGAAAATTTAGGGTTTTTATGCAATTAACCTCTAAAATTTTGCAAAAGATCAAACATGGAAATGTAATCAAGGAATCCAATTTTCAGATCTAACTATGAATAATCAGAAAGGATGTTCACGTCGGGTTCACCAAAATGTAAAGCGAAAAAATCAAACCCTAGTTGTTCTCCCCTCCCCAACTCCAAGGAGAGAGTTGGGAGATTCACTAGGGTTGATGGTTTTCACTTAGGAGGGACTTTACATTCAAAAGAGGGGTTGAAACCCACAAGATCCAATCCCACGCAATGCAAGATTGGATTCTATATGAGTTTCAAGGGTTGTGAGAGCAAGGCTACCCTTTTTTGTAAAGAATGTAGATAGAATGATTAAGCTAGGAATACATAGAAAGTGAGAAAGACTCGCTTATAAACTGAGATAGGGATATGATATGAAGCTACAGACCTGGAATTAGTAGTAAAATGTCGAGACGGCGCTATCCTGCAAATTTGAGCAAAAGTTGACAGGACGATGGCACCTGGCGTGCACACGGTCCTCCGAAAAATCCGCGAAACGAAGGGGGATCTGTTCGTCTCTGCACAAGGATTCCAGATCTTCAATTTCAGCCGCGTACCTGCAACCTACACACAGAAAAGCGAAGATGATTGGGGGGTTAGGGATTAGGGGTTTGCCCTTAGGTCAAACCCCAGTTTTGGAATTAACCAAGAAATGAGAAATGCTGTAAATGTAAATGACTGTAATGTAAAACAAGTACTAGTACCTTGTTGTAAGGATGTTTGTATCCTTATATGCGAAGGTATAGATGTTGTTGTTTGTTGTATGTTGTATGTTGTAGCATGTGATCTCCTCTTCAATGGTTGAATCCTTGTCTTGAATGCAACACTTAGCCTTGAATGGAGACTTAGAATGATCAATTGCTTGAAGGAATGTTTGAATGCTTGAATGCTTGAATGCTTGAATGTTTGAGTATCGTTTCCACGTCTTGTACACATATGTCCTTCCTTCCTCAAATGGGAGAGGAAATGTAGTTTTTATACTTGCCAATTAGGGTTGATAGACTGATTTTCCCGACCTTAGGCCGACCAGGAAATGTTATTTTCCAATTTGCAAACAAAAAGACCCGAAGTCCCATAGGAGACTGGGCCCAAAATAGGGCCATGGACCAGGGCGCTGGGCGCCATGGTCCTGGGGGACCAGGGTGCTGGGTGCCCTAGTCCTGAAGGACTAGGGCGCTGGGTGCCCTAGTGTTGAAGGGCCAGGGCGCTGGGCGCTCTGGTCCCACCTCCCGGGACAGTAGGGTGCAAGGAGGATCAGGCCAGGGTGCTGGAAAAATGCAGTTTTTGATGTTGTGGACAAGTTTCGGGGTCTCCATTCAGGTTCAGTGTTGCGTCGCCATCGTGAAGACCCAAATGCGGTCAAAATTGCAAGTGTCGCAAATTTAGGACGCTACACATACATTGTCGATTAGATAAGCTGCTGAGAGGATACACTCAAGTAGGTCCTCTAGGGAAGACTAGGATTGCAAATAGGGCTAGGATTGACAATTCTGTGATAGAACATACGATGCCAATTAGGAAACTACTCAAGAGGATTCACTCAAACAGAGGCCCTAGGATAAGATAGATCAAGGCACTTTGTGATGAACAGTGAGTATCAAGATATAGTACTTTGTGATGAACAAGGAGTACTAAAATATGAGCAGCACTTTGTGATGAATAGTGAGTGCAAATGTGAGCAGCACTTTGTGATGAACAGTGAGTGCCAAACACGTAGTACTTTGTGATGAACAGGGAGTACCACTAGGTTAGAAGCAACACTTTGTGATGAATAGTGAGTGTCATGAGGATAGAAGCAACACTTTGTGATGAACAGTGAGTGTCACTAGGATAGAAGCAACACTTTGTGATGAACAGTGAGTGTCACTAGGATAGAATACCATATGCACTTAGATAAAAAGTAGCATTTTGTGATGAACAGTGAATGCCACTATGATTGACATGATTGATTTGCTTGATTGTAGGAGTATTTGCCTATGCTGGAGTCATAGGAGAGATTCCCATCGACTCAGAGGTTGCGACTTGAGTTGACATTCAAGGACAGAGCTTGGATTGAGGCTATGGGTCTGAGACATATTTTGTATGTGCCTGAGTTTCGGGCGAACATGTGACTGCTGACTGCACTGGCAGAGAGGTGGCACTTCGAGACTTGCACGTTTCATTTGCCGATGGGTGAGATGACAGTCACCCTGGAGGATGTATACAGGATTCTGAGGATACCGATCGATGAGGATCTGACTCCCTATGATCGAGATGGAGACATGGATGCCCTGAGACAAGTGTTTCGGTATCTAGGACTGGAGATGAGGGTAGGGCATGTGGCTTGGGATACCATGACATAGATAGGATTGGCACTACCGGTAGTGGTAGGAGGAGCGATCAGTGGGTTCTT
The DNA here is from genome assembly GCF_030272615.1 of Cryptomeria japonica. NCBI lineage: Eukaryota > Viridiplantae > Streptophyta > Pinopsida > Cupressales > Cupressaceae > Cryptomeria > Cryptomeria japonica. Next base: position 421,815,947 of record NC_081413.1, on the reverse strand, counting down.
GTGTTCGGATAGAGCAACATGAGGGTTGGCTATGAGCTAGGGGAGCACATTGGAGACACTAGTGACACAACACACTAGATATGCCTAGGGACCGTGTGCTGGCACACCTATATTATGAGCTACATCAGTTTGTGTACCATGGATCAGTGGGATTGGGTTGCGGGGTCACATTGTTATAGGTGTGGGCCTATGAGCATCTACCGGTGATGCAACCAATACACTTCAAGGGTAGAGGTCACAGACATAGTTTCGTGCATTTGTACGATATGATCACCTCGCAACCACGGATTGGCAGGTTGGAGCACTAGCTGTGGGTTATAGATGATATTGATATAGTTATATGGAGGTTGTACCTGGGATGCGAGTAGTGGGAGGATGATGCAGTATAGCTACCCTACACCTTTTAGAGTAGGTATTTGATTGGGCAGATGCCCTATGTACTGGAGAGGCAGCTAGTTGACAGGGTGGGTAGGCAGTTTGGCAGGATCCAGCGGATGCCACGGGGTTTAGGCATGTATGCACGGACGGTCAGGGATCAAACAAAGTTTGGGCCACTACTATCATATGATCAAGCTGTTACACAGCTAGTGGAGATGATGCCCCTACCCTGGGATATATGGCCAGAGATCGAGGATGCCGGAATGGATGCCGAGTACACAACATATTGGGTCGAGCATCCATTCTCATGCCTGATAGATCCAGGAGAGCTACTAGATGGAGATGGTGGTGGGAATGGTGATGATGATGGAGATGATGGGGGGAGAAGCTGACGGAGGAGGTGGGGGGCAGTTGGAGAGAAGAGGGTGGCACCGCGGAGGGAGGGTGGAGAGGATAGACAGGCTCAGGTGGTGAGGGGTCATGGTGGATTACCGCTATAGGTGCTAGCAGCATAGGGTCCTAGATGGGTGCAGGGATAGGGATAGGTATAGGTACAGCCACCAGTACAGGCACAGGCACAGGGGCAGGCACCCAGGGGGAGCCACAAGGGGCTGAGGCAGAGGAGGATGAGATGACTGAGCTGAGGGAGATCTACTAGGGATAGGCAGATGAGATCCAGGACCTAAAGAGGGAGAGGGATAGAATCAGGAGGTGGCTTAGAGATACTGAGCAGGAGCAAGACCAGGCGATTCAGCGCTACATAGGGGCTGAGACAGCACTGAGGGATGGGAGGTAGGTAGCAGAGGACATAGGAGCTGGATATGCCTATGTCCTATGGGCAGGGGAGGAGATTTCCTACTGGTGGGATCTCTATTATGGTGTAGTGCTAGCTGATCAGTAGGCGAGGAGATTTCATAGACCGTCACGGATAGTGACAGCTACGGGAGGGAGCCGGAGGAGACAAGCGTCTAGTGGTGGGGTTATGGGTCTTCCACCACCACCAGATAGAGGGGATAGGAGGGATGATCTAGGGTTGGGTCCTTCTAGGTCTCAGACTCCATCAAGGCCAGGTAGCTCTGAGGGAGGGAGTTCATCATAGTCATAGAGGGATCCCTATGTATCAGTATTGTACCATTTTGTATGATGATGTAGACACCTACGGGTGATTGTAGCCATATGATTTTGACATCATTGTATCATGACACTTTTGATTTATATATATGAGATGATTCATCTTTGCGGAAGCTATATGCATGTGTACCTATGTGATGAGATGTTTCTATGTGATGCTTATGATATGGATGCAAATATGTATATGATGCAACGCAATATATTTTTTTGTTCTTTTATGTTTTATATGTGTATGCATGATGCAAATGTGAATGTATGTATTGCAGATGAATATGATAATGCAAATGCAAATTTTGCTAATAGGTGTTGTGTGTAGGACGTGATGCAGTTGTGATATCTATATGTATGTATGAAATGCTTATATGTGGCAATGAAGGTGCAACTACATGAAATGCAAATGTTTTTGGTGTGTCATTATACTCAGTCATGTGATAGCAGGCTACATGGACTCAAGAAGGATGATGAAGGTCAATCAAGGCATATGTTCGACCCAGAAAGTCATTGTACCTGTTTGCATAGAGATAAGATAGTCTCAAACAAGGAATGCCCCAGTTCACACTAGACTCACAGTGTCCTCATATCCTTGGACAAGTCATAACATTACTAAGAGACAATCCACAGATAGCAAATACAAGTAGGTGACGATACCCCATCCTCGCCTTTCTAGTCAAAGACATCCTAGAGATAAAATCTCTAGTCAGAGACATCCTGGAAAAGCTAAAAGACATGTCACCAAAAGATAAAATCAAAAGAAAACCAAGACTCGACACCAACATCCACTGTAGTCCTCAAATTTAGTGTCTCTTGTCACTTGTATAAGTCTTATTTGATTGTGGTCACAATGTTTACTTTCACAGAAAGGATAGATAGCACTGAACCATATGTTATCTGAGTCTGTTGAAAGTTTTGATTTGTTGAAGCCCATTGTTGCTACTGTGTCTCATCTGAAACTGACTGAATCCATGAAACCAATACTTTATTGCGGAGAAGATTGAACTTTATTGTGGCTTGGCGATGCAAATGTTGCTTTATTGCAGATTATGCACAGATAGACTGAAGGAAGATGGAAGAAACTATACTCCTCGAAACATGTGATGTTCTCAGTTCCACACCCATCACTAGACGTAGGATTTGCCTTAGCCACAGATAGGATCTGATTTATTATGGATGGAAAGGGAGGTGAAAAGGGAGGTTTATTATGAATGGCTAACAAATCTTGGGTAGATCAATAACAAGCCATGATGGGAATGGGTAAGTTTATTATGAACGAATAGGTTGTGAGTGTGTGCAAAGTGAAATGATGAAAGTGAATCCCAAAGGAGGGAGGAGAAATGTCTCTACACATGGTGCTGGTGACCCAATTTTCACCATGGTACTTGCCCAGGGTGCCACCGAAGTGGTTTTCACCATTGGATGAAATTATTTCTCTTTACTTTTTTTGATTTTTCAATGTTTTTTTATGTCACAAGGCGCCTGTTTGCCAGGTTTTCACCAAGTAACGATTTTTTTTGTTTTATAATTTTTTTTTGTATTTTTGAATTTTTTGTTTTTTGTTTTGTATTTTTGAATTAGGATATTCCAAAGAGCTATGTGTAGAACCTACGAAGGTGCATGTTGTTGATAGGATCCTCCAACGGTTCACCTTTTGTGGTTGAGAGTTGATATACCCCAGATCCATATGCTGTTGTAATGATGTAAGGACAAAGCCAATTTGGTTCGAACTTGCCCTTCTTCTCTTTATCTTGCTGATTTTTGGGGTTTTCTCTGAGAACCAAATCACCTACCTCAAATGTGTGACGCTTGACTTTATGATTGTAACTGCATTGTTCCTTGGCTGAATGATGTGTAGTTCGAGTAACTGTCTTCCTTGATGAAGGAACTGAGATAGAATTACTAGTGTGTGGACTACACAAGCTTGTATGCATGTCACCTGAAGAAGTTTGGGCATCCCTGATAACAAAGTCCTTCGAGGAAGCTCCATTAAAGGTCCATGATGTATCGCCAAAAGGGAATGGATGTGTGGAACAAGTGGATGAGTTATGAAGGCTTATGATTGCAAAAAGAAGTGAAAGTAGGATAGCATGATGGAGACTTAGGATCAACAAGTATGCTTTATGACTTCAAATTTTAGAATTTTTGCCCCAAGTTATTTTGATATTAGGGGAGATCAACTCTTTCTCTTTTTTCTTCATAGGATTTTTATCCTTGACTTTGATTTTTGCAGAGTCCAATAGCTTTTGCTTTTGATTTGGACTAAAGGAATTTTCTTTATTTTTAACTTTTAGATTTTTCTTTTCAAAGCTTGATTTGTGATCCTTAATGAGGAAGGGCTTTTCTGATTCTTGTTGATCCAAGTCTGGAAGTGGAGTGGAGATGGAATGAGTAGATGAAATGGTAGAGCTATGTGAGTTCTAAAGAGGGATGGTGATACACTTAATAGACTCTTCACTGGAACCACTCTTAGGACTATTGATATCAAGAGGTGCCTGCACCACTAGAGGAGATTCGCATTCAGACTTAGTAGCCACAACACTAGGTGGTTCACACCCAATTCCTTGGCATTGCAAATTGTTTGTGGGTTGTTCCCATTGACTAAATTCCTTAGGAGATAGTGGGAGCTGATCAACATGAAATATATACTCACCACATCCCAGGTCTTTAAACTTGAACTTTTCTTTGAGCTCTGATTGTTTGGATGTAGAAGCTTTCAAGGATTTTGGATCAACATATGATGAAGATGGAATAGCCTCTCGATTAAATGGTATTGTTATTTCTAATTGAGGTCATAGATTGTTGCAATATATGAATAGATTTGGGTCAGCTTTGATGGTCACTTCAACTCCATTGTGAGGGAACTTGATACATTGATGATATGTAGATGGGACTGCCCTCATTTCATGAATCCATGGGTGTCCCAAGAGTATGTTGTATGTGAGCTTTATATCAAGGACTTGACAAACCACATCTTTTATAACTGGCCCAACTCTAAGAGGCAAGGTGACTGTGCCTTTGGATGAACGTTCTTCATCATCATATGCTTTGATGGTAATTTTGTTTGTAGAATTCATAGCTTTGTCAGAATATCCCAATTGTTTAATAGTGCTCAATGTATAAATGTTTAGACCTGCTCCTCCATCTATCAGGACTCGTTTGATTCTATGTTTGTGTATGAAGGCTTCAATGTGTAAAGGTGCATTATGTGGCTAACTTACGGAGGTGTCATCAGCTTCTATGAATGTAAGGGAGTGTGGAATGAAAAGGTATCCCACCATGGCTTGAAACTGGTCCACATTCAGATCAGTAGGAATGGCAGTTTCTCTCAAGATTTTGTCAAGAATGGATTTATGTGCGGGGGATATGCGTAGGAGCTCAAGAATGGAGATGAGCGCAGGTCTCTTCCCTAATTGTTCTACAAGGTCATACTCAGGTTTGGTTGATGAGGAAGTGGTGTTCTTGGCTGGAGCACCTTGCAAAGTGATTTTACCTTGATGGGTTGTAACATGACATTCAGAGGTAGGTTCGGAAGAAGATCCAACACCTTTTAAGACAATCTTGGGTCTCTGGGTAGAATTCTCAGGGTTTTTATCCTTGATGATAATGGTAGAGATGTAATTTTCCATTGAGATGTGATTTATAGTTGAATCATAGTTGTAGGATGCTTTGGTATAGTTGGTTTGATCATTTATGACTTTAGCTTTTCCCTTGTCATGTTTTGGGAATGGTTCCTTAAACATCTCATGTTCTTGATTGGATGAGTGTCCTTCAATCTCAATGTCACCTCTATCAATGAGATCTTGTATGATGTTCTTCAGTCGGTGACGATTTCCTATCTTATGAAATTCACAATATTCATCATCATTCCACCAATTTGGTTTAACCTTTGGTTCATATGGAGGAAAATCTGGAATAGTGATTACCTTGTTTGCCACTAGCTTTTTAAAAACTGACTTAAGTGATTCTCCCAATAGAGTGTACTTCCTTCATGATTTAGAAGTTGTTTGAGTATTCACCTAATTTGATCTAGAAAAAATGAATTTGGGTCGCACTATATTGGCATCAACAACACCATCATTGACTGTGTTCTTGTTTTTATTCCAAAATCTTGGCTTGTCTTTTCCTTTAAAGTCCTCTTTGTTTTCCTTGAATATCTTGACGATTCCTTGCTCAATTAGGACCTTCTCTATTGCTAAGCCTTTTTCAATGACATCCTTGAAGGTGGACAAACAAGCTTTCCTTAGATCATAGCCAATGTCTTTGTTAACATTTTGGGTGAACATCTCTACAATTTGTTTTTGTGGAATTTCACAAGAGCATCTGCTGGCTAGATTTCTCCATCTTTGTAAAAATGATGCAAAAGACTCTCCCTCTTTTTACTTAGTGTTGCACAAAGTAGTGACTGATATGTCTGTCTCTATGTTGTAGGAGAAATGTTAAATAAATGCCTCTGCTATGTCACCCCATGACTTAATTCTAGGTGGAAGTTGGGAGAACCATTCCATAGCTTGATCACTTAAGCTCTATGGGAATAATCTCATCAAATATGTCTCTTCTGCTGCTACCTCAATGCAAGCTATGAAAAACTGTCTTATGTGTGCCTTAGGATCCCCTTTTCCTCTATACTTATCAAATTTAGGTGTCACAAAGTGTGTCAGAAAAGGAGGCATTGGAATGCTCTTGTCAAATGGATAAGGACATATGTCTCTCATTGTGTATGTTGGCTTCGATGTATTTATGTCCTCCATTTTCTTTTGTAAGTCCCTGATTTGTTGCTCCAAATTGCTCTTAGGTGGGGATCGACTTCTTGGACCATACCCCATGCTTGAGGCACCAATTGGAGGAGGAGCATGTTGCATATATGGATGATATTGATCATACACATGTTCATATGGAGGAGGTCTATAGTGATGCTGCATATATGGACCACTTGGTATAGATTCATGTTGAGGAATGCCATATCTATTTTGTCCATGTATACCATACTCTATAGGCATGTCATGTTCTAATGTGTTAGCCCCAAATTTGACACGAGGCTTCCTTGTGTCCAAATTTTGAGCATGCCTTTGAATATCCAATTGCTTTGGTGGTTGATCCTTAGCATTGATATGTGATTGAGCATATTTCTCTGCATAAGACTTCCATAATGGTCTGCGAAGGTGAGTATCATATGCTTGACCATAAGGAACCTCTGGTTTTTGAAACAAAGATGATGGTGATTCAGGTACCATATGTGGTCCTCTATTGCCTCCACTATTAGGTCTCCTTTGATCCATGTTGGAGTGAGTTTGTTGCAAAGGTCAATTTTCCATTATTTGAGACATGTCAAAATCATGAAGTATCTTGGCTCCACTTTGTGCCATCATTTGTAAGACAATCGATTGAAGCGGGGGTCCATAATGGATTCTTCCACATCTGCTGAATGTACAGAAAAGTTGTCCATATTGTCATTGTGTGTATCATTGTTGTTTGTAGTGTCCATGTTCTCAACATTTGGAATGTTTCTATAGGCATCCATGTCAGGTAATGTGTTATGATTAGTATTGAAAAAGACATCATTGTCATATTCATAGACACTCATGTTTGCAGACTCTTGAGCCTCTTTAGTTTCTCTCCTAGATTTTTGAAAATGGGTTTCAACCATGAACTAGGTATTGACCAAGATGTGTTAGACTAGATGAAAATGGAAAAAGTATGGAAGACCAAAAGCTGGATGGAATGTAAATGAATCTAAGGTGTACTTGCAATGTCCAAAGTGTAAGACCAAGTATGTATGTAGTAGAGTAGGTGTGACTTCCAAAGAGAGGATAGTTTCTCTTGATGAGGTAAGTTGACCTTGACTCTAAGTAAGACCAAATGAGACCCAAAGGTGATAGACCTTGATGAGTTAGAAAAGTGTTGTTGTATGTAGTGTGTTGACAAAGTATGGTGAGGACAAGCAAGTGACCTTTTGACTCAAGTTTAGACAAATGTGAATGTAATGTAAGGTGTAGAGCAATGATGGACTTTATGAGACCCAAAGACAGGTTGAATGCTAAATGAAACCCTAGAGAAATAACCTAGGAAGCTCAAGAATTCTGAAATTGATTATGTTTGTTTGCTGGACTATAAAAGTTTTTCAATTCTGAACACAGACATGCCTGTATACTGCACAGACGCGATTTCCTGACACAGACGTGGTTCTGTTTAACACAAACGCATTTCTGAGATTTTTTTGTAAATTGCAATGTTGATTCTGTAAACACAGACGCATTTCTTCCCTTCATAGATGCGGTTATACAACACAGATGCGTTTCTACAAAATTTGTGCAATTTTTTCCAATCTGTGAAGTTGTTTTGTTTTGACCAAATTTGACTATTTGACTGTTTTTCATGACAAGAGGACACAATGTTGATGAAGACTCAATGTTTGCAAGTGTTTAGACTCAAAATGACTCCAAGAAAAGTGTGTTGTTTGATGTAAAATTGTTTTCCATACACTTGAAGACACAAAAGACACAATGTTTTGCTGTTTGGTCTTGAATGTTTAAATGTTTAAAATAAGTCAAGCACAATTCTTATGGCTAGCTAAGACAATAGTTGTTGATCCCACATGGGGTTTTATCCCTGAGGCTACGCTATTCAGAGTGGATACTTAGATGGTTGACCTCACTGGCTCCACCCTCGGCACTCACTTCTCGGGTCAGCCAAGCATCAGTCCCCATGAAAACTCCCCATGATGAACTTTGTATCTCTACTAAGAACCGTATGTGTGTGGGCCGCTACCAGAGGTCCGACCTCCTGCCCTAACAACTAGAAGGATTTGGGCTTCTAAAACAAAAAGGTGCTAGTAAGGGCATCCGCTCATGTGGCCATACATGCGACACTTTCAACTCTGTAAATATAGAAGGCTCCCAGTCGGTAGGGGTTACACCCTACATCTGATCAAATAAATTTGATCAAATGGGTTTATGGGGAGACATAGTGTCGGTATGAACTAATCAGCACACGTTATTCATAGTTTTCACCATGAATACAATTATTTATAGTGGTTTGGAAGAAGATGGCTTTTCTTTTGCTACCACTTGGGTCGTTCTCTTCTCACTAGTAGCCCTAATGACCACACGGGAAGACAGGCCCTCTAAAGATTAAACAAAAAGAGCCTATTGCTCAAGACACAAAAGACAATGATTTAATTTTAGTGCACCAATTGAAGTGTTTGCTAGTCTATTGAAAACAAAGCACACAATAAAAATCCAAAAACCCTTGCCAAGGACCTGCAACAAAGATTTGTTAGTAGTTTGGATTGTTTGAAATAATCACCCCTTCCTGCAAGCACACAAGTTAGGTAAATTTTAAATCCAAAAGACTTTGTGAAAATAGGGGCCTTCAACCAAATGATTTTTCTTTCAAGACAAGCTGCACCAATTTCATTAGCTAGATCTAAAAATGTTAGCTCAAAATAAACTGGATCTGAAACATTAAATGCAAGACCAAAAACTAAATCAATAAACTCCAAAAATGAAATCAATGCACATAGATGCGGTTACCTCCGACACAGACGTGACTCTCTGACGTAGACGTGCTTTTGTGAGACACAGACATGGCTCCAAAACCCAGACGCGACTTTTGGACACAGACGCATCTAAAAACACCGTAGACGTGACTAAGGAACACAGACGTGGTTTTCAGAATCTACAAAATAAAATACTATCAAGGACATAGACGCGATTCCAGATGTCATAGACATGACAAAAAATAAAAAATGCAATCTGAAAGTATGCAGACGCGAAAATATCAAAATGTTGTCGAAAATGTCAGATCTGCAACAAGGATGTTAAATGCAAAAGGGACAAGAGTCCCACCGGGCGTGCCAAAATGTATATGGTGAAAATGGATACAACAATAATAACAATATTGAAAGACTAAATGGATTCAACCATAAAACCCTAGCCTAACAACAACAAAGATCCACCATAACATATGAAGATTACCTAAGACAATGCAAATCAAATGAAATCACAAAGATTATACCATCACATGTCTAATAGGGTTTGGATCTCCATTCTTCCTATCTCCATTGATCTTGCTTGATATATTTGCTCTCAGATTTTATGTGCACAAGAGCTCAACAAAGAACAGAATGTGGTTGCAAGTAGGATCGCATATGCCAAATAGTCAATTGATCAAATCGTCAGGTCATTAGTTAGGGTTTGATAATGAAGGAAGCATCTCCTTATATAGAAGACACTATATAAAATGGAGGGATAAGATTGAGAGGTGTAAAAGGAGGTTGGCTATGATTAGAGGGTAGGTAAAAGAAATAATAAAATAATGAAAGGGGTAGGTAGTGTATGAATTAAGAGATGAATGACATGTGTCATAGGTAGAAAAGGTTAATGAATTAATTAAATAAATAAAGATTTATTTAATTAATAGAAGAAGTGAGATCAATTAAATAAATAAGATATTTATTTAATTTGGGAAAAGGATAATTTAAATAAATAAATGTATTTATTTAAATGAGAAATAAGGCTAGAAGAGGATAAATGAATTAATTAAATAAATAAAGATTTATTTAATTAATAGAAGAATTACGCTAAAGTAATTAAATAAATAAAATATTTATTTAATTAGACTGGACAATTTTAGGTGTCTACACTAGGTATATGTGAACCATCTTTTATTTTGGTGTCCCTTTGCTTCAGTATACTAGGAGTGACTCCTAGAATCAATAAGTTGGCAAGCAGCTAGAAATGAATCCTTGTTTGATTTTCTGAGTGGATGACCAATTGCAGGAAGAAGTTTGATGTGGGGGGATATTTGGTTGGTAGGCCCGTCCATGGTGGCTTGACACCTTTGTGAAGAAAGAAATAGGAGGTTCTTTTGTGAGAAGGCTTTGTCAATAGAATATATTATCACTGGTATCAAAAGTTGGACATATGAAGTGGTGAACACAAAAGTTGCATATAATTTTTTTTCCCCTTTATTCTATATGGGATAAGGAGATGAAAATTCTTTGGCCTTCTTAAAGTTCCTCATATTAATATTCAAGGGAAATTGAAGAGAAGGAGAGAAGCTCGCTGGTCACCCCTTGGGGATGATAGATGTATACTAAATTTTGATGGGGCTTCTAGAGGCAACCCAGGAGAGGCTAGAGTTGGTGCAATTATTAGGGACAATGCATGTAGTTTTATTTGGGCCTTACACAACTATGTTGGGGAGGCTACAAATAATGAAGCAGAGATAGAAGTGGATCCTAAGGATTAAGTTTTGTCTGGAGAAATTATTAGATTATACCATCTTTCATGTATACAAAGAATCCAACATGGTGATAGATTGTTTCAAAAATTTGGGAGTGGATAGAAAAAAAAGGAAACCATCTTAGAAGATTCAGACATAGGGACAAAGATAAAATAAATATTTAATCAAGAATAGAGTATGAATCCAAATTTTTCACAGGATGGAATTGGATAAAATTAATTATCTTCCTATTTGACTAATAGTTAAGCCTTTAATTTTCTCTCATATTTGATATGGATAGGGTATTAATATTCAAGGGAAATTGAAGAGAAGGAGAGAAGCTCGCTAGTCACCCCTTGGGGATGATAGATGTATACTAAATTTTGATGGGGCTTCTAGAGGCAACCCGGGAGAGGCTAGAGTTGGTGCAATTATTAGGGACAATGCATGTAGTTTTATTTGGGCCTTACACAACTATGTTGGGGAGGCTACAAATAATGAAGCAGAGATAGAAGTGGATTCTAAGGATTAAGTTTTGTCTGGAGAAATTATTAGATTATACCATCTTTCATGTATACAAAGAATCCAACATGGTGATAGATTGTTTCAAAAATTTGGGAGTGGATAGAAAAAAAAGGAAACCATCTTAGAAGATTCAGACATAGGGACAAAGATAAAATAAATATTTAATCAAGAATAGAGTATGAATCCAAATTTTTCACAGGATGGAATTGGATAAAATTAATTATCTTCCTATTTGACTAATAGTTAAGCCTTTAATTTTCTCTCATATATGATATGGATAGGGTTTTGATAAGGATGTAATAGTTATGATGATAAATCTGCACATTGGACCAAAACTATAGGGGGGTATATCCTTTTTGGGTAGAGGTTCTAGGATTGAGAAAGCCCCTTTCAAAATCGATATATGATGATGTAGATGATTTTAGTTTTGGCTTAGGTTTTTCAATCCATACTGTTAACAAATATTTTTACAAAATATTTTATGCTATATAGATGTCTTTTTCTTCTATCACATGAACATTTATTACTAGTTTGCATGCACAGGAAGCTTACTAGCACAAGTAAAGTTCCCTAAGGATCAGCTATTTTAGGAATGTCAAGGTATCACTTGGGCACACTAAGGGCATGCACTAAGTATAGACTGCACAAGGAATCCATTATGAAGGCATTTTGTTAGCAGAGAAGTCATTATGGTATGATCTAGGATTGTCTTCTAATATGTATTAGACCTTGTAAGAATATTGGTGATCACTGATATTCAATAGTGATGGTCTATCTGTGCTAAATTGCAAATTTTCTATCATCAGCATAAGTAGTCCTGATGAAACAACATAGGTGAGCAAGAGAAGGAGCATCGACATAACTTATACTGATGAAACAACATGCGGATGCTTTGGAGCATTTAAAAAATACTTGGCATGGTGTACGCTCTTGAGAAAGTCATGTCATCGGGAGAGCTTGTTCTGATGAAACAGAAGGTGGTTGTTTTCCTATCGGCTTATATCGGCTTATCGGCAAAGTGAAGAAATTGCTATACTGATAGCCTATGAAACCATTAGTATAACTTATAACAGTGTGGCAAAGCTTATAATATAGTATCAGGAGATCGGAACTAAGGAGAAATTTCTATCCCAATACCCGATGAATAAAGGAGACCAAAGGCGAGCCCATCGAAAACAAGAACCATATCAGATTAGTGCAAAAATCACTAGACTAATCCCCGATGACATGGAGAATTGAAAGACGGAGCTATCGGTATTACCTATACCGATAAAACAAACTCAAAAGCATAAAACACAAAAGGGCATCAGGAACTCATCGAGACTTCAGGAGGAATAGAAAAAGGCTAATCTGACCCCTGATGAAGATAGAAGCACTTGCAGGGGCATCAGTGTGTGTTATACTGATAAAGGAAGCATCTAATGAGGTTTCATCAGGACATCGAAAGAAGAACTTTTATGTTATGCCAAGACTCGATAGAACTATTTAGGCAAGTGGTAAGTGCGAGGAGTTCCTCATGATAAGTTATACCAACGATGCAGGTGGTCTTAGTCATAATGTAGATTGGTATATTGAGATCATCGGGGCATCAGAAAGACATGAAATAAACTATGCCGACACCCAATGAGTTAAGTAAAAGGAAACCAAAGGCGAATGCATTGGGGAGAGTTCTGCCAATGGAGCATTCAAACAAAAGACAAAGTTGAGACTAAAGTGATGCCCATCAGGATGAAATGAAACATCGGGATAAAGAAAAAATTGATCTCCCGAGACCCGATAAGTGGGTCGAGATAGCTTGTGCCGATCAAAGAGCAAAAAGCAGTAAAGTCATAATAACCGACGCTAAACATTTGAATCATCGGGAGGAGTCTCGCCGATCAGCCGTTGGACATCTTGATGAAGAAGAACTGATAAAATGGTTTCCATTAAATGCATCAATTGAGTAGATCCATTGTCGCATGAAGCAAATCATCAAGATTTGAAATAATCAATTGGAAGATTGGACTCCTTGGGACATATAGCTGGTATTGGAGAGCGGTATTTCTTACGAAGTAATGGTAGAAAGATATTAAGTGCTTAATGAGAAAATTTTTGAGTTACTTAGTGTAGAGTGTAAGAATTTACATAAATGGAGGGGTCAAGCTCAAAAGGGAAGCAAAAAGCTACCGAAGTATCCATTACCACAACAAAGGAATCAAAGAGTGAGGTTAGTAGAAATTTGAATTGGGACATGATAGACCAAATGGGATCTCCAGGAGCTAGGTCACACAGAGCTAAGACAAAATTACTTATCCGTGGCTAGTTAGAGGACATATATAGAGAGATTGTGGATATATTCACCACAGTGTGAGGGCACGAGTTGTTCCTTTTCCCTTACTTCCATAGGATGAGCCCACACCAATTTCAAACCCATGGAAAATGGGTCTAGGTAAACTTGTAGTACCCAATGTGTTTGTGAACATTGATTTGCTGAATCTTTTAGTAAGAAATTATAATGCAAACAAGCGATGCATTATGTTCCTTGATGGGACTGCTCTAGTGCATTTTGCAAAGCTTACAATTCAAGAAGTTTTTGTAGTAGATTTGGAGGCGGAATTGCCTTTATCTTTTGTAGATTTAGAAGAAGAGTATAGGAAGATGTACACTACATACCAGGGCTGGAACCTCACTGTCCATAAAGTAGAGAAGGGGAGGCTAACAGAGGAAGAAGGTCCTCCATATGACATGACTATTTTCAAGAAGTATCTGCAATATAAATATATGGCGGTCTAGTGGGAGGAGTTGAAGATCCTAATGTGGAAAACATAAGACCACTTTTGTTCTAGCAGCAGAAGTTCAGAGACATGAGCCTAGGGCATTTGACTTTTCTTCATAACTGGTAGACAGATTGCATGAAGGTTTCTTAAACCTGAAAGACAATCCAGACAAATATTTCAAACACTACTCACTGTTAATGCACATCATTTTATTATATGGGAGACTTAGAGGGTTATGGCCGGAAGAATTGAATGTGAATACAATTGGGAAAGATGGAAAGGAGCAACCAGTGCAATTATGGGTTTCCCTTTGGGATTACAGGTTTGTTAATTCTCATTACCTCAAATTTGAGTTCTTTATCAAACCAGTTTTTTTGCTCTTTGGTGAGCCTCAGCAAGGATCATTTTCTTAGGAGGTTAAGAAGTTTCATAGGCCTCACGAGCACCAAAATCCAAAGGTCAATCACAACTGAGGTGATTGGTACTCATGCCAGAACTTCACTTTTATTCGATGCTATGTATTTGAGGGTTATCCATATGTCCTCCCAAAGCCTACACCAGACAAGATAGCCTTCTTGGAAATTGTAAGGCAGTTAAGTTTGTCTAATGCCAAACATTTCAGAGGAGAACACAAGAAAGCTTTCCTCCCTAACACACTTCACTTTCAGGATTTTAAAATTATATCAAGTAGGGCATATGAGGCCATTGACAGGAAGCTGGTGGATGAATATAACTTGTTTCAAAACATATCTAGAACACACTATGATCGTGAGGGTTACATCCATTCAAGCAAGAAAATATAGGAGTTGGGAGACCACCTCCATCAAGAGAATGAATTTGAAGACATGTGCAGGAACAAGGAGGTGGAAGAGCTTGCAGGAGTTATGGAGACCTTGGAGAAGATGCTACAGGAAAGAAGGCAGAGGCTAGAAAACATGGAGGGAGAACCAGCCCAAAGTGATTTAGGGGAAAATGAAGTAGTCTCCAAGCTTCATGCACCTGAGAAGGAGAAGGAATCAGAGGTAGAGGATAGGCTTATTGTTGCTATAAATGCAGAAACAAATGAAAGAATGGTAGAACATGTTTCTTTTGTATCTGATGATCAATTCATTAAGTCTAAGGAATTCAAATCACTCCTATACCACTTCAAGGGTAAGAAATTAAGGGAAACAGTGTCAAATGTTACCCTTGAGAATGAAGGATAAATAATGAAGAGTTTGAAGAAAGACATTGACACAGAAGCTAAGACTATGACCTCGCAAAGGGACATGTAATTGCTAGTAGAGGCAAGAATAATTATGTTTCTAGGATGGGACCTGAGTGCTTCATTTATTTTTTATTCTATGTTACATTCAGATAATAAGGATATGAAGTTAAACATCCAAGGAGTACAAGATATTTTTATTGGATAAAGATATGATCCAAAGGAGGAAGAAGTGTTATTTTGGGCCTTATATCCTCCTAATAAGATGCCAAAAATCAATGATGTAGATAAAACTTTTGGTCACATGACGACCTTGAAGGTTGGAGAAGTAGATCCTATTTTCACAGCTGACATGGGTATCAATATTTCAAAATTTAATAAGGCCCAAATGAAACATGAGATAGCATAGAAGAATAAGTATAATGCTTTGTATGAAGAGACCCTTAAGAGGAGTGGGCACCCTATTCCCTAAATTACAGATTCAGGAGGCCAATGGAAGAAAAAAATTGAAAAGCTATCTTATGAACATAACAAGTTGAAAAAATAGATGAAGAGCATTAGGGCCGATACCGCTTGCATGTTGCTAAGTAGGAGGTATGACAATATGGAGAAAGCATTAAACAAATTTTGGGGTGAATATCAGAGAAACATGGACAATATGATTTCACACACTAGAATTTGAGATAGAATCGACATGATGTTACAGGATGCAACGACCAAAGAGAAAGTAAAAAAGAAGGTGCAGGGTCTGCTTGTTACACATGATGAAGTTACACAGGCATTGAAGTCTGAATTTGATGAATGCTAGTAGATTGTTTAGCATGGGGTTCCCAGTCTGGTAGATGATGCAGCTATGATCAAAGAAAAAACCGTATGGATCTCTGAGTGCAATTCTATGCTTAGTGAAGCCCAAGCCATCACCAGAGAAAATGTCCTTGACATGAATCAGATGACTGATCAATTGGAAAATTTTTATATGATCAAGAATGCAGCCAAGGATTTGATCTTCAATGCTACAACATATAAGGATCTGGGCTACCTGTGACATATTCAAAAATTTGGATGGTGGTTGGATCAAAAGTCCTAGTGTTGTGTTTTAGTTTATGTAATATAATTGATATCTTAGTTAGGTGTTTTAATTAATGTTCAATTAGTTCTTAAGATAATGAAAGGGTGTATCCTTTCATTCGTGTCTTTCAGAATTCATATTTGTATTGAGTCATCTTGCATAATAGAAGGAGAGTTTGTTTTTGGTTTTTGGAACATCATTTCTATAGGGACTGAAAGTCATATGTATTAGGAAATTTTATAGGAAGCAAAAGTGTCATTTTGTGTAAGCAAATTGTAATGAAGTATCTCCAAGTGTAGCTTTTGTGTACTGTCATTTCTCAGAGATTAATATACAAGATTCATTGTTTCTACTTCAAATGTGTTGATTACTTTCTATGTTGATGAAACATGCTTTGTCCTCTTGTTAAATCTTTTTAAGAATTTGTTGTAATGTGAATCACATGTTGTTACATTAAATGTGAGAGTGGGTTCTTATTGTTTATGTGACACATACTGAACAATTATAGTGATTATTAATATTGTCTCTTGAGTTGATAAAGTTATCCATCCACAAAGTATCATTATATTATGAGATAGAGGCATTGGTCTATTGTTAATTCTTTGAGATTGTGATTTGATATGCATTAGGTCCTTGAGAGAGAAGTATTCTTCTGAAACCTTTTGAAATATTCTATTGTATATTTGTTGAATGTCCTGAAAGAATTTTATTTCCAAAATATAACAATCCTTATACACAATTATCTTTTCATTCAGTTTTCAATTTCAAAAGCATTCAAATAAAAGCACTCAACAATAGCAGAAAATTATTGCCATTCTTGGGAAGAATTATCTTAGTAAAGTTTAAATCCACTATAAATAACCTCTTTTATGCTTGAGAGGAAGGGGAACACCCACCTGGGTTTAGTTTAGCTTAAAGTGCAGAGGGATTTGGTCTTCGACCATCCTTGTTCATTGGCCAAGACCAATTGGACTACTTGAGGGTTTGGCAAGTCTTTTGGTTTTCCAATCTATGGTTTTGGGCACCAACAGATTGGTGACTCTACTGGGGAGTTGTCATACATAAGTTATCAAAATATTGGAGCAGTTTGTTTCAGATTCTACTGGAGGAGAGATCCCAGAAGACTAGTCAAGTAGTATTATTTTCCTCCTAGGAGGTGGCAACTCTACTTTCTAATTCATGAATGATAATTGGTATTTTGAAAAAATAAGAGAAACCCCTAGACATTTCTCAATAAAATTGATGCAAGGGAGGATGTCTCTACATAAAGAGAAAGAGGATCTTGTTCAACTAAGTCCCAAGAAAAGGAACAAAGGAAATAAATCTGACATGGCGTTTGAGGGATAAAAGAAATTTCCTAGCAGAGAGGAAGATTCTTCATCTGCTGGTAGATCAGAAAATAGGGAAGTAAACCCTTTCTACAAAATAAATACAAAGGATAATGGACGTAGCCATGATGAGATCATTAATGTGGATGAATAAGAGGAAAAACAATGAGATGATATTATTTTTAAAATGGCTGATATGAGTGTTGATGATGTCGGGATGGTGAAGGCACTTAAAAGGCAATCAGATTGGGTGTTATAGAAAATAGGAATAGAGAGAAATAATATTTCAAGCCCCAAAACAAAAAAAGTAGGAGAAGAGAGAGGTGAACCAAGCAGACAAGTAGTTCCAAAATATAGTCCCCCTGATATGAGGAGAATGGATAAGCCTTTTGTAACCTATGACACCCCATTGGTGAATGAGAATAGAAGATGGAGGGATGTGCATAGGGGTAAGAGTGAAGAGAGACCAAAGGATGAAAGAAGAAATGAGATAGGGGAGATGATGAGACTTGTAATGACACAAGTAGGGGTAACCATGTAGGGAATAATGGATTTGGCAACAATCAAAATAATAGACATAATAGAGGCAACAATGACAATTATGGAAATGGCAATGGTGGGAGTAGGAATAATAATGGCAATAATGGTGGTAGTAGAAATAATGGGAACAATGGAAATTATGGCAACAATGGTGTATTCAATAGAGGAGTTATGAACAATCAAAATAACCATCATGTTGGCAGACAACCCTTAATCATTGAAAGATGTAAATAGTTGGATTTCACTGGCATTGTTGGTTATCCAAATCAAATCACAAATGATTTAAGGTTGGCAATCCCAAAATTATCAAGAAATAGAGTTGAAGTAGTAGAGAAACATGTGGTTAATGTGAAAAATATCATCGAAGAATTTGAAATTCCTCATGAAGATGTATTCATGAAACTGTTTGTCCAATTCCTGACTAAGGATGCAAGAGAATGGTATAGAAGCCTTCCTAATAGATGTATTTGCAGCTAGCAAGAATTTATAACACTATTCTTAGAGGAATTTGGAGACCATAATGATCCTTCATTTGCATCTCATGAATTAACAAGTATAAGAAAAAATCAAAATGAATCAGTTGTTGAATTTAATAAAAGATTTAACAAAGTATTAAATAGAATACCCAAAGATTTAGACCCATTGATTCATTTTTTATTAACTTCTATTTGAGTGCATTTGACAGCAAAACTCATTATGAGATTTTGTCTCATAGACCTGACACTTTACAACAAGCATTCAAAATAGCTACTACTATTGAAAATAATAGGAAGGTTGCTGGGAAGGTTGCTAAGAGAGATGATCCAAAATTGTACAACTCTAGGAATCCCAAGAAAGATGATCTTACTCAGATCATGGACATGCTTAAGGATCTGAAAAGTAAGAAAAATCCTAATGAGAGGCCACCTTACAAGAACAATAAGCAAATGAATTACAATAGACCAAGATTGCATGATATGCCATACAATACAAATTGGGAAGATGGAAGACCAGTAAAACCTATTACGAAAGAAGAGACTCCTAATCCATTAAAGAAAGTCACAAATTTTGTAGAGGAGTATCCATGGTGTGATGTATGTAATTTTCCTCATGCTACAGAACAATGTATGATTGCCCAAGGTCTGATAGAAGAAGAGAATGAAAATGAGGGTTATGAACCAAATGTGAATTCCCTATCATCCAAGCTGTATTGGGGGAGAAATGATGACTTGTCTGAAGAAGAATAATATTCTGATATACATCAAAGAAGAGAAAATTTGCAATATGGTATACAACAGCTTTTTTTTGATGATGGTGAAGATGTCCCTGCCTTGAGAAAGTTGTTTCAGGAGGAAGTAGTACCTTCTTTGAGAAATATGACTAAAGAGGAGAAGAAGGCTTTCACTATTGGAGCTATGGAACAAGTAAAGAGTAATTATTAGCTAAGGAATAGGAAAGTAGCTAATGAGCAAGGCAAGCCAGTAGGTATCTTTGCCAAAGCTACAGAATCTAATGGGATAAAAATTAACATAGCCAAGGGTAAGGATGCTGGTGCCCAAAAAGAAACAGAGATGGAAAATAATAAGCCAATTGAAATTCCATAACTTGTCAAGCTAGAGGAGAAAAAACAAATTAGTAAGCCTTCTTCAAACTGTGCAACTTTTATGTCTCAAGCGTTGTCTCAGGTAAAAATTTCTATGTCCTTGCTTGAAGTAATGAAATTTCCAGAATACAAAGATTAGATTCTGAAGATTATATCAAATGTTGGGGATCTAAATAAAAATGTTGCTAAGTTAAAAGAGGATCCTCTAGTAATTTACTTAGGCACATCTATCATAAAAAGCCTCACACAAGTTGATCCATTCTATTTGACATTGTTGATTAACAATAAAATGGTCAGGAACTGTATGATAGACTCAAGGGCAGCAGTGAACATCATGCCTTAAGATGTCATGAGGGAGATTTGGATGCACGTTGACACACCTTATGGTAAGTGTTATGCCATGGACAAAAAGTCTGTACCAGTGGTAGGTATCATGAAGGATGTAGAACTCAGGTTCCTAGCTTGTCCGAATACCACATATAAGACAAACATCACAGTGGTACAAGTTCCTGTAAACTATAGAATGTTGTTATATAGGCAATGGTCAAATCTGGTGGGTGGTCATGCTCAAATTGATCTATCTTATGCTACTATTCCAGTCAAAGGGACAACAATGAGGATAAACTGAGAGCCAAGATCCCCGTATCTCATAGAAGAAGTTGATACTGATGAAGAAACTCAGTTTTTACTATTCTGATATGGACAACTTCCAGGTAAGTATTTCTAAACCTTTAGAGTTCAGTAAAGTTACACAAAAAGTTGAACAAAATGAAAACTTAATTTGGAAATTATACTTTGATGGTGCCTGCAGTAAGGAAGGAAATGGAGCAGGAGTTGTACTTATTGCACCTAATGATTTTTTTTTAAAATACTCTTTCTTATTGGCTTTGAATGTACTAATAATATTGCCGAATATGAAGCCCTATTGTTAGGTCTTAAATTAGCAAATAAGCATGGTATCAAGTTACTAATGGTTTATGGTGATTCAGAATTAGCCATTTCACAAGTTAGGGAAAAATTTGCTGCAAAGAATGAAAAATTAAAAAGCTACAGAAATGAAGTCTGGGATCATATTGAATTATTCGATGCCTTATCCATCAATTGGACTAAGAGATCCAACTATAGTTGGGTAGAATTCATGGAGAACTTAGCTATCAAGCACAACAACATCCCTTTAGATGACATTACCCAAGTGGAAATTAAAACCAGACCATCAGTGCCTGATAATGTAAAAAGTTGGCAAGTTTTTGATGATGACAAGGATTTACTCAAATTTTTATTTTGTGAGGATTAATATGAGCACCAACGGATTGATTGGAATGGACTTGTGGAGGATAAGGATGGAAAGGAGAATATACTTGGGCAAGAGGTATTGCAGCTAAAAACAAATAAAATTCCAAAAGGATTAATGGAGCTTGAAAGAATGTTTTATGATAAAGATGTAATGAATTTCAGACCTAATTCAGGAAGATGTTGAAAAAATAAACTTGGGAAGTGAAAGCAATCCAAGAGAAGTATATATTGGAAAAAATCTCACACCAAAAATCAGAACTGAATTGATCAATCTGCTGAGAAAGTATAGGCATGTTTTTGCTTGGTCATATGATGACCTTAAGGCATACAGGGAGGATTTGTTCTAGCATGAGATAACTTTGAAGCCTAATGCTAAACCTTTCAGACAAAAGAAAAGGCCCATAAACCCTACATTGGCTCCTAAGATGAAGGAGGAACTGATGAAAATGAGGAATGCTGGTATTATTGAGGCCATAAGGAACTCAACATGGGTATCAAATCTGGTCCCAGTCAGAAAAAAGAATGGTGACATCAGATTGTGTGTGGATTTTAGAAATTTAAACATTTCATCCTTGAAAGATAATTATGCTTTGCCCAACATGGAAGCTTTTTTGTAGATGGTCACATGAAATGAGTTGTTATCTATGAGGGATGGCTTCTCAAGCTATAATCAAGTCAAGGTTAGGGAAGTAGAAAAATTCAAAACTACTTTCACTACACCTTGGGGTACCTATGTTTACGCTAGGATGCCTTTTGGTTTAACAAATGTAGGAGCTACATTCTAGAGAGCTATGGACATGGATTTTGAGGGCATGATTGATTGCATCTTAGCAGTATATCAAGATGATATGAGTGCTTACTCTAAAAAAGTAGAAAATCATTGTAATGATCTCAAAAATATTTTTGTTAGAGCACTACAATATGGTATATCTTTGAATCCCAAAAAATGCCATTTTGGGGTTACTAAGGGAAAGTTGTTAGGCCATATTGTATCCAAAGATGGAGTTAGAATTGATCCAGAAAGGATTGTTGCTATTGATAAGATTCAAATTCCAAAAACTGTCAAAGCAATCCAATCTTTCTTCGGTCAAATAAATTTTGTGAGAAGGTTTGTTTCAATTTTTTCTGAAATCATAAAGCCTATTACTAAAATGTTGAAAAAAGGTGCTGAAATAAAATGGACTAATGAAGCTCTTGAAGCTTTTGTAAATATCAAAAGAGCCATCAAGGAAGCCTCTATTTTAAAATCACTTGATTTCTTGAAACCCTTTCAAATATTTTCATTTTCTTCATTCCATACCATTGCTATTGTTATATTACAAAAGAATGATGAGGGTCATGAACAACCAATGAAATTTTTTAGCAAGACATTGCAAGCATCTGAGTTGAATTACGATGTAAATGAAAAACATATGCTCTAGTGAAAGCTGTGAAATCTTTCAGACCATATCTAGTTGGTGCCACCATTATTGCTTATGTACCAAATGCTGCTATTAAAGACATTTTCAGACAATCAAAAACTACTAGAAGGAGATGCAGATGGATAAACCAGATCCAAGAATTCAATATTGATCTACAAATCACAAAGTTGGTAAGAGGTCAGGGTTTAGCAAAGTGATGGCAGAATCCAATCTTGAAGCAGCACAAGTAAATCAAATGGAGTTGAAAGATGCACAAACGAGCATTGAAACATGCCCTTGGTATACAAATATTGTTCACTTCTTGGAATACATGAAATGTCCAGAGAGTTTAAATGACAATCAAAGAAGAACTCTAAAGCTTCAAACATCTAGATATATATTACTTAATGGGGATCTATATTGGAAAAATAGAGATGGTATTCTTCTATTGTGTCTAGATGAGTGTCAAGCATTTGGTGTTTTGAAAGATTTACATGAAGGTGTGTGTGGAGGTCACTTTTTAGCTAAAACCACTACTCACAAAATTCTTAATGCTAGTTATTACTAGCCCCAAGTTTTCAAGGATTGTCATACTTATGTCAGAAAATGTGTGGCTTGTCAAAAGTTTTTAGGAAAACTCAAATATAATGGAGCCATGCCTCTCAGGCCCATGCATACAGAAGAACCATTTCAGATGTTGGGTATTGACTTCATAGGAGAAATAACGAACAGATCTAGTGGTGGGCATAAATGGATTTTGGTTGCTACTGACTATTTTACTAAATGGGTTGAGGTTATTCCTACTAGATAGGCTACAAGCAAAGCGGTAATAAAATTTCTCTTAGAGAATATTCTGACTAGGTTTGGAGTACCTCAGAAGATTGTAGTAGACAATGGGATGTGTTTCAGATCCAAGGAGTTCTCCGATTTCTATGAAAATTATGGTGTCACTCTGTCTTACTCATCACCTTACCATCCCCAAGGGAATGGACAAGCGAAATCAAGTAACAAGAACTTGCTGAAGATTATCAGAAGGATGTTGGGTGATAATAGAAAGGCTTGGGACTCAAAATTGGTCTTAACAGTATGGGCTGATAGAGTGACAATCAAAAAGTCCACAAGATTTGCCCCATATGAGCTTGTATATGGAAAGGAAGCAAGATTTCTCTTAAATAATTTTCTTCCAGTTTACAAATTTGTTATAGAAGAATGTTTGGAAGAAGTAAACTTCATGGATGATAGATTGATGGCTTTAGCTAAGCTGGATGAATGTAGAAGATGAGCTTAGAAAAGAAACTTACAAAGACAACAAATGGTGAAAGCTCTACATGATCAAAAAGCATGTGATAGATCATTTAAGGATGGGGAATGGGTGTTAAAATGGAATGCCAAAGATTAGGATAAAGGGAAGCATGGAAAGTTTGATGCACTCTGGCTAGGACCTTTTATCATTTCAGAAAAACGTGGAGAAAATTCCTATTACTTGCAGGATACTGATGGTCAAATGAAGGAGTTCTCAGTTCATGCTCAATATCTTAAGCATTTTTTCTCTTGATGAGCAGGGAGTATCTTTGTATCATAATAATTTAAATTTCTTTTTGTCTTCTTCTTTTAATTTTTATATTGGTCTTCTTTCCAGAGATAACTAGGATCTTGCTATGTCCTTAAAGAGAACATACATCCCCAGAAAGAGCCAATGTTAACACATATTTTTACAAAATATTTTATGCTATATAGATTCCTTTTTCTTCTATCACATGAGCATTTACTAGTTTGCATGTGCAGGAAGCTTACTAGCACAAGTAAAGTTCCTTAAGGATCAACTGTTTTAGGAATGTCAAGGTATCACTTGGGCACACTAAGGGCATGCACTATGTATAGACTACACAAGGAATCCATTATGAAGGCATTTTGTAAGAAGAGAAGTCATTATGGTATGATCCAAGATGCCTTCTAATATGTATTAGACCCTATGAGAATAGTGGTGATCACTGATATTCAAGAGTGATAGTCCATTTGTGCTAAATTGCAAAGTTTCAATCATCAACATAAGTAGTCCTGATGAAACAACATAGGTGAGCAAGAGAAGGAGCAAGAGAAGGAGCAAGAGATGAAACAACATGTGGATGCTTTGGAGCATTGAAAAAATACTCAGCATGGTGCACGCTCTTGAGAAAATCATGTCATTGGGATAGCTTGTTCTGATGAAACAGAAGGTGGTTGTTTTCCTATCAGCTAATATCGGCTTATCGGCAAAGCAAAGAAATTGCTATACCGATAGCCTATGAAAACATCAGTATAACTTATAATGGTGTGGGCAAGATTATCATATAATATCAGGAGATCAAAAGTATGGAGAAAGTTCTATCTTGATACCTGATGACTAAAGGAAACTGAAGGCGAGCCCATCAGAAAAAAGAACCATATCGAAGTAGTGCAAAAATTGCTAGACCGATCTTCGATGACATCGATAATCAGAAGGCAGAGCTATTGGTATTACCTATACTGGTAAAACAAACTTGAAAGCATAAAACACAAAAAGGCATCAGGAACTCATCGAGACTTTGGGAGGAATAGAAAAAGGCTATTCCAACCCCCGATGAAGATAGAAGAACTCGTGGGGCCATCGGTGTGAGCTATACCAATAATGGAAGCATCTAATGAGGTTTCATTGTGACATCAAAAGAAAAACTTTTATGTTATGCCAAGACTCGATAGAACCGTTTAGGCAAGTGGTAAGTGTGAGGAGTTCCTCGGGATAAGTTTTACCGATGACACAGGTGGTCTTAGTCAGAATGTGGATTGGTATATTGAGATCATCAGGGCATCGAAAAGACATGAAATAAACTATGCCGACACCTAATGAGTTAAGTAAAAGTAAACCAAAGGTGAATGCATCGGGGAGAGTTGTGCCGATGGAGCGTTCAAACAAAAGACAAAGCTGAGACTGAAGTGATGCCCATCAGGATGAAATGAAACATTGGGATAAAGAAAAAAATGATATCCTGAGACCCAATAAGTGGGTCGGGACAGTTTGTGCTGATCAAAAATAAAAAAGTAGTAAAGTCATAATAACCGACGCAAAACATTTAAATCGTCTAGAGGAGTCTCGCCGATCAGCCGTTGGATGTCTTGATGAAGAAGAACTAACAAAATGGTTTCCATTAAATGCATCAATTGAGTAGATCTGTTTCCGTATGAAGCAAATCCATCAAGATTTGAAATAATCAATTGCAAGATTAGACTCCTTGGGACATATAGCCAGTATTGCAGAGAAGCATTTCTCACGAAGTAATTGCAGAAAGATATTAAGTGCTTACAGAGAAAATTTCTGAGTTATAGAGTGTAGAGAGAAAGAATTTACAGAAATGGAGGGGTGAAGCTCAAAAGGGAAGCAAAAAGTTGTCGAATTATCCAGTACTGCAACAAAGAAATCAAAGGGTGAGGTCAGTAGAAAGCTGAATTGGGACATGATAGACCAAATGGGATCTCCAAGAGCTAGGTCATGCAAAGCTAAGACAAATTTTCCTATCCACAACCAGTTAGAGGATAGATACAGAGAGATTGGGGATATATTCACCATAGTGCAAGGGCATGAGTTGTTCCTTTTCCCTTACTTCCGCAGGGATGAGCCCACGCCAATTTCAAACCCATGGAAATAGGTCTAGGTAAACTTGTAGTACCCAATGTGTTTGTGAACATTGATTTGTTGAATCTTTTAGTAAGAAATTATAATGCAAACAAGTGATGCATTATGTTTCCTAATGGGATTACTCTAGTGCATTTTGCAAAGGCTACAATTCAGGAAGTTTTTGCAGTAGATTTGGAGGTGGAATTGCCTTTATCTTTTGTATATTTGGAAGAAGAGTATAGGAAGATGGACACTACATATGAGGGCTGGAACCTCATTGTCCATAAAGAAAAGAAGGGGAGGCTAACAGAGGAAGAAGGTCCTCCATATGACATGACTATTTTTAAGAAGTATTTGTAATATACATATATGGCTTGTGGTCAAGTGGGAGGAGTTGAAGCTCCTAATGTGGCAAATATAGTGCCACTTGTTCTAGTAGCAGAAGTTCAGAGGCATGAACCTAGGGCATTTGACTTCGCTTCATACCTAGTAGACAGATTGCATGAAGGTTTCTTAAACCTGAAAGACAATCTAGACAAATATTTCAAGCACTACTCATTGTTAATGCATATCATTTTATTTTATGGGAGAATTAGAGGGTTATGGCTAGAAGAATTGAATGTGAATACAGTTGGGAAAGATGGAAAGGAGCAACCAGTGCAATTATGGGTTTCCCTTTGGGATTACAGGTTTGTGAATTCTCATTACCTCAAATTTGAGGAGTTCTTTGTCAAACCAGTTTTCTTGCTCTTTGGTGAGCCTTGACAAGGATGATTTTCTGAGGAGGTTAAGAAGTTTCTTAGTCCTCACAAGCACCAAAATCCAAAGGTCAATCACAACTAGGGTGATTGGTACTCATGCCAGAACTTCACTTTTGTTTGATGAGATGGATTTGAGAGTTATCCATATGTCCTCACAAAGCCTGCACCAGACAGGATAGCCTTCTTGGAAATTGTAAGGTAGTTAAGTGTGTCTATTGACAAACATTTTGGAGGAGCACACAAGCAAGCTTTCCTCCCTGGCACACTTCACTTTCAGGATTTTAAAATTGTATCAACTAGGGCATATGAGGCCATTGACAGGAAGCTAGTGGAGTAATACAACTTGTTTCAACGCGTATCTAGAGCATGCTATGATCCTGAGGGTTACATCCTTTCAAGTAGGAAAAGACAAGATTTAGGAGACCACCTCCATCAGGAGGATGAATTTGAAGACATGTGTAGGAACAAGGAGGTGGAAGTGCTTACAAGAGTTATGGAGACCTTGGAGAAGAAGCTAGAGGAAAGAAGCAAGATGCTAGAAAACATGGAGGGAGAACCTGCCCAAAGTGATTCAAGGGAAAATGAAGTAGTCTCCAAGCTTCGTGCACCTAAGAAGGAGAAGGAGTCAGAGGTAGAGGATAGGCTTATTGTTGCTCTAAATGCAGAAACAAATGAAAGAATGGTAGAAAATGTTTCTTTTGTATCTGTGATCAATTCATTAAGTCTAAGGAATTCAAGTCATTCCTCTACCACTTCAAGGGTAGGAAATTAACGGAAGCAGTGTCAAATGTCACCCTTGAGAATTAAGCAGAAATGATGAAGAGGTTGAAGAAAGACATTGACACAAAAGATGAGACTATGACCCCACAAAGGGAAACACAATTGCTAGTAGAGGTAGGAATAATTGTGTTTCCAGGATGGGACCTGAGTGCTTCATTTATTTTTTATTCTTTGTTACATTTAGATAATAAGGATATGAAGTTGAAAATCCAAGGAGTGCAAGATATTTTTATTGGATCAAGATATGATCCAAAGGAGGAAGAAATGTTATTGTGGGCCTTATATCCTCCTAATAAGAGGCCAAAAATCATTGATGTAGATAAATCTTTTTGTCACATGATGACCTTGCAGGTTGGACAAGTAGATCCTATGGTCACAACTGACATGGGTATCAATATTTCAAAATTTAATAAGGCCCAAATGAAACATGAGATAACAGAGAAGAATAAGTATAAGGCTTTGTATGAAGAGACCCTTAAGAGGAGTGGGCACCCTGTTCCCCAAATTATAGATTCAGGAGGCCAATGGAAGAAAAAAATTGAAAAGCTATCTTATGAACATAACAAGTTGAAAAACTAGATGAAGAGAATCAGGGCCGATACCGCTTGTGTGTTACTAAGTAGGAGGTATGACAATATGGAGAAAGCATTGAATGAATTCTGGGGTGAATATCAGACGAACATGGACAATATGATTTCACACACCAGAATTTGAGATAGACTTGACATGATGTTACAGGATGCAATCACCAAATAGAAAGTAAAAAAGAAGGTGCAGGGTCTGGTTGTTGCACATGATGAAGTTACACAGGCATTGAAGTCTAAATTTTATGAATGCCAGTAGATTGTTCAGCATGGGGTTCCCAGTCTGGTAGATGATGCAGGTGTGATCATAGACAAAACCATATGGATCTCTGAGTGCAAGTTTATGCTTAGTGCAACCCAAGCCATTGCCAGAGAAGATGTTCTTGAGATGAATGACATGGCTGATCAATTGGAAAATTTTTATGTGATCAAGAATGCATCCAAGGATGTGATCTTCAACACTACAACATATAAGGATCCAGGCTACCTATGACATATTCAAAAATGTGGACGGTAGATGGATCAAAAGTCTTAGTGTTGTGTTTTAGTTTATGTAATATAATTGATATCTTAGTTAGACATTTTAATTAATGTTCAATTAGTTGTTAAGATAATGAAAGGGTGTGTCCTTTCATTCGTGTCTTTCAGCATTTGTATTTGTATTGAGTCATCTTGCATAATAGAAGGAGAGTTATTTTTGTTTTTGGAACATCATTGCTGTAGGGACTGAAAGTCATATGTATTAGGAAATTTTATAGGAAGAAGAAGTGTCATTTTGTGTAAGCAAATTGCAGTGAAGTATCTCCAAGTGTAGCTTCTATGTACTGTCATTTCTCAGAGATTAATTTACAAGATTCATTGTTTCTACTTCAAATGTACTGATTACTTTTTGGGTTGATGAAATGTGCTTTGTCCTCTTGATAAATTTGTTTAAGGATTTGTTGTAATGTGAATCACATGTTGTTACATTAAATGTGAGATTGGGCTCTTATTGTTTATGTGACACATACTGAACCATTATAGTGATTATTAATATTGTCTCTTGAGTTGATAAAGTTATCTGTCCACAAAGTATCATTACATTATGAGATAGAGACATTGTTCTGTTGTTAATTCTTTGAGATTTTGATTTGATATGCATTAGGTCCTTGAGAGAGAATCATTCTTCTAAAACCTTTTGAACTATTCTATTACATATTTCTTGAATGTCTTGAATGCATTCTATTTTCAAAATATAACAATCTTTATACACAATTATTTTTTCATTCAGTTTTCAATTTTAAAAGCATTCAAATAAAAGCACTCAGCAGTAGTAGGAAATTATTGCCATTCTTGTGAAGAACCGTCTTAGTAAAGTTTAAATCCACTATAAATAACCTCGTTTGTGCTTGACAGGAAGGGGCACACCCACCTGGGTTTAGTGGAGCCTAAAGTGTAGAGGGATTTGGTCTTTGACCATCCCTATTCGTTGGCCAAGGCTGATTGGAGTACTTGAGGATTTGGCAAGTCTTTTGGTTTTCCAATCTGTGGTTTTGGGCACCAACACATACTAGAGTATTGGATGGGTTGTTATGTATGGACTCTTAGCAATATAGGCTTGGGTGGAATATGCAATAGAGAAGTGCTTAGTTTTGATATGTATGGAACTATTCATGTATATTTTTGAAGGTATTAATAGAGGGAGCTACCCCCTTGGTAGTTATTAACTAAAAAAATAATAATAATTATAAAATTGTATAAATAAACAATAGAATGAAAATAGACATTTTGTTTAATGACTAAATGAAAAAATATTTAAATTTGATATTAAAAGTTGTATTAAGTGTGAATCAACTCCCTGTAAAATAGATAATTGATTTTATTGTTGGCAATTGACACTCAATTGGTTGATTTTATTATGTTGTCATTGATGGCAACATGGTATCTTATTCTGGCTTCATGTTTTTGTTCAGTTGTGTACTGGTAGGAACTTCACATACACTTCACCGACACCGACAGGATGAAAGGATTTCTTTAGTTATCAACAATGCAGGCCGACATGGTTAGAATCAGGTTATCGATATTGGAGGCCGACATCTCTTGGATCTGTAAATGGTGATTTTTTTTTATATTCATGTATTTATGTTATCTAACCAACATGTATATTGATATTGCAGTTATCTTTGTAAGCCGACATAAGGCATGATAAAATTGTATAAGGTATATATGCCAGTTGGATTAGATCATTTTTATAATGGACATGTGGATGAGGATATGAATACGAATATGAATGGATAGAAGATGAAAAATATATCAGAGAGATTATGTATGTGAGGATATTTTGTAAAGGGTTATTCCGGTAAAGGGTTTAGGGTTTCAGACCAGAACAAACAGAGCTTAGCTGGAGCTGTATTCTAGCATAGAAGATGTTATCTTAGTAGTTCAATCATTTCTCCAGATTGTAGTTTGGATTTATATATAGTCAGTGAGACTCCCTTTGTGATTGAGCAGTGTGCTCTAGGCTATAAGCCTGCCTACAAGTGCATGCCCCTATATTTTGTAATATCTCTTCATATGGCCAATGGATTGATATTGTGGGTCACAAATCACTCCTTGGTTTTTCCTCTTTGAGGTTTTCCATGTATAAATCTATGTGTTATGTTATTCATTTATGTGATTGGTTTATTGGTTTCTTTACTTCTTTCAATTCTATATGTACTG
Organism: Cryptomeria japonica; assembly: GCF_030272615.1. Lineage (NCBI taxonomy): Eukaryota > Viridiplantae > Streptophyta > Pinopsida > Cupressales > Cupressaceae > Cryptomeria > Cryptomeria japonica. Next base: position 421,785,069 of record NC_081413.1, on the reverse strand, counting down.
GTATATCGGTTGGTGTATGCATGTTTTAATAAGGTTAAAATTGATCATACCGGTAGAGCACTTAAGGAACAATATTAGAAGCTGAGTCAAGAGAACATGGTTATGAGAGATGAAATGCAAGCTATAACTATGAGAATATCTAAGGAGATTGAGGACTGGAAGAAAAAGGAAGAAAATCTTGTTGTATCTTTGGAGAACACATTTGAAGAATGTGGTAGGTAGGTTCATAAGAATGATATGTTGAGAGCTAATTTAGTACAATCCCAGAGTGATGAACCAGAGCTTCAGAGACAAATGATAATTCTGAGAGATGATCTAACTACTACAAGTGAGTATAAAATGTTGGTATTTTGGTATGGTTTTGTCATTGATGTCGACACCTACTAAAACACTAGTACTTTGGAGATCCAACAACATTCACCGGCAAGCAAGTAACTATTGCACAGTTACTGGTATATGGTACATTGGCAGGATATAATGATCACTGACACTTGGAAAGATATGGAAAACACTTGGTAATATTAAAGACATCGTGTGGAAATCTTGTCTTAATGAATTAATCATTGGTATATTCATATTTGCATATTTTCTTTTACCGACAAATAGGTCCAAGGTTATCTAGGGTTACACCGGCATGTTATCTTTTTCAGATCAGCATGGCACGCTATGGAGATGATTAATTATTGTTGTAAATGCATTAAGCCGACATGTTCAATCGTTTATTGTAGTGGTTATTATATTGTTTGTAAAATGTTTTATTGTAATATCTTGTAGGGCTGACCTACTAAAATTGGTCTTAGGTTATGGTATAAATGTAAGATCTTATTTGTAAGATCAAATGTGGAATGCAAAAAAGGATTGTGTGAAGGTATATGCGAGATTAAGTAGAGAAATACACACAGACATCATTTGAAGGTGAATCAGAGAATTGTGAATTAATCATTGGTAACATCATTTGAAGGTGAATTAATCATTGGTATATTAATATTTACATATTTGCTTTTACCGGCAAATAGGTCCAGGGTTATCTAGGGTTACACCGGCAGGTTTATCTTTTCTAGATTAGCATGGCATGCTATGGAGATGATTAATTATTGTTGTAAATGCATTAAGCCGACATTTTCAAGTAGTTATTGCATCGGATATTATATTGTTTGTAAAATGTGTTATTGTAATATCTTGTAGGGCCAACCTACTAAAATTGGTCTTAGGTTATGGTATAAATGTAAGATCTTATTTGTAAGATCAAATGTGGAATGCAAAAAAGAATTGTGTGAAGGTATATGCAAGATTAAGTAGAGCAATACATGCAGAGAAATGTTAGGTCCCGGAGACAACTGAGAGTGGGGGGGTGAATTAGTTGTCTAATAAATTCAAACCAAAAAACAATTAACCAACTTAGTGCTTAATATCGGTAAACCAGTTAAGTGTGCCGGTAGATAGTGTTAATAGTAAATTGCTATACCAGTAGAGATTAATGCATGAAACATAAACATAGAGTCATCCACAACACATAACACCAATATTTGTACATGGAAACCCTATAAGGGGAAAAACCATGGTGGGAAACCTTACCCACAATCAGATGATACTACTGCAGATAGTAAGTGTACACAAATGGGGTCTGCACATGCAGAAAAGCCAACAGCCTAGAGCTCACTACTCAATCACAAAATGGGAGTCACACTGACTACAGTTGGATGGTTAAATCCAATAGGAATGTACTGCACAAAATAGCATCTTCATATGCTGGATTCAGTACTGGTGTAATTCTGATATGCTTCTACAAAAACCTAACTTCACCTTCAAATGATGTCTTCATGTATACCTTTGCTTAATCTCGCATATACCTTTACACAATTCTTTTTCACATTCCACATTCGATATTACAAATAAGATCTTACATTTATACCATACTCTAAGACCAATTTTAGTAGGTCATCTCTACAAGATATTACAATAAAAACATTTTACAAATAATATAATATTTGATGCAATAACTGATTAAACATGTCAGCTTAATGCATTTACATCAATAATAAATCATCTCCATAGCGTGCCATGCTGATCTAGAAAAGATAAACCTGCCGGTGTAACCCTAGATAACCCTGGACCTATTTGCCGGTAAAAGAAAATATGCAAATATGAATATACCAATGATTAATTCTTCAAAACAAAGTGTCCACATGATGTCTTTGACATTACCAAGTGTCTTCCATATCATTCCAATTGCTGGTGAACATTATATCCTGTCGATGAACCATATACTAGTAACTGTGCAATAGTTACTTTCTTGCTGGTGAATGTTGCTGGATCTCCAAAGTGCTTAGTGTTTCAGTAGGTGTTGACATCAATGACAAAACCATACCAAAATACCAACAATCTCCCCCTTTGGCATTGATGGCAACACAAGATGGAAAAACCATCAAAGTGTCAAAACAGAAATGCCAAATACAAAAAACCAATCAATCTCCTTTAAACAACAATCTCTCCCCCTAGGAGCAACATGTGTTTATCCAAAGATTTATTTTCAATACCAATCTCTCTTTAAAAGATAATGTGTTTTTCCATAGATATCTCTCCCCCTTTGACATCAAATGCCAAAGTTACAAAAATCGAGTTCATACAAAATACCAATCAATTCAATATACCAACTACTCCCCCTGAGAAGTAGCTTCCTCATCAAAGATCGGAGTAAAAGATTTGTCTTTCAATTCTGCTGGTTGATGACAATCATCAACTATCTAAGTCTCTATTGGTGGTGGTATGACTCCAAGCTGATCTCTGAGATATTCAAAAGTCTCCTTAGGAAAAGGTTTTGTGAAAATATCTGCAAGTTGTTCTTTAGTACTCACATAAACCAATTTTATCTCCTTTTCTTCAACTTTTTCCCATAGAAAATTTAGTTTGATAGAAACATGTTTTGTTTTAGAATGTAATACCAGATTCTTATATATATCAATTGTTGCAGTGTTATCACAATATATAGTAATAGGTTCCTTACATTTTACCTTTATGTCTTTCAACATTTGCCTAAGCCATAGTACCTGTGTACAGTTAGTTGTTGCTGCAACATATTCTGATTCAGCTGTTGATAAAGATGTACAACTTTGTTTCTTACTTAACCAAGAAACTAATCTTTTTCCAAGAAAGAATGCTCCTCCAGTGGTGCTTTTTCTATCATCCACATCTCCTGCCCAATTTGCATCTGTGTATGCACATATGTCAAAATTTTCATCTCTAGGATACCATAATCCAAGATTTGTTGTGCCTTGTAAGTATCGGAAAATCCTTTTTACTATTGATTCATGATTTTGCCTAGGATTACTTTGAAATATAGAAACAATACATACTACATTCATAATATCAGGCCTGGTTTGTGTCAAATACAGTAAACCTCCTATCATAGATTTGTATCTAGTTGGATTAATAGTTGTAGATTCATCGCTTTGAGATAATTTGTCATTTGTAGTCATAAAGTGCTTACCGGTTTAGAGTTATCCATCCCAAATTTCTTTAGTAATTCTTTCAAGTACTTGGATTGACTAAAAAATATACCTTTATCATTTTGTGAAATCTGCAATCCTAAAAAGAATTTTATTTCTCCAATCATAGACATTTCAAATTCTTGCTGCATTTTAATAGAAAATTCCTTACATAATCCATTTTCTCCTCCAAAGATTATATCATCAACAAATACTTCAATAATCAAGATGTCATTATTAGTTATTTTGTAATATAAATTTCTATCTACATTTCTTTTAGTAAAACCAATCTTTAAAAGATACTTATCCAACCTTGCATACCAAGCTCTTGGGGCTTGTTTTAATCCATACAGAGCTTTTCTTAACCTGCAAACCATATCATTGTCATCTGTCAAAGAAAATCCATCAGGTTGTTCAATATATACTTCCTCTTCAAGATCTCCATTCAAAAATGCACATTTAATATCCATTTGATAAACTTTGTAGTCCTTGTGAGCTGCAAAAACCAAGAATAATCTGACTGCCTCAATTCTGGCTACTGGTGCAAAGGTTTCATTATAATCAACTCCTTCTTTCTGAGAATATCCCTTACACATTAATCTTGCTTTATTTCTGACAACTTTACCATCTTCATTAAGTTTGTTTCTAAATACCCATTTTGTTCCAATTACATTTTTATCTTTAGGTCGGGGAACTAATGTCCAAGTATTATTTTTCTCAATTTGTCCTAATTCTTCTTCCATAACTTTAATCTAAAATTTATCTTGACATGCCTCATTGATAGATGATGGTTCAATTTGAGAAATAAGACATACCTCTTCATTTGCCAATCTTCCTCTTGTCATAACTCCTTTAAATTTGTTTCCAATTATCTGATCTTTAGAATGATTCAATCTTACATATCGGGGTGTCTTAGTTTGTTGTTGTTCTTCAATTACTGTGGAATCCTCTAATGATACCGGGGTAACTGGATCTTCATTCTGTATCAGTGGATTTAGTGTAGGTTCATTTGTCACAATTTCTGTTGGCGGTTCAGAGTCTATATACCTTGAAGTTCCTCTGAATTGTTCATCAATCTTTACATTTGTACTCTCAACAATTTTCTGCAATCTCTTATTAAAACATCTATATGCCTTTCTCTTAGATGAATAACCAAGAAATATTCCTTCATCACTTCTAGGATCAAATTTGCCAATATACTCATCTCTTCTAATATAACATTTACTTCCAAAAATTCTGAAATACTTAAGAGCAGGAGTATTACCAAACCATAGTTAATGAGGGGTCTTACCGGTTTCACTTTTGATGTGAACTTTGTTGAATGTATAGACAGCAGTGCTAATTGCTTCTCTCCAATACACATGTGGTAGATTTGCTTTTGATAACATACTTCTTGCTGCATCCAAGATAGTTTTGTTTTTCCTTTCAATAACTCCATTCTGTTGTGGTGTTCGAGGTGCTGATAACTATCTTTTGATTCCATTCACTTCACAGAATGTATTAAAGTCCTTAGATGTGAATTCTCCTCCTTGATTTAATCTTAAACATTTGATTTTCATACCGGTTTCATTCTCAACCATTGCTTTGAATAGTTTGAACTTTCCAAGTGCTTCTGATTTTTCTCTGAGAAAAGTAACCCAACACATTCTAGAATAATCACCAATAATTAGCATGAAATATCTATCACCTTGTAAGCTTTTAGTTCTGGTTGGACCACATAAATCAGTGTGAATTAAATCAAGAGCATTATTGGATTTTTGTAGAATACTTTTGAAACTAGCTGTAACTTGTTTTCCAAATTGACATTCCTTACAAATTGTATTCTGAGGTTTCACAATTTTAGGTAGATCTCTAACTACCTTAGAAGTACTAATTTTTACCATGCAATCAAAGTTTACATGACATAGTCTCTTATGCCATAACTAACTTGCTCACATCATATGACAGGAGACAAAGGTAAATTCTTGAACTTTCAAGAATACAATGGAGGTTTAGTAAGATTTGGAGATGACAAAGCCTGTTCAATCAAAGGTAAGGGCTCAATATCTCTTGATGGTAAGCATAACACTGACAATGTATACTATGTTGAAGGATTAAAGCATAATCTTTTAAGTGTTTGTCAATTAGTTGAGAAGGGATTTTAGTTACAATTTAAAAATGGAAAATGCAAAATCATGAATAGAACTAGTTTGGAAATTGCAACTGGTAATCAGACTAGAGGTAATATCTTTCATTTAAATAATAGTGAAAAGGCATGCTTGATTGCACATATAGATAATCCCGAGTCAATGATCCATTCATCCTTTACTTCAACTTTAGCTGCTAGGGCTTGTTCTACTAGTTGAGCAGTAGGTGCTAGTTGATCTTCTGTTATAGCAACAAAAACCCATCCATTGTCTGTCAGATCCTCATCAGAATCATCAGTCACACCTTCATCAACAATGTAACAAGATTTGTCTTTGTTCTTCTTAAATCTGTATCTCTAATATTCAGGATTAGGCTTGTATGTTCTTCTAGCTTCTTCTCTTAGTCTAGCATGTCTATCAGGGCATCTCGAAGCCATATGACCAATCTTATTGCAGTTAAAACATTTAAAGGGTGCTTTACCTTCATACTTACTTCCAATTGGACCTTTTGGCATTTTTCTTGCAAATAGTGCTTCAAGTTCTTCAAGCTCTTCATTCTCCTTCCTGGTTTCTTCAAGTTCTCTTGCATAAAAGGCTTTCCAGTCTGATTTGTCAAATGATGGAGCAGATGATGTTGATTCTTTAAAGGCCAAATTTGTCTTTATAGTAGCAACAAGACCAAATTACTCAATTTCAAAGGCTGAAAGTTTTCCAATCAATGTATCCCTAGTTACTGATGTATTAGGAATTGTTCTCAACTCATTTATAGCAGTAACCTTCATTTTATATGCTAGTGGCAATCCTCTTAAGATTTTTGAAACAATTTCATCCTCACTCAGGGTTCCTCCACAACATTTAATACCCAAAATAATTTCATTTACTCTTTCCATAAAAGCATAAATCCTTTCATCTTCTTCCATTTTCAGATGTTCATACCTGACTTGGAAGCTTTCAAGTTTTGCAATCTTGACTGTGGAAGCTCCTTCATTTAGTGTTTCCAAATGATCCCAAATAGCTTTAGCAGTAGAGCTATCTGATAATCCCATGATTTGTTGATCTGATAATGTGCTCAAAAGTGATTCTCTTGCTTTGCAATCATTCTCTTCATCTTTAGCTAAGGTAGTTGAAGCAGTCTGACTAGCTACAGTAGCAGTATAACCATTCTTTGTAACTTCCCAGATGTCTTTACCGATGCAATTCAGATGTGTCTCCATCTCGATCTTCCATATCCCATAGTTGGTTCCATCAAGTTTAGGACTTTCCTTCCTGAAATAATTAGTAGACATTGGATCTCCTCAAGTTGTTAAACTTCTGCAAAAGAGGACTAGGCTCTGATACCAATTGTCACGTCCTAGAGACAACTAAGAGGGGGGGTGAATTAGTTGTCTAATAAATTTAAACCAAAAACTAATTAACCAGCTTAGTGCTTAATACTGATAAACCAGTTAAGTGTTCCGGTAGATCGTGTTAACAATAAATTGCTATACTAGTAGAGATTAATGCATGAAACATAAACATAGAGTCATCCACAACACATAACACCAATATTTGTATGTGGAAACCCTGTAAGGGGAAAAACCACGGTGGGAAACCTTACCCACAATCAGATGATACTACTGTAGATAGTAAGTGTACATAAATGGGGTCTGCACATGCAGAAAGACCAACAGCCTAGAGCTCACTGCTCAATCACAAAATGGGAGTCACACTAACTACAGTTGGATGGTTAAATCCAATAGGAATGTACTACACAAAATAGAATCTTCATATGCTGGATTCAGTACCAGTGTAATGCTGATATGCTTCTACAAAAACCTAACTTCATCTTCAAATGATGTCTTTGTGTATACCTCTGCTTAATCTTGCATATACCTTCACATAATTCTTTTTCGCATTCCACATTCGATCTTACAAATAAGATCTTACATTTATACCATACTCTAAGACCAATTTTAGTAGGTTGGCTCTACAAGATATTACAATAAAAACATTTTACAAATAATATAATATCTGATGCAATAACAGATTAAACATGTCAGCTTAATGCATTTACATCAATAATAAATCATCTCCATAGCGTGCCATGCTGATCTGGAAAAGATAAACCTGCTGGTGTAACCCTAGATAACGCTGGACCTATTTGTCAGTAAAAACAAATATGCAAATATGAATATACCAATGATTAATTCTTCAAAACAAAGTGTTCACACGATGTCTTCGACATTACCAAGTGTCTTCTCTATCATTCCAAGTGCTGGTGAACATTATATCTTGCCAGTGAACCATATACCAGTAACTGTGCAATAGTTACTTGCTTGTCGGTGAATGTTGCTGGATCTCCAAAGTGCTTAGTGCTTCAGTAGGTGTTGACATCAATGACAAAAACATACCAAAATACCAACAATATAGGGTTACATCAGCAGGTTTATCTTTTCCAGATCAGCATGGCACGCTATGAAGATGATTAATTATTGTTGTAAATGCATTAAGCCAACATGTTCAATCAGTTATGCATCGGATATTATATTGTTTGTAAAATGTTTTATTGTAATATCTTGTAGGGCCAACCTACTAAAATTGGTCTTAGGTTATGGTATAAATGTAAGATCCTATTTGTAAGATCAAATGTAGAATGCAAAAAAGAATTGTGTGAAGGTATATGCGAGATTAAGCAGAGCAATACATGCAGACATCATTTGAAGGTGAAGCTAGGTTTTTGTGAAAGCATATCAGCATTACACCGGTACTGAATCCAACATATGAATATGCTATTTTGAGTAGTACATTCTTATTGGATTTAACCATCCAATTGTAGTCAGTGTGACTCCCATTTTGTGATTGAGCAGTGAGCTCTAGGAGCTTGGCCTTTTGCATGTGTAGACCCCATTTATGTACACTTACTATCTACAGTAGTATCATCTAATTGTGGGTAAGGTTTCCCACCATGGCTTTTCCCCTTACAGGGTTTCTAAGTACAAATATTGGTGTTATGTGTTGTGGATGACTTTGTGCTTATTTTTCATGCACTAATCTTTACCGGTATAGCAATTAACTATTAAAACTATCTACCAGCATACTTAACTGGTTTACCGGTATTAAGCATTAAGTCGGTTAAGCTGTTTTTGGGTTGAATTTATTTGACAACTAATTCACCCCCCCCCCTCTCAATTGTCCCCAGGACCTAACATAAAAAAATATTCAAGATTAGCTCAACACAACTAGATGAGTTATTGAAGAGACAAAGGCATTATGGAGATTCTACTGAACTTGGATTTTAGCAAGGACAGAGTTCTGGTACTGCTAATGAAGATGAAAACCATAAGGCTCCGTAAGGCAGTTTGATGCTTATAAATTTAATGGTAGATGTTTTGTTTGCTATAAATTTGGTCACATGGCTAGGCAATGTAGAAATAGACCAAATCAGAACAACAATTCTTCTCCCGGTCAATGTTAAATGTAATAAGAATGGTCATAAAATAGAAGATTGTAAAATGAATGTAAAATGTTTTGCAGGTGAAAATTTTGTACATATGGCTAATCAGTGCAGGTCAAGCAATTATACTAGTTTTAGAAAAGCAATTCAAAAGAACAATGTTACATGTTATGCATGTAATGAGGTTGGACATATTGCTGAATTCTCTAGAAGCAAAAATCCACCAGTTGGTAATAGAGGATCAAATGAGAAAGGAATAAAAGGTTAGTGAAATCTGGAAAGATCATACCCAGAGATGGGTTAGGAAGATTGAAGAACAATCTGAAAATGGGAATGCACCAGTTACTTATCCTATGGAGGAGGTTGCTCCTGCAGTGGTAGGTAGCTCATCTGGTAACTAAGGAAAATGCCTTAGCATAGGAAAAATTCATGAAGGTGTTGCATATGCCCCGAGAAGAGGTTCTAGAAGATGTTTTAGACATTGGAGATGCTTATTTGGAATGGATATGTTTTCTTAGAGATTCTGTATCTTTCACCCGAAGTCATTGATGTCAATGAAAGATTAGGGTTTTTCCTAGAGAATAAAAGGTTGAATCTACTTCATTCTTGATCACCTTGCATTTAGAGAGATTCAGTGTGATTAAGAGAAATTAAGTGCGATCATATATCTTCTTGAGTGATTTCACCAGTGATTGGAAGAAGTGTTTAGGTTTTTTCACCGGAAGCAATCATAGGTATTTATCTTTAATCAAGGAATAAAGATCATCATTTGTACCTATCTTTGTTGCAAATCTGACTTTATTTGAGGTCAAGGATCATCCCAGGATGACTTTCAAGCAGTATCCACATGTGGCTGCCCTAGAAAATTCGGTTGGAGATTTTTCCCGTGTCTCGAAAGGAGTTGTGTATGTCAAAGATGTAAGAGCTTACATTCATTATCACATTGAGGATTTGGGAATGTCTGATATCAAGAGAATATACATGAATGAGCTAATGGGAGATTCTGGAAAAATTAAGCCTAAGTACAAGCACATTGAGGATTTAGGGTTTACCAACATTCTAGACATTCCAAAATTCGAAGATTAAATCATTAGGCATGTTTTGAGCAGAGTGCATGGAGAGTTTATCTGGTTGGATAGACCATATAAGATTACAAAGGAGGCCATCAGGGAAATCACTAGTTTACCACAGGTTGGGCAACGTCCAGATAAGAAGGTTTCTAATGATCATGTCAACAAGATTAATGGTGCAACATCAGATAGGTGATCAATGAGGATCAACACTATCACCGACACAAACATCAAATTCGGTAGCATGGGCATCAGTTATAAGGTAACTCAATCAAACTGACATAATTTTATTTTAAGGCATTCTAAAAGGCTATGAAATCTAGAGAAAGGATTCCTAAGCACATTGTTGAGAAATACTCAACTGATATATGCTTCATGGTGAAGAAAGAAGAAACACTCATGGAAGCGGTCAAACCCTGAAAGATTTGGATTGAGGAGATGGGCTATGAAGTGGATACATAGATTTTAGATGCTTATGAAAAAAAATTGATTGATGCACCTATTGTTGAAGCTAAGAAGACCTATGGTACTACAAAATAGAAGACACAAGAGGTTGAAACTGAGTTCAACTAGAAGAAGAGAGAGAAGCAGGAAGGTACAACATGTAAGTTTGTTGAAAAAGTTTCACAGGACATCATAGCATTGATTGATGCTATCCTAGAGAAAGGCAAGAAGAGAAAAGAACCAGAAGTATTCATTGAGTCTATTACAATAGATTCTACATCTGAGGATGACACACCCCTGGCATTCAAAAGGGTTAGAAGGAAGAAAACAAAAGAAACCAAGGTAGAGGCTAAAAGGAAACTAGTTAGGAAAGTTACATTCAAGTTACCGGCACAGAAGCAAGCACCAAAAGTAACACCTTCAGCTCCATTCAGTAGTGGAAGAAGGAAGAAGAAGGGAGACAGTGATTTGACAATTGAATCTGGTAATGTAACTATCATTCACCAAATACTTGTGCAGTTAGTTAATGAGATTACTAAGGATGGTATGCTTAAGAATATACAGTTTTATTATGAACATTTAGAGGATGATGAACAAAGAGAAATAGAGGAAGCAATATTTTTATATTTGGATATTTATAAGAAAGCCTTGATAGAAATTGAAGACCAAATAATGGCAGAATTGTATGATATGTTAGATGCTAGGAGACTATCGGCAATGCAAGAGGACAAGCATATTAAGATACAAGAGTTGTTATGTGTTTTTGTTTCTATTGCCCTAGAGGAGATGGATATGACACTCGAGGCTGCAGATAGAAAAATCTTTAACAACAAACATAGAATAACCAGTCTTATGTTAGGAAGGGTAAATGACATATTCCTGGAATGATTTTTGGAGAGTAATTTAAGGTGCAGTAAGTGAATTTTAAATGAGATTTTTTGAGGGAAAGTTGGCGCTAGAAATAAAGGCTAATATATTGACATAATTCATTCTGATTATGTTGTTGTCAATGTCAAAAAGATCTATGTGAAAGTAAACAGTGGGAGCAGAACAAATTATAGCGGATACAGGTATGAATCGGTGAAGCCGACACCGATCAGTTGAACAGAGCATTCAAAGTGGATCTATGATATAGAGGTAGTGTCATTAGACAAAACATTCATCTTTGTTGCCTTCTAACAATTGGAGCATTGTAAATCCCTTAACAGGGTGGACCTTAATCGATTCTTTCTGTAAAATCTCCTAACCAAGTCACTTCAGATATGAAGTTGTAAAATCCTCTAGCAAGGTGAAATTTAACAGGTTCTAAGGTATTCTTAACTGGATACCAATCACTCCTAACAGGGTGATATTCTTAGAAAGAATTGGTTGTAAGCTTTTAACAGGGCACTCTTTTTCACAGCAGTAAAAGAGATTGTGGGTTATCCCCACCATGGTTTTCTCCCTCTAATCGAGGGTTTCCACATATAATTGCTAGTGTTATGTGATGCTTATTTGTGCATGCAAATCTCTTTTCTTTCATGATCTCTACTTTCATGTTTTATGCAATGCTTAAGTTAATTGTGAAGGATAGTTGCAAACTGGTCAACTTAAATGTTTGAATTGTGTATGAACTATTTTGACTGATTGACCCCCCTCTCAATCACCAGTTAATCTTAACACGATTTGTTTAGATATCCTAACTTTAGTTACTTTAACCCCCGATTTAACAAATGTTTTATTGGCCTTAAGAGGGCATTTTTTAGCCCAGTGCCCAGAGTTTTTACAATGAAAGCAAAAAAAGGGAAAAGTTTCAAACTGTATAGGCTGAATCCATTTTCCAAGCTTAGAAACTATATCAATGGAGGAAGGCAAATCAATAGCTTGGACTATTCCAACACAAATCCTTGCAAACACCATCCTCTTCCTTGCTATCCTCATGGTGTCAATCGATAGGATCTCACCAAAAAAGCTCTCAATACCCCTAACAATATCCTCATTCTAGTAATCCAACGGTAACCCAAGAAGCCACACCCAGACTGGGATAACCTCAAAACTAGTGTCGCATAAAATGACCGAAATGTCTTCTTCATAAGAAAAAGAAAAAGAGAAGAATCCTTTTGGCATAGTCAAAACTTCAACCTAGCCCTTAAGATTCCACCTTTCTATCACAAAATCCCTATCCAATTCAATATTAGGTTTGAAACCAATGAAATTTTTTACTAGAGTTAAGGCCATCATTGAAATGTTATGATCAATCACAAAGTCTGGCATAGATATAGTAAACTTTCCATTACCCAAATCATAGATGTTATTGATAGGGGGAGAGCAGATTTACCTATGCGTTTAATCCCAAAAAGTGATACCCACTAATTTTTATGATCCTCATAATTTCTCTCCTTCGAAAAACACCTCGCGACCAGACCAACCTTTTTAGAGACCTTCCCTTCAATAATCTTTTCTTTGGAAACCAAATCAGTCTTATCCCAGGATTTAAAAATTTAATTTGGGACCCCTGCCTAAACATCCACCATAGACCCACATTGGTTAGGATCATGGGTCAACTTACCTCCTGGGTCCACCTAAAACCATAGAACACGATTCCATGGGTTCCCATCCTATGAATCTACATTGTCTTGTCCATCTTCTCCCTTTTCCATAGTCCTCGCATCCTGATCAACACCCAACTTTGTTATCAGGGATCTGGTAGCATTTAAACCAAAATTCTGCCACTTGGAAGTCATTTGAAACCCTCGGTCCTTGCCGCTCCTCTCCATTCTTCAAGTAATGGGTAATATTAACTTTAACTTCTGATTCAATAAAATAATATTAATAATCATAATATTAAATAAACATTATAATGAAAAAATATATTTTACTTAAAAAAATAACCCCAATTTAATTAAAAATCCTATATAGTTATACTTATAATAATAAAATTAGGGTAAGTTCACAAAGATGGTGTGGAAAAAGGGGGGTATAAGTGGACACTTTTTTTCTGAAATTAGATGAACTTGAACTTGGAGGAGAAAGTTGAAAGTCATCCACTCAAGATATGAAGATAATCAAAGAACAAATATTATATTACTTTGAATCTAGTTTCAAAAGTACTAAACTTTTTCAAAGTTGGATAAGATTGTTGTATTACAATTAGGTCTGCCATGTAGTGGTCACCATTTGGATGAACAATAGACCTAATAATCCCAAGGTCCACATTTTGAGCAGTAGAGGCTATGCTTTCCTTGATATTCTTAGCATTTGAAGCAGTGTAAAAAACCGATTGTGCATCATCCCCCAACCACAATCCTCCTATTGTTAGGATTTGGGCAATCTTTGGTATTGCACATTTTTTCTTTCCAATTTGTTCCCCTGCAATTCTCAGAATACTAAGAGCCACACGATGAAGTTGTTTCCAAGCCGATGGTCTAGCTAACCATCTCAAATAAATACTCACATTTTTGTAGTCACGTCAAATAAATATTCTCACATTTTGCAGTCATGTCAAATAAATAAGAGTTCTTTAAAAGATGTGTGTATATATATTTTATTAATGATAATTAAACTTTAATCTCTCTCTACCTCTCTCCCCCTTTTTCCATCCTCTCTCTCCCTCTCTCCCTCTCTCTCTCCCTCTCTCCCTCTCTCTCTCTCTCTTTTCCATTCTCTCTCTCCCCTCTTCCTCCCTCCCTTTTCCACCCTCTCTCTCCCTTTTCCATTCTCTCTCCCTCTCTCTCTCTCTCTCTCTCTCTCTCTCTCTCTCTCCCCCCTCGATCTCCCCTCTCTCTCTCCCTCTCTCTCCCTTTCTCCCCCTCTCACTCCCTCCCTTTTCCACTCTCTCTCTCTCTCTCTCTCTCTCTCTCTCTCTCTCTCTCTCTCTCTCTCTCTCTCCCTCTCTCCCTTTTCCATTCTCTCTCCCTCCCTCCCTCTCCCTCTCTCCCCCTCACCCTCCTGATCTCTCTCTCTCTCCCTCTCCCTCCCTCTCCCTCTCCCTCTCCCTCCCTCCCTTTTCCTTTACATTTTATTAACTATAAATAGCATGTATGAGGTACTGGGACTATTAGTTCACTAGTCTACTAAACATTTTTAAGGCCTAACAATGCGTACTGGGTACTAATAATATTAATGTTGTTTTGCAAACATTTTTTATGGCCTAAAAACACATACGAGGTTACTAAAAAGACTATGTATGGGGTACAGGGACATATACTTTTAGTTGTCCAACATTCCACTGCAACTGTGTTTGCACTTTTGTGACTATTTTATACATACAAGTAAGTGAATTTTTTGTTTTTGCATGATTTCAAATGATTGAATTGTTGTTCTTATTAGTTTTGTGAATGTTATTGTGATTGTTTAATAGTTTTTATTAAAAAATATAATGATAATTCTCAAATTTATGGTTATTTGATTGTTTATGAACTTTTGTTTACATATATATGTAATCTGAATTCATTTAGGACAACCGATATCAACCATGGGAAAGAACAAGCAAAGATCGATGGAACAATGAGAGGCTGAAAAGGAAAGACAAAGGCAATGTATGAAGAAATTACATGACATAAGAACAATGAGACAAGAACATATGTCATCCTCAACATCTCAATTCAATTTACCAAATGAACATAATGCACCTAATGCAATTGAAGAAGAGACATTTGATTTACCGTATGAACTTAATGCAATTGAAGAAGAGACATTTGATTTACCGTATGAACTTAACGCTATTGAAGAAGAGACTACATTGAATAATCAATTGAATGTACCCAATGCATGAAATGCACCAATGTTAACATCTCCTAGAATCATTCGAAGGAAACCAAAGTATCTAATTGACATTAATGAGAATATATTGAAGCCAATGCCCAATAAAATGAATGAATGAACTTGTAGGAGAATGGTTAAAAGAATATGACAAAACTCTTTTGAAAACTTAAATCAAACCGCAAGATGTCAATTAATTGTTCAAATGATTAAAAATTTGAATTTTAGAGAGACAATGAAAATTATAGGCCTAAGATCATTCGAAAGTAACAACGAAAGAACTATTGTGAGAAATATATTTGATGCATATCAAGCTATTGGTTCAAAATCACATACTAAATATTTTAATGTTACTCGACGTGTTATTACATCAACCATAATGAGTAAGAAAATAAAAAAAGATCGTTTGATAAGCAATACAAGTAAGGCATTAAACGTTAGTAGAACAAAATTAAATAAAGCATTACAAAGGCAGAAAAAAATAGAGGAACCTAACAATAATTCTCTTTGGGCATTCTCAGGTAGACAACCACGCAAAGACAAGGTTGTTGTTGATGCACTAAGAACATTAATTGAATTTTTTTGGCATGAAAATACAAGAGTTTCGCCCAGCCAAAGAGATGTTGTTAGAAGGCAAATCAGGTCTACAAATCGTGAGCCACATGCCAAACACTATTTGGATATGACTCAAACAAAGTTTTATGAAAGATTCCTTGAAAAGTTTCCTCAAATAAGAATTTGTGAAAGATTTTTTGAAATGGCAAAACCTTTTTATATTAAGATTAATCATGTATGCACCACGTGTTGTTGTAGGATGCATATTGAATTTTCCATGCACTATGATATTTTTTGTCATATTTGTTCTACTTTGCACACTAACGATGTTTTTTAGGAATGCAATATACAAGAACCTCCTAGGTTGGCAAGATAATTTATTTCAAGTGTGCTATGTAATAGACATGATGGTCACATTTATTACATGATGCCTTGTTTGGAAGGTTCTTGTACTATATGTGGTGGTTTGCAATGTTTACCAAAATGTGTACATTTGGAGAGCACATGTGAAATTTGTACAAAACTAGTTTCTTTTAGAAAATACAAGACAATCACATATGGAGTTAAAGATGGAAAAGATTTGAAGAGATGTGAGTTAGTGAAAAATGATACATGTGTAGCTGAATTTATGAAATTATTTCAAGAAAAACTAGTTTATGATTACATAATGCATACACATAGAGCTCGATGGTTAGATGAGAAATTCAAGTTATTTAAGGACACATTTCCTCTTGGCACCATTGTCTCTATCATTGATTTTGCTGAAAATTATACACTACAACCTCAAAATGAAGTGCAATCTATGTATTATCATTCTACACAAGTTTCTATTTTTGTACACATAATATCCATGCATAGCACAAAGGAGGATAGAAAGGTTGTAAGAGAGTATCACTTATACATAAGTGATGATCGTACTCATTCATCATAGTTTTTACAAGGATGCTTTAAAGTTTTCTATGATAATTTAAAGGAAAAAAACATACAATACAATCAACACATAATATGGTCAGATAATTGCACTGCACAATACAAGAATGCAAGGATGTTTTATTGGTTGACAAGGATGCATATGACAAGTGATGTACATCATTTTTGGATTTTCACTAAGGCTAGACATGGTAAGGGAGAGCACGATGGCACAGGAGCATGTGTAAAAAGAGCCCTAGATAGAGAAGAATCAAAGTATGAAGGTGGTGCTGAGTTGATAGATGCAAAAACAATTGTGCGATGGTGTAACTCTACAATGGGTCTAGGTAATACAACTACGTCAATGGTTCGTAGATATTTTTGGTTGATCACTGGATCTAACATTGAAAACTATCTAGATTGTTGTACAATTGTAGGATCAAGTGACATGCACTCAGCTATGAGCTCAAATGCAAGTTCACTAGTAATTTATACAAGACAGATGGTATGTTTTTTCTTTTCATGCATTTATTTTTTGTGGTAAGAATGTGAATCACAAGACTGGGTTGATAAATGGTCTTGTAGACCATTGGTTCCCATTGATACAAATCAAATTCCCAAAGCACTACAATTGAGCTAGATGGAGACATCAGTGGATTTTGACCATGTATCCGGCCTAGTGAATTCGGGTGATTTTTTGAGTTAATTTTTTTTCAAGTATTTTTTTTGGTTCATTTTATTGTACATGCCACTTTATTTTTGGTATTTATTATCACTTTATAAAATGCAGGTCATGTGTATGAAGTTGTTGCAGAAGAGAACAATGAAGAAGGAACAAATTACTTTTTGTGTTGTTGTGTTGAGCCTAAAAGAAAATTGACAACCACAATCATTGATAGAGAGGGTATTGAGTACCCAATAGGGTGTGTTGTCGTGATAGGAACATGGCTTAGGATATACCCTATCAAGAATTCTGATTTTTGGTTGTTCGAGGAATTTGAAACACATAGACATATTCTTAATTTCTCCAACCTTGTTGTTGTAACAAATATTAATTTTTTGAAGTAATGTGGTAGAACCTCCTAACAAAATTTTATGGAAAGTTCATGAATCTGACCACAAGGCGATACTTGACACAATACGGGTTAGAGCCGATCTTGAAGGCTCACTTGATTGATTCTATGGTTTAGAGTAAAATGCTTTTGAGAATTTTGTATATATCATCGACAAATTGTTCTATACTTGTTTTTTGTATATATAGATGCCCATGAGCTGATTTGTACATGTTTAGGGGCATAATTTTGTATATTTAAATGGCCATGAGCTGATTTGTACATATTTAGATGCCAAATTTTGTATATTAAAATGGCAATGAGCTGAATTGCACATATTTAAATGCCAAATTTTGTATAAAAGCCCATGAGATGATTTGTAACACTTTTTTTGTATATTTAAATAGCCAAGAGCTGATTTGTCCATATTTAGAGGCAAATTTTTGAATAATATGTGACAATATTTTGTGACTATTTTTTGAGTTTATGTGATGTGATAAGGTCAATCATGACCATTCTTGATAAGGTCAATCATGAACATTCTTGATTCTTGTATAATCATGGAGAATTATTTGAGTCATTATTAGGTCATGGGAGTCATAGATTGAGTCTAGATACAATTTGAGCAAAAAATGTCATTATTGTTAAAACTGTTGTCAAGCAACTTCTACATCGTGCCGGTAGGGTATGGATCTCGACGTTCTGACACATTAGGAGGAATAATAGGAGCATGCCTAGCATAAAACTGCCCACTCAGATGTGCTTGTGATGTTGGTTTGTCACCATGATGAACGAGATCAAATCTAGCCTATCTTGCAACTTTGTATTACATGCCACTGACGGTTTTTGCAGCAGGTGAAAAATGCTACCATTTGTAAATGGCTCCGAGTCGTTAGAAACTGAGATAGGTCATTGTAGATGAGCCTCATGTGACCCTATAGGTTCAAATGGATTGATCATATACATCCTGGATTGGGAGAAATAGTTTGTCAAAGTTTGATAATTTTTTGGACTCGGGGCACTTGAGAGATCACACCAGTAGGGTATGGCTCTCAATGTTTTGACACATTGGGAGGCACAATAAGAGAATTCCTAGCATAAAACTACTCACCCAAAGATGCTCGTGATGTTGATTTGTGCCCATGATGAACTAAATCAAATCTAGCCTATCTTGCAACTTTGCATTGCATGTCGTTGACGATTTTTGTAGCGGTTGAAAAAACACTACCATTTGAAAATTACTTTGATTCATCAAAAACTGAGATAAGTCTTTGTAGATGATCCTCACGTGACCCTATAGGTTCAAATGGATCTTTCATATGAATCTTGGATCGCAAGAAATAGTCCATCAAAGTTTGACAATTTTTTGGACTCAGGGCACTTGAGAGATCGTGCCCGGTATGGCTCTCAATGTTTTGATGCATTGGGAAAAAACATAGGAGAATTCCTAGCATAAACATGCCCACTTGGATGCACTCATGATGGTGGTTTGTTCCCATGATAAACATAATCAAATCTAGCCTATCTTGCAACTTTGTATTGCATGCCACTGACAATTTTTGTAGGAGGTGAAAAAATGCTACCATTTGAAAATGGCTCCAAGTAGTTAGAAACTAAGATATGTCATTATAGAGGAGCCTCATGTGACTGTATTGGTTCAAATGGATCAATCGTATGCATCCTGAATTGGGAGAAATAGTTCATCAAAGTTTGACATTATTTTGGACTCGGGGCAGTTGAGAGATCGCACTAGTAGGGTATGGTTCTTGACATTTTGGTGCTTTGGGAGGCATGACAGGAGTATGCCTAGCATAAACCAACCCACTCGGATGTGCTCGTGATGTTGGTTTGTGCACACAACGAATGAAATCAATAGTAGCCTATCTTGCAACTTTGACAATTTTGACAACTTTGACAACTCTGACAACTTTGACAACTTTGACAACAACTAAGCAACTTTGACAACAAGTGAGTAGCTTTGACAACAATTGAGTAAATTTTACATCTTTATCCAAATGAGCCCAAAATTTGACAACTTTGACAACAATTGAGCAACTTTTACATCTTTTATCCAAATGATTATTAATGGTCTGAAATTACCTTATTTAGATAAAACAATGGTAAAACAAGACGAGAACCAAAATTTGACCATTGTGAGCATGAGGGTGTTGTCACACCACACACATTGACAAATATAAATGGAAGGAATCAAAAGCATCCACTGATCATTACCATGGATCAAATTTGACCATTACCACTAAATTTCATTTTCATTGAAACAAAGAGTTTTGTAGGGTTAATTCAACATTTTAGAAAGTTTATCAAATCATATTCCATGATTGCAATGTTTTATATCATAGATTTTTGTTGTTTATATTCATATTGTTGATTACATAGGCAAATATTCATTTAACTTTATAAAGGGGCAGCCACAAAATACAATGAATACACAATAATGAACTCAATACAAGGAGTTTTGTAGGGTTAATTCAACATTTTAGAAATTTAATCAAATCATATTCAACGATTGCAATGTTTATATCATAGATTTTTGTTCTTTATATTCATATTGTTGATTACATAGGCAAATAATTATTTAAATTTATAAAAGGGCAGCCAACAA
This sequence comes from Cryptomeria japonica, assembly GCF_030272615.1. Lineage (NCBI taxonomy): Eukaryota > Viridiplantae > Streptophyta > Pinopsida > Cupressales > Cupressaceae > Cryptomeria > Cryptomeria japonica. The sequence goes on along the minus strand of NC_081413.1, from coordinate 421,764,632 downwards.
ATACAACGTGATGCACTACAAAAATGAATTGTTCAAAACACAAGACAAGTCATTCAAATGTTAGTGTCAGTAGTATCAATCATAAAAAAAATACAAGAGAAGCTACAATCCTAAGCATGCATATCAAGAGAGATATCAAACATATTATAGAAAGCATACAAAAACGAATTTATATTAAGTGGACAAATTTATGTGTCTACACAACGAATACACAATAATAAACTCAATACACATTTATTGGATCAAATATCAACATTTACATATATCAAAAAAGGTGTCATGCCCAAACTTTTAGGCAAAAACCCAAACAACGAATTTTGTTTGAAACACTTAATTGTATGCAACCTATGCTTAATTAGATGTGACAACTTAACGGGTTGTTCCAAGTGGAATCTTAAATTATAATGAAATGTTTTTCTAACGTGAGCGATGAATAGCACAAATTTATCTAGAAGCCTTAGGTTTCTATAAAACTCCTAGACGACAAAGTTAGGATATTCCTAACATATCAAATTACGATAACTCCTATAATCAAACGGAACTAACTAATTTTATGAGGACAATAATAAATTCACATCGAATGTCCCTTTTATTATAGTTGCAAATTATAATTCTTAATTAGATCGACTTCTACTAAATAGGAATTAATATAATAACTTGATTCAATAATAATTATTTATCTCCTAACAAGTTTCCTCCATCCGTGATAATACATCCTTCCTTTATAACTTGATTAAATCCTGCGTCTATAAATTAATTATTAATATGATTTTAATGTAATAATATTAATTAATCGAGCAATTGAAAATTGAAGTGTCAAACGTTAAAATGTTAATTGCTTTATTTAGTATAAGATTCCATCAAGGCCAAATGAGTTTGCAAGACCAAGGTCTTGGACTTATTTTTGAATATATATAATTCCACCATGAAATCCTCTTCCAAGGAAATTATAATTATCTCACCATTTAATAAATAAATAAATTCATTTAAGCAAAAACCCCCAAATTTATTTACAAGAGATATTTATTAATCTCAATTAATCTTTTTAATTATTGTAGGAATTAATTAAATTAACTCTAGCAATTGGATTTTTAAATTCCATGATTTATTTTTACAATAATTAAAATGTAGTTAAACTAATTCGACTAAAGGGTTAATTAAATTCCATAATGTAAATTGCCCTATAAAATTTAGTCTGGAATACCCTAAATTTAGGTGGACTAAAATTAATATCCTACGGCCAAAAATCTTACAAAGCCATTATAATTTCCTAAAAAATTAAACCCCAAAATAATTTAAGATTTAAAACATCACATTTAAATGTTCAATTAACATGAATGATTAAATAAAATAATTAAACTAAGTTAGATGTATACATTCATATTCTTAACTATATATATATATATTCTTTAAACAAACATTATTATAAAGATACCCATGAAACCTAATTAAAAATATTATAAAATATCCTTTCAAACCATTTTCTTTTATTCCTTTCATAATTTCAAAATACCCTAACCCAAACCGAGTTAGGGTTTCATATTTTATTTGTTGCAGGGAGGAGGTCGAAGGAATGGTGTAAGGTTTTGCTTGCAGGTGGTGGTGGTGCCGAAGGAGGGGAGAGGAATCCATGGGGGGAGGCTCCTCGTAGGGATGGCCGCAGCCATGTTGCGGGTCGCGTCCCACAGAGGCGGCCTTGGCCGCCGCTGTGAGGCGCGGCCTGTAGCCCGGTTGCGCCATCGCTGCTGTGAGGCGCGGCCTGTAGCCCGGTTGCGCCGTCGCTGTGGGGCGCCACCCACAGTGGGGGCCAAAGCCTCCCAACTGTGGGTTGTTGCCCATAGTGGCAGCTGCGGCTGCTGCTGGGGGTCACCGCCCACTGTGTGGGGGGCCCCGCCCTGCGAGGGTTCCGAAGGGGCTGAGCCCTCTTTTTTTTTTCCTTTGTTATTTAATTTTTTTTTATTTAATATAATTATGTTTTAATATATATATATAGGTATATATGTATATAAATGTATATATATATATGTATATAATATATATATATATATATATATATTATTTATATATTTATGTATATAATATATATACACACACACACATATATATGTAGATAAATATATAAATATATATATATATATATATATATATATATATATATATATAGTTACCTTCCAAAGTATATTTATATATTTGATATTTTAGGGCACGATTTAATATGTAAATACATATATATTTTTTTTGAAACCAACTTGCAGGATATTAACAAAATAATGACAGTAAAAAATAACAGCAAGTTTATTTGTTTATTTTTGTTTTATCAGGATCATTTCTTGGATAACTTATAAACAGATTTAGTTAAGATTTTCAGAATTAAAACAATGTATTTTTGTTTTTCTTTTTTTAAATACCATGTAGCTAAAATTAGAGATAGACTAATTAACCTTAGATTTAGTTTCTGTAATTAAGTAAAATGATAGAATTAAATAAATTTAAGCAGCAACTATATTAGACTACAAATCATTGAAATAAATCTTAGAGATATGCATGTTAAATTTATTAAACCATGATATGTATTTGGAAATAAATAATTAGAACTAAATGCAAAATTTTCTTTTACTAACATGCAAGCTTTCTACTTTACTCATTTCCCATTTTTTTCAATATGCATAAGAAGATAAAATGAACCTTTACTTTCAAAACTAACATGCATACTACAAATATTATTTCATTAACTATAGGGAACTTAATCCAAGATAAACATTTCATTTTTGCAACAAAATAATACTTAATAAAAATAATGCATTTCTTTAAAGTGTATTTAAAATACAATATAGGCAACAATACAAATGGGTGAGATACCCAACTAGTCTCTCATTTCTATAAAATGAGGACTTTAAATAAAATAGATACATTTTCTCTTTTTTTTTTTTAAGTAAATACAACATGCAGCTTTTTATTTACATTTCTACAACATGAAAATATAGCATCCCTTTTCTTAATCTTTTTCTGTAAACCAAGTAAAAACAACAACTCCTAGCTTGACTTTTTCTTTCCTTTCCAAGCAACCTGCAAGTAAATCATAAGGCTTGACCATGGAGTGCTCACCTCCAAGCCTAGGCTTACCAAAAGCCACCCTCGAGCTTGGAGAACCAAGCACTAGATAGGTTACACACATGCAAACACAACAAGCAAGGGAAAAACACACAACAACACTTTCCCAACCAAGGCTACACTTCATCACAAAACGTGATGATTTTACATGGGTAGTAGTGGACCAAATACGCTAAGGAGACTACAAGAATAATAGATCAAAAAGCCACCTCATGGCAAACAAAGATATATCACAAATTCATGAACCCCACATCCTTATGCCCCCCAAGGCATCCATGCCATACTTTCCCTCCTTATGACCCCCGAATGCATACATAAGGCTATGCAGCAAGGGTCACATATACACCCCTTGAGTTTTCTCATATAATGAGAGCCTCTCACTCGAGGGCTGTCAAACTCCTACCACACGCAAGACCATTCTACTCTCCCAAGAGTAGAAGGCCTTGGTTACTCCCAAATCACAGGAAATGCATAAAATAAATGACAAATAGGTCACATAATAATTTTCACAAAGGAAAATATAAGAAACCAACTTTTACATCCAAGCAATCTTTCCAACATAAACATGCAACATGAAAGGGAGAAGATAAATCCAACCTTCAATCTGCCCAAAGGTTTGCTAGAGCTAGTTTGAGGATGAGCATCCCAATTCCAGCATTCTTCCTTCTACACTTAGCCAAAATTCTATCCCAAAACTATTCTTTTTTCCAAAATTGCATGATCTCCAAAAATGGAGAGTGGGTGATTACCCACAAAGTCTCTCATTCTTGCCTAAAAAGACCTTATTGAGAGTTCTCACCGGTTTCTAAAACTGAAAAAGGAAAAAGCAAGAGAAAGTGGGAAAAAGGATTTCACATCAAAAGGAAGGTTATCTAACCTAGATGGCACCTTCTAATTTCAATTTTCGCTCACCTTAGGAAACCCACTTTTTGAGGTGACTAAACAGTCACATGGGAGTAGACACATGCCTAAAAATACTCCTAACCCATAGGTATACCTTATGGAATTTAGGAAACACCTTTAAACTACCCCTAGGAGTCCATTTGACCCCTTATAAACCCATCTGAAGTTAATTTTCGGGTCAAACCTGTGTTGACCACTCCAAAGACTCTCTACCCAAGGAAAATTTAGAACCATATTCCAATGTTTGAAAAAGCTATAGTTGAACAACTCCCTCCAAGAGACAAGTCAAAAAATCAAGACATAAATCAACACATGTGTCAAGTGACACAATAAAATACTTTACAAAATTACACATGAAATTTGTCTCTTGTTGGATTTACACAAATTAATAATTCAATTTAACACACATGCAACATTTACTTTCACAAGTAAAATACGATACATACGGGGTGTTGTCTCTCCAAATAGACAACCCCTAGCTTTATGAATGTACATAGGTCTAGGTGTGGTTCTCCATAATGTTTCCATGGTCACATGGATAATTTTCCTGCGCATCTCAGTTACACATTAGTAATTGTACGTTAGGAAATCGGAAATCATCACAAGCAATATAGAAATACTAATCATTAGCTCAATCACGAAAGCACAATTGTAATGATCTATCCTAAACACATCCAATGAAGACATAAAGATAAAACATTCAAAAGCAAATACTATGCAAACCATATGCAGATCTAAATGCTTCCTTCATGGAGCTCCATTGTTCTTCTTTCCTCTTCAAATAGTTTGGTTGTGGTTCTCACCTACAAGTGCACACACATAATTGAAAGCAAGTAGACAAGATTATTGATCAAGAGTACTCGAAATGTGATTGATTAGAAATTTGATAATCTGATTAGGGGTTTTGATTGAAGAAATTCATCCAATTTATAGAGAAATTGGAGAAAAAGATCAAATTAGCATGAAGAGTTTCAAATGGAAATTGCAAATCAATTATGTCAATTATGACAAATTATGAAAAATTATGCACTTTCTATGCAAAATTTGTTGATCGATAATTTATGACAAATTATGACAAACTTCTATGTCAAAAATTGATTGATTGTCAATTATGACAAATTATGACAAATTGACATGTCATTTCCATGAATTTAGGAGGGAAATAGGAGGAAATTGAAATTAGGAATTAGAAAATTAAAAAAATTAGAGAATTAAGAATTTAGGAATTAAGAAATTGATGAAAATTAGAAATTAGGTAAATTAATTAATAATTTATCATTTATTAATTAATTCACAAAGAGGAATAAGTAGCCAATTAAATGAACATTTAATTGTAACAAGAAGACTTAGGATAAATAAATAATTTATTAATCCTAAAGGGAGAAATGGCAAACAAGGTTAAATGATTAAATCACGAAACCTTAGAAGATGAATTAGGAATGCGAGAATGACAATTAGGCCTTGATTGAAGATAATTGATATTGATCATGATTTTGAATCGATAAATGACCAATGTGATAAATGATTTGACTGATAAATGCACCAATTGACAAGGAACAATGACAAATTGATCCAAATTGACATAATTGAGGCAAACAATGATCAATGACAAATCGATCGCAAAATGACAAGATCGAACAAGAGGACAAGAATCGATGACAATATTGAAAATGACCACGATCAATGACAAATCGATCGCAAAATGTCAAGATCGAACATGACAACGACCGATGACAAATCGATCATTAAAACGACAAGATTGAAAATGATAAGGATTGATGATAAATCAAAAAGATTGATAAGAGTACAACGATCGATGACAAATCGATTGCAAGATTGACAGGAGGACAAAACCCTAATTAGGATTGATGATGTCCAAAATGATGAAAAATGAGTATGCACATTGATGCGACAGGATAAAATTGATCAAAATCATGATTGGATAGTATTGTCGACAAGACCAAATTCAAGAGCGAGATGACTGAAGAATGCAGAAGAATGACTCGATGCTCGCAAATGATAAAAACCAAGTACAAATAATAGGAGAAATGTTAATGCGACACAAAACCTAAAATGAGGCAATGCGTAAATGTTAAAGTATGACTTCACAAGCGTTGACCATTTTTAGGTGTCTACATTTTGCCCCTCTTTGAGACAATGCGATTTTAAGCATTGTTTCAAAGAACTTAATGAAAATGCCCCAGACAATGACAATGACATATGAAAATGCCCCAGACAATAATAATGACATATGCATGCCCCCTCGAGGAATTGGCCGGAAATGTCTAGAAAAGAGGCCAATTGATTGATAAGAATGATAGGATCGAACGGACTGACAATCGGAGATCGGATGCATGAAGGACAAGAAATTGAAGATGCAAAAGACCATGACCAACATAAGATGGAGAGGGTGCATGTCCATCTATGCACTGACAAAGATCTATAAATGAGACCAAGAGAGGGAAAATTGCTCATTTGCACTAGCCAAGGAGGAGAATTTGTTGCTCTGGACAAGGACACTTGCAGAGAGATGGCGAACATTCCAATGGCGGATCACCTTGAGGAATGTGTACACACATTCAGATGACCGGATGACGTAGGAGCAGCGGCATGGATCTCAAATACCTGTGTTTTCAATTTTATGAATTTTAATTGCTTGCAGGACATTGCGGGGCCCACAGGGGATGCCAAAAAGGACTCCTGCGCTTGTGTAGGGTGAATCCTACGCTTGTGTGGGGTCTTCTATACTTGTGTAGGGAGACATAGGCACAAGTTACCTGACACAGGCACAGGTTACCTTACACAGGCACAATTGTGCAATGGGAACTCAGTTTTGGGCCAAAACAACATGCAAATGATCCGGAAAAGGGGAATAAGGGTAGGATAGGTCAGATTAGATGAAAAAAACCCTGATTAGACATGAAAATGAGGAAATGCAACCCATAGGAGAAAACCCTAAAATAGACAAAATGTGCCCCAATTGTGATGCAGAGTCGAAAGTATCCATTGATCACACGGGAGAACCGACCTGACTGCTTCATGCTACGAGATAGACTCAGGAGCACAGATAGAGATACACTAGCAGGACTTGGGATATACTATGTCACATTCATGCCCGAGATTAGGGCAAACACAGGACTTCTTACCGCATTGGCAGAGCGATGGCATTTAGAGACTTCGTCTTTCCATCTGGCGACTGGAGAGGCGACGGTGACACTGGAGGATGTATGGCGTATCCTCTGCATTCCGATACATGGGGAGATGATAGAGTATGACCCTGTGACAGGGAGAGACGCATTGTGCAAATTGTTTGAGTGCGACGTAGATGATCTGGATATTGTAGAGAGGGAGATTGGCTGGGAGACTATGGCATCAGAGTATGATCGGCAATATGTGGTGATAGCATGTCTACTAGCAGGAGATAGACGAGGACATGGATTCCCTATTGGATGGGGAAGAGTGATAGAGCGGATGGCGACAGAGGGGATAGTGTATGCATGGGGACCATGTGTACTGGCTATGCTCTATTTTCAGCTGAATCAGATAGCATATCAGGGAGTGCAGACTTTGAGTTGTGGAGTTACACTGCTACAGGTATGGGCATTTGAGCACATAGCCATATGTCGACCGATTACAGATAGATAGGTAGTACCACATTGACCATATGTGTATTGCTATGGGGGAGCACTGAGACAGGGTCCATTTGGATACATATTATATTGGTGACATGAGCTAGATAGACTGAGAGAGTTCATATGGAGGCCATATCGTGATTGCCCGGGATGGTCAGATGATAGTGATGAGCTACCTTATTGTAGACAAGAGAGGTACCTGATTGGGCGATGAGTGAATCACCAGAGAGTGATTGATTTGTACCTTCCAGAGAGAGTCAGACGACAGTTTGGAGAGAGGCAGGATGTACCTAAGAGGACTACACACTTTGCCCGATCTCACAGAGAGACGAGTCAGAGGGGGAGTATGATTCAGCCACACATAGCATATGCAGACTTCTCACAGCTATAGCAAAGATAGTGGGATTGGAGATTAGATGTGGTGGACGCTGGGATGACAGAGGAGTATGATAGATGGTTTGCACAACAACGACCAGTGCCATTGACAGATCTGGATATTCTAGTACCAAGGCGATAGGAGGACTTCCCACTCATAGGAGAGGAGGAGGGAGATGATGAGGACAAGGAGGATGATGAGGACAAAGATGAGGATGAGGGGGATGATGAGGACAGAGATGAGGATGGTGGGGATGAGGACAGAGATGAAGATGGGGAGCAGGAGGCATTACAGGACATACCCATAGAGCCAGAGACAGCTAGGATAGAGGAGATGGAGATATTCAGGGCTACCATAGCGAGTCAGTAGGATCACATTGCGACTTTAGAGGGAGAGATAGCCAGACTCACAGCGGCTCGAGACACAGTAGTAGCGCAGGCACAACGAGAAGGACAGAGAGTCACTGAGTATATTGGGTCGATTCAGGATGCCAGTGTACGAGAGCTAGGACAAATGTTGGTAGAGACCGGAGAGGAGATACGCCATTGGAGGACACTATATGAGAGTGCAGTTCCACCAGAGTAGAGAGAATCTTCATATCGGGCATGATCGAGGATAGAGAGCAGGGCACGCTCTCGGAGGTCATTGAGCAGCATGGGGGTGAGTGGACTGATGAGACCACCACAGCTAGGACCAGGAGGGACATCATCCACAAGACCTTGCAAGGATGAGGAGGATCGAGGGAGCACCTAGTGACAGAGGCACGTGCTCCTTAGACAGACATTAGACATTATGTAGTTTGACATTTTGTAGTTAGCTTGCAGACCATACTTAGGACGGACAGTTTGATTATGTACTGCGATATTATTGTGACATATGATATGATATGCATCGATATGATGGGATGCAAATGATTTATGTGATTTTCCATGTATGGATAGCTTATGTACTATTTATGTACCATTGTGGAATATGTATGGATATGTTTTTTGTTTATGTGTTTTTGATGCATTGATAACATGAAATGGATAAAATGCTTGATGTGATGCTTAACGTAATGCAAATGTACTAACCAAATGGATGTAGGATGCAGCATATGTGTGTGGGGAAATCAGAGCACTAGATCAAACTGACCATCCGAACTGATGGAAGAAATGTTAGTAAGAAGAAAATGAGACAAAGGACAGTTAAAGATAAAGAAAAACTTGCTTTCAGTAATGCACTTTGTAGGTGAGAACCTTTATTTTTATGTAGCAAAATGGATGCGTAGCATCATGGCATTAAAGGCCAGAGCTGAAATGCAACCCTTTTTGCAAAAGACAGACACATCACAGACAAACAACAATCACAAAAAAAAAAGGGACCATGATCCATCCCGGTCACTCTAAATCACTCAGTGACATCATCGAGCAACATAGGAACATGACCGAAGCCAAAGATAAATCAATAAAAAGATAAGATGCACAAATTCCAACAAATCAAACAAACATCTTGATCTTCATTATCAAAAGTTGAAAGTGCGGATAGGATGATCATGCTGTCTAGTTTCAGGGAATGTGGTACCCCATCTAAGACAGGACACAGTCTGGTTTCGAGTATACCACACCCTGTATAAGACTCATGATAGTGTGCCAAGGATGAATGATTTTGATGGTAACGTTCGATTGATAAGACAATTTTGATGAGTTTGAATGTCTGGTTTGATGGAAAAAGTTCATCTATTATCGCATGATTTTATTAAAGCGCAGCATTGGATTGTGAGTTGTTGGATGTATGCACAGTGATTTGTCTATGCACAGAGGGATTATTTATGTTTTGTTTTGCTTTTCGAGGTTTTACAAATTTTTTTTTGTTCATTTTTTCAGGACTTTATTCGATTTTTTTGGATTATTTCAGGATGTTATTTGATTTTTTTATGATGTTTTTCAAGACATTTTTCAATTTTTTTATGATTTTTTTTTAGGACATTTTTCAATTTTTTGAGATTTTTTCAGGACATTTTGCCCCCAATGTCTAGCAAGGCAAGGAATATGATAGGTGAACAAATAGGCTTGCTGAAATGTTGGTGGATAGAGGGAAGACAAAGGCCTTTTATCATGGAGACAATATGGATGCAATTTTCAAGGGCTATTGCGTGATGGGACAAGACACTAGATATGACAATGTAAAGTAGGAACATGGCATGAGGGACATGTCAAGAGGTTTTTGAAACCATGTTTAAATTTTGCGTCCTTATGTCAAATCAAGATCAAGGGATAGAAAAGGTGTATGGATAGTGATAAGATATGGATAGGATAAGCAAGACCAAGAATGAATAAGGGACATGGACTAAAGGTCGAGATTGGCTAAGGGATAGTGGCAGAAAGTTGCAATAAGACAGGGAATATGGATGAAAGGTTATAATAAGCAAATGGATAAATGACCAAAAGCTATGATATACTAAAAGCTGCAAATAAGATGCATGATGCTCATGATGATCGTTAGCCTTGTCAAGATCAAAGGAGGTGGAAAGGGAAACTGGACATGAGGGACAATAGGATATGAAGGGTAATGACAGGGGTTCGATAGGATAATGGAAGGGCAATAGGATATGAAGGAGGAAACCTGCCCCCAAGTGTGGTGTGCAAGAAGTTCATAAATTACGCATGACACCTGTTTGCCAGGTTTTCATCATGGTACTTGCCCAAGGCGCCTGTTTGCCAGGTTTTCACCAGTGAATGAATTATTTTTGCCTTACTTTTTTTTTTCTTTTGTCTTTTTTTTATTTTTTTTATTTTTTTATTTTTTCAATAAAAGATGGACACATGATAGGGGATGGAAGAAGGACTCAAGCATCTTTTTGTTTGGATAGTAGCCTTGAAATAAATGGACCATGACCTTTTAAAGCATGCTCAAAGACGTTGGTAGGATAAGGACATGGAAAATGAGATGAAACTAAGGCAAGAATTTATGCAAAGGATTGGACTAGAGGGATGGAAGGATGGAAAATATGCATTGGATAATGGATAGGGTATTGGAAGAATTATGCTTGAGTAGATAGAAATGTTGGCAAGATCAGCATTGGCACACACCTTGAGGGGTGATGGACTGATGGAGGAAAAATGGATCTCAGATTGTGAGATTTGGATGGAGGAATAACTTGGGATTTTGGGACATAAGGGCCCAAAATGGATGAAGAAGGTGATGGAGGAACAAATTTGAGAGGGTTGGATGGAGAAATAACAACTTTGGATGCCAATTTTGATGTTTCTTTAGGCTTTTGTGCTTCAAGGAGCCACTTAGGGATCCACATGGTTTTTGATTTTTCATGTTTTTGTGGTTCTTTGGAGTGCATTGCTTGCACAAGGGATTTAGGAACCCATATATATTTTGACTTTGCTTTATTTTTCTCAATGGGCCTTTGTGGCCTTTTAGATATTTCTTTTTCTTTATAGATCATATTGTTCTTTGTTTTGACATGTTGATTGTATTGGACATGTTGATCCTTGAATACATGTGGATTTTTAGACTTATGACGTTTATACTTGGCATCCAAATTGCTTGGAAGAGGGAATGAATGTCGGTGTGGATGGGAATGATATGAAGGCCTGTGGGATGGATGGAAGGTTCTCCAAGATGTGTGCCTTTGCTGATATTTCATAGGAGATGGAGGGATATAGGGACCTAGAATGGATGGAAGTGATGATGGGGAAGGTGGACATTTGGATTTTGACTTTGAAGGGATACCAACGCCTTGAGTGTGAGCTCTGTAGCCATGACCATTAGTATATTCTTCAATATGGAGAGATTCTTGCTTATGGAGATCTACTCCTTTGCCTTTATGACTATCTTGACTTGTAGGATACTCTTTTCTTTGGGAAGAAGACGCGAGTCCATTATGAGGTGGATATGATATGAGAGAAATAATGAGATCTTGAAGTGGATCGGATTGCACCAAAGTGGAAGAACCCATTATGCATGTTGAGGGTTCATGAACATCTTGCACTGACACATTAGAATCATGAGGGGCACTAGGATTGTGTAATGGACATGGTTCAATGACAGGCTCTTCAAGAGATGGAATGGGAGAAATAATGGGATCATCAAAAGAAATGCAATCTTGGAGTGGATATGCTGGATTAGGACGTGGAGATGGAGGAACAAAAGGATCTTGTGGAGGATTTAAAGGAATGATAGGGTCTTGTGTTGGAAATGAATTTGGAAGGATACTTTGATCTTGACAAGGAGGAAGATCATTGGATTCCTCTTTAAAATTGCTTTGCTCTTGACTTTCAATGGGATCATCGGAAAGGATGTAAGGGATATCTTGATATTTCTTAGGAAGTGGAATGTCAATAGGATTTGAAAGGACATTTTTTTCATGAAATGGAAGGGGATCATTTGGGATTGGATGGACTGGGATATCTTGATCTTGCTTGGGGAATGGAGTGTCAATAGGATCTTGGATAGGATGGACAAGAATAGGGGAATCATCGTGAGTGTCTGGGAACATGGGATCTTGGTCAAAAATTGGATGGGATGATAAGGTTTCAAGATCTTGATCTTGATTTTCTTTAGGACTCATTTCTTCGTGCTCTAAATTATCCTCTTGACATAAGGTTGGACTTTTGATATGCATGGAGGATTCTGACAAGGGATAAATGGTTTGGCATGAAGGAAATGTACTTTGAACATTTGTGATGGAATCTGGCAAGGAATCAATGCTTGAACATGAGGAAGAAGGACTTCGAATGGGGTCCTCTAAAACAGGTAATGGCAATAAAGTGCATGGTGGCATTGGGTCTTGTATTTTTGAAACATGACAAGGATGTGCATCATGAATTGGATTATCTTGGTAATCAATTATGGATAGCTCTTGGATAATTGCAACCTTGGGTGTATTGTTTGATGAGGACAATATAGAAGGTTCTTGTGAAACTTCTAGAGGTGTAGGGATAAATGCCATTGGAGAGTCAATTTGCTTGCGAGGGGATGAGGCATTGCTAGACATAAGTGTATTATCTTGATCTTCCTCAAAGAACTCACTTGGTAATTTCCTTAAGAGCATTGCAATAAAGCCACCTTTCTTTCGAGGTTTTGACATGGTTGTATCTGGAATTTGAACTTGTTTTTGGTTTGATGTCATGTTTTGATATTGAACTAGATGTTGATCAAATTGGTTTGACATGTTTGAAACTTGGGTTGGTGTGTGCTGCAACCTTTGTTTTTGAATGTTTGGTTGTTGTTGTTGACATTGATATTCCACCATTGGTTGAACCATTTGTTGACATTGTATAGTTGGTTGGACATATTGTTGAAATTGGACCATTGGTTGTGTTGGTTGCATATGTTGGACAATTGGTTGTGATGGTTGAAAATCTGATTGATAGTAAACACCTTCTTGTTCTTGTTGTGGAGGCACATAATGTTGAAATTGATGTTGTCTCTTTTCTTGAAATTGTTTCATCATCTCTATTTGGGAGAGGAGAGCTGGTATGTCTGATCGTTCAAGAAGAGATCTTACATCAATTGGCTCAATCTTTGGATTTTGACCTGGAAATTTTTGAAACACTTTGGACATTTGTGATCTACTCTTCTCAATGTTTTTCACTCTTTGTTCCAATATCTCTTCTTCTTGAGCTAGTTTCTCCTCTAGTTTTTGTATTTGGAGACTTGTTTCATCATAAAAAGTTTGATTGATGTTGCTTTGTTGTTGGGTTCGATATAATTGTGAATGCATTGTCGGTTGATATGTCAAACTTTGTTGCATCATTGGTGCTTGGAACCTTGTTTCAATAGACATGTCACTATGCAATGTTTTTGGGATTTTTCAAGGATGATATATGATATGCAACTAAATGCAAACTAAATAAATGAAAATGCAATCTATGGCAAGAATGCAACCTATGTTTTTTTGTTGTTTTTCAAGATTTTGACAAACTTTTTGGAATGCAGATCCAAAAGAGACCCTTAGGAAATTGAAATGATGTCTAGACCTCAAAGGACAAAAGGACCAAGTGACAAAAGGACAAATGACAAAGTCTCCCCTATATGCTTGGATACTAAGCTAGGTTTGACCAAATGACATTGATGACAAAAAGACAAAAGTTTGATAAGGTCTAGACTTCTTAACAATGACTTAGGGTTTATCAAAGATTTGGATTACTCAAGTATGACAAAACCTAGTTTTGAGACTATATGCAAAGGGACAATTACTATGCAAATGACCCTAATATGATATGATAATGACCTAAGCTTGATGAAGAGACCTAGGTTATGCAAATATGAATGTATGACAATGGTATGCCTTTAATGCAAGAGGACATATGCAAATGGATGACTCTTATTGATATGCAAAGGAGTATGACCTAGATGAAACCTAACCTTGGTACTTGACAATGAACTTTGCAAAATGCAACCTAGGATGAACCTAAATGTAAGTGACATGCTTGTTGAGATAAGATTTTGAACAATGTTTGCTAACCATGTTTGAAGATGAGTTTTGAACCTTGATAACCTTTTGTTGGATGAATGTCTCTTGTGTTTAATTTTATGTTTTGAATCAATTTGTTTTGCTTTTGAAATGAGATGCAATTCAACTTTTGACAAGTAAAGAAGACAAGATATTTTAACATAGACTCAAAACAATCATGCTCATTCCCACATTTCTTATGGTAGGCAAGGACATTAGGTACTTGAGAGGTAGACTTGTTATGGGATTCAAGGAGAATACATAGATGCTTGACCCCACAGGCTCCCCTCGACGGAACTCACTTCTCAGGGCAGCCAAGCATCAGTCCCCATGGAAATCTCCCCATGGCGAACTTAGTATCTCTTCCAAGTATCCAAACTTGTCCTTCTCAAGCAACTAGAAGGGTTTTTTTTTGCCTCTAAAAACAAGGTGTTTAGTAAGGATTTCTGTTAAGCATTACTCCTTGATGTCACGCAAGCGTGGTTGAGACATTAAGCCCATCAAGATACCAAAAAAATTTAGTCGTGCAAACACGATTTAAACCATGAGGCCCTACTTAGATGTTGATATGAGAAAGAGTTCAAGGGTCATCACTTCCCAAGTAACTGCAATTCCCACGTAACCCTTCCTTCAAAGCTTTCGCTCATCAGGTATTTTTTTATAGTGAGTTAGAATGCCAAGGTATTCTAGCCGTACTCACTTTGGGTCGTTCCCTTCTCATGATTATCACTTGCTTGCAAAAGCAAATGGTCGGGAAGGCAGGCCCTCTAAAAAGGAGACACACAATCAAAGACATGAGCATGGTATCGAAGATCTGGATTTCTGATCACCCTAAGAAGGATGAGAGCATACTCTCCTACTCCAATGTCACACTCCACAATCAAAGCAGAAACATGTTCATTCCAACCTATTTAGAAATCACTAGGTGTCTAAAACATTAATGACAAACACAAAGTTTAGTTGTTTCTCCAAGGCAACCTGCAAAACCCAAGTTAGAAGTTTGAGGTGTTTATTCTTTGACTATCGATTCTGCATAAAACATGTTAGTAGTTTCATTTGTTGTCTTTGCCATGCATATGCCAAGATGTTGCACAGATAATTAGTACCAAAAACCAAAAAGCAGAAAACAGAATGCAAAAACACATAATTTTCAAGTAAAACATTGCATTTTCACCTTTGTTTCTGGACTTTACATAGGCGCAGAACCCATGACACAGGCGCAAAACTCATAACACAAGCGCAAGATTACACAGGCGCAAGTTGCTTGACACAGGCGCAGGTTACCTTACACAAGTGCAGTTTTTTTTTTTTTTTTTTTTACACAAGTGTAGAATGCATTGACACAGGCGCAAAACTCATAAAGATGCCTTACACAGGCATAGATTGTCTCACACAAGCACAGAAGTCCCCAGAAAACCCTGCACTACCCTGTTTTTGGGTTTTTGAGATGCAAATCAACTCAAAAGCACTCAAAAACACAGTAAAGGGGTTAGATGGTTAGCGTTCACATCGAGTTCACCAATTAATGTACGTTAGGAAATCGAAAATCATCACAAGCAATATAGAAATACTAATCATTAGCTCAATCATGAAAGCACAATTGTAATGATCTATCCTAAACACATCCAATGAAGACATAAAGATAAAACATTCAAAAGCAAATACTATGCAAACCATATGCAGATCTAAATGCTTCCTTCATGCGGCTCCATTGTTCTTCTTTCCTCTTCAAATAGTTTGGTTGTGGTTCTCACCTACAAGTGCACACACATAATTGAAAGCAAGTAGACAAGATTATTGATCAAGAGTACTCGAAATGTGATTGATTAGAAATTTGATAATCTGATTAGGGGTTTTGATTGAAGAAATTCATCCAATTTATAGAGAAATTGGAGAAAAAGATCAAATTAGCATGTAGAGTTTCAAATGGAAATTGCAAATCAATTATGTCAATTATGACAAATTATGAAAAATTATGCACTTTCTATGCAAAATTTGTTGATCGATAATTTATGACAAATTATGACAAACTTCTATCTCAAAAATTGATTGATTGTCAATTATGACAAATTATGACAAATTGACATGTCATTTCCATGAATTTAGGAGGGAAATAGGAGGAAATTGAAATTAGGAATTAGAAAATTAAGAAATTAGAGAATTAAGAATTTAGGAATTAAGAAATTGATGAAAATTAGAAATTAGGTAAATTAATTAATAATTTATCATTTATTAATTAATTCACAAAGAGGAATAATTAGCCAATTAAATGAACATTTAATTGTAACAAGAAGACTTAGGATAAATAAATAATTTATTAATCCTAAAGGGAGAAATGACAAACAAGGTTAAATGATTAAATCACGAAACCTTAGAAGATGAATTAGGAATGCGAGAATGACAATTAGGCCTTGATTGAAGATAATTGATATCGATCATGATTTTGAATCGATAAATGACCAATGTGATAAATGATTTGACTGATAAATGCGCCAACTGACGAGGAACAATGACAAATTGATCCAAATTGACATAATTGAGACAAACAACGATCAATGACAAATCGATCGCAAAATGACAAGATCGAACAAGAGGACAAGAATCGATGACAATATTGAAAATGACCACGATGAATGACAAATCGATCACAAAATGTCAAGATCGAACATGACAACGACCGATGACAAATCGATCGTTAAAACGACAAGATTGAAAATGATAAGGATTGATGATAAATCGACAAGATTGATAAGAGTACAACGATCGATGACAAATCAATTGCAAGATTGACAGGAGGACAAAACCCTAATTAGGATTGACAATGTCCAAAATGATGACAAATGAGTATGCACGTTGATGTGACAGGATAAAATTGATCAATATCATGATTGGATAGTATTGTTGACAAGACCAAATTGAGAGCGAGATGATTGAAGAATGCAGAAGAATGAATCGATGCTCGCAAATGATAAAAACCAAGTACGAATCATAGGATAAATGTTAATGCGACGCAAAACCTAAAATGAGGCAATGCGTAAATGTTAAAGTATGACTTCGCAAGCGTTGACCATTTTTAGGTGTCTACAGTAATTCCAAATAACCTCATATAATATTAAACACATGAATAAGAATACACATCACACACACACACATATATATATATATATTTTTATTTTATTTTTTTGTTATAAATTTCATTTCTTAGATTACTCGCAAATAATTTTATTTAGGAGAATATTCCTTTCTTTACCTTATTTTGAAATAACATTCTTTGTTTATTCTGTGTGCCTAATTTTACTCCTTGTGGTTTTCTCGCTTGACACAGTATCAGTGGTTCAACGAACATGGTAGACTTTACACAAATCACATCACTAGGGATAGCTATATTAACGTCAAAATGACCACTTGACACTTTGAAAGATCAAAATAAAAGTTACTTCTACCAAGTCCAATCAAAGAAGAAAAATGTTGGCAATTGAAAGATATTAAAATTAGCAACATGGCAAGTGCCATAGCTCCAATAAAAAGAAACATAAATTTATGGTCCTTTCATCATAAAAATAAATAAATAAAAAGAAAGTACTAGCCCCTAGATCACAAAATACTATTTAAAGAAAGTCAAAAATACTGTCGAATCAAAACTCGAAACAAGATGACCATACTAGCCATGCTATAGGGAGTAACCGCAGCACATCACCCCAGATCACAAGTCTTGAGTGTGTTAGGAAGTGATTATTAGACTCTTGAGATTCTTATTTTATCTATATTCCTTTATTATTTATGAAATATCTTATACACATGAGATTGCAATCTTTTTATAGATCATGTTCCATTTTAACCTCCACGTGATTACTATTGAAAGCCACACTTTCTGACATAATCCGTTATCTATTTAGGGTTATTAACATCCATAATTATATCTAATAGGTGATTGCACTAACTCTACCATCCTCCGTCCATTCTTCTAGGACTTCCATTAACTTTCTTGATATGCTATACCTTGATTCAATATTACATGGTAACTCATGCATCGATACTTTCATGTCTTACTCACATGCAGTGGATAGTTCGACACAAAATTGTCACTTGTATACTTAGAAACACTTAGGATTTGAAAAAAAAATGTAATCATATAATCCTACTAGGGACATCATTTGTTTTCTTAGCACCTTTGCTAGCTCCTTGAATTTTCACCTCTAATCATCCTTTCATTCTCGTTAATAAGGAGCATGTTGCCAAATTACTAACACTTATGGTTAAGAACCATTTGGGCTGGACTAATTGTCAAGTAAAAACAATAACACTTGACAACTAATTCCTTCCCACACATTTCATGACATATTTCAAACAACGCGGAGAGTTGACTTATTCCCTCCTACTTCCCTTATGCAACTTATGATATCAAGGGGGTGTGCACTCGAGAAGTGACCAACACTCACCCTATTAATTAAAATTTGGTAAAAAGAAGTTATCTTTTTCCGTATTACTTTATATTTACTTACTAGCCAATTTTCAGCATATCACAACTTACAATTTCCTTCAAACCACGTAAACCACCTTATCATCATAATATCATGTTACCCAATTACGGTATAACATAAGGGTGTCCAATAATTACCAATGTCTTAAGACTCCCATAATTTCCAAGTTCTCCCTTGGCTAACCACATAATTAAGCTCCTTATCCATGTTCTCATAAAATATCTTATACTACCAACTAACTGTCATTAAAACCTTCGTATTATAATACTACTATACTATCATTCCATAAGCCATTTCCATCTGCATGTTGTTTCATCCATACTTAATGTTTTCGCATACCTTCACACTTGAGTACCATAAATTTACAACCCTACTTCAGTTGTGTCAAGCAGTTAAATTGTGTTACATATTGTCTTGTAACTAGCGACTAGCCAGGATTGGGTTGCACTTTTCTCCTTAGGTTCTGAATGAATATTAGTTACTCATTCCTAGAGTATAAGATCCTAATACTTTTACACTCCTTGCAATTCAATAGGGATTTTTTTGTACAATTCCCAAATCGTCCCTACTCTCCTTGCCATTAGTTTCTCCAAGATTGTCTTCCCATAAGGGAGCTAGTCGTGGCTTTACTTTGCTTGTTTCCCCAATTATATAACTATGGATGAACTTAGGGTTTATTACAATTGCATGCTTTAACCCAAGAAGTTCATGTATCCTTTCTCCTTAGTTAATTCATCTATAATATTTCTAGGGTCCACTTATCAAGGAGATTGTCATTCATCATTTTAGTCCTTATCTTCAGGGTTATACAACTCTAGCTTCTCTGCGTTGCTACAAGGATTGTCTAACGAATTCTCTTAATAAGCAACCTAGCCTGACCACACTCTTAAGGCACCTATTCATTAGGATAGGTTAATTCTTCTTTCTAATATTCGCAAGAGTACCTCTTAACACTTCTTCAATGTTGTCTCAAATGGCGGTCATGGTCCTCAAACCACCAAAATTTTTGCATAGCTTAAAAAAAATTAACTTGAGTTGTCTCTATCTCAATTATCTTGTTTATTGTGCCTTCATCCTATGTCTAACTAGCTTTCTTGACTTGCCAAGTCAAGAACACACCTCGACGGATGGTATTCTCTTAGTTACCATCAGAGGTATTTTATTGTAGAATTAACTCCTCATACTTGGTTTGATTAGGGCAACAATTGCATTTGGGTTCCAATTGAATGGTAATCTTATAAGTACTAATAATCTAAATTTTATTTATTAAATACCGAGAATATTTATAATTTTAAAATTTTTGTTGCCTTTGGGGTCTTATTATGCCATAAACATTATGACTAATTAGTTTCAAATTTTAGGGCTTTTAGTGACCCTTGGAACCCCTTGAATTGATATATGTTGATCTGTTGATTTAGAAGAATTTTCACTTATGTTTCACTTTGTTATTTCGCAAGTTTCCACCTACGTGTTATACTTCGAAGCCATAGTTTAGTTCAGCTAAGTTATGAATGTAGCCCATGTTCACCAGTGTATGAACCTAGGGCTCTGATACCAAAATGTCATGCCCAAACTTTTGGGCAAAAACCCAAACAACAAATTTTGTTTGAAACACTTAATTGTATGCAACCTGTGCTTAATTAGATGTGACAACTTAACAGGTTATTCCAAGCAGACTCTTAAATTATAATGAAATGTTTTTCTAACATGAGCAATGAATAGCACAAATTTATCTAGAAGCCTTAGGTTTCTATAAAGCTCCTAGACGACAAAGTTAGGATATTCCTAACATATCAAATTATGATAACTCCTATAATCAAATGGAACAAACTAATTTTATTTTGACAATAATAAATTCACATCGAATGTCCCTTTTATTACAGTTGCAAATTATAATTCTTAATTAGATCGACTTCTACTAAATAGGAATTAATATAATAACTTGATTCAATAATAATTATTTATCTCCTAACAAGTTTCCTCCATCCGTGATAATACATCCTTCCTTTATAACTTGATTAAATCTTGCGTCTATAAATTAATTATTAATATGATTTTAACGTAATAATATTAATTAATCAAGCAATTGAAAATTGAAGTATCAAACCTTAAAATGTTAATTGTTTTATTTAGTATAAGATTTCATCAAGGCCAAATGAGTTCACAAGACCAAGGTCTTGGACTTATTTTCGAATATATATAATTCCACCATGAAATCCTCTTCCAAGGAAATTATAATTATCTCACCATTTAATAAATAAATAAATTCATTTAAGCAAAAAACCCCAAATTTATTTACAAGAGATATTTATTAATCTCAATTAATCTTTTTAATTATTGTAGGAATTAATTAAATTAACTCTAGCAATTGAATTTTTAAATCCCATGATTTATTTTAACAATAATTAAAATGTAGTTAAACTAATTTGACTAAAGGGTTAATTAAATTACATAATGTAAATTGCCCTATAAAATTTAGTCTGGAATACCCTAAATTTAGGTGGACTAAAATTAATATCCTATGGCCAAAAATCTTACAAAGTCATTATAATTTCCTAAAAAATTAAACCCCAAAATAATTTAAGATTTAAAACATCACATTTAAATATTCAAACAATATGAATGATTAAATAAAATAATTAAACTAAGTTAGATGTATACATTCATATTCTTAAATATATATATATATATATATACTTTAAACAAACATTATTATAAAGATACCCATGAAACCTAATTAAAAATATTATAAAATACCCTTTCAAATCATTTTCTTTTATTCCTTTCATAATTTCAAAATACCCTAACTCAAATCGGGTTAGGGTTTCATATTTTTTTGTTGCAGGGAGGAGGTCGAAGGCATGGTGTAAGGTTTTGCTTGCAGGTGGTGGTGGTGCCGAAGGAGGGGAGAGGAATCCATGGGGGGAGGCTCCTCGTAGGGACGGCCGCAGCCATGTTGCGGGTCGCGTCCCACAGAGGCGGCCTTGGCCGCCACTGTGAGGCGCGACCCGCAGCCCGGTTTCACCGTCGCTGTGGGGCGCCACCCACAGTGGGGGTCGAAGCCTCCCAACTATGGGTTGTGGCCCACAGTGCAAGGGGGGCCACCCTACGAGGGTTCCACAGGGGCCGAGCCCTCTTTTTTTTCTTTCTTATTTAATTTTTTTAAAATTTTTTTTTTTATATTATTTAAAAATAAAAATAAATATATATATATATACATATGTATATAAGTATATATGTATATAAATGTATACATATATATATATATATTTGTGTATATTATATATATATATATATGTATATGTGTGTGTGTGTGTGTGTGTGTATTATACACACACACACACACACATATATATATAGTTAGTTACCTTCAGAAGTATATTTATATGGGGCTGCAGTGTGGGGGGGTTTGGGTGGTGCAGGAAGCAGCGGAGGGCGAAGGGGAGAAGGCTGACGGTCTGCATGTGGGTGCAAGCTAAGCGGCTTGCCTGTCGTTCTATTCAAACAACGAGCAGTTGTGGGGTTGGGGACCATGGGGGGACCTCCATCCCGAGAGTGCTGGGGAGGGGTGGGGCTTTTTGGGGGTTCTTTTTTCTCTTTTGAGCCCCTTTGGGGTTTTGGACTTTGCCCTTTGGTGGTGCATGATGAGTATTGGTGGGGATGGTTTGAAGGACACTCCAGCCTTAGATTTTCGGGTGGCGGTGGGATCAAAACCCCCACCGCAGGGTATGAAGACATTCAATAATAACCTCTTTTCCTCAGATGTGGGATCTGGTAGTGCGGGGAGTTCGCACATTTCGAAGATTAATGGTTGCTTGGAGAGATGCAGTGAGAGGCCAAAGCTGATAATTCCTCCTCAGATGATAGCGGAGGACGTCGAATATTTCTCAAAACATTCACTATATTGCAAATTTTTGGGAATGAGGATTTCTTTGCAGTTCTTGGAAAACTGGGCGCAAAGGACTTGGGCCCCGCAAGGGGAAATGGAGATTATGCTACTGGCAAACAACTACTTCATGGTTACCTTCAACTGCATGGAGGATCGGAATAGGGTCTTCAAAGGTGGTCCATATTTTTACAACCAGGTGGGGTTGTTTATCAAACCTTGGCATGTGGGGTTTAACCCTTCGGAGGAGCTCCCGAATAGGGTGCCTGTGTGGGTTCGCTTGCCATGCTTCCCTATGGAATGTTGTTGAGAAGATGTGCTCCATATGCTTGCCGCTCTACTTGGGAAGCTAGTGGGATCCTCTATGCAAACCTTGGGGGTAAAGGTAATGACTTTTGCACGTATCTGTGTCGAAATTGATCTTAGTAAACCCTTGCCAGATGCTATAGATATGTGTGCAGGATCTTACTCTTGGGTTCAGCAGTTAGATTATGAGACTTTACCTTTTCGATGCTGGTTGTGTCATGAGTATGGTCACTTATAATGTAAGTGCCCTAGATATAAACTAGTGATGCACCAACCTTAGCCATCGGAACTGAGCCAAGATAGGGCTGAAAAAGGGAAAGCTCCTATGTCTGTCGAGGCTGGGGGTGTTGATGGTTTTGTCCCTGCTAGGACAAAGATTAGGAACCATGGACAAAAGAGGTCATTGTAGGAGAGGTAGGAGGAGGACACCTTCAATAGATTTGATGCTCTAGATGACCTGGGCCATCAGGAGGTTAATTCGGGGCTAACCCCTTTGGATCAAGGAGCGTCAGGAGGGGCCCTGGTAAGAACTATGGAGGCCCTATCTAGACTCTGCAAGGGGTTGGAAGCTAGCAGATGGAGATGGATCAACAAGTAGGGGTTCATGTGGGACTCACTCCTGGGTCTGAGGTGATTCTGGCGGAAGGGGAAGGCTCTCTGATAGAGTCAAAGTTGGATCCGTCTGGGGTTAAGAGCAATAAGTCTATTGCCCATCTGGGTTTACATTAGAAATATATTAAGAAAAATTCATCAGAGAGGAGCTCAAAGGCAGGTAGAAAGAAGGATTTGGACAAGATTAAATTGATGGGGGAGAATTTGGTTGAGTCAGGGTCGGTAAAGACTTTGGATACTCACTTTTCCAATCCTCTGAAATAATTGTGATCTCTTGGAATGTGAGGGGCTTGAACAGTGGCCCTAGATAAAAATTTGTTCGGGACTTGATTAGGAATCATTCGCCTGATGTCATTTTTTTGCAAGAAACTAAACTTACAGTAGAGAGTATGATGGGCCTGGTGCCGAGGATGTGGAATCGAGGAGAATGTCAATGTGTTGGGGTAGTAGGATCCTCTGGAGGGGTGGCCTGTATTTGGAACCCCTTAAGGATCCACCCTATCTGGTGGGTTGCCTCCCAATCCTCATTATCTGAGGTGTTCTCTAGTCTTGAGACAGGGGAATTCATTTTGTTTTCTAACATTTATGCCCCCACTGATCTTTTGGGTATGCAACACTTATGGTCTCATATTTCTGGTATGTGAAAGGTGGCCCCTTATCATCCTTGGATTATGGTAGGAGATTTCAATGCCATCCTTGAGCAGAGTGAGAAGAAGGGGGGGGTGATGAGGTTGGAACCTTCTTCCTTCCTCTTTCAAGATAATATTTCCATGTTGCAGCTTGTTGACATTAAGCCTGGTAATTGTTGTTTCACCTGGAACAATAGGAGGGTGGGAGAGGATTGGATTGCAGAGAGGTTGGATCGGTTCTTGGTCTCTAGGTTTTGGATTGGTGTGGGATGGTCCACCAGCTTGGAGATTCTTGACTGGAGAGGGTTGGATCACTAGCCCATCAAGCTGGTATCTTCTCTAGCTAGGGTTGCTCACTCACCTTCATTTAAATTCCATCTTATGTGGCTTCAAGATCCCTCTTTGTAGGCTCTTGTAGCTGAGTGGTGGAGGAAAGGGAGGCCAACATTTGGCACTGCCATGTACTCTTTTGCCAAACAACTACAATTTATTGAGTTTCAGCTCAATTGGTGGAACCGGCAGGGTTTTGGGAACATCTTTCATGCCAAAAAAGCTGCTCACATGGTGCTGAATGGGATCACCAGCGTAATCAGAGAGCAAGGTTTGTCGGAGGAATTGCTCAAGGAGGAAGCCAAGATAGTTAAGGAGGTAGAGGAATGGGAACTAAGGGAAGAAATTTACTGGAAGCAGAGAGCCCGTATTGACTGGCTGAAGGAGGGGGATAAGAACACAACTTTCTTCTTCAACTCAGTAAAAGCTAGAAGGCATGGAAACTCCATCCCTGCTCTAGAGAATGATAGAGGAGATCAATGCTTATCCTTGCCAGAGATATCTAGGGAGGTGTCTTAGTTTTTCTAGTCCCTCTTCAGGGAGGATCCCCAGGGGGAAATAGGGGAGGAGAACCAGGTTCTCACTTGCATTCCTTCTCATGTCTCAAGGGAGATGAATGAGCAGCTTTTGGGTCCTATTTTGTTGGAAGAACTTGAGAGGATTGTCTTTCAGATGAGGAAAGGAAAAGCTCCAAGACCGGATGGATTCCCAGTTGAATTCTTTCAAGAATTATGGGATATTATCAAGCTGGATTTGCTAGAGGTGGTTCAGGAATCATAGAGGAACAAGAAAATGCTTAGGGTGCTGAATGTGACCTTTATTACTCTTATCCCCAAGTGTGAGGGGGCTAATTGGTTAGGCCAGTTCTGCCCCATCTCTCTTTGCAATGTGATTTATAAAATCATCTCTAAGATGATAGCGGATAGATTGAAGAAGTGCTTGGGGAAGGTTATCTCTGAGGAACATAGTGGGTTTGTGGAAGGGCGTCAAATCTTGGACGGGGTGGCCATTGCAACAGAGACCATTCACTCTATGGCTACCTCCAAGGAAAAGCCTATGTTTATCAAGCTGGATATGGCTAAGGCATACGACAGAGTTAGATGGCCCTTCCTCCAGAAGATCCTAAAGGCATTTGGTTTTGTAGACGAGTGGATCCAGTGGGTTATGAGTTGTGTTACGACTACGTCTTTCTCAGTGCTCATCAATGGAGATCATACTAAGCTATTTTGTGCTTCTAGGGGTCTTCGTCAGGGAGACCCCCTCTCCCCTTATTTATTCATTCTCATGGTCAAGGGTCTGGGGAGGTTGATTAAACATAACATGGGACAAGGTATTATTCAGGGTTGGAGATGGGGTAATGAATTGCAGCTACAGTCCCATTTGCAGTTTGTGGATGACACCACTCTTATGGGGCTCGCTCGAATCAGAGAAGCTAATAATCTGCGTAAGGTCTTGGATGTTTATCTTGCATCATTGGGCCAACTGATCAATGAGGACAAGTCTTCTATCCTCTTCTTCAACACTCCTAAAATTAGTCAAAGGAGGATTGCTCTTATCCTGAGATTCCAAGTTGGCTCCCTGCCCTTGAACTATTTGGGTATTCCTATATCCATTGGTAAACCTCATAGGGACTTGTGGCAGGGTATCTTGGATAAATTCCACTTGAAGGTTGAACACTGGACTCATAGATGGCTATCCTTTGCTGGGAGGACTCAACTGATTTAGTCGGTGGTTCAAGTGCTTCTGCTCTATCGGTGTATGCTTCAAGTGGCTCCTATGTGGTTCTTGAAGGGTCTGGATTCTCTGGCTAGGCAATTCTTATGGGCAGGTAATCTCTCCTCTTCCAAATGGAGCCTGGTCAATTGGGACTTGATTTGTAGCCTGAAGCAGTCGGGGGGGCTTGGGTTAAGATAGTCTGTTCTTTTTGGGGAGGCGCTAGTGGCTAAATTGTATTGGAGGTGGTGTGTAGAGCAAGATCAAAATTGGGCTAGAATCCTGGCCAACAAGTATATGCAGAGGGTCCCAATGGAGGAAATCCCTAGATATCCTCTAGAGGGAAAGGGCTCTTTGATCTAGATTACTCTCAAGAGAGGGGCTTCTCTCATTAAGGCAGGACTCTTTTGGATTTGTAGGAACGGGGAAGCGGTTCTCTTCTAGAAAGACTCTTGGCACAGATATCCTCCCATTCTTGATTAGTTCCCTAACCTTAGGAACTTGTGCCAAAGGTTTTTGGAGGCTAGATGGTCAAGGCTGAGTGACTTCAAGGTTGTCTATAGGTGTAGGTGGCTAGATTTGGAGAGGTGGAAGACTCCTGATGAGTGGCCAGTTGTTGGGATGGAGGAAGAATGTGCGGAGCTGCAGGGCATTTTGGTGAATAGATGATCCAACTCCCTTAAGGGAAGGGATGGGCTGGCTTGGTCTCCAAATCCTAAGGGAGTGTTCACGGTGGCTAGCAGATACCAGCAATTGTTATACTAAAGATTTGAGGGAAGAGAGGTGAATTGGTGGAAGTAGGTATGGAGTAAAGTGTCTTGACTGAAGTGTAATTGCTTTGTTTGGACTTTGGCTTTGAATAGATGTCTTACTTGGGACAATATCTACAAGCGTGGATTTCTAGGGCCCTCTATTTGTGTTTTGTGTGGTAATGGGGAGGAAGATTCCTCACATCTGTTCTTCAGATGCCCTTTCTCTTTGCTTATTTGGCATTATTGGTGGGGGGTTTAGAAGCATCCTTGTATCCACGTGGATTCTCTGGTGGAGTTCTGGAGCAGTTTGGGTAGACCTCCTATCCTGTCCTCCTTCGTTCAGACTGTCTGGTTTATTAGGCCCATTTTCATTCTGTGGTAGATTTGGCTCGAGAGGAATGGGAGGATTTTGCGTGAGGTCAGAATGTTTGTTCAACAAGTTTGGAATAGGATCATTGCAATGATCCGACAGACTGTAGAAGCGAAATGTGAGGTGAATTTTCCTTTGGGTAGAGAGGAGGCTGACATTGTGAGTAGGCTGGGTTTGCAGGAGTTGTCTCTGGCCTCAGCGTGTGTCAGGAGAGGTAGATGGGCCATGAAGAAGGTGCAGAAGGGGGGGAGGTGGATACCCCCTCAGGATGATTTTATAAAGATTAACACTGATGGATCATCTAGGGGTAACCCAGGCCCAGCTGGAGTTGGCGGTGTTGGTAGGAATAGCAGGGGGGAGGTGGTTTTCCTCTTTTCAGTGCATAAAGGGAGACAGTCTAACAACTATATGGAGGGACTGGCGCTTCTCTATACCCTTGAGCGTGCTTGGGAGTTGGGACAAAGGAAGGTGATTTGTGAGTTGGACTCATAGATCATGATTAACTTAGTGACTAAGCAGAGGGTGAGTGGGATTCGGTGGTAATTGGTAGGGGTGGTTCAGCAGATTCTCCAAATTAGCTCTTTATTGGAACAAGTGTCTTTTGTCCACATACCTCGGGAATGGAATAGAGCAGCTGATTGTTTGGCCGAGTGGGCCTTAGAACAGGATAGGGATTGGAAAGTTGAAGGTTGGGAGAATCTTTCCGGGGATTACTATTAGGAGGTGCAGAAGATATTTACGGAGGACATGGATGGTTTTGAAGTTGTTTTATCACGGGCTAGTCTGATGGTCCTCTTCTGCGGCCTTGGGGCTCTGGGTCTCTTTGTAATTCTAGATTCTGTGTTTCAATAAAAATTTTACCCTTTTATTAAAAAAAAGAAGTATATTTATATATTTCATATTTTAAAATATACTTTTGATATTTTAGGGCATGATTTAATATGTAAATATATATATATTTTTTTTGAAACCAACTTGCAGGATATTAACAAAATAATGACAGTAAAAAATAACAGCAAGTTTATTTGTTTATTTTTGTTTTATCAGGATCATTTCTTGGATAACTTATAAACAGATTTAGTTAAAATTTTCAGAATTAAAACAATGTATTTTCTCTTTTTTTTTTTTTAAATACCACGTAGCTAAAATTAGAGATAGACTAATTAACCTTAGATTTAGTTTCTGCAATTAAGTAAAATGACAGAATTAAATAAATTTAAATAGCAACTATATTAGACTAGAAATCATTGAAATAAATCTTAGAGATATGCATGTTAAATTTATTAAACGATGATATGTATTTGGAAATAAATAATTAGAACTAAATGCAAAATTTTCTTTTACTAACATGCAAGCTTTCTACTTTATTCATTTCCCAATTTTTTCAATATGCATAAGAAGATAAAATGAACCTTTACTTTCAAAACTAACATGCATACTACAAATATTATTTCATTAACTATAGGGAATTTAATCCAAGATAAACATTTCATTTTTGCCACAAAATATTACTTAATAAAAATAATGCATTTCTTTAAAGTGTATTTAAAATATAATATAGCCAACAATACAAATGGGTGAGATACCCAACTAGTCTCTCATTTCTATAAAATGAGGACTTTAAATAAAATAGATACATTTTCTCTCTTTTTTTTTAAGTAAATACAACATGCAGCTTTTTATTTACATTTCTGCAACATGAAAATATAGCATCCCTTTTCTTAATCTTTTTCTACAAACCAAGTAAAAACAACAACTCCTAGCTTGAGTTTTTCTTTCCTTTCCAAGCAACCTGCAAGTAAATCATAAGGCTTGACCATGGAGTGCTCATCTCACAGCCTAGGCTTACTAGAAGCCACCCCTGAGCTTGGAGAACCAAGCACTAGATAGGTTACACACATGCAAACACAACAAGCAAGGGAAAAACACACAACAACACTTTCCCAACCAAGGCTACACTTCATCACAAAACGTGATGATTTTACATGGGTGGTAGTGGACCAAATACCCTGAGGAGACTGCAAGAATAGTAGATCACAAAGCCACCTCATGGAAAACAAAGATATATCACAAGTTCATTAACCCCGCATCCTTATGCCCCCAAGGCATCCATGCCATACTTTCCCTCCTTATGACCCCCAAATGCATACATAAGGCTATGCAGCAAGGGTCACATATACACCCCTTGAGTTTGCTCTCATAATGAGAGCCTCTCACTTGAGGGCTATCAAACTCCTACCATCCGCAAGACCATCCTACTCTCCCAAGAGTAGAAGGCCTTGGTTACTCCCAAATCATAGGAAATGCATAAAATAAATGACAGATAGGTCACATAATAATTTTCACAAAGGAAAATATAAGAAACCAACTTTTACATACAAGCAATCTTTCCAACATAAACATGCAACATGAAAGGGAGAAGATAAATCCAACCTTCAATCTGCCCAAAGGTTTGCTAGAGCTAGTTTGAGGATGAGCAGCCCAATTCCACCATTCTTCCTTCTACACTTAGCCAAAATTCTACCCTAAAACTATTCTTTTTTTCCAAAATTGCATGATCTCCAAAAATGGAGAGTGGATGATTACCCACAAAGTCTCTCATTCTTGCCTAGAAAGACCTCAGTGAGAGTTCTCACCAGTTTCTAAAACTAAGAAAGGAAAAAGCAAGAGAAAGTGGGAAAAAGGATCTCACATCAAAAGGAAGGTTATCTAACCTAGATGGCACCTTCTAATTTCAATTTTCGCTCACCTTAGGAAACCCACTTTTTGAGGTGACTAAATAGTCACATGGGAGTAGACACATGCCTAAAAATACTCCTAACCCATAGGTATACCTTATGGACTTTAGGAAACACCTTTAAACTACCCCTAGGAGTCCATTTGACCCCTTATAAACCCATTTGAAGTTAATTTTCGGGTCAAACCTATGTTGACTACTCCAAAGACTCTCTACCCAAGGAAAATTTTAGAATCACATTCCAATGTTTGAAAAAGCTATAGTTGAACAACTCCCTCCAAGAGACAAGTCAAAAAATCAAGACATAAATCAACACGTGTCAAGTGACACAATAAAATACTTTACAAAATTACACATGAAATTTGTCTCTTATTGGATTTATCCAAATTAATAATTCAATTTAACACACATGCAACATTTACTTTCACAAATAAAATACGATACATACGGGGTGTTGTCTCTCCAAATAGACAACCCCTAGCTTTATGAACGTACATAGGTCTAGGTGTGGTTCTCCATAATGTTTCCATGGTCACATGGATAATTTTCCTGCGCATCTCAATTACACATTACTAATTCCAAATAACCTCAAATAATATTAAACACATGAATAAGAATACACATGAAACACTCTGCATACAATTTACATTTAAAAAATTGATATATCTTATATGCAAATAAATCCACATAAGCAATTATCATAATCCTCCTAATTTTGATCCATACATAAGACATGCATCCTATTTCTATCATCATAGTAAAGTCCTGCAAATCCAATAATGACATACATCATCTCAAAGTTATCCTATTCTAGAATCATATAAAGTTATGTATCCATAACACATCAAAATGTACATCTCAAGGTGAAATGATTTCATAACCTGGTTCAATTACTTTTCTCACCAATCTATCCATCTAACATAGCCCATCCTATTGAATTATAGCATTTATTAGTAAGGTCAACCATCGTCAACTGAGTTAACCGGAGCTTGATTGGGGAGGGGCTCTACAAAAGGCATGTACTAAAATTCAATACAAGTATTATAAAAATGTGGCATATGCCATGTCCAAATCGATATACAATAAAAATGTAGACTATATCTACACGATTCTATAGATGATTGCAAAACAACAATTCAAAAGCCAAGTTATTATCCTTTTGTATAAAATAGTTCACAATTATCAACATAACTATGCATTTAACTATAATTACTTTGCAATGGAAATATAGATTACTTCATCTGCTCATCTAGGATCTACTGTCTTCTATGTCTTCTCCTTGTCATCCTTAGGAGTTTTCTTGAATACCTTCTTCAAAGGCTCCAGGTTATGGCCAAACCACGAATGGGGCTATTGTTGATTAAAAACACTTAATACAATATACTAACATATATACATCAAAACCACTAAAATTCTATAATATAGAGAACAAAATTGTACCAGAGCCTGAGATGTTTCTCCAATAGACCGAGGAGGGCTAACCATTGATGGAAAAGCTGTCGTTATTACTTGTACAAAAAATTATCAAATATTAAATACAATTAATATACTGATTAGTATTGTAGGTTAAGAATAATTAATGCAATATATCAAACAAAAGTGTACCAGAGCCTAAGATGCTTCTCCAATACATGGAGGAGGGCTTGCTATTGATGAAGCAACTATTGATATTTCTTGTATGAAAAAATGATAAGATTATAATTTATCACAAATTCCCATGTACACATGCGTATAATCATCAAATGAAGAAAAAAAATTAGAGATACATACCTCCGCCCTCTCTCAATCCTCGAGCATATCAGGTGCATTCAACATATCTACATAGCCCAATGGTCGTTGTACATATAAAATAGACAAAAAACACTAATCAATCTACAAATTCCAACCAAGACAATTTCAACCTTTTCAAACAATTGTACAACTAAAAATGTGTTCAATTACCTTCTTCCCACATTTTGGCATCCTCGAGTATATATTTTGCTGAGGATGAGGCCTAGACACGGAGGGAGTACCCTAAAAAAACAAAATTAACATGAGATATTAGTACAAATAATATTAAACATAATTTAACAAATCTAAAATTAAATGACTTGCATATTCCATCAAAAGAATACATAAAATAAGGTGTACAAAATATGATACCGTATATCCTTGTAGGCAAAAATCGATCCCTGAGAGTGTGATATCATCAATCTGGGACATTTGGTCCTCTAACAATGCCTACAAAGAAAAATTGTTTGTAGCCACCTGAAGAGTCTATAGCTCCATCGAATCTTTCAGGTCTAGTGGGACATTCAAATGCACCTTGGGTTTGGTTGCTAGAGTCGACGACTCTCCTGGGATACTCACGTGAGGGCTCTAGGTCTATCTTGGGAAGAGCCACCACCTCTACCATGTAACTCTCTCATTTCAAAATAATTAGGTAGCACATTGAGGACAGAGTCATAGTATAATTTCCTCCAAAAATACAATGACACCTCAAAATTATTACAAGGTAGCTCGTCAAAGACCATCCACCACCTCTGCCAAAAAAGATTCTTCATCTGCACATTGGTACACCAATGTATGGGAAACCTCTTTGCATTAAGAGGTAATGACTCACCAGTTTTAGGATCAACAAAAAGGGAACATATTTGTTGTTTACTAATGTTTTCTTTTCACTCCCTCATATGATAACCCACTAGCATAATATTGACGACAACTATCCCTATAGTTTCCACATTTTATAATTTGAGTCGAAACTGTAGCGGCACCACTAGCTAAAGTTTCTATGCTAGTGGTGAGGGATTTATGATGCTCAAGCTCAGATGTTTTCAATTTATTAATTAGTCAATTTATTTTAGTTGTGTTTTTCCCTAACTGATTAAGTAATTTCTCATGTGTATCAGGTGTATAGTCAAAAGGAGGAGCTAGAGGTGTATTTTATGGGTTTTGTTTAGGGTTTTGAGGAGGTACCTCTTGTTGTTGTTGTTGCTGTTGTTGTTGTGGATTTTCAGAATCTGGTTTGTGTAAGAAAAAATAAAAAAACCTAATTAAAATAAATGAATTTAAATTCAAAACGTAAAAAAAATTGAACAAATGCAAAAGTAAAACAAAAATCAAGCAAAACCAACCTTGATCCATGGCGTTTGGGTGAGAAAAGAGGGAACCCGTGCACTATTTAGCGAGAAAAATCCTAAATTATCAACTCGTGGCCATGTGAAAAATAAGATAGTCGTCCAAAAAAAATAATTTATTGACAGGTGTCGCATACACGTTGCTTTAGGACTTAAAACTGTGTATGGGGTTCTAAGTCCTAAAGAAGTGCGTACATGGTCATTTTTATAAAGGAACCCCATACTCGCTTTTGTCTCTTTAGGCTCAGGGAAAAAAAACCTAAGCGTGTATAGGGTGATTTGAATTTTAAGTACCGCAATCGGGGTGCCTATTTTTTTGAGTTTTTTAAGGTGCGTGCCTACTTTTCTGCACACCATCTTTGTGCACTTATTAATCTTAAACTTA
Organism: Cryptomeria japonica; assembly: GCF_030272615.1. NCBI lineage: Eukaryota > Viridiplantae > Streptophyta > Pinopsida > Cupressales > Cupressaceae > Cryptomeria > Cryptomeria japonica. Next base: position 421,730,842 of record NC_081413.1, on the reverse strand, counting down.
ATTATTAGTTTAAGACTATATTATTTTTATTATTTTTATATAATATTAATTATAATTCATCTTAATAAAAATAACTAATAATAAGATAAGAAGATCACGCTTATCAATTGGGACTTAACATGACTAGCTAAAGAGAGTAGTGGGGTGGGACTTAGAAAATAGGAGCTACAAAATTTGGCCTCGAGGGCCAAGCTTACTTGAAAAATATTCAAATATCCTTCAAAGCCATAGTGTAGAATTATGTAGAAAAAGTATGTTGAATCAGATGATCCTATCAAAATTCTTACTATGGCCAATATAGGTGGAGGTTCAACCATATGGAGATTTATTTGGGAATTATTACTAACCATTTCACATGGAAAGTTGGTAATGGAAAGAAGGAAAAGGTTTGGAGAGATTCCTAGAATGAAAAAGAGGTATTGGTAGTGTTTCCATAATAAATATTGGGTGGTAGAAGTTAAGAGGGACATTGGGGTCTATGTTGTAGAATACAAGGTTGAATTAAATGGTGATAGGCATACTTTCGAGTGGCAGCCCATTGAAGAGAGAATCTTATAAATTAATGATGAATTAGTTCTCAAAGAGGCATTAAGGAAATAGAGGAGAAATTTAACAGAGGAGGAAGACAAAATTATATGGTGTGCTTCCAAGTCTGACAAGTACAATGTCAATCTCAGGTATGAGGTCCAATGTAGGCAGATTGGCATCAAGGGGTGGCCAACAATACTATGTTGGCATAAGAGTGTTTCCCCTTGAGGGGAGACATTCCTTTGGGTGGTTCTCTATGATTAGATATTAATTGAGGATAGATTCAAAACTATTGAAATAAAAGGTCCAAGCATTTTCCCTTTATGCATGAAAAAACTAGGAATATGTGAACCATCTTTTATTTTGGTGTCCCTTTGCTTCAACATACTAGGAGTGACTCCTAGAATCAATAGGTTGGCAAGCAATTAGAAATGAATCCTTTTTTGATTTTCTTAGTGGATGACGAATTGTAGGAAGAAATTTGGTGTGGGGGGATATTTGGCTGATAGGCCCATCCATGGTGGCTTGACACCTTTGCAAAGAAAGAAATGGGATGTTCTTTTGTGAGAAGGCTTTGCCAATAGAATATATTATCAGTGGTATCAAAAGTGGGACGTGTGAGGTGGTGAACAAAAAAGTTGCATATAATTTTGTTTTCCCTTTATTCTAAATGGAACAAGGAGATGAAAATTCTTCGGCCTTCTTAAAGTTCCTCATATTAATATTGAAGGGAAATTGAAGAGAAGGAGAGAAGCTCAATGGTCACCCCTTGGGGATGATAGATGCAAACTAAATTTTGATGGGGTTTATAGAGGCAACTCGAGAGAGGCTAGAGTTGGTGCAATTTTTAGGGACAATGCATCTAGTTGTATTTGGGCCTTACACAACTATGTTGGGGAGGCTACAAATAATGAAGCATAGATAGAAGCTTTGACAAGAGGTCTAAGATTATGTGTTACTAAAGGTATCTTGAAAGTGTATATCAAAGGTGATTCCTTAATTTGTATTAATGTGAGATCTAAAGGGAAGATCAGTAATTGGAAATTAAAGAAGTGGATCCTAAGGATTAAGTTTTGGCTAGAGAAATTATTAGATTTTAGCATCTCTCATGTATACATAGAATACAACATGGTGATATATTTTTTGGAAAATTTGGGAGTGGATAGAAAAAGAAAGGAAACCATCTTAGAAGATTCAGACATAGGGGCAAAGATAAAAGAAGTATTTAATTGAGAACATAGTATGAATCTGATTTTTTCATAGGAGGGAATTGGATAAAATTAATTATCTTTCTATTTGACTGATAGTTAAGCCTTTGATTTTATCTCATATACGATATGGATAGGGCTTTGATAAGGATGTAATAATTATGATGATAAATCTGCACATTTGACCAGAACTGTGGGGGGTATATCCTTTTTTGGTAGAGGTTCTAGGATTGAGAAAACCCCTTTCGAAATCAATATATGATGATGTAGATGATTTTAGATTTGGCTTATGTTTTCAATCCATGCTAGAGTATTGGATGGGTTGTTAAGTATGGGCTCTTATTAGTATAGGCTTGGGTGGAATATGCAATAGAGAAATGGTTAGTTTTGATATGTATGGAACTATTCATGTATATTTTTTATGCTATTAATAGAGGGAGCTACCCCCTTGGTAGTTATTAACTTAATGTTGTCACATGGATCCGCACCTGAAGCAAGCTTAAATTTCCTGTAATCCAGTGACATGTTGGACTGCTCTGAGGCTGTGTGTACCCTATTATGAGAGAAGATCTCTGGATTATTGGCCGGCTTCCTATTTGATCACCTACAAACTAAAGACTTCTTGACTAGAAAAGAGGTAGAAGGATATGCATAAAACTGAAAATTAACTAGTGCTAGGTGATCCACCAATGATTGAAAATGACTTGCAATGATAAGGAACTCATAAGAATCCAATAAAGAAAACTAAAACAATCACAATTGTAGATTGTATACTTTGCATAAAGACCTCATGTGAAAGGTTTAGTCTTTCTGATATTTTTGTGAAGGAGAACAAAGATAGTTCCCACAACTTCATTTACCAAAAAATATAACTCAAACACTAATCTACACTATAGTATGCTTAACCATGCACTAAACATTGAAGGAATAGAGATAAAATGAAGAATTATTTGATAATAATATCACAACTAATTCATCCAAAAAATATTCACAACAACATTTAGAACACAAAAAATAAGAGAAGGATTCAGTTGTTTATTGAAAACAAGGAGTATTTCTCATTACAAAGTCTGAATAATGCTCATGAAAATTTGAAAATATTCATAAAAAAAATGAGTTACAAGAGCAAAGATCTTTGCTATTGAATAGGCACCAACTCTAGAACTAGAGAACTAAGTGACAAAAAGTCCCTTATACAAGTAAGCCTTTTCAAAATTCAAAAAATGAATTTTGGCTCCCCAAGAAAATGTGTTGTAATCTCTCCACCAAATCAAGACTCTAACTGAAAGAATAAATCCTCCAAAACTGATGACTTCTCGTCATTTCGCACTATTTCCACCTCGACGCTACCAAACTTGGGCCTGGTTTTGAGTCATTCATCTACAAGCAGTTTACAACTTGTGTACCTTCTTATCGGGTTATCGACGTAGTGTCAAAACACTCCCATCGATATCGGATGGTGTGCTCCCAATGCTGACTTCCAATGACAAATGATAATTTTCCACACTCCGGCATGTGGCACATCTTGATTCATTCTGAGGCCACCTGGATGGCCACCTCAACTACCATGTCGCTAGTCACTATGTGGCAAGGGATAACTAACAAGCATCTTCATCTCATGGTATAATGATGGCTGTTGGATCTTCTCAGACTTGCATGACCCTTATCTCACCTGGGCACTCACCTTTTCCACACGTGCTTTGTCACCAAGTCACGATGATATCTGGCAAGCTTCTTTCTATAGTAGTATAGTGATGGCCATTGGATCCTTCTTGATCACCGTTGATCTTTCTAACTTGCTTGTTGGTTAATCTCTCTGAGTGGGTCTCTCTTATGCCATGGTGTTACCATGCGTCAACCACTGGTTCGCTGATGAGATCCACCTGGGCACCACCTGTCTATCGGGCTTGCCATGTGTCAGCCTAAAACCTACTCATAGATCCACCTATACCACCATGTTGCTTTTAGTTTTGTTGGATATCATTCTTTCGGCCAAACTACTCCCTCGACAAGTCATTTTCATGTAAAAAAATGTTACCTATTTTTGCTACTAGCTCAATCAAGTAGAGTTGTGATATTTTACACATGAGCAAGAAGGTGCATTTTTTATTCTGCTAAATTGCATTCGTGATTATTTGAAAAGAAATGGAAAAGATTTGAATATCATTTTTATGGCAGAAAGATGTAGGAGATATCAGATGAATATGCCTCAGAAGGAGAAACAAGTGCTAAGTATGAAAAGAATACAAGTTTTTTTCTAACTTTTTGGCTTCATGTGCAGACACGAGGAAAATAACTTTTGTTCATTGAATTATAGCATGTTGGGTAAAATGTGGCTCCCACGAGGGTTGAGCCCAGCATGTTGATGGAGATGGGTGTTTCTTTGCAGTTTTTTGAATTTTTTCTTTATCAGCAAGACCTACCCCGATCGGCAAGATGACTCGATGAGTAGTGCAGAGTGCAGAATGTTATCATTGGCTAAAGGGGAGTGGTTTCATGTTATCCTGATGACCCGATGGAAAGGCCTAGGTGTAGACCATTTATCCCACATTGGCCGCATGGAGGAAATTTATCGCATTTATATGCAAGGCCTCATATATCCTTAGTGTCAAAGCTTAAGGGCTTTTGGCAAGTTGCAGCTCAGCATTAGTGGCCCCCTCGCATGCGCGCGTGTCTCAAAGTAGCCAAATTTTGTAGTAAAAGGGAAAATTAATAGGTGAGTAGGTTGTAAAGGATCTGATGGCCATCACTATACCGCTATGCAAAAGTTCTCGATTGTTAATCTCTGCAACTTAGCGACTGATGAGATGGCATCCAGTGGTGGAATCACAGACTGACATGTGGCACATATGGCAGAAGAGATGGAAGGTCCAGTGGTGATGACGTGAAAGAACAAGAGGCATGTCATCAGAATAAATATCGAGAAGACCTTGGCCATGATGAATCTCTAAAAGGTTTCACCAAAGGCTCAGTTCCATCGACATAGGGTATATCGAAGAAATCAGAACCAGTCCCGTTGATGAAATAAAGGCATTGATGAAACTGCAGTTTCAATGAGACATGAAAATGACTCGTCGAGGGAGTATTTTGGCCAAAAGAATGATATCCAACAAAACTAAAAGAAATGTGGTAGTCTAGGTGGATCCACGAGCAGGCTGTAGGATGACACATGGCAGGCCCAATAGATAGGTGGTGCTAAGGCAGATCTCATGAGTGAAATAGTGGTTGACGCATGGTGACACCGTGGCATAAGAGAGACCCGCTTAGAGAGATTAACCCACAAGCAAGTCAAAAAGATCAACGGTGATCAAGAAGGATCCAACGGCCGTCACTATACCTCTATAGAAAGAAGCTCGCCAGATATCATCGCGACTTGGTGACAAAGCACATGCGGAAAAAGTGAGTGCCCAGGTGAGATAAGGGTCGCGCAAGTCCAAGAAGATCCACCGACTATCACTATACTGTGAGATGAAGATGCTCGATATTTATCCCTTGCGACATAGCAACTAGCAACGTGGCAGTTGAGGTGGCCATCCAGGTGGGCTCAAAATGAATTAGGATGTGCCACATGGCGGAGTGTGGAAATTTGTTATCGGTCATCGGAAGTCAGCATTGGGAGCACTCCATCAGATATCGATGGGAGTGTTTTGACGCTACACCAATAACCCAATAAGAAGGTACATGAGTTTTAAATTGTCTGTAGATGAATGACTCAAAACTGGGCCCAAGTTTGGTAGCGTTGAGGTGGAATCAACACGAAATGAGGAGAAGTCATTAGTTTTGGAGGAGTTTTTCTTTCAGTTAGAGTCCTGATTTGGTGGAGAGATTACAACACATGTTTTTTGGGAGCCAAAATTCATTTTTTGAATTTTGAAAAGGCTTACTTGTATATGAGACTTTTTGTCACTTAGTTCTCCAGTTCTGGAGTTGGTGCCTATTCAGTAGCAAAGATCTTTGCTCTTGTAAATCATTTTTTTTATGAACATTTTCAGATTTTCATGAGCATTATTCAAACTTTGTAATGACAAATACTCCTTGTTTTCAATAAATAACTGAATCCTTCTCTTATTTTATGTGTTCTAATTGTTGTTGTGAATATTTTTTGGATGAATTAGTTGTGATTATTATCAAATAATTCTTCATTTTATCTCCATTCCTTCAACTTTTAGTGCATGATTAAGCATACTATAGTGCAGATTAGTGTTTGAGTTATACTTTTTGGTAAATGAAGTTGTGGGAACTATCTTTGTTCTCCTTCACAAAAATATTAGAAAGACTAAAACTTTCACATGAGGCGTTTATGCAAAGTATCCAATCTGGAGGTGTGAGTGTTTTAGTTTTCTTTATTGGATTATTGTGAGTTCCTTATCATTGCAAGTCATTTTCAATCATTGGTGGATCACATAGCAGTAGTTAATTTTCAGTTTTATGCATATCCTTGTACCTCTTTTCCAGTCAAGAAGTCTTTAGTTTTTAGGTGATCAAATAGGAAGCCAACCTATAATCTGGAAGTCTACTCTCATAATAGGATATCCACAGCCTCAAAGAAGTCCAATGTGTCACTAGATTATAGGAAATTCAAGCTTGCTTTGGGTGCAAATCCATGTGACAACAATTTTTGGCATTTAGGAAAAACAAAACTGCAAACTGACCTACTGTGCAAATGACTTATTACCACTAGAAAAACTAAAATATGTACAAATTTTAGGCATACCTCAAAAGAAATGCTAGAGGTGAATCCCATTAACTGGGATTGGTTCAACTTTACCATCCAACTTAGACAGCTGGAAGGTATTGTGTTGCTTGCACTCAGAAATCATATAAGCCCCACTCCAAAAAGCATCAAACTTTGTATTCTTTCTTGGCCTGCTCTTGAATTCATCCCATTTCAGGACAATGTCACCTTTCTTGAACACTCTAAGAGAAGCCCTCTTATCAAAAGATATTTTTGTTTGAGCTTGGTGATGCTCAATTTGCCTCATTGCCTCATTTCTAACTTCCTCTAGCTCAATTAGCTGAGCCAATCTTATTCTCATAAGCTCTTCTTCAATCATATCTAGCTGCTTAGATAGATCAAGGGATGGAAACTCAAGTGAAATAGAAAACCTTACTTATTTCCCATACACAAGCATGTATGGAGACATTCCAGTGGACCTCTTTGGTGTGATTCTATCAGCCCATAAGCCTAATTTGAGCTTGGTATGCCAAGCTTGTTGATTTCCTTCCATGGCCCTTTTGATGATTTTGAGCAAATTCTTATTTGTGGACTCAGCTTGTCTGTTTCCTTGAGGGTAATAGTTAGATGAGGTGTTAAGATAAACACCATTGTTTACTGCCCAATCAGATATCCAACTCCCTACAAAAGCAAGAGCATTATCTGAAACTATAGATTCAGGGACACCAAATCTAATTATCAACTCATCATAAAAGTTCAAAACAACTATCTCGTTTGGTTCCTTTAGTGATACAACCTTAGTCCACATAGTAAAATAATCAGTGGTTGTGAGCACCCACTTGTGGCTAGCACTTGAAGGTGGATTTATGACTCCAATGAAATCCAAACCCCACTTCATAAAGGATTGTTCTACCTGAATAGGCTACAATGGCAGCGCTGCCAACCTCTCTTTTCCTACAAACATGGCACATTATTTACACTTTCTAACCTAGGAATGTGCATCTCTGAACAAATTAGGTCAATAATAGCCTCCTTTCATAACTCTCAGAGCTATAGCTCTTGCTGAAAAGTGTCCTTCTATTGATCCTTCATGAAACTCATGCAATACCTTATTAACCTGATCAACATCTTTGCATCTCAACAATACACCATGAAAATCCTTTCTAAATAGAAACCCATTCAAGAGTCCATAGGGAATGAACTAAAGTCTATAATACCTTCTTCTTGGCTTACTCAATCCATGAGGACACTCACTGGCCAACAAGAAATGAGTCATTTATTGTACCCAACTAGTAGGAGGAACAAGAAAAACTACTTGTTCTTCATCTTGGAGGGCTAGAACAACCTTCTCCTCGTCCTCTTCACTATTGTTTATGTGATCAACAAACTTCTCACACAGTCCCTTACCTCTGACTAGCTTGGTGACCTTAATATCAACATCAAATTCCATCACCTTAGTCACCCAACCAACCCTCTTATCATTTAAGTCCCTGCTAAGCGAAAACTCTTTAACTGAGGGGTGAGTAACCATCAACTTAATCCTATTGTTAGACAAAATATGCTTAAACTTTTTCAAACTCCTAACAACAGCAAGAACATGTTTTTCAACAAAAGAATATTTCTCCTCATAATCCTTAAGGACTTGACTAAAAAAGGCCAAAGGCAGCTCCAAACCATGCTCATTTTCTTGAACTAACATAGTTGAGATGTTGTCAATACTGCCATAAGCATACAAAATAAAGTCTTTTGAGAAATATAGGTTTAGCAAAGTAGGAGCAGTTGCAAGTGCCTCTTTTATAAGCTCAAAACTCCTCCTCCCATCCTTAGACCAGCTGAAAGGAATATCCTTTTTCAACATAGAAGTTAGAGGTTTTAATTATTTTGCAATATCTGGAATAAACCTCCTAACAAAATTAATCATACCCAAGAAGCTTTGCAAGCCCTTCGTGTGTGCTTGAAGAGGTAAAGAAAGAATAGCACTTACCCTCTTTGGATCAATAGTAATACCTTCTTTTGACACCACATAGCCCAGAAGCTTACCCTCATGAATAGAAAACACACATTTCTTTGGGTTAAGAGATATACCATACTCTCTACACCTCTTAAAATTTTTCTTTAGGTGAGCTAGGTGTTCAACTGAATTTATGGAATAAACAATGATATCATACAAATAAACAAGCACAAATTTATACATCAAACCATGAAATTCCATATCCATAGCACACTAAAAAGTGGCACCAGCATTTGACAAACCAAATGACATCTTTTTATATGCCATAGTGCCCCATTTAGTTGTAAATGTTGTTTTAAATTGATCTTCCTCATTCACTAAAACTTGGTTATAACTTGAAAAGGCATCTAGCAAGGAGAATCTCTTAGAACCTACAACAACTTGCAGAATCTGCTCCATAGAGGGCAGCGGATATCTATCCTTCAATGAGGCTCTATTGAGATCTCAGAAATCAACACAAAGTCTGATTTCACCATTCTTTTTCCTAACTAGGACAAGGTTTGACACCCAAGAGTTGTGTTTAATAGGAAAAATGATGCTTCTCTCAATGAGTATTAAGTTCTTTGACCATAAGGGGCTCAAGATTTGGATTAAGAGGCCTCTATTTTTGCCTCACAGGTTTAGCATTTGGCTCCAGCTCTATGGTATGTTGGGCAATACTAGGGTCAAAGCCTTTTAAATCAGAATATTCTCAAGAAAATATGTCACTAAACTCTTGGCATAGTAAAAAAAAGGCACGCCTTTCCTCTAATGTACACACCTTGCCAAGCTTTAACAACTTATCCTTGAAAATTTCAACATTTTGATAATGTTCCTCCTTGATCTACAAGCTGGATTTTTATTTTCTCAATTGATCATCCTCATTGAAAATTGACTCCAATATGACCAAACCCTTAGGTAGCTTGTTTGGTTTCAGCTGTATGACTTGATCATCATACTGTTGCTTAAGCTTCTCTTGGTTGGTATTTCAAAACCCTGCCTCTTCCCTCAAAAAGTTAATAATCTGCTGATCACTATCAAAAACTTTCCAATGGTCAACATTGTTAGGAATGAAAGACCTAACAATCACTTTTACATATTTATGTTCATTAATATTTCTGATATCACTTGGAATATCATAATGTGCTCCTATTGCAACAAGTCTATCAACATGCTTATTAATATTTCTAGGAATAGACAACAGATTGAAAGCTTGGAAATATTCAATAAGACCCTATGTTTATAAGACTTCAAAAGATCATTCTTAGTGGTATGGAGACCTATTACTTGGTTGACAACCAATTCACTATCACCATAAACCTGCAAACAATTGATTCCTCTCTTCTTTGCCCATTGTAGACCATGAATTAAGGCCTCATACTCAGTTGTATTATTGGTGCAACTAAAAGAAAACTTGAAAGTTGCATAATACTTATCATAAATAGGGGAAATAAACATGCAACCACCACCAACACCATTCTTACTTCTTGACCCATCAAAATAGAGCTTCCAAAGATCATTTTGATGTTGATTATCTTGTTGTCCTACACCCTTCATCAAGTTTGGGACATCAGAACCTTGTTCATGAAACACATAGACTCCAAGTTTTACCTCATCCATATTTTTAAAAGGATCTTCCTCAAGATTCTCAACTGCCCATTCATCTAGAATAATGTCAGTAATGTCATCAATAGGGGTGTTTGGATCACGCACAATGGGCTGGTCATCTTGCTCATGAATGGTCAAATTGGCATTGACAACACTAGGGATATAGGGTTCTATGTGATCATTAGCTAAAGCTTCTGATTTAATAGTAACTTTAGTTCTATACCTAGTCCTAAAAAACATATGTGACTAGTCAGATGACAAATAACCCCCTAATTTGGTTGTAAAGTCTCTTGATAAGCAAATTGCAAAGTAGGGTGGAAGGTCTATCACATATACATCTTGCGGAATAGAAAAATTGGGGCAAGCATGGAGTGTTAGACTCAATTTTTTATTGAATCCTATAGTATATACAATAGTCCCATCTAACTGCACTACACCCTTATTCAATGGCTCATAAGTCAATCCTAACTGGTCAAACAACTGCTTGGGCATGACTAAGCTACTTGCACCTGAATCTATCTTGCAATTATGTACTAGGTGTTGGCCAATGATTAAAGTGACATAAAAGGGAGGTGGTTTGTTTACCTTGTAATATTGAGACTATTGTTCACTCTTTTGTTGAGGCTTATTGGTAAGAACAACCTTTGAAGCTTGTTGTTTAGATGGTTGGACAGTCAAGGAAAGGTTAGACAAAGCATCATGTAACAAATATTTTTGCCTAGGTAGAGACAGTGAATCCCACATTGACACACTAACATGAGTTTTCTTCAACTGATCCAAAATATTAAAATCAATCATACTAACCTTCTATTGTCCCTTAGTAACAACAATGTCCTTTTGCACTTGTGCTGGCTAAGGTTGGCTTTTTGGCTAATCTTTGGTAACCATAGGCTATGATCTTTGAAGAATATATGTATTTTGAGTGGAGAAAGGCCCTTCCTGAGCTTAGGTACTTGAGAAAGGTTGATTATTCTTATCAGTTTGCTACCCAATGACACCCCTTTTCTTGGATCTTGTGTTGGCTGCTATCGGGATATATGACCAATTTTGAGGCTGATTAACCCCATTAAACTCCTCACCTTGCCAATTCATCAAAGTAACATCAGGACTACCTTGTTCCATGGGTGTAGATTGTTGTTCATTAACTTCCTAAGACCGATTTCTTCGAACAACACTGGTGTTTTGCACCATCAATGCCTGATTTAACATACCATTGGAGCATGTAGATTTGTTATGTGACTGGTTGCAAGGAAAACACCACTCATAGTCATCTACCATGTTGTTCTGGACTGGAACAATATCCCTTGAGGAACTGGGTGTATTAGGATTATACTGCTGAAAGGGCCTTTGGTTAAAATTCCCTCTTTGACCTTGAGAGTTTGGCTGGTATGTGGCCTGGTAGGGAGCTTGGAAAGGAATTTGGTAAGGTGGTTGAGTTTGGGCTTTCTTGATATTAACCAACTCATTACCAAAGTTTTGCAAAGTCTTCTGTAGTTTAGCATTTGGCTCCTTAATATTTATTATCTCCTGCAAATCCCAGTGACAACAGTTGTTGGCATGCCTGGTGGGACTATTGGAGTTTATAGTTCATAGAAGGACACCTTGGCTATTGTTTTGGTGTGAGAAGCAGTGTTTCCAACTTTTGGAGGCAAGTTTTACTCATACGCCTAGCAACTCAAAGTTTAAAACTACTGGTTTCAAGGATCGGTGTTATTTTCAAATCAATTCTTTCATTTTAGTTTTCAGCTATTTATATGTTTGAGGATGTCAAATTTCTATGGCCAAAATGTATACCCACCTCTATACAATGAGAATGTCTCTCCTATACCATCTTTCCATCCATATCAGAATAGCCTTAATGTTGGTTTTTACCCAAATAACTCAGTGTTAACAGATAACCAACATACTCAATATGCTTACCACCCACCCACCCCTGCTCAAGTCCCTTGGTAGTCTGAATATCCATACTTAGCTTTAGAGTACCAATTCAGCAAGTCTAGATGATATGGCTATGCACTTTCAAAACCAATTTGATGAGATTGATAGATGAAGAGAGCTTCAGTAGTAGCAGGAAGAATGGTCTTATCAATCCTATCTACATGAGCAGAAGTTGGAAGATCAAAGAAGGGAGTTTGGAGAACATCTTGCAAAAGAACTAGCAGAAAAAGATGAGTAGATGAATTTTTTGCTAGCTCAAGTTCAGAGGAAACAAGCTCAAGAAGCTCCTTGCATCCCAAGTTTCAACCAACCACCATTTGAAGTTGCAAACCATCCTACACAGGAGGTGGTTCGTGACAACAAGTTTCCAAGTTTCAAAGACTTACCTTCTGAGTTTTTAATACCAAATAGTAAGCCTCCTCATGAACCTCCTATCATTCAGATTCCAAGTTGGAAAGGTTCATCTATTCCACCAAGTGAGATTCCTCCAACAACCATGCAAATAGAACCTTGCCTTGACATACAGAAAGAAGAAGAGCAACCCATTGATCAAAATATGTTACTTCTTTGGAAGGAGATTAGAAATATACATCCCTTGTATTTAGCTATAAAGTGTCATCAATTGCAGCAATAGAAGATTGAGCAGGAGAAGACTTCTCAATATGAATCTCATATTGCTTCAATCGATGATCCTCTTATTTCCACTGAAAATGGTCCAATTGTAGCAGTGGCTTTAGAACAACAGGAACATGAAGTATTGGACTATGCTGAAGAGCAAGATACAAAGATTGGTAGGACTCTTCTGGGCTGCTGCCTCATGCACATTTCAATGCCATTAAACCAACTGGGACAACAAAAGGAGGATAATGATGATGAAGTGTTCAACTTCATAGCTGATGAACTTACTTCTTTTTATGATCAAGATAAAGGAGTTGTGCATACATCATTGGTAAATCAAGTTCTTGATCAACATGAAGGAGAAGATGCTGATTTTGTGCAAGAGTTTGTTGTTCAAGCTGAAGAAATTCTCAAATCAGAGCCTATAATTAAAAAGAACATTGTTTATGTTTTATTAGGGCCTGATGAAAGTTGCATTAAGCCGAAAATCATCCCTCCTACTCAAAAAAGTGAAGAAGACATTGAGGAAGACATGTTCTGGAATGATTTAGATACTTTTTGTATCAATTTGGATACCAAACCAACACCTCTAGGTGAGGTTTACCATGAACAACATGATCATATGGAGGAGGTTACCATTTTTTCACCAAGTCAGTCACAGGAGATAGACCTTTCCAATCAGCAAGATGATATGATGGTAGTCCATGAACAAGAGATCAATAAGAAAATCCTGAGCTTTGTCCTTACAAGAGGTTATCCTATTAGGTACTCATCCCAGATGGAGTCCAATAAAGTCCCCATGCATGAAGCTTTACTGGGAGATGAAACCAAGGATTCCTTTTTAGATGTTCAATCCTCATATCCTCTTTGGGAGAGAAATTCATATGATCAGTTTGATCAGGTAGGTGGACTTGTTCACCTTGTTCAAAAGATAGTACTTCATTTTGTTGGTTATCTTTGTGTGCCTTATTTCTCCTTAGCTGACCTTAAGTATGCAAGTCATTGTAAATTGGGAAGAAAGGGAAGCTATTTCAGTCATCCTGTAAATGGTTTTGTTTACCTCAGTTTTATCTTGTTCTTAGTATAGGATAGGTTTCAGTTGTAGTTTGTTGTTTTTCCTAAGTGCCTAGTGCACAGTTCTAAAGAAGTCATAAGAGTCATATTGCTGCAATCCATCGAAGCTATAAAAGAGAGGTATCCATTATATGAAACAAAGAATATGTTTATCCCCTATCACACATAAAAGACATCTCCCTCATATAGCTGCAATAAATTGTTGCAGTGTTTCAAAAGGTTTTGTTGTTTTGTCTTGTCGTAATCTATCAATACACATGCGTAATTCATGATAGTAAGGTGTTAAGCTCACTACCATAAACCACACACCTATACTCAATAGATTAGGATAGGTTTTTGAGGGAAAAGAGAGTTTTTGCAATCTTGTGTGATGTGTTGTTTCAATTTTCTATCAGTCTCAGTGACTCTATGCCAAATGGAAAGCATAAGGCAACTGGTCAAAATTTTTAGTAGGCAAACATATAGTAGATGTTGCCAAAAAATCTTACCTATTTTTGCTACTAGCTCAATCAGGTAGAGTTGTGATATTTTACACATGAGCAAGAAGGTGCATTTTTTATTCTGCTAAATTGCATTTGTGATTATTTGAAAAGAAAGACAAAAGATTGCAATATCATTTTCATGGTAGAAAGATGCAGGAGATATCAGATGAATATGCTTCAGAAGGAGAAACATGTGCTAAGTATGAAAAGAATACATGTTTCTGTCTAACTTTTTTCCTTCATGTGCAGACATGGAAAATAACTTTTGTTCATTGAATTATAGCATGTGGGGTAAAATGTGGCTCCCACGAGGGTTGAGCCTAGCATGCTGATGGAGATGGGTGTTTCTTTGCAGTTTTTTGAATTTTTGCCTTATTGACAAGACCTACCCCAATTGGCAAGATGACCCGATGAGTAGTGTAGAGCGCGGAATGTTGTCATCGGCTAAAGGGGAGTGGTTTCATGTTATCCTGATGACCCAATGGAAAGGCCCAGGCGTAGACCATTTATCCCACATTGGCCATGCGGAGGAAATTTATCGCATTTATATGCAAGACTACATATATCCTTAGTGTCAAAGCTTAAGGGCTTTTGGCAAGTTGCAGCTCAGTGTTGGTGGCCCCTTGTGTGTATGCACGTCGCAAAGCAGCTAAATTTTGCAGTAAAAGGGAAAATTAATAGCTTACAAAGGATCCAATGACCATCGCTATACCACTATACAAAAGTAATTGACTATTAATCTCCGAGACTTAGCGACTGATGAGATGGCATCCAATGGCGGAATCACAGACTAACACGTGGCACGAATGGTACAAGAGGTGGAAGGTCCAGCGGTGATGACACAATAGAATAGGTGGCATGTCATTAGAATGAATATCGAGCAGACCTTGGCCACAATGAATCTCTAAAAGGTTTCCCCCAAGGCTCAGTTCCATCAACATAGGGTATATCAAAGAAATCAGTATTGGTCCTGCCGATGAAATAAAGGCATCAATGAAACTACAGTTTCGATGAGACATGAAAATGGATCGCCGAGGGAGTATTTTGGTCGAAAGAATGATATCTAATAGAACTAAAAGCAATGTGGTGGTCCAGGTGGATATGCAAGTAGGCCGTAGGTTGACGCGTGGTAGGCCTGACAGACAAGTGGTGCCCAGGAGGATCTCATGAGCGAACCAGTGGTTGACACATGGTGAAACCATGGCATAAGAGAGACCCACTTAGAGAGATTAACCAGCAAGCAAGTCAGAAAGATCAACAATGATCAAGAAGGATACAATGACCATTGCTATACTGCTATAGAAAGAAGCTTGCCAGATATCATTGTGACTTGGCGACAAAGCACATGTGGAAAAGGTGAGTGCCCAGGTGAGATAAGGGTCACGCAATTCTAAGAAGATCCAACGACTATCACTATACTGCGAGAGGAAGATGCTTGATATTTATCCCTTGCGACATAGCGACTAGCGATGTGTAGTTGAGGTGGTCGTCTAGGTGGGCTCAGAATGAATCAGGATTTGCCACATGGTGGAACGTGGAAAGTTGTCATTGATCATCGGTAGTCAGCGTTGGGAGCGTGCCATCCAATATTGATGGGAGTGTTTTGACGCTACGCCGATAACCCGATAAGAAGGTACATGAGTTGTAAATTGTCTGTAGATGAATGACTCAAAAGAGGGCCCATTTTGGTAGCGTCTAGTTGGAATTAGCGCGAAATGAGGAGAAGTCATCAGGTTTGGAGGAGCTTTTCTTTCAGTTAGAGTCCTGATTTAGTGGAGAGATTACAACACATTTTTTTGGGAGCCAAAATTCATTTTTTGGATTTTGAAAAGGCTTACTTGTATAAGGGACTTTTTGTAACTTATTTCTCCAATTCTGGAGTTGGTGCCTGTTCAGTAGTAGAGATCTTTGCTCTTGTAACTCATTTTTTTATGAATATTTTTAGATTTTCATGAGCATTATTCAGACTTTGTAATGAGAAATAATCCTTATTTTCAATAAACAACTGAATCATTCTCTTATTTTCTGTGTTCTAAATGTTGTTGTGAATATTTTTTGGATGAATTAGTTGTGATTATTATCAAATAATTCTTCATTTTATCTCTATTCCTTCAATGTTTAGTGCACGGTTAAGCATACTATAGTGCAGAATAGTGTTTGAGTTATACTTTTTGGTAAATGAAGTTATGGGGACTATCTTTGTTCTCCTTCACAAAAATATCAAAAAGAGTGAACCTTTCACATGAGGCATTTATGTAAAGTATGCAATCTAGAGTTGTGAGTGTTTTAGTTTTGTTTATTGGATTCTTGTGAGTTCCTTATCATTGCAAGTCATTTTCAATCATTGGTGGATCACCTAGCAGTACTTAATTTTTGGTTTTATGCATATCCTTCTACCTCTTTTCTAGTCAAGAAGTCTTTAGTTTTTAGGTGATCAAAGAGGAAGCTGACCTATAATCTAGAGGCCTGCTCTCATAATAGGATACCCACAGCCTCAGAGAAATCGAATGTGTCACTCGATTGCAAGAAATTCAAGCTTGCTTTAGGTGTGAATCCATGTGACAAAACTTAAAAAAATAAATTAATAATTATAAAATTGTATAAATAAACATTAGAATGAAAATAGACATTTCATTTAATGACTAAATGAAAAAATATTTAAATTTGATATAAAAAGTTGTATTAAGTGTGAATCAACTCCCTGTAAAATAGCTAATTGATTTTATTGTTGGCAATTGACACTCAATTGGTTGGTTTCACTATGTTGTCATTGATGGCAACATGGTATCTTGTTTCGGCTTCATGTTTTGGTTCAGTTGTGTACCACTAGGCACTTCACAAACATTTCACTATCACCGACAGGATGAAAGGATTTATTTGGTTACTGACAATGGAGGCCAACATGGTTTAGAATCAGGTTATTGGTATTGGAGGCTGACATCTCTTGGATCCGCCATCGGTGATTGTTTTTGATATTCATATATTTATGTTATCTAGCCAACATGCATATTGATATTGTAATTATCTTTGTAAGCTGACATAAGGCATGATAAATTGTATAAGATATATAGGTTAGTTGGATTAGATCATTTTGATAATGGACATGTGGATGAGGATATGAATAGGAATATGAATAGATAGAAGATATTAAATATATCAGAGAGATTATGTAAGTGAGGATATTTTGTAAAGGGTTTAAGGTTTCAAACTAGAACATACAGAGCTTAACTAGAACTGTATTTTGGCATATAATATGTTATCTTAGTAGTTCACTCATTTTTTTGGATTATAGTCTGGATTTATATGTAGTCATGAGGCTCCTTTTGTGATTGAGCAGTGTGCTCTAGGCTGTAAGTCTTCCTGCAACTGCATACCCCTATATTTTGTAATATCTTTTCATATGGCCAGTGGATTGATATTGTGGGTCACAAATCCCACCATGGTTTTTCCTCTTTGAGGTTTTCCACGTATAATTCTATGTGTTATGGTTTTCATTTATGTGATTGGCTTATTGGTTGCTTTACTTCTTTCAATTCTATATGTATTGGTATACCAGTTGGTGTATGCATATTTTAATAGGTTAAAATTGATTGTACCAGTAGAACACTGATTCACTCCCCCCCTCTTAGTGTTATTGGATTCCAACAATTAGTATTAGAGCTTTGTACCTCAGAGGAAGTTTAACAACTTGAGGGAGATCCTGAAACCAGAATCCATGGATATGGGTTTGGAAAAGCAACTTGAGATGGCACTTCAAGATTATGATGTTGAAAGGATGAAGAACTTAAAGCTACAAGATGGATTGAATTTTGCTAAGGAATTCATTATTGTCTTACAAGAGAGGCCGTCATCTATTCAAGCTAGGAGGAAGGAACTTTTACAAAATCAGGATGATGAAGAGAAAGATGCACTTAAAGAACAATGTTAGAATCTGAGTTAGGAGAACATGGTTATGAGAAATGAAATGCAAGCTATAACTATGAGAATGTCTAAGGAGATTGAGGTCCAACAGAAAATGGAAGAAAATCTTGTTGTATCTCTAAAGAACAAATTTACAAAATGTGGTAGGATAGAATGATATGTTGGGAACTGATTTAGTACAATCCTAGAGTAATGAACAAGATCTTGAGAAACAAATGATAATTCTGAGAGATGACCTAGCTACTACAAGTGAGTATAAAGAAAATTCAAGATTAGTTCAGCACAACTAGATGAGTTATTCAAGAGACAAAGGCAGAATGGAGATTCTAGTGGACTTGGATTTGAGCAAGGACAAAGTTCTGGTACTGCTAATTAAGATCAAAACCATAAGGCACCGGTAAGGAAGATCAATGCTTATAAATTTAATGGTAGATGTTTTGTTTGCAATAAATTTGGTCACATGGCTAGGCAATGTAGAAATAGAGAAAATCAGAACAACAATTATGCTCCCGGTCAATGTTCTAAATGCAATAAGAATGGTCATAAAACAAAAGATTGCAGAATGAATGTAAAATGTTATGCATGTGGAAAATTTGGACATATGGCTAATTAGTGCATGTTAAGCAATTATACCAGTTTCAGCAAAGCAATTCAAAAGAACAATGTTACATGTAATGAGGTTGAACATATTGCTAAATTTTGTAGAAGCAAAAATCCATTAGTTGTTAATGGAGGATCAAATGAGAAAGGAAAAAAAAAGGTTAGTGAAATCCGACAAAGATCATACCCAAAGATGGGTCAGGAAGACTGAAGAACAATCTGCAGATGGGAATGCACCGTTTAATTATCTGATAGAGGAGGTTGCTCCTGCACTGATAGGTAGCTCATCTGGTAACTGAGGCAGATGCCTTAGGGGTAGGAAAAATTCATGAAGATGTTGCATATGCCCTAGAAAGAGGTTCTAGAAGATGTTCCAGACATTTGAGATGCATATCCGGCATGGATATGTTTTGTTCGAGATCCGATATCTTTCACCGAAAGTCATTGATGTCAATGAAAGATTAGGGTTTTCCCTGGAGGATAAAAGGTTGAATCTACTTCATTCTTGATCACCTTGCATTTAGAGTGATTCAATGTGATTAAGAGCGATTCAATGCACAAATATCTTCTTGAGCTTGGAAGAAGTCTTTAGGGTTTTTCACTGGAAGCAATTCACAAGTATTTATCTTTAATCATGAAAGTGAGATCATCATCTGTACCTATCTTTGTTGCAAATCTGACTGTACTTGAGGTCAAGGACCATCCCAGGCCAACTTTCAAGTGGTATCCGCATGTGGCTACCCTAGAAGATTCGGTTGGAGATTTTTTCCTTGTCCTAGAAGGAGTTGTGTATGTCAAAGATGTAATATCTTACATTCATTATCACATTGAGGATTTGAGAACATGTGATATCAAGAGCATGTACATGAATGAGCTAATGGGAGATTCTGGAAAGATTAAGCCTAAGTACAAGCACTTTGAGGATCTAGGGTTTACCAACATTCTGGATATTTCAGAATTTGAAGATGAAATCATTAGGTATGTTTTGAGCAGAGTTCATGGAGAGTTTATTTGGTTAGATAGACCATATAAGATTACAAAGGAGACCATCTGGCCAATCATCAGTTTACCACAAGTTGGGCAGCATTCGGATAAGAAGGTTTCTAATGATCATGTCAACAAGATTACTCACACAACTTCAGACAGGCGATCAATGAGGATCAACACTATCACCAACACAAACATCAGATTTGGTAGCATGGTCATCAGTTATAAGGTAACTCAATCAAACCGACATAATTCTATTTCTAGCTCCTGAATTTACGTAGTTTACAAAATGATGAGAGAAAATGAGAAATTGGATCTATGTGGTTGGATGTTTGATGAACCGTTGACAAACCTATGAAAGATTAAAGGAGAAAATAAAGGGACTTTCTAGTATGGTAACCTAATTGTCTGCTTAATGCTATTTTTCATGAATGAGACTCTCGGTTTTGGGAAGAGACAATGGGCATTTGATATCCTGGTAGGGAGGCAACTAAAACAATCAATTGCTACATTAGGCAGTCAAAGACATGACAAAGTATGGGGATATTTTAAGGCATTATAGAAGGCTATGAAATCTAGAGAAAGGATTCCTAAGCACATTGCTGAGTAATACTCAACTGACATATGCTTCATGGTGAAGAAAGATGAAACACTGATTGAAGTGGTCAAACCTCAAAAGATCTAGATTGAGGAGATGGGATATGAAGTGGATACACATATTTTAGATGCTTATGCAAAAATTTTGATTGATGCACCTATTAATGAAGTTGAGAATCCTTGTGGTACTATAAAGAAGAAGACACAAGAGGTTGAAACTGAGTTCAACCGGAAGAAGAGAGAGAAGCATGAAGGTAAGGAAAATAAGTTTGTAGAAAAAGTTTGACAGGACATCAAAGCATTGATTGATGTTGTCCCAGAGAAAGACATGAAGATAAAAGAACCAGAAGTATTCATTGAGTCTATTATAATAGATTCTACATCTCTGGATGACACACCCCTATCATTCAAAAGGGTTATAAGGAAGAAAATAGAAGAAACCAAGGTAGAGGCTAAAAGGCAACTAGTTAGGAAAGTTACATTCGAGTTACCGATACAGAAGCAAGCACCAAAAGTAAGACCTTTAGGTCCATCCAGTACTAGAAGAAGGAAGAAGAAGGGAGACATTGATTTGGGAATTGAATCTGGTAATGTACCCATCATTCCACCAAAGACTTGTACAGAGTTAGTTAATGAGATTACTAAGGATGGTATGTTAAAGAATGTGCAATTTTATTATGAACATTTAGAGGATGATGAACAAAGAGAAATAGAGGAAGCGGTATTTTTATATTTGGATATTTATAAGAAAGCCTTGATAGAAATTGAAGACCGAATATCGACAAAATTGAATGATATGTTAGATTTTAGGAGACTATCAGCAATTCAAGAGGACAAGCATATTAAGATACAAGAGTTGTTATCTGTTTGTGTTTCTATTGCTCCAGAGGAGATGGATATGACACTTGAGGTTGTAGATAGAAAAATATTTAACAACAAACATAGAATAACCAGTCTTAAGTTAGGAAGGGTAAATGACATATTCTTGGAATGATTTTTGTAGAGTAATTTAAGGCACGGTAACAAAATTTTTAATGAGATTTTTGGAGGGAAAGTTGGTGCCAGAACTAAAGGCTAATATATTCACATAATTCATTCTGATTATATTGTTGTCAATGTGAAAAATATCTATGTGAAAGTCAACATGGGGAGCAGAACAAAGTATAGCAGATACAGGTATGAATCAGTGAAGTCGACACCGATCAGTTGAACAGAGCATGCAAAGCGGATCTATGAGACAGAGGTAGTGTCATCAAACAAATCATTCATCTTTGTTGCCTGCTAACAATTGCAACATTGTAAATCCCTTAACATGGTGGACCTTAACCGGTTCTTTATGTAAAATATCTTAACTGCGTCACTCCAGATATGAAGTTGTAAAATCCTCTAGCAAGGTAACTTTAACAGGTTCTAAATTATTCTTAACCGGATACCAATCATTCCTAACAAGGTGATATTCTCCAAAAGAACTGGTTGTAAGCTCTTAATAGGGCACTCTTTTTCACAGCAGTAAAAAAGATTGTGGGTTATCCCCACCG
Organism: Cryptomeria japonica; assembly: GCF_030272615.1. Classification (NCBI taxonomy): domain Eukaryota; kingdom Viridiplantae; phylum Streptophyta; class Pinopsida; order Cupressales; family Cupressaceae; genus Cryptomeria; species Cryptomeria japonica. The sequence continues at coordinate 421,709,078 of NC_081413.1, read as the reverse complement.
TGGTTTTCTCCCTCTAACCGAGGGTTTCCACGTATAATTGCTCGTGTTATATGATGCTTATTTGTGCATGCAAATATCTTTTCTTTGATGATCTCTTCTTTCATGTTTTATGCAATGCTTAAATAATTTTGAAGGGTAGTTGTAGACTGGTCAACTTGAACATTTGAATTGTGTATAATCTATTTTGACTGATTCACCCCCTCTCAGTCACTGGTTAATCCTAACATTGTTTGTTTAGCTTTCCAAACTTCAGTTACTTTAACCCTCGATTTAACAGATGTTTTATTGGCCTTAAGAGGGCATTTTTTAGTCTAGTGCCCAGACTTTTTACAATGAAAGAAGACAAAGGGAAAAGTTTCAAACTGTATAGGCTAAATCCATTTTGCAAGCTTAGAAACTATATCAATGGAGGAAGGCAAATTTGTACCTTGGACTATTCCAACACCAATCCTTGCAAACACCATCATCTTCCTGGATGTCATCATTTTATCAATTGAGAGGAGCTCACCAATTAGATATTTTTTGCCATTGATTGCTCCTTTGATACTTTATGATGAAAAAGAGTATATGAGAGATCTTCAGACATGTAAAATGATTGCTAATGAATGCATGCAATACTAAAACAACTTCAAATTTTACAAAGAATACATTTAGTTGGCTCTAGGTGTCGCATGTAAAATTCATCTTAATAAAATATCAATTAGAAATCAAAAGGAAATCATGAATCCCTATCTAATCAAAGAATTCTAACAAACAGACAATGAAATAACACAATCAAGCAAAATAGGAATTAAAATCATTCCATAAAACTCCCTATTCCAAGATTGCATATAGCTTCCATTGCTCTTCTCTTCTTTGTGGTATGATGGCTCTCAGATATTGCACTAGTAACCCGCAAGTGACACAAAGAATCAAAGTTCGTGATTGTTGAGAATGGAGATTGGATGCTCAATTTATAGATTTTTGGATGAGATTGATTGAAAGGTGGAACAAATTGTTCAAGAGGTGGAACTCGGGTGAGCTCACATGAAAATTGATATTTGAACTGTTGATTGTAGAAGTGAAACTCAATAGATTGAATAGATTAATTGAGTCAACTGATTGAGAAAAAACTGACTGAAGGAAGAAAAAGAATGATTGGAGGAAATAAAGAAGATGACCAATAAAGCTTAATTTAGAAAAAGATAACTAAAAGATGGAAATAGAGATTGGAGAGATAATTGAAATTATTTAATTAATTGGTTTAATTAATTAATTTAGCATGTCCTTGCATTTTAACTTAGATTTTCAATTTAATCTTTGCATGAGATTTTAATTCAAATAATTGAATTTATTTTAATTCAATTTAGCATTTGAATATATTTAGACTTGACTTTGATTTTCAATTTGGTTTTCGAAATCATGCACATGTAATTGAATTTGGAAGAATTTAGAAGAATATGAAATTAAATGAAATTAGAATTTGGGGATTTGAAATTTGAAGAATTAATTAGTTTATTAAATAGTTTAAAAAAACTATTTAATTATTTAGAAATGGAATTTAATTAAATAATAAAGATTATTTAATTTAAAGGATTAAATCACAATTAATTAAATAATTAATATTTAGAAGAGGGTTGAATGATTAGACGATTAGAGATAGAAATTAAGAATTAATTTATTTAAATAATAAAGATTATTTAAATTGGAGAATTAAAAAGAATTAATTAAATAATAAATATTTAATTAATATTTAGAAGATGGTTAAAATGATTAAATGATGAAAGAAATAGAAAATAGAATAATTAGTAAGATTATGAGGAAATAGGAAATAGAAGAATAAGATTAATTAACTTAATTAAATAATTAAAGAATTATTTAATCAATTAGAGGAATAATTAGTACATAATCAATGAGACATTTTTAGGTGTCTACATTTGCCCCTCTTTGAGACAAAGTCGAAATGAGATTGTTTGAAAGAAAATGAAAAATTTTGCCCTAGTATGCCTTGGTACTGCTGTATAGTGTAAATATGCCCCCTCGGAAAAGGTGATCAGAAAATTCAAAAATTGAGACCATATTTCGATATCAGTTTAATGAGCAAGCGTGTGAAGTTTCATGCAATTTTGAGATTGTTTGAGTAGGCTACAAGGTGTTTGAAGCCGATGGGGTCCACGAGCGTCGAGGTGTCAGAAAACCCTAATTTTGAGTTATAAATAGAGATTTTTAGGTTTTCATTTGCTCATTTGCAATTTAGTAATTTCTTTGTTTTCTCTGCAATTTGTGGGCTTTCTTCCTAGTATTTGATCATCATTGTTGTTTATAGAGCTCGATTGCATCTATCTCACCAAGTACGTTCATATCATAGACCTCCTAGGACTGGCGGCATGGTATTTTTCCAATTTTTTCTTTATTTTTTACTTTTTTTTTGCTATTTTCCAAAAAAAATTCATTGATCAATTTTTGCATTGTATTACGCAATCGCTTGTCGATGTTTACGCATACGTTGTTAATGTACCACAAACACTCTAAATGCTACACATTCACCTTAAGTGTTATGCATGCGCTTATTTCATTACGCATTAGTTTTAAACATCACGCAAGAGTCATAATTGTACCGCATTAGTCATAACTATCACGCATTCGTTGTACATGTAATTTTTGTCATGCGTTTTGAAGATATTTTTGTTTTTCGGGATCCGATATCTGATATTTTCAATATTTTCTCATTACAAGAGAACATTGGAGTGTTATACTGCCAACAGAGCAAACCTAGTGGACTTGATCTTCGTGCTGATTTACTTGATGAGGAGATTGTGCATATCTGACAGATTGGTCTATATCATGTTTTACACTTGCCAGAGGTTACGGCCAACAAGGCCATGATTATAGCATTGATAGAGCGGTGGCACTCTGAGACTTGTTCTTTCCATCTTTTGACTGGTGAGACATCCATCACATTAGAGGATGTATGGCGTATACTCCGTATTCCTATTCATGGTGAGAGTTGTATATGACCATGATAATGGCATTATTGGACTATGTGCACTTTTTGAGTGTGAGATACAGAATTTGCATATCAATGGTTGTTATGACATCCCTTGGGCCCGATTAGACTATGATGACATGACTATTGTATTATGTGGTGTTGTCGGTGGTTTATTGATACCTAATAGATGAGGTCATGGATTTCTACTTGGATGGGGCAGAGTGCTCCATGATATGATTGTTCATCGTCGACTGTATGCATGGGGTCATTGTTTACTAGCCATGTTATATTATCAGATGCATGGTATTATGTATCTAGGATACCGATCTATCAGTTGTGGTGTGACTCTGCTTTAGACTTGGGCATGGGAGCATATTTCTATCTCTAGGCCTATCATTCATGTAGATTTGCAGCCTGGTGAGCCTTATGCTTTCAGGTACACAGTAGGTATTAGAATAGGGGTTCAGGGAACACCTTATATTGGAGACATCAGTTTGACATTTTGCAACATTTTATTTGGAGACCATACTTAGATTCCCCTAGTTGGGAGGATGATGGAGTATACTTACCTTTCTGCTAACAATAGAGATATCTGATCGATAGGACCTTTGAGACCCAGTGGATTATCGAGATGTATCTTCTAGGGTGGGTTTTGAGACAGTTCGGTGAGGTACAGGTGACACTTGTAGTTACTACTTACTTTGCTTGTGTATCACGGGAGATATCTAATTGGGGTGTGTGCATACAACCACGTGTTGCTTCTGCTAAGTTCGATGCTCTGCAACCATTACTCTGGGGTTGGGGTAGAGGTGCAGTAGATCTAGGGATGACAATGAAGTATGATGCGTGGTTTGCTAGGCATAGGCCAGTACCACTTACTGATCATATTGTTTCGATTACAGTACAACAGATTCGACATCCTAGATAGCAGATGAGGATAGACATAGGGGAGAGAACCGGATGAGGAGGAGAGGGTGGAGCTGAGAGAGGAGGTAGTGGATATGAGGGAGAAGGTGAGGGAGATGAGGATATAGACATTGGTGGAGACACCAAGTCTATTAGCAGTGAGGACATCAATGATTCTTCTGAGTCATCCAGCAGTGAGAGTGGAATGATGATGAGGATATGCCAGAGTTGGAGGATGTGCCTACTGCGGAGGGTGGGAGAGGATAGGTTGGTGAGGAGGATGAGCTACAGACTCTTAGAGCATGGGTCCAAAGTTTGGAGGATGAGGTTGCTAGATGAGATGTTGAGTGGGAGACCTACCGTGCAGATTATGTTGCCCTTGAGGCTAAGAGAGATTGTCTCTAGAGGGAGAGAGATGAGGTAGTGCGAAGATGTCAGATTACCATGGATGCCTTTGATCATCTTTTTAGAGAAGGTACAGATGCACGTGACCAGGCAGATAGGTATTTCACCGCTGCACAGGAGGCTATTTATTATTGACAACCATATGAGAGAGCCATCCCTAAGGGTCAGAGAGAGCCTAGCTTCAGTGCATTTATGGGGAGGAGATCGAGTAGATCTACTTCACAATGGACTAGCAGTGGTGGTGTTAGGGGACCACCTTGACATGGGGTAGGATCTAGTGGACAAGATCCACCTACTAACAAAGGCAGTGTTGGTTGAGACATTTTTTGATCACATTATTTGAGCTTTCTGGCCTATTTATTGTGTTCACACACATTATCATTTTTGAGTTATATATATGATATGTAGGTTTTGGCAGTGATCTATTTGTGTTTTGTTCTTCATGTATGCTTATATTATGCTATAATTTTTGTGATGCACATCTATTTGATTCTATATGATTCTAAATGAAATGGTAGTACATGTATGTATTAATGATGCTAGTGAATGCAATGAACTCTATTATGAATGGTTAATGAAATCTATAATGAATGCAATGGAATCTATTATGAATGAAATGGAATCTATAATGAATGTTTTTGTATGATAATGGCTGAACCAATTTTAACTCAGATACACCATGAAGAAATGTTAGTTAGATGATATAAAGAAAAAATGATGATAGAAAGAATGTTAGAAAGAATTCAATTTATAAAGAAGATGAGAAATCAACAAACTATAAATAAGCAAATGAGATGAGAATGAAATTGAAAGAATCATGAAGCTATGTCACATATTTTATTGCGTCAATATATATTCATCACTGGGCCTTATTATTGAATAATGCAGCTTAGCACATCAGGGTATAAGGAACCAAGATGCAAAGATATCTCATTGTAGAAACAAACACGTAGTAGACAAGGAGTGAACCCTCCATCCTGAGAATTATGCTAGGGGACGAGGTATGTGTGGCATCCAATAGTTGAATGCTCCTATCACATACACCCACTAGAGCAATTTCCCTCGAATTTCATCAGTTCACACCACATACAACAAACAAAGAAAAAGATAATGCCCATCATAGCTCCTCTAGTCACTTTTGGACATCTTTGAGTAGCATAGGAACAATACCTGTTGCCAAATGATAAAAGATAAAGACCGGCACAAACAAAATTCAACAACTATACTGACCTTGTGCCTTTGTTCTTAGTTGCTTGATTTGATAGTTGATAATGTCTGATCTCATAAAGTTGTGGACCCCGTTTAAGACTGACCTGTCTGATTTCGAGTGTATCCTCTTCTGTTTAAGACAAGATAATGATCACTTTGATATGGATATGATACGATTGATAAGACAATTTGATCAATTGATTGCAGATGTTTGATTGGATAGTTGTATCCTTTGTTAACTTCGTGCAAAGTGTTTGCTAGATATCTGCTAGTGTATTTGTTTCTCACAAGACATTTTATTGCCATTTTTTTGATTGATTGATTTTTTGATTTTTAGTTCTTTTCCAAGATCTTTTTTGATGTTTTTGGATTTTGTAGATTGATATTTGAATGTTTTTGATTGATTTTTTTAGGACTTTATCCGATGTTTTTGGATTTTGTAGGATTGTTTTGCAGATGTTTTTGTTTGTTATGTTTTCCATATTTGAATGTTTTTGGATGATTTTTTCAGGACCTTATATGGATGTTTTTGGTATTTTATGATTTTTCACTTTTTTTTGATTTTGAGTTTTTCATTGTTTTTGAATTTTGAGTTTTTCATTATTTTTGGATTTTTTCAGGACTTTATCTGATTTTTAGGATTTTTTCAGTTATGCCCCCCCAATGTGCAGACCTGTATGACATGATGATCTGTAGAATGTATGTGGAGACAAATGAATTTTTGACATGACCTATGTTAATGCAATATGCATGATGAAGATGCCTTTCCTATTTGAACAAGGTTGACTGTGTTTGTTTTTAGCATTTGTAATACATCAATTGAAATGGAGGTGCAAAACATTTCATTGATAAGTGATCAATCGATCCCTAAGGCCCATTGGAACATTCAACTCAACACACTTAGTGACTAGGATTTACAAATGAAGATGTGGAAAACTTCCCCATTGGTTCTTGAAACTTTGATCTTCTTTTGCCCATGTGTGTGTAGATGAGTTAATTCCTTCTCTTGTGCTCACTAAATATCATTAGCATCCTATATGACTAGCTACATGGATTATCCTAACTTCAAAAGCATCCCGAATAGAGCCTCGCTGCCAGCAAGCCTTGAGAGCTCCGATGAGGTTATAGACTGTATTTGCTCAAATATTGCTCCATTTCTAGTAGGCGTACATAGCCCTAATGGAGTTGGGTGAACTCACAATACTGGTTCCCACTTTTTGACCAACTTTGACGCTTAGATGAACATTTTGCAAAAAACCTTCACTTTCCGACACCTATAACTTTTAAATCGTTAAGAATTTGAAGATGATGTAAACTAGTGATTTGTAACATCCTTTTTGTAGATTCTAAATATATTTTTTTCAAATTTTTTTGAATAAAATTTTATTGATTTTTTCATCTCCCTCAAAAGTAGTTTTCTACAGGAAACAACATTTTTTAAGAGTGATGTGCATCCCGAAACGTATAAATTTTTTTCTATAAATGATAAAAACTTATCTCTTTTAAATTTTGGTTTGTAACATCAATACCCAGGGCATGCAGTTGGTTTGATAGTGATATGTTGAATATTTTTTATTTTATTAAGTTTTGAAGTCCGACTAATTATAATTTAGATATAGGTGTACGTTTGAACACATAACTTGCTCTATATATATCAAAATTAAGTTTTATTTTTTTTGTTAGAAAGAAGACATCAATACCTAGGGCATAGATATTTTTCAGAATTTTTTTGAATTAGTTTGCTATTTTTCCCAATGCATTGAACAAAGAAGTTCATGTTCGGTGAAAAACCTACATTCATAAAAAATAAAATAAAAATATATTAATAAACTTAAATATATTAAAAATTATACTATTTGGAAAGCTTATAATAAGGCCTAAATCCTTAAGAAAACAAAACTTCTAAATGAATTCGTTTGACCCCTCAAAAGCTAATGTAAAATTGGTTTTTTATCAGCATTTGATAGATGCAAAGGAGACTCCATTGCAAGTATGATTTAGAAGTAGAGAGGTTCTATCCAAGAAATTTTGATCTAAGAGCCTTTGATCTAACTCTCTTCAATTAATTACTTCAAATGGGACCTCTTAAAGCTTAAATAATTATATTTTCCAAAAAATGTATGATTTCAGCAAAAATCAGGATGTACGAAAAAGTGGGAACCAGCTTTGTTAGTTCACCCAGTTACTTGCATGTTCCCATAGTCAAGCTTTTTGTCGCACTTTGTATACATGATATTTTAGTTATATATCATTTCTCTTTTTCCTTGAGATGGATATTTGGCATAGCTCTTTTTCTTTTTATTTTCTTGTCTTGACTTGTAAGTAATGAAACCTACTTGGGTGTGACAATTACAGTGGCACTGAAGAATAATATTAGATTTTTCACTAGTCATATGATCAACTAGGTGTCTAGAATGAATTAGAGATTTATTGTGTTTGAGATATAGCAATTGATAGATTTTGGGTTAACAAGTCTCAAATAGTGAAATCAATAGCCAACCATGAGTAAAGCCTCATCACAGGGTAATGTTGTGAATGAATGATCTTAGGACCTCATAGACTTCATGTCCAAATATCTAAGAAAGGAGTTGACCCTTGTTTCTCTTGAATGCAAGCGAATGATAAAATTGAACGGTTGCCTTGTGTTCTTGATGCTCTAATATGAAAATGCAGAAACTTTGAGGATGCAATGCATTTGAAAAAGGAAACTATATGTAATGCAGGGTTTTGAATAATATGATATGCAATGCGGAAAGTAAAACCTAGACTACACAACCCTTAGGTATAATATCGTTTAAGGTACATGTTGTTTATAGGGTCAGAGAGTGGATATCCCTCCATGGTAACCAAATTATATGCTCCATTGCCTATGACCCTTGTTATGATGAAAGGACCTAGCCTGTTAGGTTCAAATTTCCTTGACTTTTCTTGTTTTGCTAGGTTCCTTTGATTTTGTTTAAGGACTAGATCTCCCACTTGAAAAGTTCATGGGCAGACACTTTTATTATAACTGTGTCTCAGTCTGCTTTGATATCCTTGTATATGGTTGAATGTTGTTTGTCTTTTTTTATCAAGGGTTTTGTGTTCTTGTACTCTTGCTACCCTATAGTCTTCCTCTGATATGATGTTATGTAAGGAGACTCTTAGAGATGGTATTTCTATTTCAATGGGGAGTATTGCTTCTATACCATAGACCAAGGAATATGGTGTTGCTCCTATAGGCGTGCATACTCCTGTTTTGTGAGCCCAAAGAGTGAGATTTAACTAGAGATGTCAGTTCTGTCTTGTGTCAGTGACAACTTTCTTGAGAATTTTCAATATTGTTTTATTTGTAGCATCTGCTTGTCCATTTCTTTGTGGATCATATGGTGTGGAAAATCTTTGTTGTATGTGAAACTTGTCACACAATTCTTTCACTTCATGGTTTTTAAATGGACGTCCATTATCTATCACAAAGCACATTGGAACCCCGTATCTACATATAATGTAGTTGAGCATGAATTTTGATATCTGCTTTCCAGTACTGTATGTAAGAGGAATTTCCTCAACCTATTTGGTAAAGTACTCAGTGGCTGTCAAGATGAACTTGTGCCCATTGGAAGAAGTAGGGTTGATTTTACCCACTAGATCTAATCCCCATTGTGAAAATGGCCATGGTGATGTAATGGGTTGAAGATCTTGTGCTAGTCCATGAATGAGGTCTCCATGCATTTGGCATTATTTACACTTCTGTACATACTTGTCAGTGTCCTTTTCCATAGTTGGCTAGTAATAACCCATTCTCAACAATTTCTTTGACAATGGTAGACCACTTTGGTGAGCCCCACATATTCCATCATGGACTCCCTTTAAATCAAGGCGTGCTTCATTCTCATCCAGACATCAGAGAAGAGTTTCATCGAAACCCTTTCTATACAAAGTATCAGCTATAATGGTGTATTTAGATTCCTGATGAATAAAGGTCTTCTTATGATTTCTAGATAGATCGGGTGACATGTATTGAGTGTGTAAATATGTTTATATTTCATTGTACCAAAGTGATTATGGACCCACAATTGTACATATATGTTCTGCTGAAGGAGTCTCATAAGTCGGTAGCATCAACTATTCTATGATAAACTCAAATTGAGTTTCATTAATAGGAATATTCAGAAGGGATCCTATGGTAGCCATTGCATTTGCTACCTTGTTTTGTATTCTTGGGATCTCTTCAAAGGTGATTTTGTTGAAGTGCTCTTTGTAATCTTCCACTAGCTTCTTATAAGGCATGAATTTGTCATCCTTCGTGTTGTAATCATCATTGACCTAGTTTACAATCAATTGTGAATCACCATAGACCTATAATTCTTGTATTCTCCACTATATAGATGTACAAAGTCCTATGAGAAGAGATTCATATTTGGCTATATTGTTTGTGCATGGAAAATTTATCCTAAATTATTTAGGTATAGAATCCCCTTGAGGAGTAATGAAGAGAATCCCTGCTCTAGATCCATGACTTGTATATGACCCATCAAAGTATAATTTCCACATTAAAGATGTTGTCAATGTAAACACTGATTCATTTGAAAATTCTATGAGTAATGGATGATTGTCTTGTAACAGAGCCTCTGCTAACTAATTTGTTATAGTTTGTCCTTTAATGGCTTTTCTGTCTATGTACTCTATGTCAAACTCACTCAAGATAATGACCCACTTAGCTAATCGCCTGATCAATGTTGCTCTACTCAATAGGTACTTGAGTGGATCAAAGCATGCAATGAGTTGTACCTTATGAGATAGCATGTAATGTCTGAGCTTTTGGGATGTAAAGATTACTGCTAAGAATGCGTGTTCTATAGAGGTATAATTAAGCTCATAGCCAATCAGAGTCCTACTTATATAATAAATGGCTCTTTCTTTTCCTTTGTCGTCATGTTGTGCCAATAGAGCTCCTAGAGCTGAGTTTGTTGTTGATATGTATAACAATAGAGGTTTTCCTAGAGTGGGTGATACTAACACTAGTGTGTTTGCAAGATAATCTTTTAGAGCTTGGAAAGCTTCCTGGCATTGTTCTGTCCATTTAAAAGTAACTCATTTCCTAAGTAAATGCTGGAATGGGTGACACTTATCTACCAACTTGCTATGAATCTCCTTATGGATTACAATCTTCCTTGTAATCCTTTGAGTTGTTTAAGTGTTGACAAAGGTGGCATATCAATTATTGCCTTGACCTTGGCAGGGTCTACTTCAATTCCTCTGTTTGATACAATGAACCATAGTAGTTTACCTATTGTTACACCGAACCCACACTTTTTCGGGTTTAATCTGACATTATACTACTCCAACCGATCAAATATCTATGCAAGGACTGTAAGGTGACCTTCTCTTGTTTTTGATTTAGCCAATATGTCATCCACATAATCTTCCATTATGTTGTGGATCATGTCATGAAACAATGTTGTCATAGCTCTTTGGTATGTTGCTCTAGCGTTTTTTAGACCAAATGGCATCACATTCCAGCAGTATGTTCCCCATGGGCATGTGAAGGTCATTTTATGTTGATCTTCTGGTTTTGTCTGGTTATATCCTAAGAAACCATCCATTAAGGATAGCATTTATTTTTCCAACTGTTAGGTCAACTATCATATCAATATTGGGTAGCGGGAAGTCATCCTTAGGAAAAGCTTTATTTAGATCCCGGAAATCCGTATAGATTCTTATTCCTCCTATGGGCTTAGTCACCTACATCTAGTTTCCTATTCTATGGGATCAACATATAGTCAATAGGTCTTATGAAACCTACATCCATCAACTTTTGTAGTTCTATTTTAACCAGTAATGCAATACTTGGATGCATTTTTCTCAATTTTTGCTTGTAAGGTTTAACTCCTAGTATTAGAGGTAAATGATGTAACACTAACTTAGAGTCTAAGCCTAGCATATCTGCATAGGACCAAGAAAATTTGATTGGTCTTTGCTTGAAAAAATGAATGAATCTTTCTTTTTCTTCTTTGCTTAGTGATTTTTCCAGATGGATGTTATGTACAACCTCTACTTATGCTATGTTCACTTATTCTATTTCCTCTATAAGAAATGCTAAACTTTCTCTTTCCATAGGAAGATTACCCAAGTCACTCTTGCCATTATGGATAGTTTGATCCTTATCTTTTGTTGCAGAAGCACTCTCTTCTCCAAAGTATGTTATTCTATTCAAGTCTACAACAAACCCTACTTTGTGATCACCTTGTGGAAATCTCTCTCTGACTCTGAGAAATTCTAAAATTGCTTCATCATTTTCAAACCAATCCAGCGTTGGTTTTCCTTCTTGCCCCCAATCAATCAAGTGTGAATGTACTAGGGGTAAATCATTACTCCCTTCTTTAGTAGACTCTGATAACATGAATACTTGATTGTTTGAATGATTTTGTGTATTTTCATCTTGTATAAGCTTTATTTGATATCTTAATATTACCTTTTCTGGTGGGCTAGAATCATGGAGTGATAAGAACTCATAGTCGTGAGATTCTATCTCGCTTTCCATATATGTTTCATCCTATGAGCTATCATCACTTATTTCTTCTTGTTCCTAACATTGATTTTGGTACAGATTGACTGGTCTTCTGTGGACATTAGTTACCCTTCTTAAGCCTGGTGTAAGCCTTTGCAATCTTTCTTCATCTGATTCATTTGGTTGAGCCTGAGTCATTTCTCATGGTAGAAGTAGTGACAATAACCATGGATGAGATTCAGGTGGTGCTAGTAAACCTGAATCTGTTGCTACATTAGCTTGTACTATTGTGTCAACAACTGCATCATTTTGTAACTCAGTGGTAGGTTCTTGCAGGAGTTGTCTCATGTCTTCTCCATCTAATTCTGCACTAGGTGATGTGGGTACCTGATTAATTGTTTGAGATGAAGATGGAAGCACCTGCATGGACAAATCCCTTTGTGGTATGTAGTCTGACAGTTTCCTTGGTTTATTTAATATATCAAGGGTATGTTGTCTTGCTTCTATGATATGTTGTACATTCTTATATCCCAATCCTTGATTCCCTAGATTATCATTAGGAACAATAGGTTCTAGCCTTCCTTGTTTTGGTAATCCCAGGCCTATGGTACCATCATATCCATGTCTTTGGAATATTTTGAATCCATTATCATACTGATCTATGTGTATTTTGCGTATTATTACATGATCTTGTTCTCTATATATCCAATGGTTAACATCTTCATTCAGGGATTCATCTTGTAAGTCACCCCATCTAATGAAAGAGCATGATTCTATGTATCTAACAATTTCTTTTCCTTTGTCTTGTTTTTGTACTGTATTGTGAGGTTTCCCAAAGGACTAAGGAGAAAGAGATAATTGTTTCCCACTTAAAGTATTTGCAATAGAATACTCTCCACAACCCATATCTTTTGTTTGTAAGGAGGATGTTGTAGGCATATCCTTTTTTGTTTCTGTGATTTTGAATGCCTCCAGTTGTGTAGTGAGAAGTGTTGCTTGATAGGTACTTGATTATCCACACTTTCTTTCAAGTAATTGCAATGTTGGAAGGGATTTGGATCACCCCTTATGGTTATTTCAACACCATTATATGGGAATTTGACACACTGTTGAAATGTGGATGGTACTGCTTGCATGGTGTGGATCCATGGGCAACCCAATAACATGTTATATCCTAGTTCTCTGTCCAAGACTTGAAAAGTGACCTCTGTTGTTATGGGTCCCACTTGTACTAGTAATTTTACAATGCCTTTTGATGGACGTTCTTCATCATTGCATGCCTTGATATTTATCCTCTTGGAAGAATCAATGTGAAGTTCAGAATATCCTAGTGCCTTGACTAGCTTTAAAGTACAAATGTTGAGACCAACTCCTCCATCTATGAGTACTCTTCTAATTCTTCTCTTATGAATGTAAGCTTCCAAATGTAGTGGGTCATTATGAAGTAGTCTATCACTAGGAATATCTTTTTCTATGAATGCAATGCGTGTACCTTGTGTCAAATTCCCTACCACAGATTGGAAGGCATTTTCATCTATATCTTTGTCTACTACTGAATCTTGAAGTGCTTTATCCAATATAGTTGTCTGAGTGGGTGAAATATGCAATAGTTTGAATAATGATATCTATGTCGAAGTTTTCTTAAGTTGTTCAACAACATTGTAGGTCCCTACTGCTGATAGATGATTTGGTGGTATCCCTTGTAAAGTTACCTTTGATTTGCGAGTAACCACTGCACAGTCTCTGTCTCTGGGAGCTATGGTGATTGTAGAGACTGTATCATTTGACTTACAAGATTTTTTGGTATCATAAGCTATTTCATCAAGATTTATGTTAAATCCCTCTTCATAGTATTTATGTGTATGTTTGACATCCATGATGTGTTCTATGAGTTCATCTTCAAACCAACCTGAGTGAGATGGTTGATCATGCCCCCAGTCTTTGAGACAAATATTTCTATCATCGTCATACTTTGGTGCCTCTGATATCATGCAAATTTGGTTATCATCTGTGTGAGTGTCTTGATATTGCTCATCTTGACCAAATGTTTCTTGTGAATCATTGTTTTCTATATCTCTTGAGCTAATGGAATGAATAGTGTAATCGTATGAGACCTTTGTGTAGTTGGCTGTATTGTCTTGGGTACCTGATGTGGTAGCTTTCCCTTTTTCATGTTTAACAAAAGGATCCTTAAAAATTGTATGATTTGTGTTTGCTGAGGTTTTATCGGTATCAATTGTGATGTCCCCTTGGTCTATCATATCTTGGACCAATTTTTTCAATTTGTAGCAACCTGTTGTTTTGTGACCTTTAGTCTGATGATGATCACAAAAATCATTATCATTCCACCATGTGGGTTTGAAAGGACCTGGTTCATACACTGTTACTTTAGGTAAAGTGATCATGTTTGTCTGTATTAACTTTTTGAGCGCTGACTCAATAGGTTCTCCTAGAGGTGTGTAATTTCTTCTTGGAGCATTTACCCTAGGGTATCTTGTATTCATGTTTTGTGTAGCATTTACATTTGTGGAGGTTGTGTTATTCCCTATATGTGGATTAGATGACTGACTCATTCCCAAAGATAAAATGGGTTGAGTTTTGTTTATCATTCTGGTGTCTACAATACCATCATTGGTCACATTTTTGTTTTTCGACCAAAACTTAGATTTTTCATTGTTGTTGGTGTTGCCATACTTAATAAGACCTTGTTCTACTAGTCCCTTCTCACATTTGAGAGCCTTTTCCATGATTTGTTTGAATGTGGTTAAACATTGCATTTGTATCGGATATTTAATCTTGGGAATCAAGTTTTCTGTGAACATATCCACTTGCTCTATTTCTGGGATAACTGTCTTGCACCTCCTATAGAGAGCCCTCCATCGTTGTATGAAGGATACAAATGTTTCATTCTCATATTGTTTAGCAACACATAATTCCATCAAAGTAACTAGGGTGTCAATGTTATGTGAGAAGTTTGAAATAAATTGTTCAGCTAATTCTCCCCATGATGTGATGGTTGGTGGTAAATGTGAAAACCACTCTAAGCCCAAACCTCCCAGACGTTTAGGAAATAGTCTCATTAAATAAGTATCTTCTAAGGCAACCTCTATACATGCCATAAAAAATTCTCTAATATGATCTCTATGAACACCCTTCCCTCGATATCTATCAAATTTGGGCATTTCAAAATGTTGTGGGAAAGGCGGCATGTATA